>NW_027130349.1:8116666-8720833 GCF_026122565.2 Emydura macquarii macquarii
TAGTTCATCAACAGTATGGAGGATGCACAGGGTTTTAGGAGATTTATAGAAGACAATGACAGCATTATTAGTAGGTTTAGATATGAAAACAAATCAAGCCCTTAGGTTTAGGAATTGACTTTATGCAGGATGATGTGTATTAGAGGTGATTTATATCACACTATGAAATCAGACTGGCATTCTATTTTCCAGCGTAACTATGAAGTGAACTTAACAGCGTTTTCATACAGTGGTTCATGAATAACATCTGAAGAAGCTTGGATGGTGAAGGTGAACAGTCTAGAAGTGCGCAGTGACTGAGTGACTGTAAAAATATGGCTGTGAAGCATTACACATGATATGACCAATGGAAACATATTTATCAGTGGACAATACTGTAAAACAAAATAATTAGTTACAAATAATTGCTGAAAAAATGTACTGGAATCATTCAACTTTTTGTTTCCTATTGCCCATGGCAATGGAATGTCGCTTACCAATGGCTGCTTTGACTTTAATAGCCTCTGATTCCTGTGAATATTCACTGAGTCCAGCTGCATTAACAGCTCTGACTCGGAAAACGTAGTTCTCACCAGTGAGGAGTCCATGGCAAATGAATCTAAAGCAAAACAGTGAAGGTATGCTAAGAAAATGTTGCTAAAAAATCCAAAAGCAAGATATTTTATATATATATATTTGGGGGAGGGAGAGGGAACGACTTTTGGAAACCCTGATCCTGCTGTAGTCAATGGGAGTTTGCCAGTGTGTGTGTGTGAATTTTTGCAGGCACGCCTGTCATGCTCAGCTTTTAAAATTCACTGCTAAAAGTTTCTTCAACAATATTTAGTGGCTAATGATTGTAATGTTAGGAATATTAATAAGTTACTATAGTAAGTCATAATAAGCGAGACCTGGCTCTCAATTACAACATAAATATTCAATAACTCCATTGAAATCAATGGAATTTCTCTGGATTTACAGTTGTGTAACCAGTATTAGATCAGAATTTGCTAAGTAAGGGCCTGTTTCTTAGATTCTTACTCAGGCAAAATTCTTACTGAGCCAAATTTTTATTTAATTTACAAAAGTGTATATCTGGAATAACTTCAATAACAGAATTAATTTAGTATGAATAAAGGATGTGAGTTCTCTTTGTAAAGAATTAAGTACATTAGTAATGTAGCATGGAATTTTCTAATGTGCTAATGAGTCTCTTTGGTAATGCAAATGAAATAGCAGTGAACAGAAAGGGCAACTGAAGGGAAAACAGCCCCATTTCTTAGTGTTATACTATACAGTTCGAGAAATATTTACCATTGCCCTTCAAAATGGAGAGTTTTGCTTTCAAACACTATACAATCAAGTTTTCTAAGTTTGCAAGCTCACTCATTCTTTATCTTACTCCCTCCCCCCAAACCATCAAGTTGTACAGTAGCTAGCCTATGTACTTCATGAACTTATTACTGTTGCTCTTGTTCTTTCCTGGCTGGCTGCCACTTCCCTCTTTTTGTTTGTTACACTTACTTGTTGTCTCTGAATTCAAATTAGATTGTTAGCTTCTTGGGGCCAGAGACCATGATTTAATATATGTGTATATAGCACCTAGTTTGATGTGGCCCTAATCTTCATTCAGGCCTCAGTCTGCTACCATGATACCACTACTCCTCTTATTGTTATGTTCATAAAGTATGTAAACCAGTAAACAAACTTGCCATGCTTGGGGACTAGTAAACCTACCTTCCAGGCTTTTATATCCATTACCTTGTGCCTTTCACTGGATTATTGTTGCATGGTTCCCAATGGCCAGATCCAGCTATGCTTGCTTCTACGTAGTACCCAACCAACTCTTTGCTGTCTTTAGATTCTGTCCAAGCGACAACCACTGAGGTATCTGTATTCCTGGTTGGTATAATACGGCCAGGAGCTTTGGGAATATCTGGGAGGAACAAAAATAAATTAGTAACCAAAAAGGGTAAAATTTACCAACATAAAAATAAGGATCACATTGTGCTCTTGGTTATGAAAGTGTGAATCCAAATAACTCCACTGACTTCAGCTGAGTTTCTGTACTCCAGATTTACACTAGTGTAAATCAGAGCAGAATACAGCCCTCAACTTTTAAAGCTTGTAAAGTAACCAAAGTTACTCTATTGTGGCTGCTATCTTGGATTTTCCTCTACAAGGAGTCCCTCCATCAACTTTAGAAGTATAAGCTTCATTTTTGTTTTAGATTGCATAATTTGATAAAATATAAACAATTAGAGCTGGTCAATATATGGAAATTTTTTTCTGTGAAAAAATTAAAATGAAACAAAAAATGTTTTATCAAAAAAAATTCCCCAATTTTTTTATTATTATCTGTAGTCTTTGCAGTTATTTGCATGATTATTTGCAGTCGTTGATGCCATTCATTAGCATCTACCACCTCAACATACATTAGAGGATCCACAATTCGTCACAATGAACTATATAAAAAAGAACAAATCACTGTCTACAGTTCACAGTTGTATCAATTATGGAGCATCCGTGTCTCCTTCAAGCAAAATAACTACCTAATGATCTTAAAGGGTAGCCACAGACACAGAATAATATGTCTGTCTATACACTTACCAAGTTTGTCACCCACCATTGTAGCTTCAGTTGCTTCTGAGGGCTCACCAATGCCAGCTGAATTACAACAGCGAACACGGAAACGGTAGGATTTCCCTTCAGCCAAGTCAAAAACAGCAAAGCGAGGAGACTTTACAGGGATCTCAGTGTTCACTCTCTGCCAGTTCTCTGTGCCTGCAATACACTGCATTCAAAACAAGAAACAGCCGTTGGAACACAGATATTCAACGCACAGAATTTAGTAGAAAATCTAGACTGCCAAGATGTTCTATCTGGACTGCTGACCCCATAGCTATTATGGAAGATAGAGAGCCACATTCTTTTTTCTTTGCCGGTCCTCAGAATGAATAAATAGATTTCCCACCCCATGAGTTCTCCCGAGTTCTCACCTACTCTCAAGTCCATACCTAGAGGCTTCCTGTTTTTACTATGTCATAGTGGATACGCTCCAGAATCCTTTGTGTGTAGGAAGCACTGCCACAGCTAAGACCAATTCTGCATCATATCCTGCGATCAGTGCTCCAGTCCTTGCTCTGGCTGTAGAATTTTCAGGAGAGGAAAAGAAGCATCTTTCACAGAAAGGTTTCCAGTGTCATCAGAGGGGCAAAGCATTAACACTACCACAGTGCTTCTTGGAACTGCCTTGCCATTCCAATGCATTGTTTGGAGTGGACTGCAGTATAAAATGCACTAGCGATGAGCAGTTCCTGCTCTCTTCTAAATCCAGAGAATGTGGTTGTTGGAGACTGCTATGAAGAGCTGCAAAGTAGAGGCGGTTCCTTGCACTTTCTCCCTTCCCTTATGTACTGGATCATGATGAGCCACAATCTGGCCTTGATTTTTCAGGAAAAAAAAAAAAGCAAGTGCACTGAATTTGTGGCTGATGCATATTCCAAGTGGCCAGAAGTAAAGCATATGATGAACACTTTTGCTGCTAAGACTATTGAGAAAATACAGAATATGTTCACTCCATGTGGGTTATCTAAATAGACCATTTCAGATAATGGTCCTCAATTTATTTTGAGGAATTTCAAAGATTCCCCAGGAACACGTTAGTAACATACATCACGTCTGCTGCCTGTCACCCAGCATTCAATGGACTAGCAAAACACTTTCTTGTGCAGACACTTAAAAGGGCATGAAGGTAAAAAATGAAGGGAGAATCCTGCCACATTGTATTGCAGATTTTCTGCTGATATGTACACCACAGTCTGCTATACAGAAAAGCCATCATTCTTTAAATGTCAATTGCTAATTAGATTTGATTTACCTAGACCAGATTTCACAAGATGAATGAGAAACAACACAGACTAGAGAACCCACAAGGTAGGTCTCCCATGATTTTATGCCTAGACCAGTAGGGGAATGAAGTGGAGGAAACAAGCATTGTCAGGAGGGTTTGGGGGAGCAGCAACAGACCTAGAAGAGATAAAAGGGGAGAAAATTAAGAATTACATTGACCAGCAAGTACACCATAAAGGTTCCAAAAAGAGGACACTAAAATTAAGAGTGATGATTATGTATGTAATTACTGGAAAATAAATGTGTTGTGCTTGTTATCAGCCTGAGGAAGTAGTAAATGAAAATGTTACAAAGGAAGAAGAATTTTAGGATGCAGATGAAGAAGGAAAAGAAGAGTTCATGCCAAATGCCCCTCCTGAGGAAAATCTCCAGCCACAATGTGAACACAGACCTCACACTAGACTAGCTGTATTTACACAGGTGCGGTATCTTATGATTCTGCTTTCCCTGTACTGCAGCCTTATGTAGAAAGTCCATCTGCCTATCTGCTAGGAGGCAGACCCATGATGAAGTTCAAGTCAGAGGCATGGTCTGCTTTCACTTTCGTAGAGATTTTTCGTAGAGATTTTTTTCTTTCTTCTTTTTTATTCTGTGGGTCTCCTTAATCAAAAGTAAAATTGTCTGACCTGACAGAAATAAGTCTATTGATGTTTTCACAGGAGCACTTGGCACGGGGCTGCAGTCTCCCAAAAGAAAAAGTCATCTAGACCGAGTGTACGTTTTGCTCTTTGAATATGGAAAAGACACTATTGTGAAGGTCTCGGTATGAAATATACAGTCATTTGAGAAGATTAGACAAGTTGGCAGAGCAAACTTTTAAGAAGGTGACACTTCACTTGACTTTGACACCATGATTACCTTTTCCACGAAGTACATGACACCTTCATGACCCCGCTCTCCTGGTGGCTTCCAGCTGAGCACAACATAGTTCTTGGTGGCTTCAATAACATGGAGGTCTGAAGGTGGTCCAGGAACAATACCCTCTAGAACAGGACAGAAGAGAAGGAAATTTGTTTTGTGTCAGCTAACCAGGTTAGGGGAGTCCCAAGCCCTGCACCAGATGCTCCCGTGAAAACATCAATAGGCTTATTTCTGCCAGGTCAGACAATTTCAAAGCTGAGTTGTGATGCTGTCTGGATTAGGAATGACCATTTATAATATTATTTATATCAGTATGACAAAATTGCAATGATTCTTACAAGATATGCCATGTCAGGTACCATTGGAAAGGTTATAATTTGCTAAGTATGATAATACTGTTTATGAGTATGTATTGTCTTTGTATTGTAAATTATGGATATGTGTGATACATATCTGTATCCAAACACTTGTGCTGTGCTATTGGATTACACAGTAGGTTACACACCCAGGCAGATTAGTGTCAGCATTGATTACTCATCAAGGGCCGTTACCTTTACAATGAGTCCAAGGATAGAAGCCAGGAAAACACCTATGAGTCATTAGGACATGTAGGGACATGCAAGTGTTTTTCCCTGCCCATGTGCTGTGACAGCTAAGCTTGTGTTTGAAACAAGCCACATGGCAGACTATCAAATGCAGCTTCACCATCTCCATCTTGTCTTCATTCCTGCTTCCTAAATTCCTACCTCTGGATCAATTAATTTACAACTGAAGCTGTGAAACAAAGGAATGAGACCCATCCAGGTACTGAATGTATACCAGAGGAACTGTACAAGACACAATTCTGCTGAGAATCTGGTATACATGGACTTTAAAGTCATTTGTATGTATCTGATTGCTTTGATCATTTAACATCTCCATTCTTGTTTCTTTCCTTTTATAATAAATTTTTAGGTTTAGTTACTAAAGGATTGGCTGGCAGTGTCGTATTCTGGGTTAGATCCAAACTAATATTGATCTGGTAATGTGGCTGACACTTTGGGGATCAGGAGAGGGAATGGAGTTTAAATAACTTATCTCTTTATTGGACCCGATTGCTGATTGGGAGCCAGAGACTGAAATGCAATAAGAGGGGCTGTGTATTTCTTATTGTAGCTTCTTGATAACCACTGTGGAAAATCAGGAGCACTGTTGGTGAATCTAACTGCGGTGTTGGCCACCAATTTGGGAGAATCGGCTCTCCTTATGCAGCCTAGGCATGGACAGGTCACATGAGTAATTTTAAAATTCCTCAAAGTGTGCACTGATTTACTTGAACTTCTGAATGATTATCATGATGAAAGCATAAAATAAATATCTCATATGGATCCCACTGTTTTGGAGTCTGATTTCTTTAAAAAATAGAAGAGTTTAAAAAAAAAACTAAACACTGTTTCTGAATTTGTATAAATTGCATTCATGTTTATTTATTTGGACCTAAATAACAAACCATGACAGCTCAGCTCAGAGGTATTTTAAGCTACAGTGATTCTAATTGTAAAGGACTTTGGGCCTGATCCAAAGCCCATTGAACTCAGGGGAAGTCTTTCCATTGACTTCAGTCTGCTTCAGATCAGACATTTTTAGGAGAAGGTACGTATTTACCTGCAGGTTCTTCCTCAGTCACAATAATCTGTCCAGTCCAGGGAGCAGAAGGATGACCTGAAAAAGGAAGTAGAGTTATCAAAGGAGTGAGACAGATCAGAAACTGTTTTGAGAAAAAGTGACTCATTTACTATTCAAAGCAAATGGTTGGAATGATCCGGGATTCATGTAATCTCTATCGAAGATATGAAGTGTTCTGGACAAAACTTGCAGAAATGATTTTAGAGTTGAGTAATGATTCAAATGTCAGTTTAAAACCAAAAACAACAAAAACTATACACATAGTATTTAAGAAATCCTTGAGCGATCTGGTACTGCACTGCGGCCCATTAGCTGCACTGTAAGCCTCCTTTTTGTGTACCAAGAAAACCATCCTGTGCCAACAGGGTTTCAACAATGAAAATGGACTACATTAACAGAGGAAGGCCAGATTGAAAGCATGAGTCCATTATCCAGCAAATGGACTGGCTGAAGACATTTTATTCTAAGTGGCAGAAATCCTGCAATAGTTACTAGACTGATACAGAGCTTTGAGGCAGGGGATTCAAGGAGGGTTGTTTATAATGAGGTGTCTGGAATTAGGCACTCACTTTGGTAAACAAAAGTGTTTAGAGAATTATAGAATATTAGGGTTGGCAGGGACCTCAGGAGGTCATCTAGTCCAACCCCCTGCTCAAAGCAGGACCAACCCCAACTAAATCATCCCAGTCAGGGCTTTGTCAAGCCACACCTTAAAAACCTCTAAGTTTGGAGATTCCACCACCTCCCTAGGCAACCCATTCCAGTGCCTCACTATCCTCCTAGTGAAAAAGTGTGTGCTAATATCCAACCTACACCTCCCCCACTGCAACTTGAGACCATTACTCCTAGTTCTGTTATCTACTACCACTGAGAACAGACTAGCTCCATCCTCCCTGGAACCCCTTTTCAGATAGTTAAAGGCTGCTATCAAATCCCCCCCTCATTCTTCTCTTCTGCAAACTAAACAAGCCTAGTTCCGTCGGCCTTTCCTCATAAGTCATGTGCTCCAGCCCTCTAACAGTTTTTGTTGCCCTCCTCTGGACTCTCTCCAATTTGTCCACATCCTTTCTGTAGCGGGGGGCTCAAAACTGGACACAGTACTCCAAATGTGGCCTCACCAGTGCCGAATAGAGGGAAATAATCACTTCCCTCGATCTGCTGGCTACGCTCCTACTAATGCAGCCCAATATGCCATTAGCCTTCTTGGCAATAAGGGCACACTGTTGACTCCTATCAAGCTTCTTGTCCACTGTAACCCCCAGGTCCTTTTCTACAGAACTGCTGCCTAGCCAGTCAGGAAGTTTTCTCAGATCACAGGTGCTAAAGGTATTTACATTTATATAACGATTTTTATCTGCAGATCTTCCAAAAGGTAAGTACAAATTATTATCCCCATTTTACAGATGGGGAAACTGAGGCACAGAGCAACAGCATGACTTGTTTAAAATCCACTGGCGATTATATGAAAGAACAGGGAAAAAACCCTAGATTTTCTCACTGCCAGTCAAGTGCATTGTTCTGCTTATTTGACTATTAGCCTGGTCAATGCACTTTCAGAAATACTTCTTTGGAGTTGCAGATATCCTCCTCACAGCTGAAGTTCAGATCTGCTGCATTACTTCTCTGAATTGCTGTCAGTGCCATGCAAGATAGAAGGGAGGGAAGACATAGAGGATTGAAGAGAAGATTATCCAGGAGTAACGTTGACTAAGTGAGAGGCAATATGGAAGTGAGGAAAGGTACAACAAAGAGACGGGGAATATGCTATGTAGATCAGGCTTCCTACTCATGGACAAGCTGCTCACTCATTCCCTTGCCTTTCCACTCTCCCCAATAAGAAAAGAATAGAACAATGCCTCCCAAGTCCCAGGTTGCACAACTCCTCTCTGAGCAAGGTGGTGATTAACTTTCCAAGGCCTCCAGGGCCTGAGCATTTCTCCAACATTTCCTTTTTTTCATTTCAAGTGAGGTATTTTGATTATCTGACTAGAGCGCTGGCTGGGGACCCCTGGTGGCATCATTCCTGTGGTGTCATATCCCATTTGAACAATTGAAAGCCAACAGACAGAGATAATCAGTACAGTACCTCCCTCACCCTGACTTGTTTTAATTACAAAAACTTCTGAGTACAGTGGGAAGAACTGGACTTCAGGCTTGTGTTTTGTCCTGGTGTGGATGCTTGGAAGTAAAAATAAACATTTTTTATAAATCCACCAGCAGGGCTTGGAAGTCCTTTTTGTCACTGAAAGAGCAAAACTGGCAGTCCACAGAATAAGGAATGTGACTCACAAACCATTAACTTTCAAGTAAAGAGTTTGAGTTTGATTCTTCACTGGCCTATGCCAGTTTTATGCTGGTGTGACTCCATGGCTTTAATAGAATCAGTCCCCCTTATCTGCTACACAGCAAGAGACTATTCATGGAATCTGACAATAAAACAAAAGAAGCACACTCCAGGCAACTGCTGTGCTCCTTTTCTCTACTTCCTGCAAGTACACAGCTCTGTACTTCAGTTAACACAGGACAAGCTTTAGCGAGAAGATTCAGCCTTCAAGGTTGGGGTTTTTCTTGGCAAATAAGTTTACAAAAGAAGATATTTTGTTTTTACATTGCTCCCTCTTGTGGAAACTTTGAGAACTTACAAAACAAATATGCATATATTCTTGCAGGAGTTAAAATGTCTTAAGCCTCTTAGGGAATATATATTGAAAAACTCTTACTTCTAAGCCTAGCTCTGTCAGCAGGATCCAGAGCTGCCACAGGCACAGAAACACGGGATGGTATGCTTATTCCAGCTTTATTCACAGCCCGGACTCGGAATATGTAGGAGCGGCCTTCTATCAAACCTGTGACAGGGAAACGAGCAAACTTCACCGGAGTCTCATTGCACTGGGACCAGTGAGTGGTGCCAACCTCGCATCTGAAAAAGCAAACAAATCAAGTAGTACTGAAGATGGAATGAGAAAGAGAACTCCGAGCACACACCCCTAATCCTCCAAACAGCTGTTCATATACATTGTTGATCCTACCAGCCTGCCCAGTAGCTTTCACATATTGCCAACATAAAACCAGCTTCACAAAGCAGTCAGGGCTTAAGTGAATGCTGGCTCTAAATCCCCTGCAGCTGTGTTACTTCTTTCCTGAAGTAGAAAAGGAAAGAAACTTCACGCTATTCACTGATTAAATGCTTTAAAGCATGCCTCAGGATGTTAAATGAGAGTTTTGGCTTCAACATGGGAAATGAAACACACAGCTCCCCTCTCTGCTTATAGGGGCTGAACTCCTCAGCCTTTGAACACTGAACTGAAAATTTACATCTCTGCTATACATCCAGCAAAATAATTGGACATAGAAACATATGCTGTGTGTTCTGTGACAAGGTGGATGGACCCCACACAACATCTAGATGGGATAGGCCAGCAGGAGTTCTCAAACAGGGGGTTGTGACCCCTCAGGGAGTTGCAAGGTTATTATGGGGGAGTCGTGAACTATCAGCCCCCGTAAATGCCAGTAAGATGGCATGGCATTGACGGGGGGGGTCATCACTTTTGTTGGGGAGTCATCACCGCCTGAAATATTTTCAAAGGGGGTCCCAGCAAAAAAGGTTTGAGAACCCCTGGGATAGGGTAGAAAACCCACTGGCACATAGTCAGACATGACAGCACATTGAGTGCTGCCAGGATTTTCAAGGGAGACTGGCTACAAGCAGTGCATTAACAAGGCCTAAATTGTCAGCAGTAGTTCCATGGCAGATGATGATGAACCTACCAGGCAGCAATAACCTGAGTCCCTGGGAAAGAGAGATGTACCTACCAGGAAGGAAGATGTTCAGGACAGACTGAGGTTTTTGGTAGACCAAGCCATGGTCTAATTAATTTGTTTCCTCCTATGCACATTAAAACAGGAAGAAACTCTGCACTTCTCCCATGCTTGAATTATGGGCTGAAGGAAGCTTTCTCCTTGTGAGGAATCAGTTATGGAAAAGCCAATTTGTCTTACTAGAAACACAGCAAGTAATACAGGCTTATTTGATCTTATCTGTTCTAGCCAGCCCATCTGCTCTCATGATAAAGAATAAGACAAAGATTTATCTTCATTGGACTCCCAGTTTCTAGTAACATGATAAATAAGAAGATAAACTAGCAGCTCCATTAACATTTTTGTTGCCTCTGAAATAACCGCTTGGGTAATGAATACTCTGCCTAAATAGTTCTCTGAATCCATATGAAAGCCTTCACTTTTTGATAGTTATTATTGTTTGTATTGCAGTAGCACCCAAAGGTCCCAATCAGGATTGCAGCAGAATAGTCTTGTTGTCAAGGTGCTGGGCTGGGACTCAGGAGATCTGGGTTTTATTCCTGGCTCTACTACAGGCTCTGTAATCTTGGGCAAGTCACTTAGGGGTTAGGCACCAAGTGGGATTTTCAAAAGTGCCTGTCTGCATCATTCGACACCTAAATACCTTTGAAAATCTGGCTCCTGGTGCCTCTGTTCCCTACTTGTAAAACAGGGACAATCTATCTACCCTAGGTACTTAAAAGTACCACACATCCTGTAGTAGCTGAGTGTCTCACATTCTTTAATGTATTTATCATCAGCACACCCCCTGAAGAAAAGAAGTACTATCATCCCCCTTTTACAACTATGGAAATAAGGTAGAGGGAGAGTGACTTTCCCAAGATCACATAACAAGTCGGGGGTGGAGTAGGTACTTGAACCAACCTCTCCTGAGTCCCAAGATACTGCCCTAACCACTGGCCCCTTTTGCTGGCTTGTACATCTTAGATTGTAAGTTTTTGGGGGCAGTGGCTGTCTCCTGTTGTGTGTTCGTATAGAGATGGGGCCCTGATCTTGTTGGGACCTGTAGGTGCTATTACAATATAAATAATTTTTAAAAAATGTGCTAGGCAGTGAACAAACAAATAAAAATAGATAGTCCCTACCCCCAAAGAGTTCACAGTCTAATTTATGACAAGATGCAATAAGTGAGTATGGAAGGGAAGGTGAAGGTAATGGTAAGGGGTACAGAAACCAAAAGGCAAATACAAAGAATTCAACATGTATTATTTGAAAACCAATCTCATGATTTTTTGGTGCCTGACATGATTTTTGAACACTTGGGGTTGGCAATACTGCAGAAGGAATCCCAGGCTGTCTCATGATGGGCCTGATTCTGCAAATTACTGAGCACTGTCTGCATGGTACTGAGGACTCAATTCCAACTGAAGTCAAGAGGAGTTGGAGGGGAGGAAATAGAATTAGGCCCTAGGAATCTGAATCTGAAACAGAAAAGCAGTATTTTTAGCTATCAAGAAGAGCTACAAATGACGATATCACATTTTATGCCACTAAATGATTATTAGGCTGTTGAATAACAATGATCAGCAGTACAGTAGTAGGTACATAAATACCTACTGTGACATAAATACCTACTTATCAATGAAGTATCCAAGGATAGGGCTTCCTCCATCAACAGCAGGCTGTTTCCAGGAGATGATGACATAATCTTTGTTAGCATCCAAGCACTCCACATCCAGTGGTGAAGCAGGGGCTCCTGGGATTTCAGCATCTGCATCTATGAGGATGGATATACACATTTTAAAATCTGAATCAGTTTTCTCAAGGTTCTTTTTAAGGGCCAAACTCTGTTCCCATTGAAACCAATGAAAGTTTTACCACTCACTTCAGTGGGACCAGGATTGGGTCCTATGTCTCCTTTATTATTCTAGATTTCTTTTATCAATATTTACTAACACCCAGTATGTTGCAGCATATTGCAATAATTGATTGAGGCACTCTGAAACAAATCAACCAGGAATCTTGCATCTTGATTAGGATGCTGCCATACCTACTTAAAGTGAAATTTCTTGGGTTATTAAATGTCATCCTGCTGCTTTATTGAAGTAAAATGTCAAACTCTATTCTCCTAGAACTGGACAGTAGCTCAGGCAATGTTGTTTGGCTCTGCTGTGTTGTAGTTTTCAAAGACAAAAAGTGATACGGTACAGTTTTGTGATCTCACTGACATGTTTTATGATGAAATTACAAGTTGATGAAGTGTTATTAGGACTCAGACCCCCTCAACTCCATCTATGGCTGGGTAGACAGAGTGCCCCCCTTAAAAGGTATGGTTTAAACCAGGCCGCCCCCTGAAGCAATCATCTTCGTGAAATGATTGTTTGCTAGATTCCTGAACTAAAAAAAAAAGAAAAAAGAAGGATGTATTTTTTATTGAGACACAACTCTTTCTTAGATGGGTGAACTGTGATGGGAAGGATAACAGAAACATTGATGGACTCCAGAAGAAGTTTGGATAAAATAAATAACCAGGACCCAATCCCAAACTCAGTCCAAGCCTTTCTTTGAAATTTGAAAAATGCTGAATATGTTTTTCATTCAAAAAGTGAATGTAAATGGACATTTCTTATTTCCTTTCTCATCTCCTTCCTTCACTGCATTGCTTGTTCTGGTTGGGTTTGGAAGAAAAGCTCTTCTTGCAAGGTTATTCATCCTACTAGGAGGCAGGAATCATTGGGGCTGTCACAAGAAAGCTTATTCTCTTGAGCTTTCCAGCCCAATTTTTTCAGAATAAAGGGGTTTGATTCTGGGCTCACACTGGTGTGAATCAGGAGTAAATGCGTTGAAATCAACAGTGCAAAGCCAGAATAAGTGGGAGGACATTTAGGCATAAGGAATTCAGATAAGCAAGGATGCTTATCAAGATCCTTTGAGATCTGCCTATTACTACTTTAGACAGACACTGTCATTTTGGAAAACAAACTAAAGAAGCATATATATGTTCTTCCTGTCAAATGTTTATTATAAGTCTGGGGCCCACTTGTCAGAGAAGCCCTGATTTTGATTCTGAGGAGTCTGTTTTCAGGCAAAACTTATCTAAAATTTTAAATGCTGAACTGCAGTCCTAGATAGAGGGGGCTGAAATTATTTATGTAACTGTATCCTCATTTGTGGAACAGGATTTGTTTGTGTAGCTGTATGTTTATTAGCATATTTGTGGAGGAAATCAGCATTTTGTAACCTTTCCAAGAAGTCTGTGTAACAGGTTTTCATAGAAGAGACATTGTTTTTCTCTGGATCAACATCAGTTTGTCCAATTACCCCTGGCATTTTCCCAATCCTGTTGTGAGCTACTTCATAGAAAAGGGTCATGGGTTAGGGCTAGACAAAAAGGAGCCTCACACACGAAGGAAAACAGTACATCTCCGCTAAGTAAACATTTTCTTCAACTCTATCTCTAATCAAAAGTTTTAAAACTGCTGGATGTTCCAGCATTTTATATTATTTATTATAATGATCTTATTTACAATAATTTTCCAATGCTTATTCTTCCTAGCTCCAAAATAATGACACTAAATGATTATTCAGCACTCTACATTAAAGCTTTGGAAAAGACCATATTACACTGTATTTCCTGGCAGGAATTGCTGTGTCATTCTGGAGGTGTTGGAGCTGTGCCAACATCACTGAGCCTGGATTCTAGGTGATTTTTTTCCTGTTCTATCACAGCATTGGCGTTATCTTTAAAAACTATTATTTACAGTATACATAATCCATTAAATATAACTACATGATAAAAATTATTAATAGCAATAATAGTAAATCTTCAATGTACATCTAGAGGTCAACATTTAAAAGCCTTTAAATGCCAATATTTACACATAGAGGTATCTGAGGTATCACACTTCTGCTCCAATAATTAGATTAGGAAATAACTGTAGTACAATTTCCATTGATTTCAATGGGGCCAGGATTTCACCCCTACTGCCTGCTAGCAAATGCTGACTTGTTAATGGTGACCACTGTACAGTAGTACAGAAGGTTCCCAAAACACATCACAAACTTTACTAATGCTCTTACAATATGGGCCTGATTCTGAGCAATGTGCCGCACCTCACAAGTTGGGGCCCTATAGATGGGAATTTCTATAAGGCAACCACTTGAGAGTACATATGGCAACTGATGAACTGTATGTAGCATCATTACACAACTGTTTAGGACAGGAAGTAAAGCTTATATTACTCACTTGAAACTGTAGGGGGAATTTAAGTAAGCAAGAGTGTAGTTCACCTAATTTGAATTTGCGAGGATACCAAGGTTACACCCATATTCTGGCAAAAACTGCTATGCGGCCTTTATTGGTCACACCTGGTTGAGACCTCAGTTCTGTGTCTCATCCAAAAGATGTAACAGAAACACAAATGATCATTTATGTACACACCAACACAACTTTTAAAATGTCTGTTCCCATCTTTCTACTTCATTGTGAGGTCACAAACAAACATTTTGATGGATTCTTTCTACAATTTGTGAGCATGACTGCATTAGTCATGATCTCCAAGCAGGCTGTTATCTGCATATCTGCTATATTTGGCAAAATGGTGCCATTCTGGGCATGTTCACAGAGCCAAAAATTTCCAGAGCCTTGAGGATTAGCATTACACACTTCAGCAGCTGAGACAGATATAGAAGCAGTGCATGGACCAGTGAAATGTGATAGCTGAGCTCTTCTTAAAGGGACATACTCTCTAAGAGAAATTCTAGGAAGTTTATCATTGTACAAGAATATAAAATGGAGATAGACAGAAAACTAATCTTTTAGTAGCATGTGAATTTTAAATAACTTCTACAGTTTACTTGCCTCTTAAACTTCCTTATTTGGTTTCCAGTGTACTTTAACTTGTCACACTGTGTGTTAAAGACAGCCAAATAGTTATTGCACAGCATCTTGGTCAAACAGTGAGCTGTAGTTAGCAACAAAGTGGCCAAAATAATACATTCATAATTTGTTATGTTGGTTTCTTCTCTTTATCATTAGTACTCATCACTGTCTACAGCAGTGGTTCCCAACCTGTGGCCCAGGGGCCAAAAGTGGGCCATGGGGGCTTTCAAAGTGGCCCGTGACTCCCTTCCTGCTGGCTGCAGAAGGGAGCTGCTGCCTAAGGACCCAGGTGGAGTGCATTTTCATGGGGCCAAAAGACCGGTACAGGCTCTTTGCTGCAGCCAAGGGGATGGGAGATCAGCGCTCTCCTCCCCCTGGCTGTGGTAGGGAGCATGGCAAAGCGTTCCACCTACGTCCCTAGGTGCCAGGGTTCCTGCTAGAGCCAGAAGGAGGGGAACGCTGATCTTCTGTTCCCCTAGCTGCAGAAGGGAGCCACTGCCTAAGGACCCCCAGATGGAGTGCACAAGGCTACAGGATGCGTACTGTTTCCCTGCTGCAGCCAGGGAGATGGGAGATCAGTGAGGAGCAGCCTCTTGGCAGAGAGTGATGGCCCTTCAGGGTTGTAAAAATGATATCTGTGGCCCTTGAGCCAAAAAAGTTGGGAACCACTGGTCTACAGGCTACTGTGGTCAAAGGGTTGTGTAACTGCATCAATGCAGTGAATTTCTTCATCTGAATAATGTTGCTGTCAATAGGGTCCAAAGACCCTCAAACATATGGTGGTGCCACCCAGGTCTGAGGTATCTTATCAAGTTTTCCATATGACAGTAATGGGAAATTATCATGTTAAACAATTGACATTTCTTCAGTGTCACAGCATTTTGCCCATGTTTATTAACCAGCTTTTTAAAAGCATCTCACAATTTTCAATGGTTACACTGTTTTCATTTGAAAAAAAAGCTGAAATTAATGGGATTGATTTCTCCTCACTTTGTTTAATTAGCCTGCTTTCTTCATAGTGTAACATCACCAGATCTTACCTCTAACAAAGACATAAGCACTGTACTGGTCATAGTAGTCTCCCATCACCACACGCAGAGTGTAAAGACCTTCATCCTCCTTGTTAGCATGAGCAAGGGTTAATGTAGCCCGTTCCCCACTCCAATGCATTTGGATCCACTTGGATGGTGTAATAAGAACTCCTAAAAATTAGAGAGTTATAATGAGAGATGGCTGAACTGAATCTATTCCTAAATACAGTGAAACCCGTACAAGAGACCATCCTTGTTAGACAACTTCCAACTTAAAACAGAATCACAGAGTATGATCTCATATCAATTTTACAGTGACTTTAGTGATCTAACTCCATTAAACCACTGATTTTTCTCAGTCCCTTTTGTGATCAGTTAAGAGTGGTTTCAGCATACCAATGAATAACAAAAGTCACAAGCACTGAATGGCTAATGCTATAAATACTAAAGCTGGTTGAAATGTTTCAAATTTAAAAATTGTTGAAAAGAAATGGGAAAAAATTCAAAGATATTTTCCCAAAAATTTCCCCTCATTTTTGATCAACTGTAGAGCTAATTAAAAATTTTTGTATTTCAATGAAAATGAAAATTTTTTAAAAAAATTTCATGAACATTTCCCTCTTGTTTTTTAAACAAGATCTTATAGCTATAATATAGCCTTATATTTCTTCCGATGATTCTTCGATTGGATATCAAAAATTAATGTCAGACAAGTTTAAAATTCATCTTGTAATATGTGCTTACCATTCCTGTACCACTGGATCTCTGGATGGAAGCGCTTAATGTCGGGATGAATGATAACTGTACAACCCAGACTCATTGTCTCTCCTTCTCTCCCAAAGGATACTTCGAATTTGTCAACAAAGTGGATTTCAAACCTAGAAGCATAGCCTTGTGGGGTAACACCAACTGTATAAAGAAAATTGTCTGATTATTTACTTTTTATCTTTTTGTAGCGATAAATGACAAAAACCAGCAGAAGCTACTGTACATAAATGTAACCTTCTATATTTTTGTAGCAGATGCTTCACATTCTTACTCCACTGTCACAATAATAATAATAAAACCATCCAAAAGCCTGTTCTTTCAAACCTTCCAAATACAGAGCTCCCAGGGCCTTGCAGAAGCAGGTTCAATATATATTATTTAAGTGAGCAGCATTACTTCAACTCCTCAAACTTGAATGTACTTATGTAAATCATTAAAGTAATTCTAAATGTAGAGCCAGATCTTCAGCCTGTGTAAATCAGCATATCCCTGCTGGTTTTTGGAGAGTACTTGGATTTATACCAGCTGAGGATCTGGCCCACTGACTACATATACCTAGAAAATTTAACTTCAGAATCTGACTATTTGATCTCTAATACTTGTCCTTATGACATCATGAAATCACAGAAGGTAGAGATGAACAAGAGCTATTAAGTCATACAGTCCTCCCATGAAGCCAATGCAAGATTATCCTCCACTGACTATTCTCTAGTGTTTTATCCAGTCTAGTGTTACAGTTTTCAAGGGATGAGGCTTCCACCTTTTTCTTTGATAGTTTATATTCCTGATGTAAGTGCAATGCCAAAGGTATCAACACAAAGTGTATATCAGTGTCTATTCCACTATTACAAAAGGTAAATACTGTAGACAGTTGTAAAACAAACAAAAATGTCTAGGAGATAACATCAGTTTATATCATAAAAGTTCTGATTTCAGAGGTGCTCTCTATCTGCCACTCTCACTAACTTTAACTGAAGCTGTGGCTGCTCAGAGCCATTTTGTTTCTAAACAATGTCACCAAATAATCTGCTTGGTTCTTTTGTCACAGTGTCACAATTTTAAATGGATTAGGTCAGTCAAACACACATTTCTAAACTTACAGCTGAGAGGCATAGTAATGGTTCCAGCATGAAAATAACTTTCATCAAACTCTCCCTTATATCCTACAAAAAAGAGAAGAATTCTAGTTACCAATTGCCTAGAAGTAATCAGCACTCTGAGCCACATAAACAGAATTTTTAATGTGCCCTCAAAGAAAAATCAAAGGAAATATGTCCTGCAAACCTACTCTTTACCACAAGGGAAGCATAAGCTGAAAGTTCTCCTTTAACATTCATGGCAGAAGCTCGATACTGAGCGGTGTCTTCAAAATCACATCTGAAATGATGCAAATGATTAGGCAGGGCATTTAGTACTCTTTGATCTCTCTAGCATCTATGTCTGATCTCAAAACATCATTTTCTAAACATTAGTTTCCCAATGTTATGTAGCAAAGGGTTAGTCAGTGTTGATTTAAATGCTCTTTTCTCTGATTCAATTAACATTGGGCCTAAACCTTACTCAGGTAAAACTTCCACTGAAGTCAACATAAATTACAGCTGACTAAAGACTTAGACTGGGTTTTAAATCAGGCCATGAGTGAGGAGTGCAAGACTGGGCCTTATGAGATTTTTAAAAGCACAGGCCTTCTGTACTCACTTATTAGAAGGGGTGAACTGGTCTTATAAGGAGAATTTGCTTGTACCTTTACCCATCCTCCATAATGACCTGAACTTGAATTTTCATTATGGTTAGATTCACTTGTAGGACTTGCTTACTACCCTCCTTCATTCTCTCCAGCAACCAGTATGGCTATCCTTTCTTATCTATAAGCCCTCATTAGATCCTCATTCCTTCTTCCCTTCTTTCAACCTTTCAGTAGCACCTATTCCATCCATGCAAACATCCAGTAGGTTCCCTGATTCACCCTTCACCCACCTTTACTGATCATATCCAAACAGCTACCATATTCCATCTGTTTAGTCCTTGTCTCTGCTGAATTCAAACTTCAAACTCTCTGGAGCACATAGTCCCAGAGAGCACAAAGAAGAATCCAGCAGAGGCCAGAGGCCAGTGGAAAGCCTTCCAGAGCTATTGGAGAGCAGCAGGGAGTTGAAAGAGATTCAGGGAATTAACTGAAGAGTGGAGACAGGGAAGCGGCTGAGTGGTTATTGAAGGGTCTGAGGCAGGGAAAGGGAGAAAGGTGCTCTTAATAGGGTTTCTTTGTTTCTTAATTCTTTAAGCCTTTCCACAGGCTCCTAATTAAACTTCCCAACTAGAACTGTACCTTGTTGACGTATTTTTCTTCACAGTAGAACTACTGTTAAGCACAGTTTTGTTTTGCCAGTCGAAGCATTTCAGTAAAGAATCTACAAAATTGCACTCTGAAAAGTTTTGGGATAGAATCCTGATGTCCTTACCTAGTATTTGGTTAGTACTCACTCAGCCTATACTCACACAGGGCCAAATGCTGAGCTACTTATTCTGCCTCCTCTCTATTTTTACTTAGTCCATACTCAGAAACTCCCATTGACTTCAATGGAAACAAGATTAGGCCCTAGATTATTATACAGAATGGGCTTGATGCTCCCCTCATTAGTTTTTACATCAATACAACACTATTTAACTAAATGGATTCACTCCTGATATAATAAGGAAAGAATCAGATCCAATATTCCTTACAAATGGTTTGATACTGTGAGGTGCTGAATACTTTCACATTTTATTGGGGAGGAGCTCAGCACCTTTCCAGATGTTGTACAGATGTCAGAGTCCATGGAAGGATCACTTTTATTAAGCTGAGCAACTTCTCTGAATTTTACCTCATGTAATGTGCAAGAAGTATATATCATTCTTTATTTAATTAATAACATATTAATACTTTTCTCCACTATATGGACATGGAAAAGTAAAACAAACAAACATAAAACCTTGCATAGATGTTCAAACAACGATGTTTTAGATTCAAATAAGTTAGCTCAAAAAAGAAGAAATAAAGCTGGATTAAATACATGAACAGGTTAAAACTTCTGGGTACATAATGTTAAACAGGTAAGTATTTCTAACTGGTATTGTTAATAGATACTAAGTTTCTCCAGGACTGAAATCCAATCTATCAGAGGAATGTTTATGTTCAAATGTTTCTTTGAGATTCATGATGAAGAGTAATGAATAGAAGAAGCAGAAAAAAACAAATGTGACTGATGATTACCCCAGGGATGTTGTCCATGTTACTATATCCCACTGAGAGAGGTCTAATGTGGGAGCTGTGGGAACTGTTTGGAGGACTCTCTAAGCTCCATTTTCAAATGTGGGAGTCTTACGATGATGTCCAAATCTCACATTTGGATGCTCCAATCAGCACTTAGGCACCTAAAGTAGGCATTTAAGTGCTAAAGGCAAAACTGATCACCCAAGGAGCCCAACATTACAAATAGGTCTCCATGTTTCATTTTTTCTTGAATATAGGCAACTGCAAAAAAATCCCAATTTGGATGAGGAATATTGCTAAAAACCTTCTTGTTTGTGTGGGTGGCACCCAATACTGTTCTTTTCTTTAAGACTAACATTCAGGATTTCCACTGTATTTGAAAATAGGGCTAAATAAATAATCAAGACTGTACTCGTCAAAACTGTAAGCCTGGACAATATTATTTATCATGTTTATACTGTAAATGAAAGGAGAAGGAGGCGGCAGAGGTTATCAAAAGTAGCCCAAGTATTTGTGATTCAACTATAAATCGAACTACAATCCAGCTATAACTCACTTAGGAAGACTGCTTATCCTTGATAGATGAAAACCAGAGCTGCTTACATTTTTAGGAGACACAGGTCTGCTCAACTGTACCAATTTGGTAGCTCTTCTCCCTCAACTCCCAAAAGACACACACACAGTAGGAAGTTCTAAATCAACAGTAACATAATTATTAAAATCATCTCTTAAATTATCTGGTTCTCCCTTACTTGTTAATCTCCAGCGAGTGCATCCCATATCGGCTTTCAATGATATACTTGCCAGGGTGAGTGTGCACATTGATGGGCACATTGTTTTTGTACCTATGGAACAACAAAAACAGGATATAATAATCTGAAGTGTATATTATTTACAATAAAAGGGCAAACACTTGGTGTTTGGGTTATAATCTGTATCAACTCTTGAGCTTCTTGATGTCTCTCTTGTGTAAAATGGAATCTAAATATCCTTTAAATGCATTACACACTTTCCTTCTGAAGCCCAAATTATCTCTCTTTACTCCGAATAATTTATTTTCTTGTAATTACAGAGAAAGACTAAGCAATGGGCAGGGTGCAAATAAAGTTTATATTGCCATAAATTTCAAATTATTGCATTATTAATGAGTAGTAGAGCCACAAGTGAGATATTTCAGGCTGCTATAGATCAGTGGCAATAAAAACCCTGTAGCTCCCTACATCATCACATATTCTAAAGCCTAGACTACACTTAAAACTTTTGCTACCAATGTTGGTATAAGCCCTCGGGTAGACTCAGTTATACCAACAAAAAAAAGTCCTTTTCCAATATAGCTTATTTCATTTGAGCAACCAGTATAACAATGTTTTTTAATCACTTTTGAAACAATTCAAGCCAAAGCTATTTCTGCTATTGACCCTTATATTGAAAATTGCCTTTCAGGTCTTCCTACTATTGGGAATAACAGATGTTATCCACACCAGCAAATTTATGGCCAAAGGGCTAAGTGTGGGATTTTCAAAAGTGCCTAAGTGAGTTAGCAGCACAAGTCCCACTGACTTTCAGTCTGCTCTGACTTCCTCTCAGTGCAAAGTGTAAGGAGATTGGCATGGTGCAAGGGCATGCCACAAGGATTGGGGGTGAAGGAATCCTAGCCCTCAGATTGTGCGTGGCAACAGAGTTGCTTGATGGACACTATTGCCTTGCTATTCTAGTATCCTGTCTTACAGGGAACAAGGGCCAGAGGATCTACATAACAGTTGATCCACCTGCCATCACTTCTCTCCTGGACTATCCAGTGGTGCTGCCCAGCTACTTTGCATGGGGATGTGTAGGGAGTCTATGCAGAGTTCATCTCTGACCACATGCAGTGGGTCTCCTGAGAGTAACATCCCCCAAATGAGGGACTTGATCCAGCAAGCCACCAAACACTCTGGCAGGGTGCTGAGCATCCACTGAAGTGCATCGGTAATCTAGGTCTCTCAGCAGTGCTCAGCACTGTGCAGGATCAAACCCTACATGAATTATATCAGTTTTTAGAACCTGGCACTCCTTTTCTTTTCATTAGCATGTTAGTGAAAAGTAAATGATTACATTTTTGGCATGTTTATAGTCATCTGCCTCACATTTTAGAAGGACCACTTGTTATTTCTGAAAAGTCAAATCAATTCCAGAACAGCCACATCATTAGCTAATGTTGGATTGCCACCATCCCATTATCATTATGCACTAATAATTTTTATGTTCTACTGCAAGTTCCAAATATCTTGGATTTTTCATATCTTCTTTCCAATAGAGCCAATAAAACTGCCTCAGTTAATGAACCCACATCACACAGTAAGGTTTTCTAGAATGAAAGCCCCTAAAACTTTTTAATTTGTCATCCATGGCATTCAAACTTCATTGTTCACATAATGAACAATAGCTTGGAAAATGGGAATGACATTTGGTTAATAAATGCTGAATGAATGCTATCAAATACAGTTCAGTGCTGTTCTGTATTTCTGAGCAAAACCACCTGCAATCAGGGCTCTGAATTCATTCTTTCCATTGATAGCCAATGGCAAACCACAGACTTTTTGAAGTCCCAATGCACAGTAAAATGATGTACGGAATTCCACCACCCAAATGTATTGGTGTTTAAATTTAATTCAAGGGCCAGTTTGTCCTTGGATGCATGGGGATACTCTCATTGGCTTCAATGACAGACAGCGGCACATATCTGAAAACTTCATTTAGCCCTAAATGAATATGTCAATCTTTGGAATAAATTAAACATGGGTCTGAGCTGAAGTTAAAAAGGGTTCAAATCTAGTGTTTTGGTTTGGATCAATTTTATAAGGATAGGCTCCAGCTATGAATTTTGATCCAAAACTGGAAGTTTTCCTATGTTTGAAAGGGGTCAGATCTGAAATATTGGTTTTAGACAATCTCTAAAATAAATGTACTTAAAATATAAAATTTGTACACAACTGAAACAATTTGTCCACACAGCATTTGGTCTGAATTCAGTGGAAAGACTCCCATTATCTTCAGTGGGCTTTGGATCAGGCCTGGAGGTAAGTTTTTGGTAGTGAGCTATTTGTCTAAAAGCACAATGATGAGGAGATATAGATAGCAAATAAAATGACAAGTTTGTCATTTTGTCATAGATAGTAAATAAAATGACAGCAGAGCTCCTGTAGAATGCTAAATAATTGAGGCAGCAAACCCAAAAATGTTTATATTTAAAATATTAATATGAGAGTAGTTTTACTAATGCCTCCACAAATACAGTTTCAGTTTTAGTTTAGTTTAGTTTAGTTTAGTTTATTAATGCTGAGCACTGAACATAAGTTCATTTTCTGTCAGCTCTTAGTTGTAAACATTTATGGCTTGATAGATACAATCTCAAAGTATCATATAAAAGCAAGTATCAAATTCCATTTAAAGTCTGAATAAACCCCGGTATGTCCCCATCTAATTGTTCAAATACCTTGATTGTATTTCGTATAGCCCAGGCCAGACCCAATTTTTTTTTTTTTTTAAAGTCAGCTTAGTAGGTGACGAGACAGAAAGGCTCCACAGCTCAGCACTAATTAAGCATAAATTAAATTCCAGTCAGGGAAGACACTAATCCAAGAGACTGACTGGACTGTCATCTATGCTCCACACATCTTTCTAAGAGAATATTTTGGGACCTCTTAGGCAAGGTCCTTGATCCAAATCCCACTGAAGTGAAAGGAAAGACTCCCTCTGAGTTCAATGGCCTTTGCATCAGGCCCTAAATCTATCTATGGCATATGACTTTAAATAATTGTGACGTGACCTCCATGAACATGCTTGAGTCCTGAGACTTCATTCGCATGGAGAGAGACTATAACTGAATCAGCAGCTAAGCAGCTGCTTTATAACCAAGGCAGCCGTTAATGCTCCAGGGACATTACTTTCTGATGCCTCAAAGAAAAACATTCCTTAGAGACAGCCTTGATCATATATTTTATTTTATTTCCATTTTTTTCTTCTTGAGATTTTTTTTCTTTTTTTTTAGTAGGGACATTTTTGTAAAAAACACCCAGCAGTTTTGTACCTTAACGATGATCTGCAAAGGATTTTTTTAAAAATTGGGCTTGTTTGTAACTCATAAGCTTCTTTTTCTGTAATGATGGCCTGAAAAGTGTTTATAAAAAAAGGAAAGGGGGGTTGGGAGGATGGCCTTTGCTTTTTTTTTTTTAATCTTAGAAATATCAAAAACGTCAAATCTGATCTTCCCTTGTTTTGTTGGAGGACTTGGGAGTCTCAGAATATGTTCATTATGAGCTCTATCAACTTAATTTCAAGTGTGTAAATATTGAAATCAATGGGACCACTCATGGAATAAGGAGCTACTCAGTGTGAATAAGGGTGACTGAATCAGGCTGTATAGCATTCTCTCCTGCTTCTCATGAATGTCTGCTTTTTTCACCACCACTCTGCACTGATCTCATATCTACACCGAACTGTCCTCAATGTTGCCCACGTAGTTTTCCTGAGAATTTACAAATTCAGAATGCATAGTTTCAATCAAAAACAATATTGTTGATGAAGATACAAGCCTACCATGTAAGACGGGGTTCTGGCCAGCCAGTCACAGTACAATGTAATTTGACATTCTGTTTCTCCCAGACAGTATGGGAACGAGGCTTGATAACAAACTCAGGAGCATGTAAAAGTTTATCTTCATTCAGCTTTCTGTGAAATTCCTCAGTCTCTTCTAACTAGAAGAGAAATATTTCACCATAAAACTCACCATTTACATATACTACTGCTCCATATCCCAAGAAAGTTTTAGGCTTTTTCTAGGGCAATATGCTTACTTAATACATCCTTCTTACTTGGATAGACAAACAGACAATATTTCTCAGCTTCAAGATATTCTTCTAAACAGGTTGCCACCTTCAAGGCTTAAAAAAACCCAGTTGTCTGTGGGCGGGGCCAGGTGCCAAGGGAGGCAGGGCTGGTCTGTGGACAGGGCCAGGTCCCAGGGCTGGGGGGAACCTTGGTGAAGGGCTCAACTCTTGGAAAGATGTGTAAAACTTGGAGGGATTAGTGGGCGAGACTAAAGGGCTGCTTCCCCATTGGTTGGTGTTTGCCGCTGGCATGCTGCAAGCATGCAAAGCAGGATCTGGGTGCTGTCTGGACAGCCATGACATACTCTTTCCATGACACATATGGCCAGTAATTTAGAGTGTTGCACACTCATCAAAAAACCCAGTAAAGTACTGGCAATAAGCAAAGCAGCAGGACAGGCTGGTCAAAAAAATCAAGCACGTGGCAACCCCAAAAACTATTAGACCAATGGTCCCCAAACTGTGTGATGCATCCCCCTGGGGGGCCTGGAGGAGCATTCAGGGGCTGCCTCACATGGGGCAGAGAGGGAGCACCACCTGGCCCTGCTTTGCTCCCAGTTCCACTCTGGCCCTGCCTCAGCTTTGGCCCCGCCCCTGGTCTTGGCCCCCAGGTCCCAGCCCTGCTCATGGCCATGGTTCCCAGCCCCAACTCTGACCACAGCCCCACTCCCAGCTCCGGCTTTGGTCCCCCCACTCCAGACAGTGGCCCCATTCCCAACCCTGCTCCCAGCTCCAGCTGCAATCCCTATTCCCCACTCCACTCCCAGCTTTCACGGGGGGCCATGGAGTGGGTAATGGGGGAGTGAAGGGGGTCATGGACCAAAAAGATTTGGGGACCACTGTACTAGACCAATATTTGTTTTCTTAAGATTCTATTGACTAAAGTATTTTCCAAAGCTTAGAAATATGATTTAGAAATATCTAAATGTCAAAGCTACCAGTAAATTTGGATTTAATTTCTGTTGCCTTTTATAATCCCCACCCCACCCCTCTCCAAATTTCCACTTTGTGATTAAAAGTCTGCAGTAAATACTTTGGACAAGATTGTGCTCCCCACTCTCCCATAAAAGCAGCCATAGCTCTTCCCCCTCTCCCATAATTGCTGGCCAGCACCACCATCTAGTCATGCAGGACGAAATATGCTGCACCTTGTATGGGAGTGCAACTAAATACTTTCCCCTCAGAGCAACTGGGGAGTTCCATTTTTTCCCTTGGGGCACTCCAGCTCCTCTCACACACATCCAACATGGGACTGTGACTAAAAGCCACAATTTAAGCCTTTGAAAATACATTCTTATTATTATTTATTATTTGTATTACAGTAGCGTCTAGGACCCTAGTCAGGGCCCCATTGTGTCAGACACTATACAAATAAAAAACAAAAAAAGACAATCTCAGGCCCAAAATTCTTACAAACCATGGATTCATTTGTGTTTTATTACCGTTTTCTTCAGGGCCAGACGTTCAGCTGACTCTCGTATTGCTACTTTCCTTGACTTTTTTTCATACTGCTCTTCCGCAGAGGATGAAGTGGCCACTCTAGTCGCACTAATTCCTTCACCGGTAGCAAAAAGGTTTCTTCTGGCAATGTATGCAGCACTTTCCTTAATTCTTTCCTCCTCTGTATCTGTAATCCCACTGACATGCACTTGACTGAAGGAATTAAAAAAGCACATTCACACTGGAAACATTTAAATTTATAATACTTTTTTTTAGTTTGGCCCTCTCCGTTTAATAAATAAGGGCCTTAGACTCTTCATAATGCATTTCCACTTTAAGGATCATTATCCAGGAAACAATTTCATATCATATTAACAAGAGATACACAAAAGGGTTCAGCTGAATGACGAAGTATATCATGCTATCTAAAGTCACTACCATTTTCAGTGCATTTTTCTATGACAAGTGTATCATGCAGGTTTTCATCCGAATAAATTTCCTATTGTGCTTTCATTTTCCATGGCTATGAAGAACAGTGCAAGACATACCCACAGAACTATCACAATAACACTTCAAACAGTGATTTGAGCAGAGGCACTTACAATAGCAACACAAAGTGAAGATTACAGCAGCAATATAACAAAGTTCTCACTTCTGATTTATATGAAAAAGAACATCCCCATGCACTACAAAAAGTTCTCCCCTGTCAAAGCAACACTTTATTCTTTAATGTCGGGAAAGTCATTTGTTCTTCAAAATGTATTTTAAAAGATGATTAGTGTTTCATAAACACTTTAATCTCTTTTCAGCATCTCCCTCAGGGATTCGACAGCGGAGGATACAATCAATATCAGCTCTAGTAATACTGTCACATTCTGGGGTACAATCCGGACTAGTGAAGAATTGTGTCACCTCTTACCCTGTAACCCCGAGTGCCTCACGATGCCTTGCTACTGCAGCTCACTGGCTGGGATGCCCACAATGAGCAACAAACATGTACTCTGTCTATGTACTGGACAGCCCTGCTCCAATGCTTTGGATGCAGGAGCCTGCCTACAATACCGCAGATTTCCATTGGCTTCCACCAGTCTTGGTTAACAACTGGTATGGTGACACCACACTCTTCCCCACCCCGAATTTTCCCAAAAACATGTGTTCTGGAATGTCCAGCCTTGTCCTGAAACAATCAGAGAGACATTATGGTTTGTTGCCCCTTTAAGGAGTCAATATTCAACAGTTTGCTACTTTAACTGGAGTTACCAAACAGTTCAATTTAAACACAGCACTAGATTTGTTTAGATTAAAAATAAAACAAGTTTATTAACAAAAGAAGGTGGGATTTTTAGTGAATTCAAGTATAAGAGATAAAGTTAGAAATGGTTACCAGCAAATGAAAGTGAAAACACATATCTAAAAGTCTAAATCTTAATCTGGCAAGGTTAGGCTCAAGGCATTGTTCAAGATGGCCTTTCTCCTCCACAGTCTTCCAGCAAGATGGTGAATGAACCTCTCCTTGGTCAGGATCTTTCCCAGAGGCCCAAAGGTCCTTTTGTCTTCTTAGGAGAACCGCAAGGTGCTAAGCCCCTATTTGAGGCTGAGGTTGCTCATTACCTCACAGAAGCTGCTCAGCACCTTGAGAATCAGATCCAAGTCCTGTTAAGGTTTCGCTATCTTAACTATGTGTAATGAAAAAGGAAACAAGATCAGTTTGCCTTTAAAATAAAAATGTCCTTGATTCAGCCAAAGTGAATTTAGGTAACTACATTTATATTTATTGAATTTAGGGCAGATCTACACTTAAAAATGAGCCTCTTCGGCTCCAAATAGGGTCTTCGCACCTCATAGGATTGGGCCTCAAGTGTGTAGATCTACAGTTTATAAATAATTCAATTTTAAAACAAAAGAGAAATGAATTTCTTCCTTTCCTTATCTGCCAAGGCCAAAGATCAGGATTCAGTGTTCCCTGCAAGGGTAAATCACGTCAGAAACAACAGAGCATTCTGGCCCTGATGCTGCAGTCCTTATAAAGTCAAAACTCACTTTGCCTTAGTGGGAACTTTACCTGGGTAAAGTTGACTGCAGGTTCCAGCCTAAAATGGTACTTTAAAAATACTTTCTTCAGGAAAACAGTTCTCAGTCTATGGCACCCAGAAATTTTCAGCTTACATGTGTTGTTGGGGGAACAGTTCTGTCTATGAGCCAGATTCAATTTCAGTTAACTTTAATGGAAATGCCCTCATTGGCTTTAGTGCTAGTTGGATTGGGCACTCGCTGCTTTATATGCTAGAACAGCAACAGGTTTTCCCTAATTTTATCCTCCATGGACCAAACTCTGCATTGACTTATACCCTGTGTAGTCCCATGGAAGTTGATGTTGACTCTGTGTGTGTGTAAGAAAAAATAATTATGAGCTGAGTCTTTGTATTCCATGAGTGAATTTTTACAGCATAATTTGAAACCCCTGAAAACAGAGGTTTATATTGGAAACATTGACACATTATTGAAACAGCATCCCAGCCAATATAATAGCACTGTAGAATGGATAAAATGCTGACCTTTTAAAATAAACCTTGTACAAACTATCTGCACATGGGAAGCCATGCATTGATTTCAAAGGAGAATTTAGGTATGATTTATAACATGCACATGGCTCAATGAGTCTGGGCTATTATCCTTCAAACAAGAATACTTGACATAGATGCAGCGTATCACTTTCACAATCCTGGCACACAGACATTAATATGATGCCAACAAATGCACAAAAACAAAACACAAATGCCCACTTGGACACTCTAATGGCCATCATGTGCCTTTTAAAACTCTTAAACTAATTCAAAAGCAGAGTGTGGGCCAACAGCATTCACAACATTTTGAATTGCCACGTGCAGAAACTAGGGTTGACAAAAGATGGTAGTATTAGGCATAATAATAGTACCAATGATAATATTTTGGAATTCTATAGCACCTTTTATTTTAGGATTTCCAGGTGCTGCACAGACAGAAGTGAATTAAACTTCACAACTCCTTTCTGAGCTAGGTGCTATTATACTAATTTAACAAACAAGTAAAGTGAAACAAACAGTGGCTGTGACTTGCCCCAAATCACACAAACCAGTAGTAAAGCTGGGACTAGTATGCAGGAGTCATGTAACCCAGCTGTTGGACAATACTTCCTTCCAAAAGGAGGAATAAACACTGTATTTATAAAGGTTAGGTACACCTAAAAGGAGACACGTTTGTCATGGAGAGAAGAAAGCAACTAATGGAAGATCGCAAATGCAATGCTCCAATTAGCTGAATAACACAGTGCCATAAATCATAAGTAGCCTTAAAGGAGATTTATTGCAAACGGTGGATGACATTTTAAATGTATCTATTTCCATCATGGGAGACACACTTAAAACTCCAACGTAGTGCTTTGAAAATGTAGGGTGTATATGTCTTTATTGGTTGGATTAAAGAACAGTGAATTTGTGGCATGGAAGAGTGGGAAGGGTAAAAGAAATATGGCTCTTGGATTCAGAGAGTGGTTAGAGATGCCTTATCTCAAAAACAGGGCATTAAAAAGGCAAAAGTAAACGTGTCCCATTAATGAGATGAAAATCTGAATTCTACACAAAGGCGTGAGGTAACACACAGTAGAACTGATACAATTTACAAATGTAAATTCAGCAGTATCCCATAATACCACTGAATTGCATATCCTCATTCATGAGAGAACACTTCACATAGCAACCACTCCACACCTGACTTCTCAGTCCGCATCCTCAAAGGAAACCTGCACAACACCTTCAAAAGATGAGCCTGGGAAGTTAAATTCATAATTCTGCTGGACAATAACATAGATTTAACAGAGACATTGGTTTTATGGCCCCATTACAACTAACAACACAGGCTGCTGCCCATTAACCCTCCACTGACCTACGACTGTAAAAGTATTAATTGCCCACTTCATTTTAAGTGGTCTCCTACAACATTTGTATGCTTAACAATCCGTCCCTCCTTGTATTTAGCTTGGACATTTTAGTTTTCTTCTCCAGACCTGAAGAAGAGCTTGTGAAGCTCAAAAGCTTGTCCCTTCCACCAACAGAAGTTGGTCCAATAAAAGATATTACCTCATCCACCTTGTCTCTCACACTTCATAAATGTCATGTGAAAAGCACAGCGTTGCAAGAGACAAAAGCTGAACAGAGGTGTGTATTTGACAGCAAATGGGCTTTTCTCCTGCTCACCAATCACGAGTTAGTTTTCCATGACATGCCTTGGTATGAATTAACCTGAACAAATGACTATGCCTGGACTGTCATTATCTCATAATAAATCATTATGGCATATCCCAGAAAAGTATCCATGTTTGCCTTAGTTTTGGCTACTGTGTAAAGTTCACATTCAGATTTACTTAGGACATTGCTGCACCAGAAATTTATCACGTCAATAGCAGACATGAAATAAATATCACCAGTACCTAGATTATTAAGGTTGATTATGTTGGACTTCAGATCTTAATTAATTTTATTGTTAGTATTTTTGCTGCCAGGGCAAAACATGACCGAGTTTTTTCAATTTTGTCATATTTAACAAACTTGTTTCTCAGATTCTTAGGAAGTGGGGTGAATGACCCTTCAAATTCACCACAGATTTACAGATGTTAAAAGCCAGAAGAGACCATTATGATGATCGAGTCTGAACTACTGCATAGAATTTTACCTAGTAATTCCTGCATCAAGCCCAGTTCTAATGGCTAAATGTCCATAACTCTCTTTCCTTCTCACAGGAAATAAGGTGTGCACAATCCAAATGACCAGGGCACAAAACTAAATCAGAATACCTGAGTTTCCTTCCTGGCTTTGTCACTGACTCTTTCAGTGATCTTGGGCAAATCACTTAACTTCCGTGTGTCTTTGTTTCCCCATATGTGAAGTGGGGAAAACTAACCCACCTTTTTATAAAGCGCTTTGAGATTGATAGATAAAAAAAGATGGATTATTAATTATTATTATTATAAGAAATCTTTTATAAATAAATAAGGACACCAAGAAAAAGGGAAAGGAAAGCAAACATACCGTCCTGTAAACACTGGTACTACATAGTCAATGGCTTTATTTTCTTTCTCCTCGGAGAGTAAACTTTGCTTTGCCCTCTTTGCTTTGGGACTCAACTTATAGGATCGATCTTCTATCATTATATTGGAATCTTTTAGTCTGAAATAAAAGCCACATTATTAGACTCACAAGAAAATTAGGAAGCTGTTGAAAAAAATTCAGAAAACTAGAAGAAATGCTAAGAATTTTATAATAATTTAAGATCTCAGATGCTTTCTAAGCAAGCAATTATGATGTTTTAATTAGCAAGTTTTCAAAATGTATTTTATTTCACTGTTCATTAAAGGTGCCAAAGTGATGGGCCTTGAAATTAAATCCCTCTATGTACAGAGAATGTCCAGCATAGCTAGTAGCAATGCAGTGCACATTTCACCACTCCTAAGAGCTGGACCTTCTAGAGTTTCTATATCCTGTCCACAGCTAGTCTGCAGATACTGTCAATCAAGGTAAGCAGATCCCAACTAATGTAAATTATAATGATGTTTTTGTGATGTGGATACCTGTTCACTAGGTCCTGGACTGAGACTACCGAGCAGCTACTGAACATCTAACAAATCCTAATGAATTTTAATCCTCTGGACTCGATTTGAACCAGTGAACTATGGGTAAGAAGCTCTAAAACCAGCCCTGAAGAACAAGCTTTGGAACAAGAAGCATTGTTCCAGGTTTGGCTGCCAGGCAGAATCTCTCCATAGTGCTCAAGCGAGTGCAGGCAGAGATGCCTGGCTGATTTCAGGGAAAAGGCTACCACGTCTGCTGCTATAAACTGCATGCCTTAGCCAACAAATGGTGGTCATGTCAATTGTTTTGGCTTGGAGTTCTAGCAAATTACATCTAACAACAGGTTGCTACTGAGCACTCTGAAATTGTGATTAACACTGGAAAGGATGATGTGGGGGTGATATCTATATGATAAACTTTAGAGCCCTGTGATGAATCACATATGATGTATCTTTGGCCACTTCATATCTATACCTGTATCTCTATGTCTATACAAAAATGTGTTAAAAGAACATTATTGAGGTTGCAAAGTCAAGCACTCAAAAGTTAGAAAATGTCAGAATTAAGATTGCCCATCTGCAACATTAATTTGCCCCCTGGCACATATGCATTACAATACAGTCTTTAATTACACAATCACATGCCATTGGGCATAGGCAGTTCTACCAGCTCTCTCTATAATATAGCAGATATACGTGTACTAAATAGGACTGACTGCATCTTTGCTTCATCTTTGACCATTGCATTTATACTCCCTCCACTATTGCACTATGTCTGGACTTCTCCTAATGTCTATCCACACATGCACACACACAAAGTGGACTTAGTGGATGAAATCACCCTCTGCAGTGGAAAAGCCCAAAGAAGAGGGCTAGGAGTGGGGAGAAAAATTCCCTTCACAGAATTTTCCTAATACCATTTCCTCTGATCAGAGAGGTTTAGAGGATGGCATCTGCTCCACTAGCCCCATACTCTGTGGCAGTATGGCTCCTTCAGCACTGCTCAGCATCAGCCACAGAGAGAATCTATTAGGAACTCCTAGCTCTATAACTTTCTGCACCAAAATCCAGGCATAAAGCACAGTGTGAGCAACAATCTAAACAAAGCAACACAGAGCATGAGAGAGAGTGAAACAGGATATACCGTAGTATAATGTTAGATAATGCATTCATCTTTAGAATTTGTGGATGATATAATATGAGCATTGCAGCCAGCCACAAATGCACTGTGACAAGTCATCATCAAACAAGTGGCAAAAAATATTACGTCAAACCCAAACCATGTTAGCTACCGCTCATAATTACGCACTGTTCACCAGGAAAACTAAGTTCTTTACGCATCCCAAAATTCTTATTCATGTATAATTTAAAAATGGTACAAAACTGTCATCTTGAAATTGAACCCCTTCCAATTTCCAAGGGTTCAGATTTGAATACCTGAACCTGAACCTGCCTTTTGATTCCTGGTTGTTTCCAAATCTAGAGGGACCAATTTTGCATTCTCATTTGGATTCAACTGAAACATAAGAGAACATCTGTTTTCATTAGATTTCAGGACCATAGAGGTGGAAATCTCATTTCACACAATTTCAGCACCATTAAATCCAAACCGGACCTTTTCCACCCTTGATTCTTCCTGAAGTACAAACCCAGAATCCTAGCCTAAACCTAATCCTGATTCTGAACCGAACCGAACCTCCTTGAATCATATCTAATTCCAGTCAATTGTTTTCTCAAATCAGACTATGCACCAGACTACAAGCCAAACTTTATACCCACGCAAGGAATTTGGGAAGGTGGGACATAAAGCACCCCCTTATTTCCCAGTGCAGGTTATTCACATCACCTGTCACAATGCTGTTGGGAGAATAAGCACCAAGGGGTTGCTACTCCTCTTCCCATAAAATGAGTGGGAGTGGCCCTTGGTGGAGCCCCTCTTTTATTTTTAATACAATTAGTATTACTGAAAAAGTCAGTTCCATTCCTGCAGGCCCCTGAGATACTATGGATTCATGTCAGGAATCTCCATTACAATGTGTAGTCCTGGCCAGCAGGAATGGACCTGAGGTTTTCACTGAGAGCCATTACATATGATAAAAAATTCACACATACTTCTGCCCTGCCTTAAGTTTCCCACTCACTGCCTTTAACTAAATCTACTTAACTGAATCTCCCATGACAGATATCTCCTACAGTCTCTTTTGCTACAGGTATGCAGTGTAGTTGTAGCTGTGTTGGTCCCAGGATATTAGAGAGACAAGGTGGGTGAGGTAATTTATTTTATTGATTGGTCCAATACCTCACCTACCTTGTCTCTGTTTTGCCACAGACATTTAAAGAAAGCTGTGATTATTCCCTGTATTCTTTTACCAGACTGTGGTCAGCCCCTGTGCGAGTACAGAAAGCATGGGAGCAGTCACCCTTCTTGTGTCCCCTGTCTTATAGTGGGGGTGCTGAGAGCCATTGAACCAAACTGTAAACCCTGTATATGATGGAAACCACTTCAAGCCAGCGGGTGTGCCAGCACCCCTAATTCCAGCACCTATGGCTACAGTTGCAGTGCCTGGGCTCTCCAGAGTGCAGAGACTGCTCCCTGATGCAGTGTTTCTTCTGGCTGTTATATTTGGAAGTTTCTTGCACGTAGAAAGAAACCAGCAGACAGACACACAGGGAGACGTAAACACATGCAGATGGGGTTTATTCTCCTACTCTAAGACCAGACAGAACTGGCTGAGCTATCCCATAATAGTCTAGCTCTGTTAGCTACAGCAAGCGAGGCAGGACACAAAATACACAACACTGGCAATTGTAAAGAATATCAGTGTGGTTCTTTAGTTCAGCTGCTAGACCCGCACAGACCCTGTAATTCTTCCTGGCACTGTTGTTCACAGACTAACCACTTTACCACTCTGTACTTCCTAAACCCTGGCCTGGAGTAAGCAGTCGGAGAAAAGACTGACTGTAGTGCATGTGCTAGAGGTGCTCGCCACCCCGAAGCGTCTCTTCACAATGCCTCCTTATACTCCACTTGGAGCAGTGCAGCTCCTCACCTTCCCCAACACGGGCCTGTTCCTAAGGGATCTAGTCTGTCCCTTTATAGTACTCAAAAGCTTCATCCAACAAAGGAATTGTACTGAAAAGCTGAATAAGCATATTTCAGGCTTTCACTGAGGCTTTTTAGGCAAGAAAGCCCAAAACTGGACTTCATTCTTTCCTAATCCTCATATCATTAGCTTCCATGCAAAGTGGGGGTTATATGAAGGACTAACATAGGAGCACATTCGAATTGAGTTGTTTGCATATGAAGAGAAATCTGGCATCACTGCTTTTTTTAGGTTCCCTCCTGGTGCCTTTTTGGTTATTCACAATCCTTCCAGTGCTATATGATAAGTAAATTCTGTCTATAGCCACCATTTAGGTGGCCTAAGAAAGAGGCCTCTACCATCTTGAAAACAGATTCCAAAAACCTTGCCCTTTATTTCAATAAGCTTGTGACCCAAGCTTTTACTTTATATGTGCAACAGAAAACTCCCTGGAGGAGAATCTAGCAGACCAACATTGCTCTCTGATTTCACAGAGGAACACTACCATGACCTTAGAACAGCTCTCAGCCTAATCTGATCTCCCAAACTAATGTATGTATGTTTTTTCCAGGTCAGACACTATCTGTAGTCCATTGGTTGTGAACTTGCAGTACTCATTTCTGGATACAGTTTTCAAAATATTCCATGTGTTTCTAATAGTAATGCCATTGTTTCTCAATTGCTCAGATTCACTGAATTTATCAAGAGAAATGGGAGCTAAACTAGGGTTGTCCCTAAAGATGTAAACACGGATGTAATCCTGAATAGATATAAAAACAATGTGAACTTTTACCCCGGTTCTCACAATAGAAGCCCAGTATAAGATTATTGCACAGTGCCTTTGTACCCCTAAGCTGTGGTTTTGCTTTGGTGTCTTATCCCCAGATAAATGTACTAAATATAAATCTATCCTATGTAGATTTATACATCATTGTCATTGTTTCTGGGCCTGTAGGGGCAGTGAAACATGGGTACAGTAGGGGTCAGAGAGTTCAGGGAATTGATTGCAGCTCCCTGATTCTGAGCCATCCAGCCCCAACACAAGTTACAGGTGCAGGGTTGTAGCTCTAATTTGATAGTACTCCAATGGGGAATCAGATGCCCCATCCTCACCATGCCCCCAACACAATGTTTCCTTCCCTTTATACCAAAGGAAAGGAGCACATCTGGTACAGGAGATAGCAGGGCCACCTCTACCAGCAGTTTCCCTGTGCAGGGGAAATTCTCCATGCGCAGTCTCCAGCCTCTTTTAAGTCCACTTTGCAGTGGTTAAGCTTACACTGCACAAAGAGGACATAGTAAACTAGAGAATTGACTATAGACTCAAAAAGAATTTTTGGAGCCTCATCAGACTCGAGAGAGCGCCAAGCTCTTCCTGATAGAAACAAAGCACTCTCTTTTTATTATATTCACTTTAACTTCTTGACAGATTCATCATGAGGCCAGGCCACAGTGCTGGTCAGTGCTATATTGCTTGCACATACTGCTTGCATCATCAGCAGTTTTTTTAAGAGGAAAATGTTTTCATGTAGCAGGCCTCATGAAAACATTTTCCATCTCTGCCTATCATTTTTGGAAGCTAGCTCCTTTTAATCCTCATCTATAATAAACTAATGGATGGGGCAGTGCCAATAGGGATTTCAAGATTACTCATCTATTTTCTTGTGTTTCTCACAGACACTAACGCACATGAGTTACTCAACTCTGCACTGATCCTAGCTTCAGCACTTTGCTCATGACAATATTTATTGTTGGCAGAAGTGCTAACTGCACATACTGAAGAAAACATCCTATTTTTCTGTTTGTTTTGGTTTGCCTCAGTCATGTCCTCATGATCACTATTTATTCTGCATTGCAAATAAGTGAACATGTTTCAAGTCCAAGCTTTGCCAAATATTTTGTATTTTCTCTTTAAGTAAACCTGTACCCATGCTGTGGTGAATATCCAATCTGCAGTACAACTTCCTTTGCACTGGATTATTAGCTGCTGTCAGAACTCACAATATGTTGTCAGCCATGAAAAATACACATGACAAATCACTGAAAGCTTGCACACAAATTCAAATGACTAATCCTCCAATGTAAGACTATAGGTGGGATTAGTCTAGCTCTGCCATTATACAGACTTAAAGGCAGAGCTGGTGGTGATGCCCGCCAGTAAAGTTGCCTAACACTTTCCATTATAAACCCTGGGTTTTAGTTGCTCATAATTATGACAAACTGTAACTATTAAGGCTGAAATTCTCCATGCTTGCTCTCTGCCTGAGGCTGAATATCTTTGGGTAGTTTCAATGAAAATGATTCAACAATTTCCAAACACGATGATAGGGAACAACAGGCAGTTTTGCCAATATTAATTTTTTCCTCTTCATTTCTTCAAAGAAATACATCCATGCTTTGGATCAGGGACATGTAATTCAGTGGTGGAGAGAGTGTCATCCAGGTGTCAGAGAGATGCCTCTTTTTGTCCTCACCTGAAAATCCACCCAGATTTGACTGAATTATAAGTATAACTGATCAGGCCATGTGTGCTCAGGCCTAATGATGGAGGCGAGAGTTCAGCCTACCAGTTAGAGCTGAGTCAAGAGTGTACAGAGTACAGGAAATGAGCCGACGATGAGTATTGGAGGGACAGAAGCCAAATGCCAGTGCTGGAGGATAAACCAGAGTCATAAACCAGAGGTGGAGCCAGGGATCAAAGCTATAAGTCTGAAGCCAGAAGGGAGCAGGGACTGGAAGTAGGCTAGAGCAGGGACTGGAACAAGAGCAAGGGCAGCTGTGGGTTTGGTATGCATTGAGCAGCCACTGATTAGCTGTGGGGGAAGGCTTATAAACAGTGCTACTAAACCAGCAGCCAAGCAGGAGCTGTGGCCACTCTGTCAGTTCCAAGGCATAAGAACATAAGAATGGCCATACTGGGCTAGACCAATAGTCAATCTAGCCCAGTAGCCCGTCATCCTACCTGTCCAATGACAGGTGCTTCATGGGGAATGAACAGAACAGAACATCGAGCAATCCATCCCGTCATCCACTCCCAGCTTCTGTCAGTCAGAGGTTAGGGACATCCATAGCATGGGGTTGCATCTCTGACCATCTTGGCTAATAGCTATTGATGGACCTTTCCTCCATTAACTTATCTAATTCTTTTTTTAACCCCATTATATTTTGGCCTTCATAACATCCCCTGCCAATAAGTTCCACAGGTTGACTGCATTGTGTGAAGATATACTTCCTTTTGTTTGTTTTAAACCTGTTGCCTATTAATTTCATTGAGTGACCCCTGGTTCTTGTGTTTTGTGAAGGAATAAATACCACTTCCATATTCAGTTTCTCCACACCATTCATGATTTTCCATACCATTCATGCAGTTGGGCTAATTGGTTGCCTAGCAGCAAAGCTAGTCAAGGAGCAGGCCAGCAGCAGGTCCTTGTTGGTCTGGTCTCTGACAGCAGCCTCCACCTTTCAGGATCGTTTCACAGGAGACCTTGGGGTGGGTTTCTTGGGGTAGGCCCAGTGGAAGGCGCACAGAAGGTCCTGAGCAGGGTCATGTTCCATGGGTTCCCATGAACCTCCTCTGAACCATATCCCTCCAGTCATTCAGATATTGGAGTCCTCCCCAGACTCTTCAGGAGTCCAGAATCTGCTGGACCATGTATTCCTCTTGGCCCTGCATGATTATTGGTGGAGAGGGAGGAGTAGTGTGGTGTGGGAAAGGATTCTAGATGAAGCTTTCAGAAGGGAGACATGGAACACGGAGTGGATCTTGAGGGATTCTGGCAGCTGCATCCAAAAGGCTGCCGAGTTCAGTTGTTCCGTGATTGCAAATGACCCCAAGTACTTGTGGCCCAGCTTCGCAGATGGACAGGTGGATTGCATGTTTTGGGCAGATAACCAAACGTTATCCTCTATTTTGAGGTTAGAGGTCAGTTGACAGTGTCAGTTGGCATGGTGTTTGTACACTGTCTTAGCCTCTTCTAACCAGTACCTGAGTTCTTAACGTACTTGGTGGATGTTTGCGGTGAGGTCAGCAATGATAGGCATTGGTGAGTTGAGGGAGATTTGGGGGTGATACCGAGGGTGCATTCCCAAAAAAGGGGTCTTCTGAGTTACAGTGAGTGTGGAGTTGCTGTAGGCGAATTCTGTGTGGGAATGAGTGCCCACCAGTCCTTCTGGTGGTGATTTAGGAAGCAGCTTAGGTACTGCTCCAGGACCTGATTGAGTCTGTCTCCCTGACCAGTGGTACTCGGGTGGTAAGCAGTTTCCTGACCCCCAATTCCAAAGCTGGTCTGATCTTTGCAGGGCATCTCAAGGTGAAGTGTCTGCTGCCCCCACAATACAGACAAAGGCCCAAAGTACAGCATCAGTTTTTCTTAGTCTCAGACAGGTGTGGGCAGGCCCAGTCAACATGGCTGGCATACGGATTTTGGAGCAGGGTGCATGGTTGATGGGTGGAAGGCTGGGGTATTGTCAGGGTTCAAGGGGCTGGGCCAGGTTCACGGCACCACTCGATAAGGCAGTCGTCAGCTCTGATATATACATCAATCAGGTTATGAGATGGGACAGCAGCTCAATCCATGCCAGTTCATCCATTATATTATTGTTCAGCCCAATCTGAAACTGATGATACTGTGCACCCTCATTTCATGTGGTGTTCATGGAAAGGCAATGGAATTTGGCGGCGTATTGGCAGTTGACTGATGTCCCTGTTGTAGTGCTTGCAGCATGGTGTCAGCCATTTGGGTACGGTGGGGATCACAACATGGCCTGAATGAACTGCTCCAACTGGCCCAGGAGGGAGCTTGTTCCAAGAGCAGGGAGGCCCAGACCAAGGTTTCCCCAGCAAGCAGACTAATGATGAACCCTAATTGGGCTTGCTCTGTGGGGAACAATTGGAGGAGTAATAAGAAGAGGAACCTGAATTGGTTTAGGAAACCTTGGAACTGACCACAGTCACCATTAAACTTGTCTAAGAGTGGGAACTTCAGCTTCTGGGGGGCAATAGTCGGGGTTGCTAGTGAAGCCTCCTAGGCTTGTAGGGCCGCATTGTGCACCTGCAAGTTCTGCATGGCCTCCACCAGCTCCATCAGGGGAAAACTGGCTTGAAGGGGGTCCATTCTGACAATACAACTTCCTAGCCTTTGTACTGGGGCTGCTCAAACCATAGTTGACTGAGTCATGGGTAGTCAGGCCTAGTGGGGAAGCAAGAGTTTGGCCTACCAGTTAGAGTTGGGTCCAGGATGAGCAGAGTCCAGGAAAAAGGTCGAGAGTCAGTACTGGAGGGACAGAAGCCAAATGTCAAGACTGGAGGGTCAACCAGAGTCATAAGTCAGAGGCAGAACTGGGGATTGAAGCCAGAAGTTTGAAGCAGAGGGGAGCAGAGACTGGAACAAGGGCAAGCAGAGCTGCAGGTGCAGTATACGTTCAGCAGCTACTGATCTGCTCTAGGGGCCAGGCTTATAAGCAGGGCTTCTAAACCAGCAGCCAGTCAAGAGCTGTGGCCACTCTGTCAGTTCCAAGGCAGTGCAGCTGGTCTCATTGGCTTTCTAGCAATGAAGTTAGTCAGGGAGCAGGCCAGCAGCTGGTCCTAGCTGTTCTGGTCCCTGTCAGTAAGCCTCTGAAAATTGTCATTTCTCCATACTCATCAGAGCCTGTTAGAAGCTTGCTGCTAAAACTGACAAGCATTCCATCTATACTATGCATGACCCAGCTCCACAAAATTCTCTATATGCCAAACGCACTGAAAATGCATTCAGCACCACTGAGCTTCCTACAGAATAGGCCAGCTGGGGATCAGGTCAAATGTTGTGCAATCCACCCTTCCCCTCAGCATACCCTCTTCTACCCTTTCCTGACACATCCCTTAAACACAGTGAGGGAAGCAGGTAGCTTACACTATCAAGGAATCCTGCAGTAATTTTTTATGAACATAAGAACATAACAACAGCCATACTGGGTCACACCAATAGTCCAGCTAGTCCAGTATCCTTGTCTTCCAACAATGGCTAGCGTCAGATGCTTCAGAGGAAATGAACAGAACAGGGCAATTATTCCCTGTTGTCCAGTCCCAGCTTCTGGCAGTCAGAGGCATAGGGGTTGTGTCCCTGATCATCTTGGCTAATAGCCATTCATGGATCTATCGTCCATGAACTTATCTAATTAAGAACCCAGTTATATTTTTGGCCTTCACTACATCCCCTGGCAATGAGTTCCATAAGCTGACTGTGTGTTGTGTGAAGATATACTTCCTTATATTTGCTTTAAACCTGCTGCCTATTAATTTCATTGGGTGACCCTCGGTTCTTGTGTTATGTGAAAGGGTAAATAACACTTCTGTTAGTCACTTTCTCCACACCATTCATGATTTTATAGATCTCTATCATAACCCCACCTTAGTCATCTCTTTTCTAAGATGAACAGTCCAGTCTTTTAATCTCTCTCCTCACGGAGAAGCTATTCCATACCCCTAATCATTTTCATTGCCCTTCTTTGCACCTTTTCCAATTCAAATATGGCTGCTTTGTGCTACTGAGGCAATGTAAAAAAGACACAGGAGAAGTGAGAATCTGGTCCTATGAGTATGACAGAGTCTAAAGGAGCCAGTTTAGATAAAATAAGACCTAACTTGAGTATAAGTTCATAAGAACAGCCATACTGAGTCAGACCAATGGTCCATCTAGCCCAATATCCTGTCTTCCGGCACTGGCCATTGCCAGATGCCTCAGAGGGAATGAACAGAACAGGGCAATTATCCCCTGTTGTCCAGTCCCAGCTTCTGGCAGTCAGAGGTTTTAGGACACCAGAGTATGTTGTTGCCTCCCTGATCATCTTGGCTGATAGCCACTGATGGATTCATGCCTCCGTGAATTTAGCTCAAAATTCAAATGGTACATTTTTTGTTCAAGATGGGCTTAAGCCACAAAATTTGAATCTAGATTCGTATTTAGTATCCAGTGTCATGCATCAGCCCCATTATAAAAATGGGGGTTTAGATTTCAAGCACCCACAAAAGTTTATGCTTTTCAAATTCAGGAGTTTGATTCAGGCCCATCTGTACTTTATAAAAGTTCAGTTGTGTTTGAATAACTTTTTCAGGTTTGATTTTAATACCCCTCTCCTGTTCTTGGAGCTGAAAACAGAAGGGTCCAAATGCACTCATGTTATTTACAGAAGAGCTGGAAGCAGGAAGTATCATTACATTGCCAAGAAAATTTGTTTTTGCAAGATTTTCAGCTCAATTTTGCACACCCAAATGGTTTGGATTGTTTGGAGAAGATTATATAACTTTAGGAATAATAATTTTTTTTGTAATGCTGATATAAAACCACAGTATTTATTTCATTTTATGTTAGTGCCAAAAATTAAGTTTAAAAGGTCACACACTGAGCACCTATTTATGAAACCAAGTAAGTACATGAATGCCTAAATGGCACTAGTTAACCATAAGTTTGGGTCAATTACTGAGGTAATCACTCAGACATAGCTTCTCGCATCTGTTAAGTCTTCTTAGCACCAGGAGATTTAAATCTGTAGATGTAATCCCCTGAGTATTTCTCTAGCTCTATAGGATTTTGTATGCCACCTCTCCTAACCCACAGAACAAAGGCATGTGCACAGGAGAAAAGAGATGTGATTGGGCCACTCTTACCCCTTGCTGATCTGTGTGGGTCAGAATAGCCTTTGAAAGCTGTTGGCAATTGGTGTTAAATAGATCAGCCCGGAACCCAGCATAAAATATATGACTTAAAATAAAAACCAACTGATATGAAAACTTTAGGATAACTGGAAATATAATACGTTTATGTCTCTGTAAGAAAATTGTTAAATGCATTAGGCCAAATTCATTATCTCTGGTGTAGCTCTATTGATCTCTGTGTAGAATTCATACCTGATGTAACTCCATCGATACCAGAAGAGTTTTAACAAGGATGAATTTGGCCCAACAGACACTAAATTCTCCTGTCAAGTACACTGGTGACTTCATTGAGATGACTGACATAACTGAGAGATGTTTTCTGCTATGACTTGATGACCATTTCCTCTACTGATAACTGCAGTACTAATCTTACTTTAATACCACCCTACCTGCTTTCATTATCACTGAGGTATATACAAGGTTTCTGAGGCCAGGCAATCTAGCACATTCTACTAATGTAACTGTTTAAACAATATTTTATTATATTATTTAAATGCCAGCTATGACAGTTGAGTGCAGCTGCTCTTCTAGCACCTGAAAAAAACTTCATGTTATTTCTGCTTTGGAAATATCAAACTTTTCATCTAATTTACAGTGTGACAAGTTGAACATTAATATGAACTGTGCATATAATACAAAAACACAGGCATTATACCTAAGAAGAACTATCTATAGTGGGCTCATCTTATAGTGGACCCATCACCACAGTACTTTAAACAAGTGGACTACATTTCTTCCACCTCCCCAGAATTAACTGAAGCAGTAAGAAAAATATATTAACATTACTAACTACAGTGCCTACTTCTGTTGAACTCAATAAGACTGTTCTCACTGATCTAAGGGGGGCAGGTTAGGCAAAGAGTTTCCCCATTATTGCCCCAAAAATGTGGCTGTGTTTTGTCCTACCCGTGACTGTAGGCTTCAGATCCAAGACTGTAGGCAGCAGAACTCTTACTGAGAGAGTCAGATCCAAGACTATAGGCAGCAGACCTCTTACTGAGAGATTCCGATCCAAGACCATAGGCTGCAGATCTCTTACTGAGAGATTCAGATCCAAGACTATAGGCTGCAGACCTCTTACTGAGAGATTCCGATCCAAGACTATAGGCTGCAGACTTCTTACTGAGAGCTGCAGATTCATGATCATATGCTGCAGATCCATGACTGTAGGCTGCAGACTCAAGACCATAGGCTGCTGATCCCTGACTGTAGGCTGCAGACTCAAGACCATAGGCTGCTGATCCATGACTATATGCTGCTGAAGACTCATGACGGTAGGCTGCTGCAGACCCATGGTGGGAGGCTGCAGATCCAAGAGTGTAGGCTGCAGACCCATGACTGTAGACAGCAGATTTACGCTTCTCCTCCTTTTGGTACTGGCTCAGAGTAGATTGCAGCTCTTTGTTGCGGTACGCACGGTCATAGTGTTGGTGATATTTCTGGTAGAAAGGTATAGACATCCTGGTGCCTCCTAACTCAGTTTCCACTGCACTCTTCTGACTAGAAATACTAAGGTGTGCACCGTCTGAAAAAGAATAGATTAAACAGATGAAAACTCAAACCAAACAATAACATAAAACCTTAAACTTTTCTAGAAGTCAAATCAACACACTTAGGACTATCTTCATGCAATTCTCTTAGGGTTCAGAAAAACTCACGTCATTCATAGAATTCAGAAATTATGTTCTGATCCAGGGCCAACCAAGCACTCCCCAGAACTAAATCTTATGAAAAAAGAACAGAGTTTCAGTGTTCCTATGCTCATTGAGACAACTCAGCCAAAGTCTCAGAGCTACATTTACTGATAACAAAATTGATAATTTCAATGGCAAAGTCAACAGCATTGTTGAGTATTCATTCAAAAGTTCTCAACTGTCATTAAATATCTCGGTGAAAACCTGTCCCCACACAAGTCAATAAGAGGTTTTTACTGACTTCACTGGGGCCAGAATTTCACCCCTCATTTTCATTTTTCCCTTCAAAATAGGCACTGCCTATTGTCTTCTTTGATGAATACTGATGCAAACAAATCACTAAACTTCTCTCCAATGTCCTTATTTTTCTTGACTGCTCTTTTTACCCCCCAGAAATCTAGTGAACCCACTGACTCTTGTGCAGGATCCCCATTTCTAATAGACAAAGTTTTTTTATTAATTTTTATCTTTGGCAATTTGCTCTTTGTTGTTCCTTTTAACCTTCCTAATTTCATCATGCATTTTTCCAGCTATTGTTTATCTTTCATTACGGGTCTCTGAGGTATCAAAAGAAGAGGTGTTAGAATCAAAATGATCATTTAAATTGCAATTATACAACAGCACTGTAGAATATTCATTCAAGAGTTCTTAACTAGCATATCAAAGTTGCTATATCAAAGGGCTGAAGGGTGGCTAATATTGTATTTATCATTTTAAAAGGTGCTACTTGTGATCCTGTAAATAATAGATCAAAGACCTAGCCAGTGTCAGATGAGCTGGACACCAGGTAACCAAAAAATGAAGAGCAGAGTTATTAAATAGCTAGATGAGCATGATAGAATAGGGACAAACCAGATGGTTTCTGTAAAGGAAAATCACACCTCTCTAATCTGTTAGAATTCCATGAAGAACCCCATGAGCTATGGTACTGTATTAAAGAAAAACTGTAAGTATATTTTACTGGACTTTCAAAAAATCTTTGGTGAAGTCCTCAGTAAGAGTCAATTAAATAATTAGTTATGCTGGTGAAAGATTAAGTTCTACTTTGAAGTTAGAACTTGTTATAAGAAAGAAAATAAAGACAAGGAATAAACTTAATTTTCAACAAGAAGATTGATCTGCATAAGCTATGTGTCTTCTTATTTATTTTGCACTAATTATTGTAGTATGAGTCTTTTCTTCTCCACTTTCATCATCTTCATTCCTCGCACTGTGAATCCATGTCCATAAAAGACAGGCTAGTGCAAACAGATTAGTGTTGCTCTGTACACTAAAAGGAAGCAAGACATAGGATCACTCTGATTTCCTTTAGTAGAAAGTGCTACAGCTGATTCCTCTTCATCTTCACCAGCTTTGTCTCCAGCACTGGCAAACTTCACTCTGGGTACTAGCAGTTGCATTGTTCCTGTTGCTCATGGTGTGCTCTCATCTTGAATACTTCAGTGTTGAGTTCTGGTCAACCCATCTCAAAAAGGATATGGAACAAACAGAAAAGGTCTAGGGCAGGACACTTAAAATGGTTAGAGAATTAGACAGACTTCCTTAGAAGGAGAAATTAAAGAGACGGGAACTGTCTAATTTAGAGAAAAAGACAAAATATCAGAAGGTATGATAGAAGAATATAAAACACTGCATAAAATGAATAATAGGAGTTAAATCTTCTATGTACATTCTCATAATACAAGAACAAGAGAACAGTCAGTGAATTTAAAGTCAGCATATTTAAAATTTTAAAAAGGAAACACTTTTTTCTACAATACTTAATTAACTTATGAACCTCACTACCACAAGAAATCACTGTGGCAAAAGAGCTCAGAAGGATTCATATAAGAATATGCACAATTACACTAACTAGTATACAAATTTACATGAGATATCAAACCATATCAAACATATGCCAACTGCTAACTGCCTGACATTAGGAGGAAACTAATGTTAGGCATGTTATTGCATAATTGTCCATTATAAGGGTTATACACTTTCCTCTGAGAAATCTGGTAATGACCACTGGTAGGAACAGGTTACCTTACAAGAGGAACCATTAATCTGATCTGATATGGCAATTCCTATGTTCCTTTGAAAACCCACAAGAAAATCTGGGATCCTTGTAAGGATTTTTTTGCTACATCCTGCCCCCTTTGAAATCAATGGGAGTATCATCTTTGACTTTAGTGGAGTAGGATTGAGTCCCATGTCTTAATTTTTATAACATGTTCAGTACATCCTGATGGTCCCCAGCTATGTGTGAGGGTAGCATTTCCCCTTGGAATTTGTATATGCTTTTGTGACTGCAGAGCCTGGCCTAGACATGGGTGGTCAATGGTCGTTATCATAGGTGCCCAAAGGTCCAGCCTTGGGTCCATGTGTTTGTTAGTGACTGTTGAATTGGATTCCTAGATAGATAACTAGTAAATAGATATTCTGGATTCATTTGTACAATATAAATATGTACTATAGAAAGATTTTATTTGTAACCTATCCATTGAGTTAGTAACAAGTATGACTAGTTTATTATTTTAAAAATCTACTCAAAATAATTTTTAAATATACTGAAATAGAAAAATGGAAATGTTGACAGAGAAAAAATACCGGATTTTCCTCTGAGCTTAGTCAGTGTCACTCCATCTGCTTCACAATTCACCATAAATCCCATATAATTATAAAATATTTAGAATATTATTTGCTCATTCTCTCATTCAAAAGGAATTTATACAACAAAAGTCTCCTGTATCTCCAATAACTCATGCTTCATTTGAAAAGTACTATAGGTATCTGTTAAGATAGCTGAGCACACAATAACTAAGCCCCTGTATTGATTTGCTTTGTCTCTGCAGCTGCACCTTCAGATTTCTTCAATGTGTTACCACAACTCCCTTAACTAACTGCTGAGCTCAGAAGATTAAAGGGAGCTACCATCAATCCAGTGAACAGATTCAAAATAAAGAGAGCTTACAAGTTAGAAAGATTTCCTGTCTAAATGTAAAACTTACCAGTAGCCAAATGAACAGTGACAAATTTAAAAGTCCTGAAGTGGATGAATGATAGAAAGAAAAATCCAGCAAAGTTGAATCCAGCAAAGAGGTGTCAGGACCAGGGCTAAGAACTGGACTCCAAGGTCCAGAACAAAAATAATGCCTGTAGTCAGGGGAATGTCAGAGCCACAGTCCCAGACCTTTTATGGCCAGGAAGGCTGATAAATATAGCAGCAAAGAGGGAGAGAGACAGATACAGATACAGGGAGCTATCTCTATGCAAATACATGATGACAGTAGCTTCAAGTTGAGTTCTCCCTTTTAAGTATCCTCACTAAATTCAACACAAAATCTGTATCTCAGTTCAGAATAATTTCTATATATTTTTGTCACTGAAATGCAATCAGATTTAGAAAAAGGAAGAAAATGTGCTGTAGCATGATTTAAAAGTAGAAAAGAGAAGTCTCCATATTTGCAGAAGCCAGTGTACAGTAATCTGAATTTTATATGGACTCCTTGGATTTTTTTATGCCCAAACTACACTAAATGATGTTACCAACATAACATGTATTGCTATGTACAGAACAGATTCCAATTAAATGAAAGAGAATTCAGAGAGGTAATTACAAATGGCAAACGTCCATAAGGTCAAGCAGTGAGTTTCAGTTAAATAGAAAGCATGACTTCTCTGGTCTGTTGACAAGTTGCCACATTTTTTATATTCATATTTAAGATAAGATTCTAAATTAAGGACACAACCTCATGCAAGGCATTTAACTAGCTATAAACAACACCGTTCTAAGAGCCAACTTTTTTTCTGAATTAATAGGGTATTATGTTTACTAAGCTATAGTCAGGGAAAACTTCCTTTAGCTTTAGCCTAGAGATAATTAAATAGTTTTCTTTTTCCTTCATTTAAGTCACAGAAACTTGACATAGACATTATATACAATTAATATGGCTGAATATACCAACAGATGAATCACTGTGACCTGGAAATATCTGTGTATAATATGTGGCAAGTTTTGTGACTTTACAAGTATTTTCTCCAGCACTGTGCATTTTATTTAAGATACAAGCTTTAGATTATTTTATTTTGAGCATGTAGATTTATAAATAGGCCCTAACTCCCAGATCCAGTATGGTTGCTTTGCATCATCCAAGGAATGCAAAACAGCTGAAAACTCCACTGATCATTCCCTCCTTAGGAGTCCCCTTTCCTAGGTGGAATCTCTGGGTGGTATAGACTAGATCCACCATAGTGGCTTTTTGCCACCTGCTCTCCAGCAAAGAGAGTATAGCCAGTAAAAAGAAGCACAGCTGAGTCATCCCTCTTCAGTAGCTATATTTGGCCATTGGAATTGTCCCTGGGAGCTGTTTGCAGCTGGGTTTAAAGGATTAAGCCAACCCTCTTTTAGCCCCAGGACTGAGGGAATGCAAAGTTGATGCTGTAAAGTCATCTTTTCTCCCCATCCATGGGTCATAATATATGTTAATTTAGATAAGATCGGGAATTGAGTGTCAGGACTTCTGGGGTCTGCTATTGACTCCTAAATCTGGTTCCTCAGTTTAACCACCTGTAAAATGGGTACAATAATACATAGAAACATATTATGAGGCTTAGTTAGGCTTGTCTACATATGCAATTGTTCTTGTTTAAATACACCTGTAGACACACTTATTCTAGAGTAAAAATAAGCTGAAACCCAGTTAGCTGAAACCACTTTCAAAACTAAATGGGAATAGAATAAAATTGTCCACACATGGAGTTATTCAGGAATAACAGTTGTGCTTTCAATTCACACCCTTTCTTAATTCAGAAACACTTTCAGATGTAGACTAGACCTTATGTGCAAAACACTTTGGAATCTTTCAATGACAGACAGTAAAGAAGTTCAAAATATTAATACTGTTTATTAATGTACTTGTATTATACTATAAATTGCCTAAATGACAGAGTAGATATTAAAATCTGCAAAAGATTATATTATTAATTATTATTATTATTATTATAAAATGCCATTACCATGCATGGTACTTTATAGATATATTAGGAAACAGGATCCCTGTCCTGAATGACTTACCCTATATGTATCTTATTTACAATGTATTAAGAGTAAACTCTTCTGGGTTCCTTCATTAGATCTGGCAGTTAAATTTAGACCTTTCAGAGGTCTATAATCTGTTTCAGGCTATACAAAGGGATGCTATTCAGGTGCTAATTTCAAACCATTTAACGTCCATCTAAATACGCAGTGCAAATCACAGAGCATTTAAGATATAGAAACTCCTGCAACACTGTGTGTCAACATGAATTTGGTTACCTAGACTTTAGGAGATCATAATCATTGGAATTTTTAACTCAGTCCCCTGGTAATTAGAATTACAAAGAGACAGACACCAACACAATTTTCTGAGTGGGAATGCTGGAAACCAAAATTAGCGTGTGATTTGCCAGAAAAAAGCTTCCCACCCAGACTGCTAGCCCATGACAGTCCCTCAGGCTCTCTAGCCTCTGCAGCTGTGGGTGCTAATCTTTATATTGTAGAGCAGTGGTTTTTAACCTTTTTTCATTTGCAGACCCCTAAAAAATTTCAAATGGAGGGGCAGACCACTTTGGAAATCTTAGACATAGTCTGCAGGATCCCCAAGGGTCCACTGTCCTATGGTAATGACAACCTTTTGCAGACTGCTTTAGTTGCGGACCCCCGGGTCCACATACCTCAGGTTGAAAACCACTGTTGTAGAAGCAATCTTCTCTTCATTCACTATTGAGAGTGTTATCAGGGACCATACCGAACAAGATCAGGTGGTCCCTACATTACTAAGTGCAGGGACAGGTTCTCTCTCACGACCAGACAGCAGGAGAATAAAGGGCTTATTACCCACATTTGCTGTTGGTCTTTTACCAGCCATTTGCCTTTATTCGAACTACTGAGAGGGAGTTAATGGCAAATTTCATAATGATTCTTCTTTCTGAGCTCATCAATAGACCTATTATTCAGAGAAGAGCAGCAGTAGTGAGCTTATGCAATGACCAAGACAATGGTCTGGTAGTTTTTAAATGATTTTTCAATCAGACAGCAGTCCAAGGACATTTTGCCTAACAATTTCTGCTTACAGTACATGGCTTAACCTGCTATATATATATTGCCTCAGTCTTCTTGTTGTCATGGCAAGTTCGTCACACATACTCAAAGCACAGGCAGAAATCACTAAAACTTTCAGGTGTGGTTACTTCACACCCAAAGATAGCAGTCTCACTGCCCCCCTAAGACACAGAAGCTGAGGACCAGAGTCCCCATTGCCTTGCACCTTGTGACATTTACTCATGCAAAGCCATGATAAAGTGGGTTTAAAAACACCACAGTTTACATCAAATGTACACCCTTTTTGCACAGGTGTGAATGACTACACAGAATGGCAGGCAGCATATATTTGTGCAGGTTTAACCAGGCTCAGCCAAGATTCCAAATGCCTGCAGTACGATAGGCTGCTGGAAGAGGTTATCACTAAACAGCACTTCAGATGTTGTGCATTACTGCTGAGTACATTAGTTGCTGTATGAGGCCTGTGACCTTTCCCTATGACTGAGGGTTGGGCCATTAGTTTTGGGCAGCCTTAGACCCACTTACCCCAGCAAAAGGTACTGCTGAATACATATATTAGATCGGTGTTGTAAAGGAACTTCTTAGCTGTCTGGATGATACACTTCTGCTTCATTATTCATTCCTCTCCAGAATCATTCCTGCATTTCAAAAATGGAATTGTTATCCAAAAATATCAACATGTCCATGTTTTCAGTAATGTCTATGTGTTTGCTTTGTACGCAAAAAGCCAACAGGACTAAAAATTACTTCAATATAACCACCAATGGTTGGTTATGAAAGGTATTTGCGGGTAACTTATGCCAGCCTGGGTCACATCTTTTATCATATGAGTATGTTAATGGGGCTTATGTAGTTTGACTTGCTGCTCCCTTTAAATGGCTGTCTACCAGTAGCTGCAGCAAGACTTTCTCCCTGGATCAGAAGTTTCTGAAGTATTATTAACCATTTCAGAAAACCTTGTTCTGTGCAGCCAGCAACTTCTTGACAAGTTACTGCTGTAGGATCATCTGTCTTCTCAGATTGAGAGAGATCAAAGCCAGAGACCAAACACGTCTGATGAAAAAGACTGGGCAGCTAATATATTGCCACACTGAGGAAATTAATGTACTCTCTCTCTGTTTCATAGCCTTTTGAAGAAGCAGAGCTACTTTGGAGCCTGGATCAAGCAATTTGGACTGGATATTGTCCAGGATACTCGTCTTTTGTTATATCATTCATCATTGTGCAATTTAGCTACCATTGCCTCAGGTATTGATACTGCTCTTCGCCTATCTCCCCGATTCCTGTAACCAAAAATCTTCTCAACTGCACTATTTCATGGTACAGAAACCAGACCGTAGAGTTCTGATTCAAGCCACTGCTACACAGTAGAGCAGATGTGGCTGATATAATTCCACTATACAGCATGTAATCATTTACATTTATATAGCACTTTCATTCAAAATTATCTCAAATCATTTTATGGATTACTTTTAGAGCACCAAAACATAACCACTTCTGGAGTGGAACATGGTAGCCAATTAGTAGTTCCAATACTATTCAATATTTTAGGACAGAAATTAAAAAACAATAATATATTAACTTTAACCACAGCACCTGCTATGACATGGCTTCTGGTATAATCATCCATTCATTACTGACTCTTGCTCCAGACTACATTACAGCATGTAAAACTTAAAGTTCTACTGTTTATCTCCCATTTAATGAAATATAATTAATTGTTTGCTCTTATCACAGGATGCTTCACAGCCAAAACAAGTGAACTATACACTGTATTGGGGTGGCCAAACCGTGGCTTGTGAGCTGCATGTGGCTCTTTTACACTTGAAGTGCAGCTCACAGAGTCCCCTTTGCCTTCCTCCTCCTACATTCTCCACCTACCAGACTGGGCTGAGGAGCTTGGAGCTTTTGTCCTGCAGCAGGATGGTGGGGATGGAGGATTCTGCCCAGCAGGGAGGGAGGTCTCGGATGGATCAGTAAGTTTGTCCACCCCTGCACTATATCAAAGAGGTAACATAAGTAGTTATGTAGAGCAGTAAAAAGGGGATATGAAGACAACACTGACCAAAGCTTCAGAGAAAATGAGCCTGGGCAACCTGGAAGTCTTTGGATTTTTTTATTGAAGAGGGCCAAAAATGGTCTTGATTTGAAATATCAGGGAGTCAGTTAAATACAGAGAGCCTGTTTCAGAAGGTAGCACAATTGCTGAGGAAAGACAAAGGGGGAATGTACTGAAATCGGGTATTCGAGGAACATAAGTGTAAGCACCCTGTACTTCTGGGGCCTTGGAACTTAATTGGGAGTTTTACAGTTAGGAAGATCCTGGAGACTACAACTCCCATGATATCTTGGGGAAAGAGGAGAGAGACTCTTCCCTTCCCCGGAGTGAGAAAAAAGCATGTGGGGGACTCCATTTGGTGCTGGGGTGAAGTGCAGCCAAGGCTGACTGCTGCTGGCTGTTGCCAGGATCTGGAAACTGCTGCTGCTCCTGGGGTCCCAAAGCTGCTGCTAGCTGCTGACTGCTGCTGGGGTCCCAAAGCTGCTGCTGAGAGTCTGCTGGAGTTTTGATCGAGCAGGGAGCTTTGGAGGTTGGTGGCATCATCCAAGCCAGGGCAGGGACTGAGCCTGGAGCTGACTGAGGTGGGCCTGCAATGAAGATAGTGTGAGTGTCTCCCACCCTGTTGTTTGGGGCAGGGCTTGTAAAGGAAGGGGCACAACAGAGAGACTTTGACTGGGCCTGAGAAGAGGCAGAGAGAGTCCCTTCAAGCAGGGCCAGGACTGCAGGCATTTTGTTGGGCCTACTCCAAATCTCCAGCTGGATACCTGGGCTGAACTGGTATACTGAACCAACAGAGTGCTGTCTCCTTCTTCAGATCTTCAAGCGCATCCACACAAGCAAGGGGTTAGGGTTCTGAACTTTAGGGGAGTGTATACTCCAGAGGTGGGGTAAATAGTGGCAGTGTAAATGCCAGTTAGACAAGTTTCATTTATTACTGTATACTATTTTTATTAATTGATTTATTCAACTGCCCCTGTGGATTTAAAATAATTAAAATAATAGTGATGTTTAATTTCAGTCTGTTATGCCATATTTCTTTAATTTGTTAAGTAAAGGTTTGTTAACTCTAATTTAAGTATATTGGATGCTTAGTTTGCATAATTGCAATTATTGAGTTAGACCTATGTCTCAGATTGTTGTTATTATTATTATTAGACTAGGTTTAGTCCTGGAAGCTCCCAAGGCCTGCTATTGAGCATGTGCAGGGGCCAGCCAGATGGAGGCACCGCCAATTTTAAATTTCTTTAGAAGTAAAGGGACTGCAGCAAAGGGGTGGATAGAGGATTCCCACCTATCCTACATAATCACTGGGATACTCAGGATCTCCTTTGTTATTAGCAACCTTAGGTGCACTTGCACACTGGTGAGTGTTGCCTGCTCCCAAGTAACCCAGAAAAAGAAGGGGGTTACATAAGGAATATTCATGAGAATAGAAAGAAATGAGATTGGAGAGGAGGCAGCACAACCTCAATGGGGGATTCTGATAACTATCAAGGAGGCTTTGTACTAAATTCTGAAATGGACAGGAAGCCACAGGAAAGTTTAGGTGATGGAGGTTTTGAGTTCCCACTTCTCAGTAAAGATAGTGAGACAAATCTCTACATTTTGCATAAACTTAGGAGACAATAAAAAAAAAAGAACTGTATCAGTCAAAAATAAAAGGAGGCAAAGGCTTACAAAAGAAATACAGGAGTAGAGGAGATAGGAACATAGGAATTGTCATATTGGATCAGTGCAATGTCCTGATTGACAGTGGACAGTAGCAGATGCTTCAGAGAAAGGTGCAAGAAACCTCATAATGGACAATTATAGAATAGAGGAAGTTTCATCAATCTTTTTCTTTCGTATACCAACTTGAAAAGCAACACAAAAGGTTGATGTCCAAGTTTGTCATCCACTCTATGGCTTCTGGTGACGTTGTCATGGCATGGATCAAGGCTGTCCCTCTTGAGAAGGATGTAAAAGGGCAGCAGTTCACTAGATGTTCCGTGGTTTGTATGCTGTCTCTACAATCACATATTGGGTTGGCTTATGACTACAGCCCTGCAAATCTGCGGATATCCATTTTATATCAACAGACCATTTTTGTGGATCGTGGATCAGATGCAGATCTCAAAGTTGCTGTCTGCAGCTCATAACCTTTGAGGCTGCTTCCCTACCTTCAAGATCCAAGGTTGGGGGATGGTCACTGGTCAGCTGTTCGGGGTCCTGGTGTTGGCTGCTGATTAGCTATTTGGGGGCCCCTGGGGCCAGCTGTCAATCAGCTATTCAGTGAGGGCTCCCCGGGCTGGCCGCCGATCAGTGACCAAACAGCTGATCAGTATGGAAGGGAGGCTTGTAAGGTCTGAGCCTTGTTTTTGGCTAAGGTTAGGCCTTGTTCTTGGGCTAAGCGGTAGCAGCCATATTAGGAGAGAAAGCAGCCACAAGCAAAGTAGCATGTAGTCACATCTTCATATTCCTGAAATTACTTCAAGACAATGTAATATCAGGCTGTTATGAAGGTGATACTGTCCTAGTAGTACCTACCACCACCAGATAAAGAAACATACCTTAAGATGCTTAAAGAAAACTTTGTTTGATAGCGTTCTGTCTGGAAAGGAATCACTTATCAACAGTTGTGGTTGTAAAATCTACACTTCTTATTGTTTTGTCTTTATGGTACAGTAGCAAGGTGCTGTGGCCTTCCTCAAAGCCTGGGTCTGAGGAACAGCTGCAATGCCCCTGCTGGACAGATCGAGGCCCTGCAAACCAAATACCCCTAGAAGCAGAAGGGTGGGGCCGGAACAGAAAGAGAAGGTATAAAAGGCTGGCCTAGCAGCTCAGTTGGGGGGAAGCTGCTGTCAGAGAAGGATGTGCCTTCCCTGAAGCTGCAGACGAAACCTGACCCAGGCCCCCCGACAGTGCAGACCGACTGGAGCCCCCAAGGCCTTCCCGAGCGGCCAGGCCTTACTGACTGGATTGGGCTGCTGGGCCTTTGTGACTGGGAAGGGCTGCCCAGCCCTGGTAGCTGGGAAGAGCTACCGGAGATAACTGAATGGGAGGAACCCCCAGAGGCTGGCCCTGATCTGGAGGAGCTGCCCCTTGCCGGGGACTCACTTGAGCTGTCTGAGCCCGGTGTTTTGGAGGACCCACCAGGACCCTGTAACCTGGAGGAGCTGCCATCTGCTGATGACCCTGAGGAGTTCCTGAACTTGCCACCGGCCGATGATGAGAGACTAGTAGGACTCCTGCTAGCCATCTACCCCGAAGAATCAAAGGAGGACATCTGGCTGCAGGTATCCGGATTCAGGATAGGAGGAAGTGGCCCAGGGGCAACCGACTACAGTTGGGCAGAGCTTACACTCAAAGCAGTCTCAGTGTGTTGTGGCTGGAGCCCCGCTGAGACAGTGGCAGAGTCTCTTTGCCACTGATAGGGCCCTGGGCTGGGACGCAGTGGAGTTGGGTGGGCCTGTGTCTCCCACCCCCTTCCCTAGCCACCCTGGGAGTGCTTGGCTCCTCTGAACCTGCCTGCCAGAGAATACCAAGCTTGTCTGCTCCACCCTGCCTGAGGGTACCCACTTCTCTATTGTTTATCTGAATGATTTCTCTCTGGTTCTTTGGTTGTTTCTGTCTATTTCACTATTTAAATCAATTAAGGTGGTGGGATATGATTGGTTAAACTGTTTTATAATGGGCAAGGACATGTTTTGTAGTACTTTAGTTCAAAATGATTGGTTAAGGTACAGTTAAGCAGGACTCAAATTTCACTATATTAACAGATCCAAAAGGAAGTTCTTTGGAACTAACTCCAGGATACTGCCCAAAGTCAGAACTGCCAGACCTGAACACCCTGTCAACCATACTGTGCAGAAGCTGGAGTCCACAAATGATCTAATCCTGATTGGCCAGCAGGAGAAGTTTGTCTGCCTTATTGGGAGTGGTGAGCATTGTATGCTTAGTGTGTGTGTATTCTGTTGTGGTAATAGTTAATAAATTTAGAATAAGGATATTACTGTGTAAGGCTCCTTCACTGGTAAAATATCCTGCAAACCTGCAGAGAATTATGCCAGGAGCCCTAAGAATTGGGAAAGAGTGAGTACTTCAATTAACCAGATTACGCCCAGAACCCTCTGGCGTGGGAATGGGAGACCCCCGAGCCCTAGAGTATGAATTGGGTAAGAGGGTAAGTGCCTTTCTCCAGGAGCCCTACGGAGTGGGAAAACGTGGGAGTGCCTTAACCATATTATGCCTTGGAGCCTACGGATTGGAGTAAAGGTGGGGTGCCCTAGTGTATGAGTAACAGGCTGGCTGCCAAACAGATGATTGGCAACCCCAGGGCTGCAGGTGCAGAGCAGATACGGATAGACATAAAAGACAAAGCATGGTTGGCGAGTCGGATACAAGATGATTCTCACAGATGCAGATCCACATTTTTGTATCCACACAGGGCTGTATTTGTGGTCTGAAGCCTAATGCTTTATAGGTTATGTATAGTATTGGGGGAGTGGTAGTGACCTATACTGAGATTACCTACCACTTTCCTTTATAAAAATTCTTTTTTTGACAAGCTCTGATTCCATGATTTACAGTAAGACTTTGAAATTTGGCATGGTGAAAGTTTGGCGGTCAAGTAGGTGCCTTTTGTTTGTGCCCTTGAAAATCTACTTGAATTTGACTAAATTACATATTGTCAAAAATCACCATTTCCCATTTGGGTTTTTTTCATTGTAGATTATTCCTGGCTTGCTACCAAAAACTGTCAATGTTCTATTAACACTGCACGTGCACCACACTCAGGAAGCTGCACAGCACTAACCTTCTGGCTGGGACACAGAAAAAATGGCTCCACCTTTTCATCAAATTGAGGAAGGAGCACAGGGCTGAGAGACTATGAATTCGAGACTCAGTCCTTCTCATGAGTGGTGGTAAGAATTCTGTGCTCCAAGCTCTTGGGTATTTATTAATGAATGATCCTTTGGTAATCCTCTTGGGGGCTTCCTAGTAGAAATGATCACATAGAGATTAATTTTTAATTTCCTTTTATCTGCTAATAGCTGCTAAACTACTGATAGCCTGAAAAACAAATAGTCCAATTTTAGAAGAATGGTTAAAAAATATAGGAGGTTTTTGTTATGGAAAAATTAATGCACCAATTACATACCCAGCAAAATAGACTGAGGGATAAATAGACTTTTAGATATTTGGTTACTTTTTTAAATACTCAGACAACGTACATTCACATGCAAAAAATGTAGCACACCTCTCCAATTTGTTTGAGTATTAACATTTGATAGACATGCCTGTTCTGTTAAATGTGTAATCAGAGAATCCACTCAATTTAATAAAATCACTGGAAATAACATGTCATAAGTATTGTAATGATGCCCACGCTGTAATATGGTAACACTGTTAAATAGATCTGATGACTGTACTACTGTATGTCTCTTTAAAAAACAAAAACTCACTGTTGTAATTTTGTTTCTGATATTTACATCACAAGGATTTCTAGCCCTCTTAATACTTCCTAAATACAGAGTAAGAAGAGAGAATTCTGTGCTCTTCACAACCTTTATTGAGAAACATCTTATACCTCATTGAGGAGTTATACATGATGGGAAAGGAACGCAGATCTTTAATATGGCAAACCCAACTCTCAGCCATTTAATCACACAAACTCTAAGAAAGACTTTACCAAATTTTTGTACTGGGGTGTGCTTCCTGTAAATGTAACCCATTGTCTCAATGTGTCATAGCTTATACGTCCCACATGAGTGGCTGGTTTGCATAGGATAACTGCCTTCTCCTACTGCCAGCTAAATTACTCTCTTAGCTCAAGTAACGAGGCCTATGATTCTGTGCTGAAGGCCCAGCTTTCAAACACTGATCTGTGACAAGGAATTGTTACAATTGTACATAATAGAGTTTGTTTGCAGGAAATTACATTCAAACTGTTAGAAGAATGTTTGCCAAGTCAAACACTTAAAAATCAGGAAATGTCAGAATTAGGGTTGCTTATTCAGCCTTAACTCTGTCCCTTGCATTATGATAATCTTTAATTACATGATCACATACTATTTTTTCACTACCTCATTCAGTGCACAGAACAGGTTTTTGCTAAGACATGACCAAATGGTTCACCACCTGCACTTAGTACTTTGCTGTGCTACTCTTAGAATATATAGCCTTGTTTATTTTTCATCTTCTAGTTTCCATTTTCAATCACTATTCTGTACGCTGATGTTGCTGGACAAGATTTGGCATACGAACTTACATCATGAAATTTGGTATGCAAAAACTGGCATGAGGAACAAAGTACTAAAGTAGAAGTATCTTTTGTCTCATACATCAGGTTAGAAATCTATGTGCTGTCAGAAAAGCAAACTCTATTCCAGTGGCTATTCAAGGTCTTAAATGGCTGGGATATGTCATAATTTGGCAGGCTGCTGCATGCATCAGCAATTGATATATTGCCCATTTTTGCTGAGTGCACAATTTAGGCCCTATTCTGTGGACTGTTTCTCATCTGCCTCATTTCTCATTTAGTGCTTCAGTAATTTTTAGGGGTGGGGAGAGGTGTAGTAGTCCACTGGCACTAAAAATCATTCTTTAAAAATCTCTGTACTCTGTTACACCAACTCTTTCCTTTCTCCTTGACTCAGTCATCACTACTGAATCTCCACAAATGGGAATTCAGGGGAGATTTTTATTTGCCTGAAATTTGATAGGAATATTTGGTGCAAATTTGTCAGGAACATGCAAGTTGTAAAACAGAAATAATTCTAACTTTCTCCTAATTTTTTTTCTAGATCATGGCTACTACTGCCAGCCATAAATTAAAACTAAATATAAGGAAGAGAGAGAGAGGGATAAGGACCTCTCATTCAGAGTAATAGCAAACATCCTGAGTAGAATCAGTAATCAGCGGAGGTCTATATGCTACTGTGCTTTTACAAGAAGTACCATTTTATATAGTACTAACTCTCCCATCTGCCACTTTATTTTGTATTAGGGGGTTAGTTATTCAATTTTTATTTATTTTTGGCTTTTGTTTTTTGCTGTTTTCATTTACTAGATCTCATAGACTCTATCTAGACCTTTCTCTCTAATAAGATTTGGGTTATCTGTCCCTGACCTAGTTTGTCCTTCTCTGGGCATATCTAATTTCCATTTGTGTTTGATGTTGTATCCCTTTTCATTTGGAAGGTTAGTTCAGGAGTTTCACCGATTATCACTCACTTTTATTTTCTCCATTTTATGAATATATAACTGAAAAACTAGAAACATTGAACTATTAACCATTATTTTCTTATCATGTTGGAAACTAGCCAGGAAGATTAAAATACTTTTGTGAGCATAAATTAAAATATTACTGCTCTTTTAAGCAATTGTTTTTGTTTGTTTGTTACTAATGTCAGAGATCAGCCTGGTAGTCAGAGTAAATAAAGATTTGATTTGGAGTCTGAATGAAAGCTTAGTGACTGAGCTCCAGCTTCATGGGAGGGAAAAAAGAGCTTGCAAGAAGAAAAACTGATTTCTGTCATAACTGAGTCCTGCTCCGAAAAGCACTGCAGATTCTAAAGCACTAAATAAACACGGTTTAGAGGAACCATGCTAGTATCTACTGATGATGATAATCAGTTGTCTACTGTTAGACCAATTAAAAAATGGTCTCCTCACCAGATAAAAATGTAATCAAGTTTTCAATATTCATTTTCAGTTTTTGGTTCTATAAAAAAAAATTCAGTTAATTTCTGCTGGCAAAATACCACCATTTAACTGACTAAATGTCTTTATAATACTTCAGTGCTGCTCTTCTCATCAAAGTGAGAGAATTTGGGCAGTTTGCCCAGTCTGTCCATATGTTGTTCCAATGCATTCATATGTTGGTATAGACAGGACTCTGTGGTTTATATTTCTTTTACAAAGATTTTACTTTATTCTGTGCTTTTCCTTTCTTCTTTTTCTTTTTCATATTTTGCTGTTCACGGTATCAAAACATTGCTTGACTGCATGGAGCTCTTTCTAAAATTTCCATATATCAGAGGTAATTACTATTTCAAGTGATGCACCATTAGCAAAATATTTAAATCCAATGCCATTTCACTTGTGGTTTTCAATTAGATTTGTCCCTTATGAAGCAGAAGAGTCTACCATAATTACCCATAGCCTACAGGTCTGAACTGAAATAAAAAGTGATAGTTACAGGTGTTGGATTTTCTTTGTATTTCAAGAAATAGGGAGTTTGGAGTAATACTTCAATTGTAAAGAAAGTTATCACAGACTGAAAATATGGGAAAATAAATGTCTTGCACAAATAAAGACAAGATCTCTAGGATCTGTGCAAGATTTTTTTCAATTGCTATTTCAGAAGTTGCTTATTGTTGAATTTTCCCTTAATCAATACAGGACAAATCCTGCATTATTTACTGAGGCAAAACTCACTTTGAACTCAGTGGGAAAGGACTGCAGAAGTTGGTAGTAAGTTTTTTAGGATGATGTGGATGCCAATGTTAGACGGTCAGAAGACAAGATGCCTGCTGTTCTTCTAACAGAGATTTTTTTTGCCATTATTTCTGCCTCTCTATCCTTACATTTTATTATTTTCCAAACCTTAAAGAATCAAAAGCACACTTTAAATTCACTATACAGTAACTAAAAATTGTTCTTATTGCTAATATGCATGATATATACATTTACAGAGCAACTTTAATATACAATTTCACAATATGCTTTATGTGTAGGCAATATTGCTCCCTCAAAATGTTCAAAAACCTTACATCTGGCCTAAAAATTATTAGGTGTGTCTAAAACAGTGGTTTTCAACATTTTTTCCATATATGGACCCCTAAAATATTTCAAAGGGATGTGCAAGCTCCTTTAGAAATCTTAGACATAGTCTGCGGACCCCAAGGGTTTGGGGACCACAGGTTGAAAACCAGTAGCCTAAAAGAAAGATGATGTATTTTCTGGTCTGTTGTGGTTTTTGAACTCCCCCCTAACCCATTCCTAGTATTGGTGGGACAATTACGGTGTCTACCCTCCTACATGCATAGTGTAAGGTGACTCTGGCCACTACTGCAGGAACTCTTGTTGGCTGCCTGATGGCACAGAGCATTTAGTTTCCTCCCAAGTCTAGAAATACTAATTAATTAATTCTACCTGTGTCCCGGCCCAGCAATTAATTATGTCCCACCCACCTCCACAGGAATTCTGCCCTGCAGCACCCATATCTGCCCCTCACCCATTAGTGCACCTCCTGCACTCAATCAGTGCTTCAGTGCCCTCCCAGGTCTGGGGGTGCAGCTGCAGGAGGGTCCCTGTCTCAGGTCTGTGAATGAGAGGCAGTTCTTTTCCTCCCTCCCCCTTCCCACATCTGGTGTTGCAGAGAGGGAAAGAGGAGGAGGGAGCAGACCAACCATTTTTCACAAAGGGCAGCAGAAAGGCTGCCCCTTCCTTTCCCCTCTCCTCCTGTGAAAATGTCATTGTCAGGGAGGTGGGGAAGGTGGCCAATCAGAGGTGGTTTTCCCCTGCAGCTGGTGAAAATCACTATAAGCTGGAACTTCTTATGGGAATCTACCTCCACAAGGGGCTGAAATTGCATTACTCAACATGGCAAATGTTTAACATGGTTGCCAGCTCTGAAATGCAGAAAAATCAGCCAATGGCTACTCCCATCCCCAGCAACAAAAAGGGTCCTAATGTTGAATATGGTTAATTATTATTAAAATGTTTTAGAGAACCATTCTACATATAACACCCACCCCACAATGTTTTTTTACATTTTATCATTTTTCTTTGCTTATCTTAACTGAACACAGTCTGCAGTCAGGGTGTGTGAATTGTAGTGCATTCTACCATGTCCGAAGTGAAAAACCCTTGGCACATTACACCTTTTAACTGGCAAGGCAGTAATAAAACTGATCATGTGGCAATCCTACCATAAATATGGATTCACGGACAGATCCTTAGCTCAGCACCCTGCCTGAGTAGTTGGGCATGAAAGGAAGAAAGGGATCTTCCCACAAGCTATGGAGCAGCAGCTATGCTGCCCCACAGCAGCCATTGCAGCTCTGAGGGCTCAACGATTCCCAAAGAGGAAGGGTAACATCACCAGGTTCAACTGCTGTCCAGGGAGGAGTCAGTGGAGATGGTATGGTTGATGATGGTAGTGATGTAAAGGGCCTACAAATTCATAATATTTCCATTAATATTCTTAGAGACTACTGAGACGAAACTTCAAACTCTAGACACAGATGTCACAATGAAAGCCACTTCAGATGTGGAACATACTATATGGTTAGAAAAAATTGAACAATATTAATTTGCAAAGTTGGCCATGTTTTCAAATTATGCCTGTAATTAAAAGGTACAAGCTAAGACTAGTTAATCAATCTTTCACACACATTACCATATATCAGTAAGAAATGCTGGTAGCAATATTGTGAAAGCTGAGATCTTCAGTAAACGTTGAAACACTTTCTTTGTTCAGTATTTTTTTCTTTTCAAGTCTAAGATCTGAGCGTAAAATTAGTTTAAAATAATGAGCTAACAGGAAGAGTCCTTGAAACTAAAAGCCATTCAGCTTTTTCTTAGCCTTAGTTCTGTAAGCAAAAACAAAATTGTCAACGTTGCTGTCAAATTTAGTTTTGGATTAAAATTCTTTGGGCTAGAAGTGGCAGCTGTGACCTTTCAAGCATAGTATGCCTTCAAGTGAGTGTAGACTACATAGAAATGGATTTTTTCAAGATATAATGGACTGTATCAAATATGTTTGTAAGTAGCAACTTATTCAGTGAGCTGTATATGCATGTAATCAATGGTGTGCCCAGTGTAATAGGGGGTGGACACAAATGAAGGCTGATAAGGAACTGAATGAAGCCCTAATTCTCCACTTTGTCCTAGCCGTGTGTGGACATAGTAGAAAGTAGTGGTGGCACTCTCCCCCATCCTCGCCCCACCCTACACCTTGCCCCCACTTTTTGTTACGTTGGTGGGTAAGGAAGAAGCAACTGGCATAGGAGGCAAATGTGGTGCGAAGTGGCCTAGCACAACAGAGAATCCAGCCCTGAAACTTTATTGTCTGACTCTAGTCATACAATCTATGTCAGGTTTTATTGTTTCATTTTTTAAATCAAATGAACATAAAACATAATCCCAACCAAAAACAACAACTGTAAAATAATCTATCAGTATTTACAGTCTGTGCATGTCAGTGGGTTTCTTCTTCCATAGCCATTTGTTGTTCTCAGAACAATTCCTTCTGCAGTGTCCATGATTGGAGTCAGTATTTTCTGCTGCTGGTATTTTTCACGTACACTGACTGAATGGGCATGTGGGCATGAAGCTGGCACCATTCTGGATGTCCACAACAAGCAAAGAGCCAGTTTCCTCCTTGGTTTGTTTAGATTTCTTCTGTTCCTCCTTTAGGACTGACCTTCAAAGATTATGATGATGTATGACCTTAGTGCAGCTGGTAGAGCTGTTGCATTGGCAGCATGTCAACCATTTTCTTTTTGGAGTTTGAAATTCTCACCCACTTGTAATGGGGGGGGGAGGGGTAACAATTTGTCATTCTTATCACAGAATTCTTTCTGTTCTAGTTTCCTTATTTTGTGAGTATTTAGGGTTAGCTGCCTTTGGTTCAAGATGTTTGTTGGATACTGGCACCAAGATTTTTGTTCTCCTGCCCATGAATCTCTGAATTGGCACTTGTGAAAAGCATTCGTTACATGAATTTGTCCACGTAACAGACTATCATTTCCACCTCTCAAAATTTTTCTTGCTGCTGTTTGTAGAGATCTTGGCAACTGGATGGACAAGTCTCTTTTTGCTGGTTATTAGATTTTTATTGATCAATGTTGATAAACATCAATTTCACTGTACACATACAAACTGATGAAAAAAAATGCCACCAATAAAATTCTAAATATACAGATAGACAAAATAAGAAATATGCTGCCTGAGAACTTCTTAGTATCAAAATTCAGAGATTTAGACTTTTGAATTAGGCTTGTTACAATTGGACTAGCAAATGAATAGTAAAAACAGGTATGATTTGTTAATTGAAAGATATTTATTTTGTTTATTTTAACATGTGATATTGATAATTTGTGTTAACTGTTTGAATCTCAGTGCCTACTGTAATTAAATAATGGTCTGACACCCACCCATAATTTCCCACCACTGTAAAAATGTAAATTGATCAAACTGAAAAAATGCTTACAACCTATAATTTCATGCAACTGAGAACATTTAAATTGATACAAATCTTTAAAAAAGCTTAAAATAAGCAGTGATATTCTCTATCAAAATTATAAAAAAAAATAAAAATTGAATTTTGCCAAGCCTAATTATTTCCTACTTTTATACTGTTTATTCTATCAGTTCCTCAAAACCTCACACATTACATATGAAAAAGAGCTGCACAAGTAATTTAGTTCCAGGGAATTACACAGAGAGGAATCTATTCTGCATTGACAGACATGCTTACACACAATCACAAAATATCTAACAGAATAAATAGAACACAGTCTCTATCAAAAAAGATATTCGTGTACATAACTCACTACATTGTTAAACCTAACTGACACAATTAATGGTGTTAATAACGAAAAGATGTTTTCCAGATTTATTGTCTGTAATCAGATACACTGTTTAGATTAGTTCAATTGAAAGAACTCTTGTAGTTAACAGTATTATTTTTCATGTAGTTTAATTATATCAGTGACTAGGACAGGTAGCACTTTATAACTTAAAGAACAAAGTTTTAAAAAATATTTAAAATGTGGAACCTGTTTTTTTTTTTTAATATTAAGAATGATACTGAGTTCTAAAGCTAACAACAATCCAAGAAAGAAATATATGCAGCATATATGAGAAACATGGTGTGTGAATCTTTTTCACTATTTATAGTCACAGGCAAAAAATTGAGAGGATAAATTTGATCATCAGATATAAGTTTTATTTTGTATTAGGTGGTTCAAATTTGAACCCATTTGTCCACCACTTATCACCTAATGGCAGTTCTTTGAAGCTTAGCCATTGTTACGGTATTTGTACTTGCAATGAGATTTCCTTAGCTAATGCATCACTTTAGCTCTGGTCAGATGCCAAAATAACTAGTTAACCACAAAGCGGAGACTGAAATGGATAATTCACAAGCCTATTTTCACATTCTGTGGTTTCGTTAATTAAAGCTTCATGTTGGCTAATTTCTTTGAGAGGTTAAACTTCATGAACATTTCAGCTTGAGCTGGATTTCTGTGGAAACTCACTGCAGCTGGTCCATATTAGGGAAGATTGCCAGATTTTGGATCCAAAGACACATATTTCTTAAGATTTATGCCACTATTTTCTTTATAATTATCATTTTTTGTGTAATGAAACATGAGCTGTCACGAAGCCTAGTATAGAAAAGCCTGAAATTAATTTGTACATCTATTTTTGCAGATTTGCAAAATCAATTAAAGTAAATGAATTTTTTTCAGTTTAGATCAAATTTCAGTAGTTTTGCCTATGGAAAAACTAGAACACTATTTAATTCTACTACAATATTCCATTTTATAGAGGTTTGAAAATTTATCTTAAGATCATGAATGAGATTTGTTTGCGGCTTCATTATGAAAGGTTTGCACAGTTCTAATGATCACAAAAGGCTAAATCCTCAGCTGCACCCAGTAAGCAAAGAGCTGTTTGTGGTTCCCCAACACTGGTACTGATTCTCTGCCATCCTATACATCTGCTTTAAACTACTCCAGCTTGCAATGGCCCCCTAGGGGCTTGTCTACACAGGAGGCTTTGTTTGCACTGAGATGATGCGCACTAATTGGTGCGCAATACATAAGCTGCAATAACAGTATGCTAACAGAATATCTGTGCCTTCAGTCATTTCATATCATTGTGTACACATAGCAGGAGCTTGGTGCATGCCATGTATATGGCAGCTCAGATGGGCATTTCATAGTCCTTTGCTTCATTCTCGAGCTGTGTGCAGTCTCGGACTTTTCTTGCTGTGCATTGTGGGATACACAGTAAAAACCAGATGGAAGTCAGTGGAATTCTGGAATTTGAAGGTCAAACTCCAAAAATTCCATGATTCCACTCCCTCTGTCTCACCATTCCTCTCTTTGTGGGAGGGCAAGCACCACTTTCAAATTGCTGTCGGCAAGTCTGGATGCAAGAATACTGTGCTGCCATGCTGGCAGTTTTGAACACTTTGCACTTTATATGAGTTCTAGGCACCAGATGGATTTAGTTTTGGAAGCCAACCAACTCACTGAGCAAATGATGTGACTACAACAGAGACTCCTATAGCAGAAATGGGGATTTCTCCATGGTGCTCCAACACCTGGCCAACTACCATGGCAGATTTATAAACACGTATGTAGGGAGATCTGGAAAGGTTCAGAAGATTAGGATCTTTCGGAACTCATACCTGTTTACCTTAGCAAATACTGGAAAGCTTGTCCCCAGGATCACTAGGGACATTAATGATGTGGAGATTGATCCAATTATTCCAGGAGACCTAGCTGATTCTAGGAAACCAAGCTTCTCTGGCTAATGAAGCCATTTACAGGTCAATTGGAAAGGCCATAAAATAGACAGAAGGCTCTGATGGAGTTTGTGGGGAACATGTCACATTGAAAAGTTATTTTCCCACCTCCTTCCACCTTCCTTTGGCCATGCCCCTTTAGCACAGTTGGAAGTCGTTACTAGACTTTTATACGATAAAGCAGAAACTTGGTCTCACCTTTTATTCTCTTGCTCAAGATAGTTTGAATGAGTGGCAGGAGGATGGGGACTAAGTGGTGCATCCTCCATGTGCACCTGGAGGCACTGGTGGCGTTACGGATTGTAATGATTCCTCTAGATTAGGCTTGCTCTTGGTTGATGGTAGAAATTGCAACCCCCTCCTAGGTAAAGCTTAAAAGTTATTGGTATAGTGCCATGCGCAATACCAGAGTACTAGGTGCACCAAGTTGGGACAAAATCATGCTCCTTTTATTGACTTGAGTACTCCCATTGAAGTCAATGGGACTACTTGTTTTAAGAAAATATAATTATTATTATTAATAGCCCCAATGAGCATACATTGGCTCCAGGTTTGTAATGAAACCAGCCAAGTTGTTTCAAGTTTCAGACTTTGTTATGTAAGTTTCACAAAGCTATAGTAATAACCACTGAAACATTCTCAGAGGAGTAGGGAACTATCAACACAGAAGAGTGAAGAGGGGCTACTGTAGTAAGATGTATCTCACACAGTCTGAAAATTGTCCAACAGTTCCTGTTTGATAGGCATATAAACATAATGACAAATAATTGTGTTTATAGCAATAATGTACTTAAGTTCTTGAAGAGTCAAAGTATGTTTTAGATCCCAGCCCTCAAACCCACGTTAACTTGTAGGACTGCTGTAGCACATATCCTTGTTCTCTTATTTTTTATAGACCAGAGCAGGATTAGCCCAATATCAGTTTAAGTTTAATCAAACAATGTCAGTTCTGCTAATTCCTGCACCTAAATACATATGCTCTCTTGATTTATTTAAAACAAAGTGAAGAGCTCCTCCTGCTGGTTATGACTGATATAAATCACATAATGCTACTGCAAAAATATTTGGTGACAGTTAACTATGGTAGAACTGAATTATGCGCGCACAGCTTATTTCCTTTAGAACTTTTCACATTTTGTGTCTCTTGAGGATCTGCATGAACCTCACTCAGATGAAAAAATATGCCTCACAATAAACTTGGATCGATACTCAAGGCCTGAAACATTGCAAAATTAAAATTCTACTCCATCCCTTCTAGATCTCCTGGCAACCCTGTGGACCAGGGCTCATGAAATGGGGAGTAAAATGTTAGGACTCTGCATAGGGGTTCCATACACCTTGTGCACCATGGAGCACAGGGAGAATCTGTGTGTTCCAGCATGCAGGGAATATTTAAAGGTTGGACAGAGAAGATCCAGTGACAGATTTGGTATGTTTGCTATTAAATGTTTCCCCAGGGAGAAGAGATGCAGAAACCACAGAGGCTACACTAAATCTTCAAGGCTTCAGTAGTGGCCACAAAGTAGCATGGATAGGGGAATATACCTTTTACTGGCTTGGTTATCGGTTGTATACAAGTGTTGACTCTGGACACTTTGTGATCAGTGTAGATACCAGTGAGACATGGTACACCCAATTTGCAGATCAATAAGGTTTAATGTGCAATGTTTTCTATAAATATACTAGTTAAATACAAAGCCTAAAATTAACTACAATATATCATACTCACTAAGCCTGGAGAGCTAAGCAGTTACTCAGAAGGCTGTATACAGGAATGGCTTTCTTCAGGGGCCCCACCAGGGAGCCAGTGCATCCTCTGGTTCAACTGGCAGCACCTCCTGTAGAATCAGGTGTTGATGGAACACACCTCTTTGTCTAAGTGGTGACTTCTTATACCCTTTCATAAACAACCTTCACCAAATTATCTCTCATTATCATATATGCTAATTACCTACATTGGGTTTCCACTCTTAACTACATTCCATTCCCACCATGATAATTGGGGTCATCAAAACAACATCTGGTGATAGGAGGGGTGGAGTAAAAATATGACCCTTGGCACTAAAACAGTGTACCCCCAGATGTTCAAGGATAACTGCTTGTTCCCATCACTGTTATCTATGTGCAGCTGCAAGCATACAGTATCTGTATTTTGTCTTATTACATGCCATGGTATGCAGAAACTGAGACATCTATGAGGTTATTCAGTAGTCCTATTTATCTCTGCCAACTGGAAGATGTCATGCTACAGGGGTCAGAATAGCCAAGCAAGCAACTGAAGCTATGCTAGGCCTGTAGGACAGTGGTTAAGCAACTCAAATTGTACTGAGCCTCCAACACAGGGACCAGGTTTTGCCCTTGAATGAAGGTGAAAATCCAACTTCAGTGAAGTGTAACTGTGTGAAGCAACAGACAACATACACACTCACAAGGCTAAAAAGAAATGATACAATACTGTCCATACTAAAAAAAAATGTTTGTTGATCATAATTTGAAAAACTATAGCACAGTGGCCTGTACAACTATATGTATGTATTGATTTGGAGGAGACAAGAAAGGTAAATATAGCAACTAGAATAATGCAACACAGCATAACCAAGGGAGGGAACATTTTAAAAAAATTATTGTTTTCAAGTTATTTTTAGTTCTGCAATGTCAGCCTCTGGATACAACCATGACATGCACGTGCTTTCCAGCCAGCATACCCAACCTATAACAGTTCTCTATTTTTAAGTTTGAAACACTTTAGTTGTAATTCCTTTTTGAATGTACCATATACCATTGCCTTGTCCTATCCTTTGCTTGCACAGTGGGAAGAGAACACTGGTATTGAACTGTTTTTTACAAACATATTGAAATTTGGATGATTAACTTAATGCTACTGCTGAGCCATACTGTAATACCTTCGCTCATGCTGAGTAGCATCTTACTCACATGATGTCCCATTTATTTCAATGGGACTACTTATGGAGTAAGGTACCACTCAGTTTGAGAAAAGGTATTGCAGTATGGCCCACTGAGACCATAAGGAAAGTAATGGTTACCTGGTAGAGATCACTTTATAGTGGAGCATGAAGAAACTTATGGAAAAGACAATAAGTGCTGTAGATTGTGTAAGGCAAGGAGACTAGATTTTTTCCCCAAACAGACTAACACATAAGGGCCTTCCATTCAAATTGCCCCCATCCTACACAGACTGGGGCTGCTTCAGCAATACTGTCTCTGCATCAATAAGGCTAATCAAATGTGTAAAGTTAAACACATTCAGAACTTTTGCAGGATCAGGGCCTGCTGCAGGCTGTTATGTATTCAACAACAGCTTACAGCCTTGAACTTCTTCAGGTGTCATACCATTGTGGCCTGGTGGATAGAACATTAGACTGTGATTCAGGACACCTGGCGTTGCCATTAGCCTGTTGGGTGATTTTGGAAAGTCATTTTCAAAGACGTTTAGGTTCCTAAAGGTTCAGATAGATGCCTAATGGGATTTTCAAAAATGCCTGGGCATGTTAAGCACCTAACTCCCATTGAAAGCAATAGGAGTTAGGCACCTAATTTGCCTAGGTGCTTTTGCCTGAGCTTCCCCATCTGTAAATTGGGGACAGTTATTCTTACCAACTTTGTAAAGCACCCTGAGATCTACTGATGAAAATTGCTATATAAGAACTAGGTATTATCATTTATTATGGAACAACGGGGTAGGATTTGTGGATCTATCCTGCTGCCCTCTGCATTTCCTAAGGATACCTGCGATCAAATGGGTTTATAAACATCCTCCCCTCTTCTCAATATGTAAGGTTGTGCACCTCTCCCCTTGAAAAGTAGGATGCAAAAGAAGCTGTGGAGAGACTCTTTTCTACCTTTTCTCTCTTTGGAAGGTATTTCTCTCTTTTTTCCCCTTTCCATGTATAAAGCCTCAATGTCCTTTTAAAGGACATTCTATACAAAAAATTCCCTTTTCTCCCTTCAAAATATTTTTTTAAAATATTTGAATTCCACATAGCTAACATGAATCATTTTTACCAAAGGCTAATTTCAATGAAGCAAACTTTTCTGCACTAATGTAAAGTGTTGTGCAAGGAGTATAGCAGGGAAAACTGAGTCACGAGTCCACCCAATTTATGCTTAATCAGTTTTTACCTTTATTTATAAATTTTCAAACAGAATTATTGTCACATAGTTTCTGAAAATAGTTATGCCAGACAACAAACAGAAAAGATGGAACAGGTAAGGGCCCTGGGAAGCCCTCCTGCACTTCATAATGTCAGTCTTTAGCCTCTGGTCTGGTCTTTCAGTGTCATTCCTTTAGTTTCTGGTTTGGTATTTCTCTGTGCCCCTTTGTCAACTAGATTTCATAACTTTCCATATTACAAATTCATTAGCTTTCCACCAATCAACGTTATTTAATATTAAACATACCCAGTTATCCATGTACCAAACTTTCATATTTTTTTTGTTATAAATCATTAACATAACATCAGCATTACATCAACATTAAACTAACCTTATGTAGTCCTTATTTTCTATCATTTAGGAATTTTCCTCATATTTTAGTATATATGTACATATGAATCATCCTAGATTAATCGTTAATATAACCTTTATACAGTATTTTATTTAATAGGAGAATTATGAGGGTTACCATGCTCTTAATGTCAGCATGTTTTTATCTTTTTCTAACATGGGTCTTTAGGATAATTTTTCTTAAGCATCACGCCATCAGGTTTGTAAATTATTAAAAGGCCTTGTAAGTAATTTTACCTGCGGCATTTTTTGATGGGTGCTTTTTATTTTAGAGACTTTATAATCAATGGTTCCCCAAAAGTAGGCTAACATTCTCTGTAGTTAATCTAACTAGAATTACACATTATGTTAAATATTAAAGCTGGCAGCCACTCATATCTAGCGCACTTTGGACACAGATTACAGCCTCACTAATATGTCTTTCCATATACACATTATTACCATTTTATCTTTAAATTGTCCTTCCTAATAATAAAATATTAATAATTATAATTCTGAAGATGCTAACAAATTAAAGGTTTTAGAAATTGTGATAGGAATAGGGACACACTTAAAACACCACTGAATTCAGTTTGACTGCAATTTTTAAAGAGCATAAAGCCTAGAAAATGGTTATTTTTAATTGTTTATTATTATTTTAATGATAGATAAAAGATACTGTGTTCCTCTAAATATTTAATTTCCAACACTAAATTTTTGTCTGAGACACAGCCAGCTCTGTCAGAGGAAAGTCCCAATACTGTTCCCTGTGAAGTTAATAGTAGTCTTGCCAGTGACATTAATAGAAGTATTGGGCTCAAGAAATGTTAGAAATGAAGATGAAGAAAGAAATCTGAAACAGGCACAAATGTGTTGGATGGCATGGGAAAGTGGGTTTCCAGGTTCACACCAAGAAAGGCTGTTACAAACTATGACAATTGTAATAAAGGAGATTTCAAAATCAGAGAGAAATATCTTTAAAGTCTTATTGAAAACACACAACAAACTGCTTTTTCATAAGATTTTAAAAATCACCTTAGAATCACTCCAAAATGAAGGGTTTTTCCAATGTGAGACATGGCAGGTCCACAGAAGTCCTCAAACTCTTCCTCCGGTATACACAAAAAGGACTTGTTAGAGCTATTACCAAGCTTCACCGCACATACAATAAATAATCCTGTCAACAGCACTGCTAGTGACAGGATATATGAAAACTGTTTTTGTGTATATTGTTATATAATAATAATAATAGAACCATGTATTTAAAAGCTAGGATGTCACAACATTTAACAAATATTGAATAATTAAGCTTTTGAACAGTCCTTTTAGATATGAAAATTTATAGTAATATCTGGGTCTAAGTGACTCTTGAAATCCAGCAGCTGTTTAATGATAAAATAGTACAGAACAGAAAGTGAAGAATATTGTATTAAAATCTAATTGTGAATGGACATGGACTTATAGATTGGACTCCAGTGTGTCACAGTTCAGAAGGTCCCATGATAGCTGAGAATATATTTGTTTTTCCATGACAGTTGGGAATGACAGTTGAGATTCCGTGACACTTGCAAGACAGTTGCAGCTCTGTGACAGATGAAGATGACTTTTGGAAATAACAGTTGTGTTTCTGTTGGCAGTTGGGAATAAGAGTTTCATGACAACTGTGTTTTTATGGCAGATGGAATAGATAGTTGTGGCTCTGTTGCAGCAGGGAATGACATTTAGGTGCTCATGAAAGCTGAGATTTCACGAGTGTTTAGCATGACAGATGTGAATAGTTAAGTGAACAGGAGTCAACAAACCAAATTCAACCGCCAATGAATTCAGTCTCTTTCTGCATGCGGGGGCGGGGGGGGGGGGTCCCTGGCAGATGGGATTCAGGGATACTCAGTAGTTGGGTGACAGCTGGGGGGGCAGGGGCTGGTGGATGGGATTCAGGGACACTCTGCGGTTGGTGATAGCTGTGGGGAGTCCTGGGCAGCGGGGATACTGGGGCACTTGCTACTGGATGACAGCTGGGGGGGGGTCCCTACTGTTGGGTGATAGCTGGAGGGTGCCTGCCACCTGGGACACTCTGCGGTTCGGTGCCAGCGGGGGCTCGGAGCCCGTTGATGGCAGTTGGGGTTCGGTGGGCACGTGGCCGTGACAGTTGCGCGAGGAGCCGCCTCTCTGAACCGCACATTGCGCAAGCGCCGCTGGGCCGTTGCCTGTTTCTCTGTTCGACGGGCTCGCGGGGGGGCTCAGGGGGGAGGAGCGGGTAAGTGCGGCGGCGACAGCGACCTGCTGGGGTCACCTGAGCTCCTTCTGGAGAGCTGGGGGTGTGGACGCTTCCGCCTCAAGTCACCCGGGGCCCGTGCGAACCTTGTGTCGCAACCGCGACAAACAGGAAACGCCCTGCGATTCCCTTACAAGGGCATCAGAATCTCTCTCGCCCCTGCCTGCCCCGCCCCTCACGGTGGAATGCGGTGAGCGAACCGGCCTACACCATCGCATTATGGGGAAGGGGGGGAAAAGGGTCCGGCCCCAACCAACTCTGGGTCGAGTGAGCAGCACGGTCACCGCGGAGCAGCCGCGCTCCCCTCCCCGGTGTCGGCGCCGCGGCGGCGCTCCGGGCCCGATTTACGCCCTCTCCTTGAGCTGATGGTTTAGCCCGGGTCCTCTACCCCGCCCCCCCCCCCCGCGCGCTGGCTGGCGGTGGTTCGCCCCGGACCGCACTCTCCGGAAGTGTCGAGGCAGCTAGTGCAGGACTCTGGAGCCGTCGCCGGTTTGAGTCTCGAGCGGACCTGAGTTTCTGCTGCTGACGTAGCCAGGTAAGGCCGTTCGCGCGGGCCGGGAAGAGGGGCTGGGTCCGAGGTCCACTGGGTCCAAGTCCCTGCGCTGGCCGGGCCTGGCCGAGCCGGCCCCCGCCGCTGTTAGTGCCGAGCAGGGCGGGGTCTCGCTGCCCTGTCTTTGCCTGGCTCTGCTGCCCATATGGTGGTGGTGGGTTGTAGCTGGGCTGAGCTGCCCTTTATGGGTGGGGAGGAGGGCGGAGGATGCCGGGGCGGCTCGGCTCGGCTCGGCTGGGCTCAGGGTCTTTCGCTAGGTGGTCGGTTGCGCTGGGAGGAAGCGGAAGCTTTTTTTGCAAACCCCCTTAGGTTCGGTGGCTGTGAGGAGCCTGGCAAGAGACGGGTCCGTGCTGGGCAGCGCCCCGGGAAAGGGACGGGCAGGAAACGGCTGTGGAAAGCGATGGCAGGCAGCCAGCCGCGGCTGGTGTAATGCTGAGCTCTGCAATCGCTCACACTGGGATTGGTGGCTGAGAAATTATGATTTTGTGCTCCACAAACAGGCTAGATTTTTACCCTGTCCCTGATATCATGTGACCGTGGCTGCCTTTGGGGACTTCGCAATATAAGCAATTTACAAAGTTTGGAAACTCATAAAATAGCTTGAGAGTAAAGAAGTGCAGACACTTAAAACTCTACGCTGCGTGATTATATCATCAGCCTTGCAAAACTTGCTTGGGGTGAGTCCTATTCTCTTCTTTGGACAGCTGAGTAGAGTGTTTGTGTGTTTGCATGACAGATGCCTGCCCTACTGCAGCTGTACACTACCCAGGTGTCATTTGTAATGTCAAAATGGCAGAGAACTGTGAATCACGGTGATGATTGAACCTGGTGAGCTCTCAACCATGCTTGCAGTTGCTTCCATCCCTTCACACTGAGTCAACAGATATTGTAGACTTCAGAGTGACACACAGACAAATGACAATCCTGGAATCTTACAGTATAGATGGTACCCATTTCTATAGCTTTTTGATATCTTTCAAGTGATAGTAGTCACCACATAAGATGGTTAAATGGTCACTACAGCTTTAGTACAATGGCTGCATTTGCTATCTTTTAGATTTATCCACCCCAGCTTTCAGAATTTATGCAAAAGTCTACCTAAATAAATGTCTTGTCTGAAGGCCAACAAACTCTCAAAGAAGTGACTACCACAAGTTAAATTCTTCTCTTTAAAATGTTCTGAATGGTTCCCAAAATAAACAAGGCTAGACCATTGAGAGCTTCATATTTAGTAACAAAGACTAAATCCAGTTTAGTTTTATACTAACATTGAATTTGTTTTTGCACTGATATATATTCCTTCACTTTGGAAATAGTAAAATCAAAATCAGGATACGTTTATGATTCTAAGGAATGTGATTTTTGTAAAATCCAATGAAAATATTGGATAATGAGATCTTCAGGGGTGGGGCAGTCTTGTTACAAATCAGTTATTATATAATCTTAGTCCAACTAATAAAATCTGTTGGGGCTACTCTTTGTTTTAAACAATAGATTATCACAAATGACCAGTCTGGGAATTAAGTAGGTCACCTTTTAGGTTGGTCCACCAGTGACCAAGAAAATTAGGTGGAAATGATTCTTGTCCTAAAATAACATTGTATACCTCTTCATGGCCAGTAAGAGGTTGGGAGGCAATGGACAGGTAAATGTATGCTGGTGAAGGCATTTGATTGTTAATATTCTTGCTCTAACCAGTTTAGAAATTTACCTAGGTGAAAGATTTACTAAATGTTTCTAATCCATGCCAGAGCTAGATTATTCCTTTGTTCTATCTGTTCTGTTCAGTGTCAGATGTTCCAACTTGTCTGTAGAAGCCTTTCCTCATTTTCAGCCTAAACTTATCCTATTTTAGTTACTCCTAAGTATATTCCCCTCTTTTACCCTGAATTTGTAGATTTATCCAGTGAAGACTTAACCCGACTGAAGTCAGTAGGAGTCTTGCCATTGAGTTCAGTGGCGTTGGGATTTCACCCATTCTGTGTCTTTTCTAAGCTGACACTGAGTTACACTTGTCTAACATAAATCAATCCCTCCAGACTCCAAAAATATTTTTGTTACCCACAAATTGGAAAACATTCAGAGAAAGGTATCTTTCTGGAAAAGAGGTAAAAACAATATTCTAGGTATGGCTACACCAGAATTTTGTAGCTAGGCTGGTACCTTGTGAAACATAATGCTTTTTTCTATATGCAGTCCAAAATTGCTCCCACCTTCTTAGTGCCATATCTGACTGCAAATTCAGGTTGAATGTTGCCCATTATCACCTCTAAGTCTCCCTTAGCAAGTTTCCTGGTTCCTTACTGTCATTGAATCTGTTCCTCTCCTTTAAGATATAGAAGACTGTGAAATAACATTTTTCCAAATTGAACTGTATTTGGGCAGTTTGATTTGGTTTGGTTTTATTCATGGATTTACCTCTAATCTCTGTAATAGCCTGTTTTTAATACATGCCCAACAGAATGGAGTTGTAGGAGAGAGGTTGGCAAGGAGTCGCTTCTTCTGTGTGCTTGATTTGCATAGTCCCTTACCTTACAATACAGTCTCAATTATTAGGGAAAATTGAATAACTTCAGATAATTAAGGGAATTGTCATTATAAGAATTGTCGAGGGCATGACTGACCCTGTTGTGGGTAGCAGTGAATCTGAATGGAGGCTCAGATTGTAAGGATGAGTTGTATTGGCTTGCTAACTGAGGTATGTCCAATTGAAGATTTTAAGTCTTTCAAGCAGCTTGTTAGCTTATTATCTTAATACTTTATTGTGAGCTGTGTTACTTCAGAAATAAAATGGATTTTCTGACATTTAAAGCTGAATTTTTGTTTTCATTGTACTTTGAATACTTGTTTTAGGGAGATTGTTTTGTGAAAGTGTAATGAAGAGTGTTGTTGGGTGATTTGCAGTTGACTTCGTTGGTTATTTTTAGTTCAGGGCACAGAAGTTTGTTTTTCATACGTCAGAAGAATGTTGTATGTGGAATGTAAGTTTTAAAAGGGTAGAATTAATCAGTGAATGAAATCAGTAAAGCTATTTGTAGATACGCTGGGAAGAATATAACTCATGCAGTGTCCTCTTTTTACCATCTGGAGGCTTGGTAAAGTGCTCACTCTCTCTCGGGTACAAAGCAAGGTAAAATACTTATTTGACAAAGAGTTGTGATCTCTTAGGTCTAACTGGGTTGTTATTTATGTACTTTAGTTCTGATTGCTTGCCTATGGCAGTTACTTAGCTATATTTAGTTAACTTCAGTTCACTTTTAAAATAAAATAAACTAAAATTGTACTTTAATTACTTTTTATTTTATTTTGGATAGACTAACTTCTCCAGGGTGACTTTGCAAGCAACATATTCAAGGAGTCACTGAGACACTCTTTTCTATGACTCATTGATTAGCTCTTTTCAGGAGTGCAATTAGAAGTAGTTTGTCTTAAAGATCAACATTTAATGATCTATTGTAAATTAGCTGAACCTGGGTATTGCACATAGCCATAGGCTGGTGTTAATGGCTTCTTGGACACTTAATTTGAGGTGTTTAGGCTGAAGTTCATAATCAAGGAACACAGACATTTATGGCACATATAACAAAACCCAGTTTGGGTATGCTGCAGAATTCTGTGGCACAGTAAATTAGTGTCTTGTAGTTCACTTTTAAACTAGCTTCAGTTTTTGTAAGAGAAAATGTATTAAATCGAAATCCCAATTGATATGGACAGTAATATAGATTAATGGGACACTGTCAGCTTTAAATTATTTTTAAATGAGTTGAGTTAAAAATAGTTTAGGTACTACATCTATTCTTGTTTATCTGCCACTTTCTGTGGCTTTACAATCACTTTCCTAGTTGTCAACATGTTTTTCTACCCTATTGCTATGTGAAAGATGACTATATAGAGTGCTATCTATCCTGTGCCCAAAGTAAATAATCTGGAAAAGAGTTGTTACTTTGTTAAAATAGAATTAGGTGTTACAAATAAGTGTAATTTTTTAAATTATGTCCTCTTCTCTACCCACAATTCTTGTATTTTAACTAAACAGTAAGGCCCTGATTCTGCAGTCAGAGCAGCATGGGCAGGCCTAAAATCAACAGGATACCCAGGATACAACAGTCCACCCATGCAGATCCAATTGCAGAATTGAGGCCTTTGTATTTAAATTTCAAGTTAGTGAATCAGTTCTTGCATAGCTGATTAAACTGGCTTAAAATGTAAATATTTAAATAATCACAATGGAATGGATACCATACTCTTGAAAGCTTTACTTCTGTCTAAATTATTTTACTTACTAAGTGTTAGTTCTAACATCTGAGGTTACTCCCCAGTTTTATCAGTTTCCCCTGTTTCACGCTTGCAATATGGGTAACTTCCTTTAAAAAAAAAAAAAACAAAAAAAAAACTTATTGTAAAAGTACATGGAGTTGTGTAGTACCTGAAACTACCTTGCTTTTCAATATGCACTAGATTGTGTCCCTTTAATGAAGAAATGTTATAGTTTAGAGTTCATAGGAATAAGTCCACATCTGTTGATATGCTATGGTTACCTAGCAAAAGTATAGTGCATTGTTTGTTTTGTAACTAAGCTCAGACTCCCCCCTAAACTTACACCAGACCCTCTGCTGAAAGGACTCTTAACACACACAACTTTTCTCTGATGCTGTGTTTTTGTTTTCAACCGCCTAAGCCATATAAAAACGTAAGACCTGCCAAGCGCCACTCTAGCTCTGGTCCCAGATGTACTGTGTCTTTGTGCATCAACTAATATAACAAAGTAAATACACTTCTAAGTAAAGGAGGCTCACCTTTTCCAGATATCTGGGCTTACTTGTGAGCTCCTTGGCCACACCCAGGCAAGGTAAGCAGACAGACTGTATAGTTCTAACTGCCAGGTTAGCCGGTTAGCCCCCCACCTGCCAAATTTGTTTGTTCCCTCAAGCCTTGAATAATATGCTGAAGTATAGAGACATGGACATTGGTGATTTCTTCTCAAGGACCAGCCTGACATGGACTGCTGTCAGCCCATAAAGATTTTCCTCTGAACCCAAAAGGGCCAGTACACATAATCCCAGTTAAGCTTCTAGTAAAAGAAAATACAACAAAAGGTGGATAGATCCACAGATTTACTATGTACCTTTGCATGTCATCCAGAATTCAAACGTTTTTCAAGGAACTGATCTAGTTTAATACATAACTCTAATTCTTAAGCATAAGTTGTTTACATTTGATTTCCTACACTTTAGTTACTGTTTTTCTTCCCTAGGATCCAACAGCCATCATGTCTAGCAAAAGGGCAAAGACGAAGACCACCAAGAAGCGTCCTCAGCGCGCAACCTCCAATGTGTTTGCAATGTTCGATCAGTCACAGATTCAAGAATTCAAAGAGGCCTTCAACATGATTGATCAGAACAGAGATGGCTTCATTGACAAAGAAGACTTGCATGATATGCTCGCTTCCCTTGGTAATGTTTATTTCTCCAGCTACCTATTATCTAATACTTATGGCCCCCCTTCCCCATCATTGTATTAACTGAGTATTATAAATGACTACTTGTCTGTTACAATTGTGTCAGTAGCGTGGCTGTTAACTTTTTACACCTTTTTGAGCTGCTTTATGAAAGATTGACAAATATCATTGGGTGGATGAATAAACATTATCATGACTATCAAAAATATAAATACTTTAACTGTAGGAAAGAATCCAACTGATGAATACCTAGATGCCATGATGAATGAAGCTCCCGGCCCCATAAACTTCACTATGTTCCTTACAATGTTTGGAGAAAAATTAAATGGCACAGATCCAGAAGATGTAATCCGAAATGCTTTTGCTTGCTTTGATGAAGAAGCAACAGGTAAGTAGGTGAAATATCAATGCTGGGTTGTCTGCTTTTGAATTTTCATTAAAATAATATTTTATTCAACCATGATTGTAAATATATAATGAATTGAGATAGATAATTTGAGTTTATTATGGGCTTCTAAGGACTTGTCTACATGGTGCCTTATTTCATGTGTGCAGGGGTGTATATATCAATGTGCACCACTTGGTTGTGCATTAACTGGGGTGCAGTAAAGGTCCATTTGTGCACATTGAATGTAATACTGTTGGACTGCATTAACATGAACTAGGTAATTTTTAGTGTACATCAGCAGATCCACATGAGCCAGTTAGTGCACAACACACTGGTGCTCACTAGAATTTACATCCTTGCTGGTGTAGACAAGTCCTGAATATACCCAATATATAATTTACTAATAATCCCTCAAAAAAAAAGGTTTTGATTTTGCAAGCTAAAAATCCCTTGATGTAATTTTCTCTCTGCAGCTGAAATGGTGAAATATTGGGCTTAGACTGTTAAACCTATCTAGTTGCTTAAAATCCATCTATCAGAACTCAAAACATTGAAAAAGGCATTTAAAATCAAATATGCAGTGAGTGGGAGCAGTGTTAAATTTTCTATAATTGTAAGAGCTTAGAACAGTACTTTCCAGTTGGTTAATGGAATACCAGTTGCCCATAAAAAACTTGCTGATGGTCTGCAGCTTTGATATGCAACACTTGCTGGCTCCTCATTTGCTTCTAGTTTTCTTTCAAATAAAGTTTAACAGAAGATCTAAAAAAAAAATCTAATTTTTTAGATTTTAAGAAAAAACTTGCCATAGCAATGTTGTTTGATCACCAATGCTGAGGGGAGAGATGGTTCACATATCATACATTATGGGAGGCTGCCCATAACAGTCTCTGTGATGATGTAGTCCATGCTGTGTCAAAGTTTGGGAACCTCTGGTTTAGAATCTGTCATTGAATTGATGCTAAAATCTTAATATGTCAGATATATTTGTATTTCTTGCACACATTGGGCCTTGACATTTAAATTAGGCTCAATTCAACTCCCATTCAGTATGAGCTGGATTATATGCTCAGCAGTTTTAAGTAAGAAATGTTTGTATTCACTTGTCTTAATCTAGTTAAAAAAATTTTCCTGTAGAAATATTTTTTTAAAGACTGTCATAAATCTGTTTGTATTTTGATTGAAACAAACTTGCGTCTTTCCAGACCCATTGTTTTGATGCAATTTGAGGTCACTTCTTGCCATTGAAGCTCACGGAGTATTGTGTGGAAAAAGCCATGGGAGGTTATGTCACTCAGGGTATACTAAATCAGCCATTCATCCAAGTCTTTATGGTGACCATTTCAGAGTGTCAGAGGGAGTTGGAAGGTGTAGAAGCTGTCCTGATCCTGTTACAGCGTTCCACCTTGACTCTGAAGCATGAGACTTGGATAGAATCTTAGCTTGTGGAATTAAACATATTGTCTTTGGCAATTAAAATAATCCAGCCCTGTTATTAAATGCAGCTACAGTATTTAGCTTTGGCCTCTTGCAGTCTTTTATATTGACAACTTTGTGTCTTCCTTCTCCCTGGAGTTGATGCTTAAATAGCCTTGTAAATATATGTTCTATATCTCTTAAGCAATACATTTGTGGTGCCTATTTATATACTGTTGTAATTACTTACTCCAAATTAGAATTTCTTTCTATTTGAAGATCCAGTAAGAGATCTTTTTTGGTTATTCTGATTCGCTGTATACATTATATTCCAGGGTTCATTCAAGAAGATTACCTAAGAGAGCTGCTGACGACAATGGGAGACAGGTTTACAGATGAAGAAGTAGATGAGCTGTACAGAGAGGCACCAATTGACAAAAAGGGAAATTTCAATTACATTGAATTCACGCGCATCCTTAAACATGGAGCAAAAGACAAGGATGATTGAACAAAATTTCAGACACCTGCTAATAGCTCTAGTTTTCACTTGTTTATTTTTTGAGGTTTTTTTCCTGGTAGAACCTGTTGCATGCATCTAGCCTTTACAGCTTTTGCCTTTCTCAATGTATTTATCTATTCCAGGCCATTCTGGCACATTTACACCTGTGTAATCAGACTGGATGTGAGGGATGATATTGTAGTGAAAAAGATCTGGAGACAAAAATCAATGAATTTGAAGGCTCAGGAAAAAAGTCTCAATATTTCTGGTTTATCTGGATTTTTACATTTTTGTAATTAAAAAAGTCCTTTTGAAATAAATATTGCTATATAAATAAAATACATTAAACTGTTTTGTGAAGAGTGACAATTTCTTGTTACTAAATGTCTTCATTTTTAAAAGTATATAGAATCATAGAATATTAGAGTTGGAAGGGACCTCAGGAGGTCATCTAGTCCAATCCCCTGCTCAAAGCAGGACTAACGTCAGCTATATCATCCCAGCCAGGGCTTTGTCAAGCCTCAGCTTAAAAACCTCTAAAGATATAGATTCCACCACCTCCCTAGGTAACCCATTCCAGTGCTTCACCACCCTCCTAGTGAAAAACTTTTTCCTAATGTCCTACCTAGACCTCCCCAACTGCAACTTGAGACTGGTGCGCCTTGTTCTGTCATCTGCCACCACCTACTCTTGATATCTGGTTAAGACTCAAGATGTTATAGTGAGTTTACAGTTGATGAAACAAAAGTTGTTGTGTAAAATACTGTTTCTTTACACTTAAGAGAGGCAGTGATACTCAATTTTGTAATATGATGAGAAGTACTGGTACCTAAAACACACACAACTAATGGCTTTAGTCTCTGAAGGGAAGTCTGGCTGGTGTTAATGTAAGCATAAACAGAATGAGTGGGGAAGACTATTGCAATTGTACAGCAACCAACTCTTTCTTCCCTGAATTCTGCTGATGTAAACAGCTTTCATGATTTTTGTGTGTGCATGTTGATTACTATGGGGAATCTTTTAACTTGGAGGACAGGAATATAAAAGAGAAGGCAAGCAAGTAGGAGTGGGCATATTTATATTTCCATTGTGCCTGCTTCTGCACTCTGTCAATAACTTGTTCCAGACTGAGGTGTCTACACTACCATTACTGCATTTTAAAAATTGTATATTGCTATGCAGGCCTCTTGATTTCATGTGCAGCTGCAGCATGGTCAGTGCTCATTTTTTCTTCAGCTATGCATTCTTAAACAATAGTGTGTTCATGTTGATAATGGTCTTTGTTGTTAAATTCATCAATGCAGTACATGTGCTGCTGTCATGTTCTAAAATGTAGAATGCAAATAGTTAATCAACTAATACATTTCTTGCACATGTGCACTACCCCACCATCTTGCAATTCTTGCAGGTCCTCTTTCCTTTGTAATCCATTCCAGCTGGTGGCAGGCTGCAGCCAGTCCCCCATTTCATTAATCTGGTCCCAGAACTCTTTCTGGAAGCCCATCACTCTCCCCTTGTATGAGGGTTAAGGGAGTGAGGATGGAGGGGTTGTCTCCTTGGTGTCAGACAGGAGGAACCTAACCCCCTTCCCCAGTTCTTTTAGATGTCTTCATTCTCCTAATCCACTTTCAATTCTGATTTGTCAGGGACCCAGACCCCCTATTGAATGATCACCTGCACTGGTCACCTGCCAAATTGCAATAAAATATTCGTACAACCTAAACTATCCAAGGGCTCCCTGGGCTGCTGAGGGAAAGGTGAAATAACCAACCTGGCAGTGAGGGAAAAATTCCTTCTCACTCCCCCGAAAGGGACAAGCATGATGCTCACAGCTAGGCTAAAAGAATTCGCTTCTACTCTAGTTCCCAATAGGGGGTCCAGTGCAGACTGGTGTCTCTTGTCTCCCCCCCCCCCCCCCCCCCCCAACAATATTCCTTGTATGCATGGAAGCCAATAGACTTCTGCACCCTTCTGTCTATCTTCTTAATCCCCTGAGGGGTGTAATTATAGTGGCCATGGATTTTCTTTCCACTGCTGACCCACAATGTCTGAGGAGGTGTGGGGCACCATGCCTGAAGAGGTGTGAAGACTACGAGTATAGTACTGCTCTCTTACTACTTGCAGGAACCACGTACTGAAGGACTTACACAACTTGATATTCCATTTCCTCTAAAGCCTTATTCTTGCTAAAGAGTTTTTAAATGGGGTAGGGAGAATATTTTAAGACGAGGAGGGCACATAAAATGTGTACGTCTATAGCTGCAGTTTCGTGTAATGAAGATGTTCCTTTCTCTAATATTGCTGATGTTTCCAGTATGGCAATTCCTGAAGATTTGTTTTTTCATGGTAAAAAATGTAGTTTAAAATAACACATTCAATAGCTTTGCTTCACATTTTTCTTGGATGGTCTTTTCTGCATTCTATGCTTTAATTAAAACCAGTTATTTTTACATGTTGTAGTGTATTTTTATCCAAGTTGTAACTGGCAGTTTGCCCCTATTCATTGCTTTTCTTGATCGTTCTGGGTTTGGTTTATCCTACCTACCAGGATAGTCTTTGTCCTTTAATGAGAGTGTTACACTTACAGACCACCCAGCCAGCTCTTCCTCCCCAGTGGCTGTTTTCCAATTGTCTCAGTGCTCTTCAGCCTGATTGCTATGCTGTTGGAATGTCAGCAATAGCTCTGTAGCAGCACATTTTTGAAAGACCATTTGCTAAATATGCAATAAACTTTTTCCTACAACACCTTCCTGACAGGTACATTGCACTTAGAGAAAACAATCACTCAGACCTTTAAGAAACAACCGAAAACACTTGTTTTAAAACTGTTTTGTAACATTAAAACTGTAAAGAGTAATAAAAAACCCAGCCCAACCTCAGCTATGGGATCATCCTGTCACATTTATACAACTGTCTGTGTGCAAATACATACATAAAATGCATATAACTTCACAAAAATGTACACTTCATTCTGCCTTCTGTTGGTGCAAGTGGAGGCTGCCCTCATTGAGCTAAGATCCAGATCTGTTTTCTGTCCTACATGCCCGTTTTCTCTACCACATATAATAATGGATGTCTGTCTTAACAGTATGTCTCTAAACTTGTCATTTGATGGATCACTTACCTTCCCAACATCCAAATCCCTCACACTTTATATTAGGATAAATAATATTAGAAATTATTAATATGGGAGACTATCACCCACTAATTTAACCATAAATCCTTTATTATGGCCAAATGGTATTTTATATGATTACTCTAAACATGTCTCAGCTTAAAAATAAGCAGTGACTACACCCAATACAGTAACAAAGTATTCGTAAGTATGGGATCAGTACACTTACAAATAGGCCAGACCTAGGGAAAACCATCTCATCCTCGCATGCTCCAGCATGATTAAGTGGTGTCTGACAAAGAACCCTCAGATTCATGTTTCTTTATATCTTTTAGCTAACTTTTTAGCTTTAGCAAAAACCCAGTTTGAAGCAGCTTATCCTTGTTACTTTCCCTACTACAAGGCCTTCCTTTCTTATCTCTTCCCCTTCTTCTTGCTGACCAACTGCTTTCTCATTGCACCTGGGTTCACATAGGCTTTACTTTTAAGATAACACTGATTTGCAGATGGTGGGAAGGTCCACATTAGCTCCTTTTAAGAGAGGTTTTTTTTTTGTTATTATTATTTAAAACCAGCTATAGTCACCCCTAGTAGTAGTCATAGGCCTTCTTTTTAGAAACTTTTCCTAATCTCATTAATTATTCCAGTGTGGGCCACATCCAATACTACCTGTATCTCCCTGAGGATGTCACATGGGCTGCAGCTGTGTGCTGATTGGGCGGCAAGCAGCCTGGAGGCCACAGGTTGAGAACCACTGATTCTGTGAACCAGACATCCTCCCTACTTCATTTCTTCTGGCCTTATGGCATTATTTTCAAGGCCTTCCTTCTACTTGTTAGTCATAGCCTTTCTTTACAACACACATATTTCCTTAACCAAACTTCAGCTAACTGTAATTATTTTATATTTATTCTACACCTTAGCTCCCACTATATTCCATATGGTAACAAGCAGGTAGGAGCCTATGGATTTCTCTCATTCAGCTGACCAAGATTTGGAAACCAGTGCCTTAGAATCAATCTGTCACAGTTCTCTGTATCACACTGAAAAGCACATCATCCAATAATACCTAGTATGTTGCCCTCTTCATAGAGAGCACAACTTGTGTTGTAGGTTCTGTTGTGCTGTGATGGAGATTGTCCTGTGATGGTCTTGTTGCTTATGCACTTTATGACTTCCTTTCTCACATTGTAGATAAAATGTTATATGTACAAACTGTAAACATCTCATTAGGAAGATATTTGTCACTGAGGAGGAACTTCCAAAAATGTTGCTGTATTACGCATGCTGCCCTTCTGAGTTAAAATTTGCCTGGTACCCGTGCTGTAATGCAAGAGACTAACCGGCTTGCACGTGGGCACAATACCATCCTAAGGCAAGGTTATCAACACAGGCAGCGAAGAGACCATATAAGAGCATCATATGCATTTGTAGCAAGCCAGCCAGGAATGTCCAAACAGCTGAAGTTGCATGCCTGGAGCCTTGAAGACGTCATCACTAATCCATTTCCAAAAATAAAAAGTAACTTCTGTCACTGAAGCAGAGTTTGAGACACTCATGATTTGGGTTTAGCATTGTGGAAGGAGTCAAAAAACTTGGAAGATGTAATACCAGGTTAACCTACTCTGAATTCTTCCATTGTGCTCCTATATAATGGGTCTACATATTCCACACCAAAGTAAGTTTCTGCTGAAAGGTTGTTGGGGTCTTTTGCAAGCTGACACACACGTTTTATTTAGTAGAGTCTTAAATTTGCACTGACATATCAGTACTCCATGAAGCCCCACTGAAAAGTGCAATGATTTATTTTACATGACAGATTTACCCTGTCTGAGTCTTTGTATCTATGAAGGTCAATCTATTTAAAGAGCCAGTGAAGCTTCATGGAAAAATCTGAAAAGCATTCTGTTTAGAGATAACGCTGCTGATAAACATTTCTCGTATTTCTTTCTTCCTGATTATTACTGGGGAGATCTGCATGAACACAAGATCTTTGTTCCTTAAGGCTACATCTTTTGCTGCTAATTCTGAACTTGAATTAATAATAAATTATCATACATATAGTACTTACAACATTAAAATATTTGACAAGCATTCAATCCCTCATAATATACTGTAACTACAAGTAATTGGTGTCACAGAAGGTAGTTCTTTGAGGGAGTTGTGTTTTGTATATGCAATGAAGGGGGCGGGAATCTATTTTACTCCAGAACCAAGGACTATTTCTAGGTTGCATTCAGGTGTCTGGGTTCAGTACCATAAATTAAAATGAGAAAATGTGACGAACAGGCCAGATCCTCAGTACTGAAAATGATGCTATTCTTGTTTACATGGCTCATTGTGCTTATGTGATAGTTTGGGAACCAACTGGCCTGCTATCTTGTCAAAAGATTTACCAAAAAAAAAATTTTTTTTGCCACAAATGTCACTAATGTCTCATTTAATTCTTTCCTATGCAGTCTCAAAGGGTAATAAATAGTCTGAATTCTTCCTCTGGTAAAATGACTACGGAGACAAATGCAACAGGTTAGTAATATTCCAAGTGGACTCAGGAACATGTCTGTCAGTGCCTGTTAATTTGCATCTGGCATTGCATATATATATATATATATATATATATATATATAAATGCTCCTATTTTGGTTTGGAAGCTTAATTTTTTAAAATTTTTCTGTCCTTCCATTCATTTCAGAGATCCTTCTCATATGGAAAGAAAGTCGGTGGCAGTAGTGACAAAAACACAAAGAGAATTAGGGAAAGTAGGTAGAATAAAAATGAAAGGAAAGAAGAAACCAGAGAATGTCTCAAAATGCACAGTGGCTTCTCTACCTCCAAATAAATTATGACGAAATGACGAAACGGGAGCTCAGTTTAAAATGCACATTAAATATTAGAGGTGTATCTCCTTCCATTCAGAATAGAATTCTAGTATTTCAAAACAACTCCATTTCTCCACATTTCAATATGAGCTAGTATAAAAATAGCTGCTATGATTACTTAGTCTTTGCTAAAAATATAATTTAATTCTTAGCACCTGGAGAAGGCATCAGAAACAAATAACTGTGACCTTAATTTAGCATCTTATCTAACAGATATCTATCTTATCTTACTATTTTTCTCCTGCAACATTCTCCTTTAGCATTGCCAGAAACCTATGATGAGGTAAATCCACAGAGGAACACTTAATCAGACACTAAAACATTATCCATTTTTATCTTACAATTTTTGCTTTCTCTGGTGGTAAAAATGGAATAGTTAAATGGGGAAGAAAGACAAATGTACTATGTAAAAATACAAAGTCAAATTAATGGTTAGGTAAAGAAACAGTAAGTGTAAAAAACATCTTCCAGATTGTGAGTTAATCATTTATGTAATATATGTTTTGTAATGTCAACATTATATCACCCCACAACTGTTGTGATGATTTTGAACTCCACCAACCAACAAAGTTTCATGGGCACCATTTCACAATAAATACTGAACAAAATAGTCTAATCTCTATCCTGAAAATCTGAATGAATACACTGTTTTTTACTTTTTATTGTTCAATCAAAAAAACATTTCAGGTGTATTGGTTCCAACCAAATTTTTGTTTTCTTACCTATTGTTTTGATATATAGTATCAAATATGTATGAATGCTGACTCAAGCACAAGAACAGGCCGTGATCCTGCAAACATTTGTGCATGTGCTTAACTTTTACTTCATAATAGCAAAGTTAAGCATGTGCATTAAGTGTTTGCAGAACTAGGGCGTAAGTCTCTTCTTTAAGATACACTTGTCCTTATCAATATATACTTGTTTATTTCTTATATTTATAAGATTTTAATAAAATCACATATTTTAAGATTTTAAGACCAGAGCTTTCATCCATATTTCCCTTTAATATTGGTATGAAAAAGCCATAACATGCAAAAGCTTTGATTACAAAAAACTGAGGCGGAAAAAATAGATACATGTAGTCACTGCTCAACTGATAGCATGATAAATTATATAAAACAAACACATAAAAGGATAAAAGTTATGGGGAAACCAACTTAAAAGTCACTTTTCAATCTGATGTTTTTTAACTTACTATTCCTATAAATTACACTGAGAATTAATATAACTGAAAACAGTAGAGAAAATCACTAATTTTTCTATATTTTTTAAGTTTGTTTATTTAGTGTATTTGACAGCATTAAGTTTTAGAGACATTTTCATTGTTTTGTTGATGGTCAGTTGCACTTTCCAGTTCCAAGCACAAGCATCTTCCTGTCATTCCCATGCACTGCTCTGGGGGAGCACATGTTCCCATTTTTGGCCAGGCCCTGCAAGGTGATGTCTGCTAGTAACAAGCAGAGCTACTTCTCTTTTCAAGTCTGAATAGTGTCTCTTCCTCTCTGGATCCCTGCTTCACAGCCCTTTTCACTCCCCAGTCCTCAGCATATTGGCTGGGAATCTTTGGGAGTCCATTTCATCACTGCCTGGATCCCTACACTGAGATAGGGAGGACCCGGAGCCCAGAGGGCTCCGGGGAGCTTTCTTTATTCCCCAGATCCTTGCATGGAAATAGGGAGCACTTGGCAGCAGCTGAGTAGGCATCCTCATGCAGGGCTCCTCTGTAGGATCTCAGAGAAGACATCCATTAAAATCACTTCTCACTCATAATTTTAAACTTTTTTCCTTTTGTACTGAAATATTCCACATTGCAGTGCTATTGGAGATAAACAAGTTTCCTTGCCACATAACCCGTACACCTCTATTAATACAATGGCTTACAAGACTTCTGTGATGTACAATAATGCACGCTGGGATATCTTTAGTGAACCAAAAGATGGCTGGTAAATTTCACAAATAGAATGGGGTGGAGGGTTAAAATTTAGTTTAAACATTTTTTGCTTGATGTCCTGCCAGAGGGTATTCTAATAAATCTGGGATCCACTCAATTGTAATTGTATTATTACTGTAAATATCTGATTATAATTTATTATTATTTGGTAAACATTGACAAAGCACTAAGCAAAATTAAGTAAAATCGTGCAACTGGAACCGCTCACTACATTTTTAATCACTGATTTAATGTAAAAAGTTTTTAAATGTTCTCTCTCAATCAACCAACTCTGCATTTCTCCTTTTGATAATTAGCTTTTGTTTCTTATGCATATCATCACTATTATTTCCACTATGCAGTAGATTTACAGCAAGTATACAAATTAATAGTCTCTTCCCATTCCAAATCTAAATTCACAACACATAAGTTCATTGTAGGTGGAATATTTTCATGAACAAGTGAATTTTCTGTGTTAGAAGGAAACGAGGGAAGAGATTTGCTGTATATGAATTGGGAGACTGTTTTAAGGCAAAGCATGAAATACATACTTTGAAAGCTATAAATAAGGACCATTTAGAAGAAGAATAGAGATACAAATTTCAATTCCATTAAAAAAGATGGACTTAGAGCTTTGCAGAGTGGAGTGGAAAAATTGTAAATATTTTGCTAAAAAAGCAAGGATTCTCCTTGAATAGGATTGATATGCATGAGAAAGAAGGTGCAAAGTACAAAGTGATTGAAGAAAATAAAGTGACCAGTCAAGAGAAAATCTTGAGTAGAATGGGAGGAGCAGAAGGAAATATAGGAAGAAATTAGAGCAGAAATGTAGCATTTTGAAGTGTTTAGTGTGAAAGAATTTCTTTCTGTTAGTGTTTTGGAGAGCTTAATGCAAAATAATTTCAATTTTGTGAATTTGTCTGGGGAAAATATTACAAAGTGCTTTGTATTAGGAAGTAAAATACTGTTTAAATGCATATTTATAGACTTTTTATATTACAGTTGATTTTCACCAATCCACAGGGGTTACTGTTCACTTTTACAAACCAAATGAAAATCATCAGTAGGTGGCAGTACTTCCCTTAGTACTAACAGCTGTGACTAAGGCTAAGACTAAAGCTATATATACACAGGTGTCCATACTCAGTTACTAGACTGTGTACATGCATGCGCATATTCTTTATACCCACACTGAGCTGTGCTGGACATGGGTATAATGTTGAGTAAATGGGTATACCCACTAGAGTGGCCACTCATGCATTCCTAGAATATCAGACATTCCAGTACTTCTGGGAACAACATAGGGCCTGCCCCTGTCAATGTGACCCTTTCCCCACCAGCATGATCTCAGACATACAGTGCATGTGAGGTCATACCACAGAGGGAGTGCCATTTTGAACAGCGCACCATCCCACTCCCTGCTGGCTTGACCTTGAATGCAAGGTCCTGCTGGTGAGCATACAGCTGTGTACTTTTCAAAGTGGAATTCCCCCTTCTGATACCAAACAAAACCATGTCTGGTTTGGATGAGTACCAGATGGGGGACAAACCCTAGAAAAGCAGGACTTTCTTGTGTAATACTGGACAAGTGGCCTGCCTAATACCTGCATCCACACTGATGTTGTTACTCAACATTAGTGCAGCCATTTCAGGGGCAGTATCCCAGGGTTCCATGCATGAGGGAGACACTCTAGGAACCCCTTTGCTGTGTGCTGTTGGTATTGTCCCCCATCTTCACACATTTGCTGATTGCAGTTCCTGTTCACCTCTCCGTCTTGCCAAACTGGGTGGAAGACTCAGAGCAACTGAATGATGATCTGGTTCTGCTCCTGTGCCTTATTGTAAGACAAATGTTTATGCACTTGAGCAGGTGATAGGTGAGATGCAGCATGGAATTTTGGCAGAACTTTCTGACGTGCTAAAGATAGCTGACCTCGAGGGGGAATGACAAATCCATTCAGCTTCCATGGAACAGATAAGATGAATGCTGCTATTGCTATAGTATAGCCAAGGGTGGACTGTCACTTCTGGTGTAGAACCAACACAGAGTGGTAAGATCAAAACATTTTAGAAACCTGATTACCAGCAGTGGCTTCAGAATGTCTGAATGAGGAAACAGACCTTCACGGAGCTGTGATGAGTTTGCACCAAACCTGCACCTTTAGAACATTTGATTCAGCAAAGCTGTACTGGTGCAGAAGCAGGTGGCTATTGTCCTGTGAAAGCTAGCAACACCAGACAGCTATCGGTTAGCTGCAAATCACTTCAGGGTTGAATCCTGTGTCAGGGTCATGGTTGTGCAGGTTTGCAAGGCAATTAACATTGTGATTTCCCCACAGGTGGTTGCCATAAGCAAAGTTCTGGAAATAACAACTGGATTTCAGTAGATGGTTTTCTGAACTGCACAGGGGCCATCAATGACACCCACATCCCTATACTTTGCCCACAAAAAGAGGTGAGTATATGAACCAAAGAGATTACTGTTGACTTGTTCTGCAAGGATTAATGGACCACAGACTAAGATTCATGAATACCACATGGGAAACACTGGAAAGGTTCATGATGCTGGGTTGCTGAGATTAAGGGAGAAGAAGGGACTTTTTTCCCCAGAAACTATATGGTCCTCTCTGGTGTGTGACTGCCAATATTTTCAGGATGCAGACTTTCTACAACTTAAATAATTTTTATCTACTCAGAAATGTGAATGGACATATCAGCGGTAATCCATTCATCTTACTTTTTTTCTTTTCTTTAAAAGAGAAGTATTGTATACCAAGACACTGATTTATGAAAAGAATCTTTATTAACCACTCATGGATCATCTCCTGTTTATTCACACAATTAAGTCAGACTTCCTTTCCTGCCATTACAGCTATCACTTTAATGGGCTCTCATATATAGTCATGAGAAAAGTTTAACGATGCAACTGATGAAAATGAAAGACGCAAGAAATGAAATATGATAACCAGGTACTGGCAATGTATTTTTCTACAATAACAATGGTTCAGAAATCATTTTTTAAATTATTATTCCTATTTTCAACATTGTAAACTATTTAATACAACTTCCTCACACCCAGGCCCCTCACACTTCAGGACTTGAATATATAAATGTAAATTAATCCAGCCCTCGAGCACATTAGAAAAATTCCAAAAATGCCAAAGCATTTGGAGCCCTGACCATATTTCTGTTCTCAGCCTCAGGAGAGTACTTATATTTGAATCAATCCTACAACTTCTTCAAGGGGTTGCATTACTGAGACCATGGCCTCTTTAAAGGCCATTGTAGAAGGGGGAGGAAATGAGTTTGTGCCCTTTTTGTTTGTTTGCTACTTTTATGATGTATAAATATAGCCTGAAAAGGGTTTTCCTGCTTATTTTTTACTTTGGAAATATTAGGAATATCATCTTGTTTACACCCGGGATCCCAGAGATGTGAACTGGGATCTTCCTCAGTACTTAAATTGAAAGGGGAGAGGAAGGGTTGAATCTTTAGTAAATATTTTAACAAAGAGGTCTTTTCTTACAAACAAACAAACAAACAAACCACTTGTCCTTGCAGTTAATTAGGTTTAATTATCCTAGTAATCTGTTATGTCATAAACCTGTAAGTTCTCTAATGGTCTATAAAGACTTCCAGGAAGAACAAGATAGATAAGACCTGAAATTTTAATGTAAAACAAAAACAAGTAGAAAAACATTAATTTTGTGAGGAAACTTTCATTCAAATAACGTAAAGAACCAAAAAACTGTACAGCCCCCCTTTTTTTCTTCTGCAGGTCAACTTTAAAACTAGCTGAATTTCAGTTTTGGCTGCCAACCACTAAAATCTGGCTCCCCTAATTTTTCACAAGATTTTCATTTGGAATTACTAGGGGGAAAAAGCTACTCCCCCTACAAAAAACTGAAAGCCCTGTTTCACCTCAATCTGTCTTGGCTTGTACCTATACTCATTCAGAATATTGCTTTTAGGTATGTGTTTTATCCATAAGGAACGTACTCTCAGTACATGAGTTTTACTCTCCCCTTTCTATTTGACAGTATAGTGAGAACGCCTTCTCCTGTTTCAATCTAGGTTCATAGATTCCAAAACCAAAAGGAACCATTGGGAACATCTTGTCAGATCTCCTGCATAACACAGGCCACAGTATGTCCCCAAAACGTCCACTCTTGATTTTAAAATTGTCAATGGTGGAGAATCCATCATGACTTCCATAAGTTGTTCCAATGGTTAATCACTCTCACCTTTAAAAATGTACACCTCATTTCCAATCTGAATTTGTTTAGCATCAACAAGTTCAACAGTTGTCCAGGTTTTGATACTGTGTATAAGAAAGATGGCCATTTGTATCATTGTTGCTACCACTATTATACAATTGCAACAAATCTTGCACTAATTTTGTCATGTAAGATGTCAATGGAAATGTTATAGATTTGCTAAGTATGATTATTCTGTTTATATGCATGTACCATCTTTGTATCTGAAGTTATGAATAATGGCTGTGTACTTATATCTTAAACGTGTTGTATTCCTCGGTGAAACCCCCCAGGTATAATTTACATTAGGGCTAGACAGCTATGTGTAAGGACACTCCACTCTCACAACAGGCCATTAGAGAAACTCAGTCTGTCCAGATAGCTCTTTCTGAGGATGCCTCAGACAGCGAGGAGCCAATGGCCACCTTCTGTGATTCACCAAACCATATAAGGACATGTGATCCTGGGCTCCATCTTGGGCCAGAAACTTTCCAGACACTTGGGCTGTGGTGTGGGCTTTGTCTGGGACTGGAAATTTCCAGGCACATGGCAGAGGATATAAAAGATCTCTCTGAGACACCTCCACTTTGTCTCTTTCCGGCTCTAAATCTCTGGACTATGGATTTACAACTTAAATGGAGCCTCTTGAAGTATGGACGGAGGACCTTCCAACTGTTTGGAAGTTACCAGGGAGACTTTTGCAAACCAGCCATCTATTCCACCACTGCTATGATCCTGATCTGTGAACCGTGAAAATCACTTGTATGTACATGATTCCTGAACTATTTATAACTCTCTTCTTTTATTAATAAATCTTTAGTTACTTTACTCAGGATTGGCTGACAGTGTGATATTTGGGTGAGATCTAAGCAGGGCCCAAGCATAATTTGTTCAGTCCCAGTACAAACGGGCCCCCTCCCACACACATACCACAATCCCTCATCCCATACATACAATCTCATGAGCCGTGAAATTTTTTTCGTCTTGGTAAAGGGGGTTGCAGCCTGAGCTGGGCCCCCAGTAAAATGTACCCTTCCTCCCCCCACGTGGGGACCCTGAATCTGAGATACTTACTGACTTGAAGATGAGTGACTAAGTCTTTAGGGTCAGTACGACCCTCATTACTACACTGGACTGGGTTGTCTGGATAGGAACCAAGGCTGGAATAATGCCTAAAGGGGGGCTGTGCTGGACTTCTTAGCCAGTCTGGTCATGCAGAATTACAGATTTGGCGACTCTAATTACACAGTAAACAGCCAGTTGGGGGAGCGGATTTTTGGCCCTATTTCTTGCAGTCTGCTGGGACCGTGACATGCTCAGGGCATGGCCCCAGGGAGCAGCGCACGCAGCCCCGCCCCCTCTGGACCTTAACTAGCGGGGCTGTGCGTTCCAACAAAGGACGTCACGCGGGCAGGCTATGGGGCGGGGCTACGCGGCCCCGGCGCCGCCGGCTAGCAGGGTGGGTGTGGAACACAGTGAGCCCAGGGGACCGCACCATCACATCACTGCGGAGGGTGGTTCCGGTCTGAACCAACTCTGCCGGGCGGGGGTCACGAGTAGCAGAGTCACGGCGGAGCAGCAGCCGCCGCGCTCCCCTCCCCGGAGTGCGAGCCCCGACTGACGACGCGCTCTCCCCGCAGATGGTTTAGCCCCTGTGTACCGCTCTCCCCCCCCCTATGCTGGCCGGGCGGTGGTTCGCTCCGGGACCGCGCTCTCCGCTCCGGAAGTGTCTGGGCAGCAGCAAGTGCCGGAGTCGCCGCTGAATCCGACCCGAGTCTCTGCTGCCGCCGCCGCCAGGTGAGGCCGCGTCGCGGAGCCCAGTGACGGCCCCGCAGGGCCCGGGTGGGGGGCGGGTGACGCTGCCCCAGTTACCAAGGCTCTGGCGGGCCCAGTCCGGGAGCAGAGGGGAACTCGGGGCCGGTCTCCCCGCCGCGCCCCCCGGCAGGGCCTCGCCCACACTCACTGCCCCAGAGGGGGCACCAGGGCCCCTCCTCGCCGGGACCTGGCCGTGGCACCCGCTGCGGCGCCGCCTGACGCTCCGGGGAACCGCGGGGCGGGTGTTACCCGGGGCCCTGCGCAAACATCCCAGGCGGCCCCGCCCTGGGTAGGGGAGGGAACCGGCCCATCTGGGGACCCGGACAGCAACCCGCAGCTGCTGGGGCTGGTTTGCTCCCTGCCCGTGCAGCCGTCCCTTCAGTTGGGACGCCGTCGGCCAGCCCAGGTAGTGTCTGTGTGCAAAGAGTCCGGAGAGACGGTCTGAGCTGGGCAGCGCCCAGGGACCGGGAGCTCTGGTCTGTGCGTCCGGAGAAAGGGGCCGGGCAGGCAGGAAACAGCTGCAGAAAGTCATGGCACTTAGCGCCAGACATCGCCCCGAGCCTTCCCCGCAGCTGGTGTGATGTTGAGCTCTGCCACCGTTCGCACTGAGTCTCATTTATGTAGCCTTTTTTAGTCTGGAAGGATCCTAAAACGCTGTATACCTTGTATCTATGTATCCGGGAATTTGCTACCCTCATCACTGCAGAGCAGCTGTAGGGGAACTTGGTGTGAGAGGTGAGAGAACAGTGATGGAAGGGAAATAATGGAATAAGAGAGAGTGGAAAATAGAAGAAGTAAGACAAGGAGAGGAAAAACAAGTGTCCCATTCAAAAGTGGTGGGTCTCTAATCATAGAACTGAAACACTGACTCCAGAAGAAGATAATTCACACATTAGGAAGTTGTCACACAGGGTTAGGATTACTCAAAAGTAAGGGCCAGAGTATTGGGCACTCACATGGCCCTTACGTTCCTTGGCATTAGTGGGACATTGGCATACTTTGACCTTCTTTTGAAAGGGAATTGTCTTCTTTATTATAGGTTTGAGTGTGCCACTTTATTGGTGTAAATACAGCAACCAGACTGAGTGTTGTTTTAGGATCTTACTGGCTTTAAACTTGAATAATATATTCAAATAGCACCACAAATTACTATTTGCTGTGGAAATGTGGAGTTCAGCTGCTGAGCAGCTTAAGAGGCAGACTGCTGATCAGTGCTATGTTTACTCCACCTAGTCTCAGGTAGTGAGTAAAACAGACCACAGACCCACTCCTTATTCAGACTGTGCAAGCACATGGATCTAGGTATCTTGAGAGCCACTGAGTCTTAGAGCCTTGTGAAAATCCAAGCCAACTATAAGTGGTGGGGAAGAAAGTTACTATTTTAACTACCTTGTGCCTCTTTATGCTGTCTGTCATGTTAGGAATAGCACCTAATTAGGCAATGGGAAATTGTCAAACTGCGGAAAGCTCCTCAGTTTCTCACACAAGTGGGAAAACATGTAAACTTTAAATCCATGATACAGCAACTTCTTTGTTAACCCTGCCTTTAATCTTTTCCATGTATAGGTTGTCTTAGAATGTAATGGGCTGTGGCAATTATATCAAGAAGCCAGGTTGCAGATACGGCTGTAGTCTTGAGAAATGAGGACAAGAAATTTCTCATGCTCAGTGTTCATTAAAAAGGGCTAGATCCTACAATGAATCCTCCTGGACATATCCCTGTATGGAGCCTGGCAAATTCATTTGCTGGATCTAGCCCATAATAAATAAAAACTGATGAGCCAGGAGCTGAATATTTCATGGGCATGATAAAAGGGCCTTTCAGTTAAAGACCATATGCTTGATTCTGGATCATTTTGAAAGTGACCAAAAGAGACAGCCATTGAGCTGTCTGGTTTGTGTGAAGTAATTTTTGTGTTAAGTTTCTAAAACACTAACAGTTAACATCTCGAAAATTACCATCCCCATTGGCATGCTTTGTCTTGGAGAGGTCAAAGAGGATGTGACTTCAAAGTGTATATTTGGGTTCTTTAATAAGTGGTCTGATTTTTTTTCTTTAAAAGCATTGAGAATCCAACAGCTCTCAATGAGATCCACTTAGGCTATTCTTCACTACATAATTAACCTGAGCTCTTATTTGGTAGTTTACCTTAATTCCTCTCCCTTCCACAAACGAAAAGCTATAATCTTGAGTTTTTTGGTGCTTTCAACCTGAGCTAGCTGGCTTATCTGGAGCTGTAGCCTAAAGCCCAGGTGCTGCATTCAGTCCAGTTGGTAACCTGCGTACCTTGCAGTGGGCTAAACCACTTGAGTGGTGATAGTCCTCCAGCACCTTCCCACAATTCTCTCCCCAGTATGCCCACAAGGACAGACAAATTGTTTCCTAGTGAATTGTGGAAGAATCATGGATCAGTTCAGCTTAGTGCAACCCAAAAACCATAGAATATGCCTCTTTCTAGAAGTCATCTGAACATATCCATGGGAATTGGGAGTGCAGCACCAATGAGGACACTTGGGTAAAGCTTTGCAAGGTGGCTGCTCATATCTGGGCTAAGCTAACCTGGCTACTCAGACCTGGGTGCTGATCCCATGAAAACACCTACAGTACTATTTTGAACATTTGGTTTTGGGAGATTAGTAAAAGTGCTCTAAAGAGGACTTTTTTCATAGTTCATAGGTGAGTGAGCAACTTAAGTTTAGATGTTCACTTTTTATGAAGCGCACATAAATTCCTGTATTGTATGAACACAAGTTTTAAAAGAATATTTTTAAACAATAGATACCAGTCATGCTATTCAAAGATACGTTAGCAAGAATATAACTTGCGGAGTCTTTCCAGCTGGAGGTCTGGCAAAATAATAGAGGAGAGGAAAAGAGGGAGACTTCTATCCAAGTCAAATACTTAACAAATGCTTCTAGGTATGAAACTTAGGTCCGTTTTCATGTGGATGAGTTTTCTTTCAACTATCTATCTGCATCTCCAATGCAGGTATAACCTTCCTTGCCTCCTATGGACTTGGTAAAATCTTTAGGAGGAGAGCCTCACTTTGCTGGGCCTCAAGGTCTGGGGAGCCAGAGCTCCCTTCCAGCAGATCCATGTAGCACCTTAATTAAGCTTTGGAGCACATCTTAAGGGCATATGTGGAAGGGAAAATTCTAAACAAAAATGCTTACCATTAAGGTTGAAAGTGTTTCAGTGGAACTCGGTTTACAGTTACCCCTCCCTCCCAAAAAATGCCCTTTACAACTGCAACTTCAAAAAAACTTCCAAAGGTTAGGTCTGGAACCTATCAGTTAATGGATCCATCCAATTCTTTATGTAATCCTTAGTCTCACCCCACCTTTATTTACCATGCTCATCCAACTTTAACTTCGCCTCTAAAGTTTTCAGCGTTTACAAGCTCCACTTACTTATGTAATTAACAGGATTATTTTATTTTTAACATCAAACCAATTGTTTCAATTTGTAAAAATATTCTCCTGTTCCATCAGCCTGTCATCCTGTTAGAAGCCATGGAACTCCATTATGAGTGATGCACCTTGGAAGTATATTCGTTCAGTATTGGCATTGCACATTTAATAAATTTTGATAGGATGTATTCCACAGCCTATTTTTATTATAGAACAAAACAAGAGAAGAAAGTTAAAGTTGGGTTTGTGTTGTGAACATATTGAGGTGATAGTGAGTTGTAAATGATTATATGGCATTGGGGAACTGCTTAAACCGTTAGCAGATTATTTCCAGACTGTACAACTTCAAACAAATCCAAAATGCTGACTTCTCTTGTAAAGCAAACATGATATTTTTTTTCATTTTCAAAATTAAAATTTTTTAGGTTTGATGTCTGGCTGTCATTTGTTTTCTTGTGTTTTTTCTCTTCTTTCTGTCCCGTCATTCCTGATTAAGAAAGGGGGTTCTGGTGATGGGTTGGGGAGTAGAATACTATTTACCATTCTCCTATCTGCTAGCTGTAAACTTTAACTGTAAATCTTCATTACAGCTGTTCTATAAGTACTAAGTTTGTATTTTAGTCAATGTATTTACCTCCCCCCCCAGAACCCAGTAATCAACATGTCTAGCAAAAGGGCAAAGACAAAGACCACCAAGAAGCGCCCTCAGCGCGCAACCTCCAATGTGTTTGCAATGTTCGATCAGTCACAGATTCAAGAATTCAAAGAGGCCTTCAACATGATTGATCAGAACAGAGATGGCTTCATTGACAAAGAAGACTTGCATGATATGCTCGCTTCCCTTGGTAATGTTATCCAGTTACAAAATTGTTTATTTTCCTGTTAACAGTTGTCCCAGATAAGTCCAGTAGAATGAATTTGTTAAAACTTCAGTATGTGAGAACTGTGTTTTGAAAGATGACTACCTAACTTGCAAATGCATACAGTGCTCTTTAAAATTAAAGAGTGATTTATTTACTTGTAGGAAAGAACCCCACTGATGCATACCTAGATGCCATGATGAATGAGGCTCCAGGCCCCATTAACTTCACTATGTTTCTTACAATGTTTGGTGAGAAGTTAAATGGCACAGATCCAGAAGACGTAATCAGAAATGCTTTTGCTTGTTTTGATGAAGAGGCAACAGGTATGTGGATGAAACACGTCTCTTGAAATTTCTAGTTTTTTCCACTGTTGTTCAATCCTAACAGTATAATCTAAACTTGATATATAGGTGGATCTGTTAGGCTAAAAGGCTCATTTTGGTACCTTTATTAAAATGTAGTATGACCCAGGGACAGTTGTTCTAACGCTCATGTCTTATCAAGTGATAAGAAACTTATACATCAAACTGAGGGTGAAGATGAAGACTGTCCTCTTGTCTGTTTCCATATGAACATCCCATACCAGTAATTATCTCCTACGATTGCCTAGTTATATGTTCTTCCTTGAAGCCAATTTGCAAACGCCCAAAAATGGAGTATGAGACACAACTGCCTGAGGAGGAAGAATGCAGCAAAGTAGCAGGCTGGGTGGGCAAAAAATAAATTTCTGTGGTTTTTAAAATGTTAACTGAGATGGGAGGCTTTAGTCTGAGTATAATTGACTTGGTCCCCTTTCCAGACCCATACATCCAGGCAGTATCCAAGTCTTGCAGCTTCTACATACATATTTCCAAGGTTGGGCCTTTTGTCTGTTCAGATCGACCTAGGCTTTTGTTCAGGCTCTTCTCTTCTCCTTTGATGCCAACCACATAGTTCCCTCTTTAAGTCCACACAAAATGCTGCTGTCAGGAAACTTTTCCTCGTTTGTCATTCTGACTACATCCCCCTCCCCAACTCTTTGTGAATTCCCTGCTTTCTTGGGAAAAGGGTAATTTCTGTGATCACAGAATCACAGATCCATGGGGCCCAGGTTGTGAGGAATGAGGAGGTCACACTTCTCAGCTACTGTTTCAAGATTTCTGCTGACACAGGCAGATGCCATTGGATTGGTTTGCAGTCTTTTCATGTTCCAAAATTATCTTTGAAGATGCAAGTCTAGAAACTTCTTTTTTTTTTTTTTTAGTGAAAGTTGAGATTCTGGAGCACAGTCCAGCAGAAAGGGGTGAATTCCACAGCATTCAGTATACTTAGAAAATATAGTCCTTTAGGTCCTTTGGAAACTGGGGTCTTCATTAGCATGTTTAGAAATTACATCAGTTTTGTATCACAGATGTCAGTACACTTGTAATTTTATCACACAATTGTCTGCTATAGCATTGTTGTTCTCATCTGTGGATATGCAATCTGAACCTTTCACAGGGTATTGTCCCATTTCAAACAGCTATTTTGAACCTGTATTTTTAGCACCTTTTGCCTTTTCAAGGGATATCCCCTTCCTGCTGGAACCTAGGTAAACAATCCCTCTTTGGTAAGGTCTTTTCAAATGTTAATTGATTTCCTTCCCCCCTAGGGAAATATCTCAATCATTTCCCTAAAGAGGAAGTTTAATTATTTTTTATCCCGATAGTCTTTCTGATTCATCATGCCTACAGTTTTGCATGTATGTCAAAAGAGAGAGCATATCAATAAGGTTATATAGAAAATTATTACTCAGAGTATTGTTAATGTCATGCTTTCTAGCTTATTTATTTAAACTACAGTGCTATCAATGGGCTTGGAAGGTGCATCTAGTTCAGCTGCCCTTCCCCCTCCCCCAGACAAGGTTGACTTAGTTATCCGTAAAGAATCCATGACAGATCATTTCTAGTCTAGTCTTGAATTGATTCCATAGTCTCCTTTAGCATCTTGCTCTATTGCCTAATTGTATACTTCATTCTTCTTGACATTTAAACAAATCTTTCCTGCTGAAACTTATGCCTGTTTTGTCTTAATTGACTGTTTTCTTTATAATATCCCTGCAAGCATTTTAGACCATAATGTTGCCTTTGACTTCTACTAGTTCTTTCCTGCAATCTGCACTTTGAACAATGTGTTCTTAAGAAACCTAATTATCTTGAACCATTTTCAGCACTTATCAATTGTCTCCATCTGCATGCATATGTTCTGCATGGATTAACTACTGTTACTCCAGTTCTACATCAGTGTAACTCCATGTGGTGAATAAAGCCAAAAAATATAGAAGGAATGGAGTTTTACTGATGTAATACTAGAGTAATGCAATTGGGATCCAGGCCGACTTGATAGAACACAACTTCTTCATTTGTTTTTCTACCTCCCACTGCAAAACCAGGTCCCTTCTATATTGTAGTTGTGTATACTCCTCCTTATTTGTCAATAGCACTGGGAACTAATCGAATTGCACTGGTAAAGTTTGTTCCTCTTGTTAGTTCCCCCACTACCTGCTTTGTCCCTTACTGTGTGCCCCATAATTCATTCTTAACTAGTTGTTTTGATTCTTTTATTCCCTCTGCCTTAGTTAGGCTATTTTTGTGGTATTCTGTCAGTATATTGCTGAGTCCTGTTACCGTCCCAATCTTTTCCTAGTTTGGCAGCACTGTTCAGGGCTTTAATCCAACTAATCAGATAGAAGCATTCAGATCCATATAGCTGAACTCCAGTACCAAAAAGTCTTGCACTCTTATGACAACTAATACCTACACCATCTCCTGTCACTCATTTACTTCTAAACATTTTACTGGTTCTTGGATGTTAATCTGTATAGTCATCTTTCAGTTGTTGGTCCAGGTCTGTGAAGTGGTGTGATCCCCTCCTATGAGCATCTGGCCCTGTTAATATGGATGTGAATAACTGAACAGGTTCTTTTCTGCTGTTTTTAATGTAGAATATTGGGTTTAAACTCTTTTAATATTGAGACACCATTCAAGGGCTTATCTTTTGGTCCATTCTTTGCTTGTCTGGCTTTCTGTCCTTCAGTCTTCTCTGATATCTACTCACTGAGGTTGTTTCTAGTCCCTTTCTAAAGTGTTAGTGTCTGCAGAACCTATTTCTTCACAAGCTGGTTGTTTACTCCTCAGTCATTGTGGTGTCCATTTATGGTGTACATCTGTCTTGCATAGTCTAATAGTACAGCTTGTAGCAGTCTGTGTCAGATGTTTTTTATAACTGGTTTGTCTCCAGCTAGAGCTCAGTCTTATCCTTTTCCCTTCAGAAGGACAACTACTGTGCATTTGAGGCAATGTAGGTCTCTTATCTTGACCTCACGATATGGTCCAGTCTCTGCACTCAGCTGCCTCTGCCTTTTTTTGTCCCCCCAATTTCCTAAATTTCTTTGGAACTATTTGGCAACCAGTGGCTCTAGTAATATCCATTGATGTTAAATTAACCAAACTTGCTTTTCAGTATCCAAGTCATCTTAACTTCTCATTTTATGCCTGTGTTAATAATTTCCTTGTGTTCATCTGCTAATCTCGCTTTATCATAAAATAAGTGGCTTCATTTATCCCACCTTTTCTGGTCCATTTCCCTTCCTCTGACACCTCACAGCAAGCTTTTCTGCCTTCCCCTCAGTTAACTTGCTCTGCAGGTCTCCTCAGTTATAAACGCTCCTGGACATATGCCAGATTTTCTCAGTATCCAAATGAAACCCCTTCTAGCAACAGAACTTGACAGTAATGAAAAGCCAAACTGCTGCTGTTTAGTCCTCCGAGGAAACTAGTAGGTGTCTGTCCATCCCCTGTAAGGTAAAGTCAAGAAGAATATAATGCCGTTTAAAAAATAAATAACTAAATAAATAATTGCCCAGTAGAGCAGCAGTGACTTTATTTATTCATGACTCAGTTAGCAACGTATTTGTTCTTCCATTTTAAATGTTTCAGATGCTTTACTCCCATGTACTATATCCCTGTAAAACATTCCCTCTTTTCATGAATCCATGTAAATTGTATCAAAGCAACTGTCTCTCTTGAATTTGAGAGGATTAGTTTATGGAAGTTTTAATAATTTCATGAAAAGCCATTCTGATCTCTTGGTGTAAATACACTCATTTATTGCATGCTATAATAGGCAGATATGTATCTGTTGCTGTTGGCATGACCGTATACCCTATTGTTGATATAGCTTTGCTTTTGAAGTAAAACATTTTCTCTATCCTTATTCCCTGTATATATTGCATTCTAGGGTTCATTCAAGAAGATTACCTGAGAGAGTTGTTGACAACAATGGGAGACAGGTTTACAGATGAAGAAGTAGATGAGCTATACAGAGAGGCACCAATTGACAAAAAGGGAAATTTCAATTACATTGAATTCACGCGCATCCTCAAACATGGAGCAAAAGACAAAGATGATTGAAGAAAACTCTAGACACCTGCAGATAATTTCTTGTTTTCACTCATGTTTATTTCTCAGGGTTTTTTTGTTTTGTTTTGGTTTTTTTGCTGAAAGAACCTGTTGCATGCAGTTTAGCTTCACAGCTTTTGCCTTTTTCCATGTATTTATGGATTTCAGGCCATTATGGCACACTTGCACCTCTGTAATCAGACTGGAAAGGGGGATTTTATTGTAGTGAAAATGATTTGGGAATAAAGATTAGTGAATGTGAAGGCCTGGGGGAAAAATCCCTGGATTTTTACATTTTTATAATAAATACCATTTTGAAATAAAGATTGTTATATAAATAAATACTTCATTAAATCTTTTCTTGTAAAGAGGCTATTCTAACCATATGTGGAAACATATTCCCAAATTGACAGTTATATCACAAACTTTTGACATTTTTGGTTCAGAATTAAAATACTAAGCAGTGGGTTTACAGCTTGTACAACAGTAACCTACAAGTCTTAATTGAGACATTACTGTTCTGGCGCTTAAGCTGGGCAGTGATATTACATTTTATGTAACACGGTGAGGAAGCGTCTTTATTTAAAACTCTGGTACACAGCAAAGGAATGGTTCTAGTGGTGGAAATCAGATTTGCTTGGTGGTACGAAAAAATCCTGGAGGTGTGCCCAATGTTACCTGTACAGTATTTAATATTCTGGTAACTTATTTTTTTATGGAATGTGTTAGGCTTTTCCAAAGGCAAAATGTTCTGTAAATGGAAGATTTTGGCTAGACATGACCAGAATACCTATTTCATGCTCCTTACAAAGTCTGCAGGAGTGAGCTTTCTGGCACATCTTAGACCTGTGGTGGTACTAGGTTTCTTTTTAGTTGATGAAAAGTGCTTTCTCTTTTTCGTCTCCTCTTGCCATTGTCTTTCAAAACTATGTGTTTTGGCTTTGGGGCTGGAAAAAAGTGTAAACCTAACCTAATCATTCTCTTTTTTTTTTTTTAAATGTTATTTCTGCCTTTTTGGGGCAACTGGGAACATATGAATTTTGCTTTCAGAATAAAAGTTGTTTATTTTGGAAAAGGCTTCTGCCCATTTAGGGGATGGGGAGCCTTTTAAAAAACAAAAGCTACAATTATGGCACAAATGGCATGGGTTGGATTCATTCATAGCTTTGTAGTTGATCCTTTTGTAAATTTTAACAGTTTGAGGGGTAAATTTCTACCCACAAAGATTCTATTAAAAGTTCCTAGAATTTCAGTAGACAGTTCTGTTAAACTTGATTCTTTAATTTTTTCCTTAAAAAAAAAAGAGAACTGATTTATGCCCAAATTCTTCATCCAAAGCAACTTAATAAGATCATGGGCCTACCTCGGTGGTGATGATTTTTTGTTTTTGTTCTTGTATCTTGTGCCATAGCATAGGGTATATGTCGTCATTTTATCCATTATTCGGCACACTCAGAGGCCACAACTTGTGTGTTGGACTGTGTTGCCTTGGGATTTAGGTGCTAGTTGGCTGTAGTTTGTTGCTGCAGCCCAGCCTTTGCATAGAAGCTGGGTTATAGCATTCCAACGTTACTATGTTAGGACAAACCAAGTGCTCTCTAATATGTTTGCTAGGAAACTACAGTTATATAACTTTTGTTCATGAACGTTGCACCTTAACATTAAGAGGGAGACCCTTATGCAAAACCTTGCAACTGGATTCCCCCGAAATTTGGGGGATTGGTGAGTGGGGGAAATGCAGTATCTAAATCCAGGGTGCATGGTGCTGCCCTTTGCCTGGACCAAACTGCTGAACTGATCATTTCTTAACTTTTGAGGGAAGGTCCAGATATGAATTTTGTAACATGCACATATCTTATTAGATTATGTACCTTTTTGTTATAGAATGTGTGGTAGTGGTAGCAGATTCAACGAAATACCCCCATCTCTTTCTTCAGGATCCTGAATTCTTGAGGTTCAGTTTTACAGTCTAGGATAGCTATGAGAATGGAAGGCTTGCTTTATTTACCAAATGGTTATACCTTTGGAAGTGAGGTTCCAGAACTGACCAGTCGACATTGGCTGAGACTGTTTTGCTGGTTCCAGAAAGGCTGCTGTAGGGGACTGAATTTCTGGAAAAGATCTGTAAGATGGAAATAATTATTTTGCTTAGAGGTAGGTTTGTGGCCATTCAGTGGTATTCTAACTGAACTGTCTTAGGTTCCAAAGCTCGGTCAACATAAGAACTTTATAATATAAATGAATTCATTTTGAGCAAAAAAAAAAAAAAAAAAAGTGAATGTAACCTGGCTGGTAGAAATAACATTACTATAAAGCAGTGTTTCTCAATTGGTGTTCCGTGGGACCCTGGGGTTCCGCGAGATGAATTTCAGGGTTCTGTGAAAAATTGAAATCGCTAGGCCGAAAGCTGCTGACAGCGCGTGCCGCTGAAAAGGGGAAGATGTCCCGGATTTCTCAGCGGAGGGTATCGCATGGCCCTGTAGAAGTTAAAAAGGGTTCCGCAGCCAAATTTAATTGAGAAACACTGCTATAAAGCATTCATCCTGGGGTGTATTGTCTGGATAGATTTTGCATTAGATACATTAATATATTAGGAGAGTGAGTAGTGGAGAAATAGCCTACAGTGAGAGCTCTTAAGAAATTTCTGCTAGTTTTACAGTTATTGGTTCCGTTGAGGTTTCCTATAGGAAGCATCTCTTAAACTGGTTAGCTTTCAAACCAGTAGAAGGAGTTTGAAGTGCAGCTGCTAGATAGTGTTTGCCAAAAGAGGTATAGTGCCAGACTGATGTGTGCTTACCATGCTGGAAAATATTGCATTCGAAGGCCTTGTTTTTGAGAGTTTTTTAAATATATTCCCCCTGTTGCTTCTAACCTATGTGTAGGCTTCATAACTAAGTATGGCCACTGATGTAGACAGGCTGCTTCTGTGTTGTGGTGGTTTTACTATCATGTTGTCTAGATCAGTGTTTCTCAATAACCAGTCCATTGACCGGTGCCCGTCCCTCAGATCTCCCTGGCACAATTTTAGGAAGGCAACAAACTGGTCCCTGCTATCAAGAAGGTTGAGAAACACTGCTCTAGATCAACTCTGAGCAGGTTAGACACTACATTCATTCTAATTCATAGTGCAGCAGAGCTGCAACAGAAGGATAATGTCCCCAAAACCTTATTATATGCAGTTAAAGGTGCACATAGTGGGCACTTTTGTTTTTAAAGATGTCTAGGCAGCACGGTTGTGCCCTAGATGTGAGGATTTGTTTCATTCCTATTGTGTAAAGAGAAATAACTTAAATCAAAATATTAATAAATCACCTGCTTGAAATTCAAACCACACAATTAGTGATTTCACGTAAAAGGTCAGCTGTAGCATCATTGACCCAGCCAACATTTTTCTTGACAGTTTCACTTTTTATTAATCCTATTATATGAATGGTAAGCCTGTGGAAAAAGTGCTTAATGTTTTATTATAGTGGGAAATAAATGCTATTTTGAGTGTACTTCTTACAGAATGAAAAACTCAACACTTGTTGCTATTTAATGTAATTTCAGCAGCGTGTGAAGTGTCCCAGAGCTCTGCCCTTCTTTAGGAATAAGAGCGCTGTTCATTTTGTTAGTTATCCTTTGAAAAATATTCTCATTACCTGTATTTGGAAGTCATGTAAGACAGCTGCTTGTCTCCAGAAGAGCAGGTGGGAGGGGAGATGGAACAGGAGAAGGAAAGGTTTTTAAAAACAAAAACCCTGCACCCTAAAAATGTCTCAAAGAAAGAGGGAGTGGGGGAGTGAAGTTATAGGAAAAAGTTAGGCTGAAAGAAATAGTGAATGAGACATGCAACAATACCCAGAAGAAGGACTCTAGAAAATAGGGAGAAAATGGAAAGGATAAAAAGTCTAGGTTAATTCTTTCATTAAAAAAATTGATGAAATTTGGCTTTTTAATGGGGGGTGGGGAATCATCTGAATCTTTACCATTGATTCATTCAGAAAGTTCACAGTCACTACCCACTCCATCCTTTTGTGTTCTAGTCCCCTCCCAATTTTCATTTTAAAACAAGTGTTTTTGATTTTGAACAACATTTAAAACTGTCACTAGGTGGCATTACTATTCCGAATACTAACTTAGCTGTGGTGCAAATGGCTGTACAATATACTCATTGTTTGAATAGCATTACCCTTATTTGGTGCTGGACAGAGCATAGAGAAAGAGAGGGTCTCTGCCCCATGGAACTTCCAGTTACTGCAAAACTAATCAGGATTCCTTGGCATTCACTGAAAGTTTGTTTTAAATGTATACTTTTGAAAAATCTCACTAGGGTGCTCATGTTCCACTGTAAATGCCTAAATACCTTTGAAAAACTTTATTACCCACACTGATAACCATAGACATAGCATGCCTCAAGATATAAGCTAATCTCTGACCAGTAAGGATGAAACCTACACCACATGGGAGTACAGTATCTCACAGCTGCCTACTGTGGGATTTCTTGCATCTTCCTCTGAAGAATCTGATGCTGTCCCCTGTCCAAGACAGCATACTGCATTAGAGGAATAATGGGTATAATACAGGATGGCAATTTCTATATTCCCTATTTCTTTACTTGAATATTAAATGTAATTCATTAAAGCTATTTAGCAGTAGGGCTGTAAGTCTGTAATTGTGTTCACATCATGAACAGTGTGACTTTTATCAAGGGTGGGATTTCATGGGGGGAATGTGGGAGGTGACCCCTTCTGCATCATGGCTCAGGTTGGAGCAGACTAGCTGGCGGCTCCAGGGCCAGGAAGGGGGGGGATGGCCTTGTCTGCATGCTGGGGTGAGAGCCAGCAGGCTTGAGTGGGGGGGGGGAAGGGAGGCTAGGCCCACTGCATGGAATATGACCCCCCTGCTGTAGGGTGAGTGTAGTGTAGGCTAACACTGCTCTAGGCCTACCCCTCCCTGGGCCTGGACCCACTGCCCCGCTCGATGGCACTCCTGTGACTTTACACAATTTTCCCTCAACCCCATGACTTTATCAAATTGCAGAGCAGTCATGGTAAAGTGCCATGCCAGATCTGCAGCTCACTTTGTCATGGTTTCCTTTGCAGTTTTGTTTTTCATAACCTGAAATGTTCCAGGTTTCTCTATCATTTATCTGCTCTGATAAGGAGTGCTAGAGAGATTTATAAAATTAACTTTTAAAAACCAAGCTAACGTTCATGGTGTCCATTGCTATGTAGGAGACCTTGTTTAAAGCCTAGTCTACACTTAAAAAACATACTAGCACGGCTATGTGGGTCAGGGGTGTGAAAACACCACAGGCCCTAGGGCCAGAGCTATGCTGCCAAAACCCCCACTGTAAAAACAGCCCTGTGAGCAGAAGAGGGCTTTTGTTACCATAGCTGATGTTCAGGGAAGTCGGATTCTTACACCAACAGAAAAACTGTCAGCATGTGCTCAGTCTACACTAGAAGTTCGATGCTGCCAACACTACACAGTTTAGACACAGCCTTACTCTGCTGGTTTTCTCTTGCACTTCAGGCTGGCGGGGGTAATGTGACATGAGTTCCACTGAGTGCCTCCCAGCACTCAGTCAGCCTAGAAGATTCTCTAGAGTGTTGTTAGTCAGCAGTGTTGTGTTGCTCTGAAACAAAACTTGGCCTGGATTCCCAGGCAGAGGGTCCGTAGTTATCTGTAGCCAGAACATAGGCATATCATGCAAAGTAGGTGTATGGGAGGGGGATTGACAAACCTACAACAGGGTTTGCAAGTCTACAGTGTCAGTGAGTGGGTGGTGGACAGCTGCAAACTTTATAGGTACTCAGGGTTATAAAGACTTCTGCAGCCATGAGCCTTCTCTCTAAGTAGCTTCTGGTCAACATGACATTTGAAACTCTTGCAAAAAGTTAGAGTGAGATATTAGAACAAACATTGCACATTAACAACCCTAATGGTGCGTCCCTGAAGTGATATCTGCACAGGCTCATGCCATACTCTTCATTCAGCTTCATAACGCAGGATTGAGGCATCTAAAAGATAAGCTTCAGAAAATCAGTTTAATGTAAAACAGCTTAAGCCAATTTATAGTAAAATGATATAGTAAATATGATGTGAAAAAGTGATTTAATTGTATAAACTTCAGTTAATTGTTGTCTATTGTTTCTGCTGTTCTTATCCTAATTTAGGTTGTCAGTGTAGACCGTGGAATTTCAGCTAAGATGGGCCTACTTATAAAATTAAACTACCAAATTAATAAGTGCATATTGCAGAATATGTGAAATGGTGGCTGGAGTCCCTTTTGAAAAGAGGTGATTGTTTCTCATTGCAACACACCCATGCTGTCTTTCTATTCTCAAAGTATGTCTGGTATTTCATTAAGATAACTGTTTATTAATTGCCTCTCTGTCTGGACCATTTTCCCTAATTAATTTATCCTCTGGGAGTAACTCATCTATGCAGTAAACAGCAATGTGTTAAATGCAGGGCGTGCTAGACCTCCACGGCTCCAGACCTCTCAAAATACCTTGTGATCAAAGCTAATGGCTGGATGCCACCCCAGGTATTGCTCAATTTAATCACAACAACCCCAATACCCCTTTGTTTGACGGGTGGAACACTGAAACTAAAGAACACACCTAGGTGGCTAGCACCTTTTCACTAATTAAAGCACATGGGTCTCTCCTTCTTGTATTGTTTTCTGGAATTCCTGTGTTTACTCATGTAAATTACCAAAATGCTTTGAAAAACATTGGATTCAAGAATATAAAAGAGAAGCAATGGAAATAAGCAAGCAGGCAAGCTTCAAGAGAAGAAGAATCACTCTTGATAAGAAACTGAGAAGAACTACCATCTTGCCCAGCTGCCTTCTGAGACCACGGATCCAGGCTCTCGGGGAAGCTGCTAAGAAACCATCACCGCCTCTTGCCTGCATTGGTGAGGATAATTGCTTTTGCGGCTAAAATATACTGGACTTTTGGTTTGGGGGCTCATTTTATATATTTATAAGTATAGTAATTAAAGCCTTTCTGTCATTATCGAACGAGAGTTGTGTCAATTCCTAAGCACACTAATAGCAGATCCCAGTCTGTGAGTTAACAGTCAGATAGAGGGTTCCCATTGTTACTCACAACACAATGTAGCTGTCAGGCACTAAATAAGTTTAAAAAACCCAACATTAATAAGGAGGACATTGCCAACATTCTATTGGTTAAATAAAAGCAGTAGCATGAATCCTAAGATGTATTTTTCTATAATGGCTAACACAACTGTGAGCCATCCATGCCCAGGGTAGCCACCTAAAAATGCCAGGGTCAGGGCAGGTTGTAAAAGGAGAGCAGATTCTCCCAGCCCTGGTGGGTGACACTGAAGTCAGACTTCCCAGCCAGTCACAAACAATGCTTCTGATTCCCCACGCTAGTTATCAAGAAGCTAAAACAAAATATACACAGCCCCCCTTTACTGCATTTCAGCCTCAGGCGCCCAATCAGTTACTAGGTCCAGTAAAGAGATAAGTTATTTAAAACTCTATGCTCTTTACTAAAAAGGTTCTCCTAACCTCAAATGGTCAGATCAATACAAGTTTGGATCTTACCCAAAATACCTTGCTGCCAGCCAATCCTTTAGTAACTAAAACTAAAGATTTATTATAAAAGGAAAGAAACAAAACTAAGAGAAATATTAAATGACTTTAAAAAAAAACGAGAGTCCTGTAGCACTTTAAAGACTAACAAATTTAATTTCTGCAGGCATAAGCTTTCGTGGGCTGCAACCCACTTAGTCAGATGCAAGAAATAGAAATCAGATAGAGGGTATGTATATATATATACATCCAAGGGTAAGGAACAACAATGGGAAGGGTAGGTGTGAGCAAAGGCCAGTCAGTTAGAGTAGATGAGGCCTATTCACAACCATTGATTAGAAGGTGAGAATGTATGAACAGTGACAATTATTTCTTGTAATGAGATAACCATTCAAAGTCTCTATTCAGACCCAGTGCTACAGAACTCTCCTTATTTTTGCTGTATACAGACTAACACAGCTACCCCTCTGGAACTAAATGACTAAAGCAATCAGATACATACAAATGATTTGAAAGTCAATATATATCAGGTTTTCAATAGAATTGTGGAGTTTGCAGGCTTGTAATAGTCCCTCTGCTGTACCTCCAGTACCTGGCTGGGTCTCAGTCCTTTGTTTCACAGCTCCAGTTGTAGATGAGTAGCTGATCCAGAGGTAGGTGAAGACTCAAGACTAACAACCAAAGACAAAATGGATGCGTAGTGCAGCTGCCCTTTATGTCCCTTGACCTTTGCCATGCTGCTTGTGAAAATTTACAGAAATAAAATGGAGTCCAGGGTCACATGAGTAAATCCTGGTGACTCATCAGATGTAACCCCACCTTCTCTCCCCAGGCCCATTGTACCTGTGAATTTCTTTAATGGACCATTAAGCAGGCTAGTGCTGCAGCCGTCCTGTCTGGGGAGTCACCCAGAAACAGCACTAATTGAAATACAGATACAACAAACATCTAAAACTTCCAATGCAAACATGACACTAAAATAATATCATACTTAGCAAATTATAACCTTTCTAATGGTATCTAACATGCCCTCTCTCATAACTTATTGTAATTTTGAAATATTGATGTTAAATAATATCATAAATGGTCTCCCCAATCCAGCCAGCATCACAACAACCATTTAAAAAAATTAGCATTGATGGCCTCTTTAGCTGCCGGAAAACATCTTTCATCCTTTTTAGGCCTTGTCAACATTAGAAATTTTAAGTGTGATTTTTTTTGTAACTGGTTAGACACAGTAACCTTAACCAGGTACAGGTAACAGTTTAGTTTTTTTGCCATCTCAGCTGTCAATGCATAATTATGTTTGTATCAATATCCACTCAAAAAATCTGGCCACTCGCCCATAGTGCCTCTCCCAGAGCCAAAATGCCCAGAGGATGTGCAAACAGCAGTATATGCATTCTGGGATGTCCTACCACAACTAGAACTGAAGGATGTTATCAGATTTGCCCATCATCTTGAGGTACACTCATTTATTAGGGTTACTTTTCGGGGGGGGGGGGGTGTTGTTGAAATTATATCAACGTACTGCATGTGTCATTTGTGTTTTCATATGGAGCTTTACTTCTCCCTGCTGCAAGTCCCCTCCCAGTGGAGCTACCCTGCAGGACCTAAGTTTCCCAGGGCTGGGTTCCTCCAGCTCCAGACTCAAATAAACACCCACATTTACAGATTAACTAACAGAGCAGGCTGGGTCAAAACAGCACTTTCCAGATGCCATCCTTATATGCCCCTGGACTCCACAGGCAGGGCAGAGCAGCACTGCCAAGCTGCCACCCTTATATGCCACAGGTTTAGCACGTCACTGTCCCCCCTCTCACTCTAAAATTGTTCTAGTAGTAACTCCCTTGATGAGCAAACCCCACAGGATTTTTGGGCGCTACAGGGATCTTTAGCTTAGGTAAAAGAAGCATTGCTGCAGAGCGAAATAGGGAAGCCAAGAACACGTAAGAGTAAATGAAGTTTGGAGAGAGTCTGGCAACCAGCTTGACTATAAAAGTTATTTTATAAATAACCAGAATTTTTTATACCATAAAATTTATGGTACTCATAGTAATAGCCATACAAGGAGAGAAAAACAACCAAACAGTAACAATATTATATGATTTCAATTGGGGTACTGAGGAAATTTAGCCCAAGTTTGATTACAAAGTCAGATTTAGAAAGTTATACCTGGATTAAGAGAGAGAGAGAGATCAAATTAGGTCTGAGGGGAAAAAATGGGCTTAACCAGAGGAGAGAGAGAGAGAGTTAGGGTCGCACCACTCAGCACAGCTTGAACTGGTCGAAGGTTCCCAGGAGACAGGCTGTTCATCTTAGGGTCCAGAATGCTTGAGACAGGCAGGCAGAGCCCCCAACATGATCAGTCAGGAAAAGATGAAGTTCCAGTGGAACTGATGCGATTTTTGGATCGTTCAGAACAGAATTTTGAACTTGGGCAGGGGTCGGGGATGGGGAAGAAACAATGGTTCAAGAGAGAACACTAGGTTTCTTTTTTGAGTAAACGATAACTGAAGGGAGTATACCAGAGTTGTTTTGTTCAGGCTGGACAATAGGAACTGATCATTCCTGCCTATGGGCAGTGTTCCTTCCAGGGAGCTCACAATGCAATCAGGCAGATTCAGTGTTCTGGATATCAATAAAGGATCTATTATTAGAATTGGTCTGATAACTGCTGAGCTGGGTGTGTGTAGGCGTGGGTTCATTAACATCTGGAGCAGAGATCTCCCATCATGCCATGCTTCCCTGATCCCAGTTCAGTGCGGCCCCTCCCTTGAAGCTTGGTTCTCCATTCGGTATGCTAATCGAGATATTTGCTTGTTCCATCTTCGATGTAGATGAGGCTAGGGGAGTTACCTTAATCCTGTCACCCTTGTCCAGAGGGATTTAGGTGTGTCCCACTGCCTTTTCATTGCTTTTTATAAGTCTTTCTTCTGATCAATTCTGGTTCAGCCAGAGGCTGCGGGAGTGGGGGGGGGAGGAGGTCCCTTGTGAATCAAACAGGCTGGTTATTGTGCTCTGGTTCCCCAAGAACAGAGAGCTGACAGGTAACAAGGAGGACTTACCAAACTGATTACACAAAAGTGATTAGAAGGTTCTGTCTGCAAGGCAGAAAAACAGAGTGTTGATCCAGTTACAAGAAGGCAGTCATAGGCAAACTAGGCCTCTGGCAAAGAACAAAACTGGAGACTTGCTAGTTATAAACTGAGTTTTAACTGTGCGGTGTGTAGATGCAACTGCACTTAGAGTCAGCCATAACCATAATTGGTTAAAATTGTAGTGTAGATGGGGATTAAAGGACAAAGTTAGAATATCACACAGATCACCAGATTGAAGGCAACAGGAGTAATGGGTTGCACAGCGTAATTAAGGGGCTATTTTGTCCTACACAACCTTCATTACTATGATGATGATGTCTTGACAAGAGATCCCATGCTGAATTTGCAAGGCTAGTAGGATACCCCCCTCTCCTCCTTCCCTACCTAATTTTACCCATACTTAGCCTTAGCAAGAATACTTTTTGTCATCTATGGATAGTTTTAAAAGCACTAAGATTACCTACTATACAAGTTCTTGAGGCATGTGGGAAATCACATCATTATCAAAATTAAGAATAATGGTTGGGGGTTGTTTTAATAATTTTTTTCTTCCTCTGAAACCAGTTTAACAACATCATCCTGCAATCCTTATTCAGGCACATTCCTCCCAAAGTCAATAGGGTCTGTTTAAGGACTACTCTCAAAAGGAGCACTTCAATAATCTGTGTTCATTTCCCATATTTATCTTTACAGTGCCAGTATCTATAATTCCTTCTCATTTTTGCCTTCACCTTTCTAGACAGTGGCTATTATATTACCCAAAAAATAAATGGTTAGCTGGCTGAGTTCCAACCTATAGTCAACAGTGGATTTAAATTCTTACACAGTTTGCCCCATCTCTCTCTGTGTGTGGCAGCTGAGATTCATACTCAGTGATTCTCTTACATTTGTCTGTTGGACATATAACTGACGTGAGAAGACTATTATAGCTATCCATATACTTAGTCAATTCACACAGCTTTATTTAAAATTTTCCTTTCCAGATACTATGAGGATGATACACGAACCTAAATAGCACCAGAGATTGGTCTCATGAAAAATATTTAAATATATTTTGTATTTTACTCCTGGAAAATAAACTAACATAATATGAAAGTATTTGCAATATTGGTGCCACTTTATAATGTATAGTCACTTATCTGATTTAAGATATCAAATTGGTCTGGCCCTTATTTAAGTAATTAACTTTCAGTATAGACAATTAAATTGCTTAAGATTATTACAAAAGTCTCTGAACAATACTTCTACTGTCTTGCTGTTTTCATTGCTTTTCTGCCCCTGGCATTTTGTATGTAGTCATCCAGAAACCATGAGACATTTTTTAAATACATGGAGGCCTTTTACAGTACCTGACACAGGGCAGTCTTATATAGTATCATACAGTGTGCAGAGTTACTGTAGCCATATTATAATAGAGTGAGAAAGACATTAATAGCTAAGGAAAAGACATATTATTCCGGGTTTTTAGTAAAGAGTGGTTTGAACTCCTGAAATGGGTTATTTTTCTTTAGTGGGGGAAAAAATTAGAGGACACAGACTCAGGATAATTTGTCTTAGTAGTATTTATATTACAAATAATCTGCACATAGCTCCTATGGATGTAAAAGCCTATACGTTAAACGTGTAAACGGTAATCAGCTGTTTAAACATCTGATTTCCATTTAAATGGGGGGGGGGAAGCAGCGGCTATGCTTGGCTCCCCACAAGTGAGAGCAGCTGGGCAGCTCTTGCTCACAGGGAGGTGCAGAGCCCAGCGCATGATGGGCATGGAAGAAGCCACAGCTGGGCTCAACTCCCTGCGAGTGAAAGAAGGCCACTTCCCCTCCTCCCCGTGCTCTACATGCACGACGGGTAAGTGCAGCAGGAGAGGGGTGGTGGTGGAGCCCGACTTTGCTGCCATGAGCACCAGAAAGTTTCCGGGGGGCAGAAGGAGGAACGTGGCTTGTCCTTCCCCCCCCCCCCCCCCCCCCCCCCGCAGGTACATATCCACCAGGCCCCCCCCCCAGGAGCAGCCATCTGCTGGGAGTCGGGGACACCTCCTGCCCTGCGTGGGGGGTGCCAGAGACCCACCATACGCTACTGCAGTGTGTTAGAGCTGCCCAGCTATGGCTCTGGAGCCGTAGCGGGGGAGCCGCAGCGAGGCAGCTCTCGCTTGCAAGTGAGGAGCCTAGCCCAGCACGGCTTCCCCCCACCCCCACGTTTAACCATCTCAACGTTCTATTTTTTTAGAACGTTTAAACGGATCCTTTATCAAACGACTTTTTACATCCCTAATAGCTCCTCTTACTGCCCTGAATAAAGACGGGTTAAGAGCAAAGGCAGAGGCAGCACTTGCAGTTCATACGTGCAGCTCTACTTTCAGAACTGCAGACTGTGAGCTTCTCAGGGCACTGACGGTCTTCCTCTGCTTCCTTATAGTGTCTAGGACAATGGGGGTTTGATTTTAACTGGCCCTTCTAAACACTGCTGTAACAGAAATAAGAAGTAATACTTCAACAGAAGTACTCAAGGCAGCTGTATTTGAAAAGCTTTAGTCAGTCTCTCAGATCTGTCCTGATACTGTTTCCAATCCTGGTTTTGTCCAGACTAAGATTTAAAGGCGTGGCGTTAGAATGAATTAAAGCTTTTCTACACAGGAAAGCTATTTCAAATAAACTGGGGTGTGAATTTATTCTACAGCGATAGAGCTATGGCACTAAAGCTGTGCTGCTGTAGCACCTGTAGTGTAAACATTTCCTGCAGTGACAGAAAGGGTTTTTCCTTCAAAGTAGATAATCCCTTTCCCAAGCAGTGGTAGCTAGGTTGAGGAAAGAATTCTCCTAGCTAGGTCCAGGGCCGTTTTAAGACCTTCGTAGGCCCTAGGCACACTTGCCTTCGTAGGCCCCCCCGACCAAAATAACTAATTTGATTTTAAGCTATTAATAAATAGTTTTTTAAATAAAAATAAAAAATTATATATAAAAAATCTTTTCATAGGCCCTGAAAGTTTCATAGACCCTAGGCACTGTGCCTATTGTGCCTAATGGATAATACGGCCCTGGCTGCGTCTACACCTGGGGTTAGGTCAGCTTAACTATGGTGCTCAGGGGTGTGAAGTTTTCACTACCTTGAGTACCATAGCTATGTCGATCTAACTTTTAAGTGTAGACCAGGCCTAGACTATGGACACTACATTGGCATAACTATTTTGGCATAGCTATACTAGCATAATCCCATAGTACAGATTTATATTCCCACTTCCCGGTAGTCTCCCAACCTGGATACAAGCCTTCTGAGTTCCAGGTGATCCCTATCAACCAGCTGCAAGTATTCCCCACCATTTTGCACAGAAGATGGTAAGGAAACATGGATGTGTATGAAAAGACATGCTGATTTGGAGTTATGATGGACATAAAGAATAGGTTAAGTTTTGTTAGGGGCAGGTAAGGACCTGTTATATCCCCAGTTCCCACTGCCATCCCCCTGGGGAAAGAGTTAAGCTTGTGTTGTGCTGGCTCAGCATTTCCTGTTTTTCTGCTGTTCATGGTTTTGAAGTCCCATGTTCTGGAAGGGTATGAGGTGCTAAAGGTAGTGCTGTGCACCATCCACCTTCATGTTTTACATTGTGAATTTCCCTTGGTTTTGAGAAAATAGAAGTAATGCTGGTGGTGTGATTGAAGGGCAGCTGTTGGGACTCCTCACAGCCCCCAACTACCATTTCCACAGGGACCGAATTGGGCCAGGTGATGCTGGGTCAGAAACCTGGTACCTTTTGAGGATGTCATCTTGTTCTCCAGAATCTTAAGGCTAGATCCACAAAAAGATTTAGATGACTACATCCAAAATTTAGATCCTCAAAATGTCTACTCAGCTGCCACCTAACCTTCCACCACTGAAGTTCCCTACATTTCTGTTGGTGGCATGTGCAAAGCTGCTTAAGTCCTGACACCACCAACCTGCTCAGAGCCTCGTTCAGACCTAAGCTCCAACAAGATCCTCAAACTATTCCCTCAAATGTTCATCTATCCTGCTTGTGATGCCCAATCTGGTAGGTATGACTGGGCCTGCACAAAATGCAGCCACTGTAGGAGGAGGAGGAAATGGTGCAGCTTCACAACAATGCACCCTGAATGGTGCATGGCACAGACACATGTCCATTCTCAAATCTCCACCTCAGTTTCTGTACCATATGTCTGCCATGCCCCAAGCGGGCCCATTTGGAGCTCCCTGCCGTTGGTTTCAGCGTGATGCACCAAACACATCTATTCTCAGCTACCCTTCCCATTCTCAAGGCTGTGTTTCTTGTGCCATGCTTTAAGCCTGCCTGATCTTGGTTCTCTAATCCAAGTTTAGCGCTGTGGGCAGTGCACCAAGCCTTCCCATTCATAGCTCCCCATCCCAGTCACAGTTGTGTGTCCCTACGGGATAGTCCAAGATTGCCAGTTCTCAGCTCCCAATCCTATTGTCTGTGCCTCCAAAGTAATGTCAAAAATATGTACAACTGAGCATGCTCATCTTCAGAGCAGCAATTAAGACCTAAAGTTGAGCTATGATAATGAGGAAGAAGGTATATAAAAAAAGAGCAGACTGCAAAGTGCACCTTTTGGGATGCCATAAACATGGGGCTATGGTGCAAAGGAGGAATCACTGCAGGGCAGATAGATCGGAGCAGAACTCCATGGGAGGCAATAGGGGAAATCTGTATTACTATGGGGGTGATTTAGAAGGATGGAATGGTGCACGGTGTTGAAAGCTGTACTGAGGTCAAGCAGAATGTACAAAGAGAAGAAACTAATTAGTAGAAAGGAAGTTGTTAGCAACATTGGGGAGTGTGATTTCTTGGCTATGGCCAGATCGATAAGGGTTTAAATCAGTTTGGAATACACCCATATTGTTACATGAAAAGTAACTGGAGAGACGAAACAAAGATATTGTCTCAATCCCTTTGCTGTGAAAGGGCCAGTGTGACACAGGGCCAATAAGGATAAGCCTAGCAGGCTAAATAACCCAAACAGACTCTCTGAGAACGCATTGAAAGGAAATACAAATGGTAATTAGGGCCATTCGTTGTAAATAGCTAAGACTTTGAGGTTAAATCTTGCATTGTTAAAAGTTTGGAAGTAAATAATGACTATGTATACCTATAATCTTGTTAGAAATTATCGAGGTAACCAAATAGTTCCTGTCTGTTACTATATTCTGTCAGTCAGAAATCAAAAAAAGATATTAACATTTAAATGAAACATGAATGTAATAACACTATTGTTTTTATTTCTCTTTGAAGTTATATAGTAACTACCTGTGAACAGTTGTAAATTGCTGATTGCCTTGTGCTAATATAGCTAGTTACCGGTGTGCATAGGAAATAGGAGATGTTACTTCAAAGCCACAAATAATTACCTATTATGCACCAAAGGATTACTTGCTATGATGTCTGCTGTCCAGTGGCTGTCATTGTCTGCTAAAAGACTATAAAAGAAGCCTTGGACCCAATCCTTTTTATCGCAAATCTGTCCAAGCTTTGACAGGGGAAGTTTGGATTGCAAGACTGGGATCCCAGCTTGTTCTGGTCCACCCTGCTACTTCTCATGGAAGAAATTATATAGACTCTAGTCTTCATTTCCTGATTAATTTCTCTGGACTACAGGACTCTCGTTGTTTTTTCTCTGGACTGGATTTCTAACAAGAAAGCTTTAAACAAAGACTGATGATCCCCCAAGCTGTCTGGGTAATTTCCAGAGACTTTGCAACTCAGTTATCATCTCTGCTTTGAAACTGACTTATGAAATTTTATTCTCATCTCTGTATGTATATGAACTTTTAACCAATATTCTCTTTCATTTAAAAAAAAAAAAATTAGTTTAGTTAATAAGCATTGGCTTTAAGCATGTATTTCAGTAAGATGTGAAATATTCATTGACCTGGTTGGTAATGTGTCCAATCCTTTGGAATTGGTAGAACTTTTTTTTTTTTTTTAAATATGATGGATAAAGATTTTCAGTAATCATCACCATATTTGACTTGGCTATCTGGGTGCTAGTCAAAGGGCTGAGGACTTTAAAGAAACTGTATTTTTATCTTCTGAATAATCAGTGAGGTGATCAGAAGCTGTTTGTTGCTGGCTTGGTATATCTTATGGAAGAAAAACCACCAACAGTGGATGTTTGCCTGCCCAATTATTTGCAGTTTTGTCCTGTTTAAGCTATCTCAGAGTAGGTCCCATAGAGACCAACATCACAGACAGTGTGGAGATGCAATGGTACTTAGAATGTGAACCTCAAAGGAATATTTCATTAGAAGGGATTGTAAAGAGGCAACTGTTAAACAGTTAAACTGTTAAACAGTTAGATAAAGAAAAAGAATTATGGACTGTGATGATGATGGACAGACCAGGCCAAATGGTGGTGGGGAGAGGTCAAGGTCCTGGATAGCATAAGGAAGTTCTGGTATGAGTCAGAGGGAGGGAAAGTGGTAGTAGAAATTGGTGGGGCACAATAAGTTGAGGTGTTTGAAGAGGAAGTACATTTTAGATTGAATAAGGAAGCAAATTCTTTGTACATGGCTAAAGGTAAAGGCTGGAAGGGAGAAGGTGAGTTTGGTGGAGAGATAAGAGTTAATTATTATTTATATTACCATAGCAATGGTATTGAAAAGGGAACAAAGATTATCAGCAACTTCTGAAATCAATGAACAACAGAAATTAGGCTGCCGCTGATCAAGAAAGCAAATCAGGCTAGAGTGTCCAATGGGATCAAAGCCTGTGAGAGGGCAGCGAGATAGACGTTAATTTTCTGAGCGGTGAGGCAATGGAGAGAGTGCTCAAAAACAAACAAGGAGTGAGGGAGTTGAGATCATTAGCAGCATAAGGAACAGAGCAGGGAATAATCAATGATGAAATTAAGAGTATGGCCTCAAACAATTTGAATAGGGGTGAAAGAGAGTACAGATTGAGCAAGACTAAAGAAGCCAAGAAAGGAGACATCATATCATACTGAGTTTCAATTAGTTGATTTGGTTCCTTGAGAGATTTGCCAAACAGTTAAGAGAACTGAGTTATTTTTATTTTGGTGTTTTGCAGCCAGTTTTAGTTGCTTCACATTACAAATCTGACAGCCTTTGTTAGGGCAGATTTGGCAACAGGTTGGAAATCAGATGCTTTAATAGCTAAAGAACAAAAGCTCTACATGAATTACTGGTATCATCCATTTTCACACTAGTGCATTAGTAAGACTGACACAAGGAAGAAATTAAAAATAAAATTAATGAACCAAAGCCATATTAAATTGTCAGGAGCGGTTTTCCTTTCTTTCTCCCTTGGCTTTGCTAATTAGCAAAATGTGTGTATGTACGTAACTGTAATAACAGATCTTTCCAATCCACCCCTCTTCCCCCCTATGTCATTTAGAGCCACATCCTGCCCCTTACTCATGAAGTAATCCCTTACTCTGCAGGTATTTCCATTGATTTGAACACAAAAGGTATAACTCACAGAACAAAGGATCTGAAGAAGGATGGCAGAATCTGGATCTCAGTCAGGGGTTTTCAAACTTTTTTTGCTGGGACCCCCTTTGAAAATATTTCAGGCTGTGATGACCTCTCCAAAAAAGTCATACCCCCCCCCACGACCCTTATTTCTGTGCTGCTGCTGGGGGGCCTTCAGAACTGGGCACCTAGTCATCAGCCACTGCTCTCCGGCCACCCAGCTCTGAAGGGCTCGGGCTGTCAACCCCACACATGGCTGACCGCCAATGCTCCAGCATGCATGGAGGCTGACAGATTGTGACCCTCCCCTCCCTCCAATAACCCTCACGACACCCTGAAGGATTGTGACTCCCAGTTTGAGAACCCCTGATCTAAGTGATACATTAATTTGATGCTTGTGACAACAAGTAGCATCTTGGGGGTAGGTTAATTACATTAATAAGGAAGGAGAAGCAAGATAGTTAGGATTAAATTGTGGTGTCCTGCAAGGGCTTGCTGGAAGCAGGGACTCCTACTCTTTCAGCACAGCTGTGCAGGAGGCAACTATAATGCATCTTCACACATTTCCAAAGCACAAGATGGGAGGAAGAGGACTAATCCTGCCACTGGTGCTGAAAATCCTAAAGAGGGATTGAGGCTATGAACGTCGGGAACCAGCTAGTTCCTGCAGGGCCACAGTGGGGGAAACATTCTGTCTTTTAGCCACAGAGACGCCACTACGCAGAGCACACACACCTCCTCTCAGTGCACCTGACACACCATGGCTTACCCAGGAATAATCCTTTCTCCACTACTAACAGGTGCTGAAGGGTTCCCATGCACCTCAGTGGTTCTCTTATCGGAACCACACTTAGTGCTACTCAATATAAGAGTTGCAGGAGAGGCTCTTCATGAATAAATCCTGACAACATTCCTGAGAGATAAACAGGTAGGCAAGTAGTATTATCCCCATTTTACAGGTGGGGAAACATCAGATAGAAAGCTGCAGAATGATTCTATTTGGAGCTGTGACTAGAATTCAGGAATCCCTGGCTTCATGTCCTATGCACAGACAGCTAGTAAATGCCACACTGTTTTTGATTAGAAAGGAGAATGGTTGATTTACACAGAAATATCTTTGGAGCGAGCAGTGGATGGACAGGCTATATGATTAATGTGGTTTTGATCATATATTACAGTTTGAAAGTCTGCCTGAATGGAGCAGTAGCAGTGTAATAATTTCTGAATTTAAACTCCCTAAAATTTAAAATAACTTTGTGTGCTTAGACAAAGATTAAAGTGACATTTCAGTATTAGTCTATTCATCTCCCAAACCTCCTCTCATTTCTAAAGCTTCTCATTTGAATATTAAGACACTGATGTGTGAAAAGAAAGTTCATCGATCACTCAGATCATCTACTACTGTTTATTCACGCTATTAAGCCAATCTCTTCTTTTGTCATTACAGCCATCCCTTTAGCAACAGACTGCCATATATGATGTCCTAAACGAATCTAAGATTAAATTGATGAAAGGAAAGTGAGGCACAAAAACTGAGATGGGAGAAATTATTTTTGCATGTAATTATGCTAGAGTCCTATTACTACAGTATGTGTTGTGACAAAATTCATGAGTAGTGAATGCTGTACACTTAAGGTTACTTCTTATATACATCCATTATAACTCCTACTGTTTGGCCTTGGGAAAATATTTTTCTTTTGGGCTCTTTTATCTAAAACTATTTACTTACAGATCTTAGCTAAAATAATAATAATACCTATGAACTTTTGTGGATGCACAGGACAAAATTTGTGCTAAGTGTAGAATTATGATATCTACCTGGATTATCAAGTAATATAAACTAGATAGGGCTGGAAAAAAAAGTAGATCCAAACTCTGGATCTGGGTTCAGATCCAGCTTCATAGCTTGAAACTCTCTCACTTAAAGGGGCTTTAGCTGAACACCCCAAAAATGTGGAAAACTACTCCAAATTCAAGAGTGTTCAGATACAAGATTTTGGTTCTGATCATTAGAGAGATATGTGGACAGATTATCCCTGGTGCTGGGTCAGCACACTTATGCCTCATGACTGGGGGAGTGTGTAGTTGACTTAAAGCCACTTTTGCATACCCCACCCTCCCTGGAGTTACACCAACCACTCTGTGACCACAGGCCAGGATCCAGACCCTTAAGTTTGGATCCAGATCTGGAGTTCAGATCAGAGGTTTCAAATCTGAGAGTTTGGTTCAGAGCTCTCTCTATATATATAATTGTGTGGTTTGAAAATTACTTAGGTTCTTTTGTGCTATGTGGTATTTCATACAAATACATAGAGCTTTCAACTCTGATGAAGTATGGAAGTGGAATCAATAATACAATGAACATTTAAGGCATCTGATCCTGAATCACGATCCACTAACATGGAACATTTTATTCTGGCAGAGTTTAAACAAAGGTCATCACTACCAGCTCTGATTCAGGTTTGAGGACTTATTTTCTTTTCTTCCCCACCCCCTCTTATCTGTTTCTTAAAAAAAGGATAATAGAAAATGAAATGCAAAAAAAAAAAAAAAAAGTGAGGGGAACCAACCACTGCCCACATACAAGCAGACCAGGCCAAAAAGGCAGGATCAGCTGCCTGGCCTTAAGACACTGACCAAACCCAGAAAGAATGAGATCAGACTCTGGAGGCATGCATTCAGGATTTTGTTGTTTTTCAAAGGCATGTATCTCTAGTGTTCTTTCAAAAGTAAAGTGTCATGGTTAAGAAATTCCTTCATTTAGCGTGTTTTCCTTGCTTGCCTGTCACATTGCCCACACAAGAAACAAGAGCTCCCACAGCCAGGTGGACTCTGTGGGGGAACATGTCAAAGCAAGTGGGGGCTCAGGAGAGATGTGGCACTGATTCCAAGGTCTAAGGCAGCCAGGTTGCAAGGTCCCATTTCCCAACAAGGCTGTCAGACAGAGTGTGCACCTAGGGTGTGAGCCTGAGAGACCCAGAACTAGGAACAGTCACTAGTCACTGCCCAGATCCGGGTGGTGGAGCTTAGCAGAATGTGGGTCCAAAATTGATTCACAACAGACTATTGTCTTCTTAGAAAGAGGGTGAGGCCAGAGTGAAATAGCATGTAATTATTGTGCTGAGCATATTTAGTACTGTTATTTCCTATTCTCATTCTGTCCACCTCTTCTGTTGTCTCCAACAGAAAGCAACATTTCTGCCAAAAAGCTAAACACTCCCATCTAGAATAGCTGAGAGGTCAGGAACATTTCACATGCACAGACATTCCTATCGAACATTTTAGCAGGGGCAGCAGAGACCATGGTTGTTAAGTTTGAATAACTGTTTCTATTCTAACTCGTTTTCAGTCATGCATAATTTTCTTAGATAGTCAATTTTTGTGACTGAAATTTTCCAGGTTTGACCTGTGCCTGAAGGAGATTTTATTTTTGTGTAAGATTGGACCAAACACAATTCCTCCATTTTTGGGGCAAGTAAAGTAGTGGGGGAAATACACGTTCTCCATTTTAAATCATTTTTGTAATCTTTTTTGGAACAGTTTTACAGCCAAAGTGGATGGGCATAGATATTTCAAAGTTGGTATCAAAGGAGCCCACACCAAAGAAAAGTGTTTCTAGGAGTTCTTGTGAGATTTAGTTTTGATTTAACCGAGTTATGACCTTGCAAACGCTGCATGTCACACATGCACAGTGCAGTTTTCACACAGTTATTCGCTAAGGGCCTGATCAAGCAAAGACTTATGCACGTATTTAAATTTTATTCACCATAAGTCGTGACTGATTTCAACGGGACTATGCACCACGTACAGAGTTTAATGTGTGCATAAGTGTTTACAGGAACAGGGCCTAAGCTTGTAAAGTGTGCAGCTAAGGAAGGCTCCACTGCACATACACATATGGCTAGTAAGCTGTTGTGTGTAGTGAAAAAATGTACTGCAGGTATAAAGAACGGCTACTCACTTTCTAAAGGTACACAATTTTGAAGATAGCTTTTACTACACATGTGCAGAACTCTGTGTTCTAGATAAATAACTAAATAAAAAAAGATACGAGAGCAATACAAAAGTGAAATTAGTATAAGTGTCCTTTCTATAAGTACTACTTGCTATAACGAACCCCCGGAGATCCAAGCCATTTGTTCAGTATAGCCAGGGGTTTGTTATAGTGAGGCGGGGGAGAGGAAAAGGAGCACTCTGTCCCGGCCATGGCTGGAGGACCTGTCAGCCCCCACTGCGGCCCTGGCTACAGGAGCTATCAGCTCCCCCTTATAGCTCTGAGGCTGGAGGAGCTCTCAGCCCCCTCCCTCCCCCCGTCACAGCAGGTGAGGCTGGAGGTGGGATCCAGGGACCATGTTTGCTATAGCTCAAGGTTCACTATTGGGAAGGGTGTTATAGCAAGGGACTACTGTATGTCCATCCAGCAGACTTGTGTCTTGGCTTTAATGTGACATTAGATGGTGTCTGAATAGACAGTAAGGTGTTTAAAAATGATTGTCCTGTTTTTTCTCCTTCTCAAATGACATGAATTTCAGTGGTCTCCAGAAAGTGCTGGAGATGTTCTCATGCACTGAAGAATAAGCTCTGAAAAAAGAACATACAAAAATTTGAGCTATTTTGTTTGCATTGGGCCACATTCTGATCTCATTACATCATTGTAAGTCTGAAGTAACTCCATTGAAGCCCCTTTGGATTTACACCAGGGTAACTGAACAGGATATGGCCCATTACCTTTAAGATCAGGTATGGAATGAAAATAGGATAAGTGGTGAAGAGTTAATATGCCAGCCAGTGCATATAAAAAATGTACAGAATCTAAAACTATTTTCTCCCTTTCCTGATGTCACATTACTTTTAAAATCTATTCAGAAACTGAAGCTGATGCAGAATTTGGCAGCTCATTTGTTACAGAGCACATCTCTCCTGAAACACATGATTCTTGTGCATTTAGATCTAGACTGGTTACTTAAGTCAGAGATAGAATTTAAGGTGTTGATTTTGACTTATAGAATGCTAAATTGTTTAGGACCTACTTGTCTCTTTCCTTATGTCATACTGTCACAGTTGAAATTGGTGAGGGTGCCTGATCTGGAGCAGCTTTCAAATAAAAGGGGACAGCTGGCAGGGCCTTCTATGAGAACTCACTCTCCTTGACCCTAGTCTGAAATAATCCTAGTTTATTGATCTTCTGGGCATGCTGCAAGGCTCATTTGTTTTCCCTGGCTGGGACTGGGAGGGATTGGGAAAAGGCTCGTGGGAGAGTTTAAAGATCTTAAATGGGTTTTCTGCTTCTGCGTTATGATGTATGAGAATTATTGGGTGAAGGGCAGTCACTGGCTTGGACTAGATTATAAATATATTTTTAAAATATGTCAAGGAGCGCCTAGAGCCAAAGGATGGGTGCTGCTTTTTATGAACGAGTGTCAACATCAAAATCAATAAACATGTTATTCAGCTCTATTTTCCCACAAAGGAGCTAGGGTACCTGTAGATGCTTTAGGGACCACTTGGAATTTCTTGTTTCATTCACATGTGCTCTTTAATTCTAAAATGGTGTCTTTGGGATATGTGTTTCTAACCTTTTTGTCCCAGTTCAGCAATTTACAGTATCTTTAAAGATATAAAGGACCTATGTGATTAGTGCCTTTTTAAAAATAATAATGGTGCCTAAGGGGAATGGCCTCTAAGTGACTGACACTTTGAGCCAACTCCTACCCCTTTCTTTTGTGGCCTCCTTTAATCACACCCAATGTCACACATACTACAGCATTCAGGCCACAGGCCTTCAGACAATTTACTGTAATAATCAAAGTTATGGCACGACAGCAACTTCTCAGATTAATTTTGAAATGGAACCACAGCATAATGGCTAATTAACCGTATTTAGGATTTCAGCCAAGAGTGAGGCAATGTGGACACTTTACTGCTGAGTCAGCCATTTTATCAGCCAACAATCTGGCTCTTCTTTCTCTGAAAAGCCAGTTCACTCCCACTGCTTCCCTGCCCCATGGGCTGGCTTTCCCTTCACAAGCAAGAAGCATGTCTGCTCCATCACTCCCTAACTAGCTGATTACACCCTCTGCTGAGCCAAATTGCATTCTCCATTGGCCAGCCCATTTCTTTGATGACTAAATAGTGAGAGCTTGTCCTACCTAGTGACTTATTTTATTGATTTTGAAGGACTGACAAGATTAGTTTTTAGTTTAAAAAAGTCTCCTATCTATGAAAGGAGTCTATAGCTGGGACTTGATGTTGGATTCTAAAAAGCCCAGTAGTATTAGAAACTGCAGTCACTCTATCTTTCAGTTTGTGCAATCATTCTAAACAATATTGCAAATTTAAAGAACAGTCCTATTTCCAAGAGAGATTCGGAGTGGATGAACTGGAACATAAAACCACTCGTTTACAGATATCTTGGCAATACAGCTGAGGATCTTGAATGACACCTAAAAATACAACAACTGGGAGGCAAAAGGTGCGTCTCCCCAGAAGTCCCTGATCTGTATATAAAGACAAACCCGAAACAGGATCCCCTCCCGGCCCCCCCCCAAAAAAAAAAGTTAAGATAAAGTTTTAATGAGTGATTACTTGAGGAAAAACCTAATAAATTATTATATAATAAAATGCATGAAAGCCAGGACATTTTTTTTTTTAATTTTATTTTTTTTTAAATATGAAGATTTGGAAATCCAAAATTAAGTTTTCTTAACTCTGATCTTGCCTCCTTATTCTGTTATACTGTGCACAGTCCACAACATAGATTTTGCTCATTGGGAACTATCACAATTAATTTTCAATATTTTGTTAACCTAGATAACATCAGAGCTTGTTGAATTCATTAGAAGACTGAGGCTCTCTTTGGCTTGTGGGTATTATTCAGTCAGTGGATGGGGACGGGGTTGAGATCTGATTTATGGATGTTAATTCTCCTCCAGCTGAGACCTAAGATAATAATAGTGGTATGGGCACACTGTTCAGAGAGTAAACAGGGTAAATATGACTGTACCAGCTTTGTTGCCTTGACAATGGAACTCCCTAAAGTGGAATAGCTCATAATGGTGAACGTTTGGGAGGGACTGTACCTATAGGGTATGTGTGTGTGTGTGGGGGGGGGGGGGGGACGACGACGACGACGACGACGACACTGTAGCAAGTAGAATGTAAACATATTGTGGTCTCTTTACCACAGTGAAAATGTGAAATAGGAGAAGAGGAAGCGTTTCTGGTCATTTAAAATACAACCTTGCATTGACTGTTTGAGGCTGCAAAGTCAAGCACTCAAAAGTTAAGAAATGCCAAACTTAGTGTTATTCATCCAGCCTTTTTATGCATATGCATGATACAAATCTTTAATTACATGTTCACATCCTATTTTTTTCTACAGAACTCCAGTCTCTTTCAGTGAATTAGTAGATATACCATATTTCTTTTTTGTACTCCACATTTAGTGTGTGGCTCCAGGCCTTATTTAACACACACCATCCAAACCCTGCACTGAATGCAATTATATTTGTTTTCCCACGAACATTTCCAAGGTGCTCTCACCATAGTATCTTGATGCTTCATACACAAATTTATTTTCACAACCTCCCTGGGAGAGTAGGTAGTATTATTACCCTTTTAATTATAGCTGGGGAATTACAGCATTGTCAAAATTATCCACTAATTATGGGTGCCCAACTTGAGAGACACGTAGGGGCTCATTTTTCAAAATACTTAACGTTTCTTAGCATTTACTGCGTCCAAAGGACAGCTCCTATCAACTTCAGTAGCAGCTGGGAGTGCTAAGTTTTCCTGCTAATCACACCCCAGATGTCTGACTGGGCACCCACAAAAATGAGGAACACACAATTAATGACTACCTGTGAATATTTTGCTTTAAGTTACTTGCCCAGCATTGCACAGGAACTCTGTGACAGAAACAGGAATAGAATCTAATTCTCCAGGGTGGCGTTCAAGTATTTTAACCATGAGATCCTCCTTTCTCTTCCTGAAATCTCCTGCCTCCTTCACCATTCAACTTTTATAACAAATGATGTAGGGCTCCTACAGACAATAGCCTCCTTTCCTACACAACCTTAATTCATCACCAACGCAGGTCCAGCTTGTGCACTGAATGAAACAGTGGTTCTGTGGGAAAAATAGCATGTGATCATGTAATCAAAGGAGGCTGAATTAAGGTTGCACAGGAAATTAAGGTAGCACTCCTGCCGCCCCAGCAGAGGACTGGGGGAGAGGAGCTGTCATGGCCACTGCCACTACCCTGACAGAGGAGTCTGTGTGGGAGCACTCTTTGTGGGGAGAGGGGGGCTGGTCATTACGGTGGCTCCTCCCTCTGCCACCACCCAGGAAACCGTGCTTAGCATAGAGGTGTCAATGAGGATCGAGTCTTACAGTAGTCCTCAACTCCCTATCAGCCCAACCAACGCTCCGTTTTTCAGGGGACTACACAGGTATGGTGGAAATATGAATGGGGGAATGTTGGGGGTGGTTTTTTGCTACAGTTCTCTGGTGTAGATAAGGCCTGAGTCAGTCATGGCACTGGTGGCTTCCCCCATTCTCTCATGCAGAACCAAGGATTTGCTTGAGGATTGCTCAGGATCCTGAAATGCCCTGTCTTACAAAGGACACTTGCATGTAGAGAACTCATGCTTCAGTGGATGTGGGAAGTACCTCCCCAAAGAGCTCAGATTACAGCTCCTGAAAGGACATTTTGAGAATTATGTAATTCATTCTGTCTAACTGGGCAATTAAAGGCAATTTAAAACTTCTCCCATTTAATTCAATCACTGGTAAGCACTAAAATATCCAGTCCTGAAAACAAATGATACAGCCCCAAACAAACTCTGCAGAGGCATTTTTTACTGCTCTTTGAAGTGCAGCGCCATTTCAGTTCACCTGCAGGCTTCTACACTTCCTGGGCCTCAGTCTTCTCTCACTTATACCGGGGTAAATCAGAAATAACTGTGTAAAACTGGTGTAAATTAGCATCCAATACCTTATTTTTTAATTCCTGAAGGTACTATATCAGTGTCATTTTTCAGCATGGCATGCAGCAGACACAGCACTTTTGCTAAATGTTCTGTTTGATTTTCAGCCCTTCCAAAAGTCCACATTTCATTCTTGTCAATAAAGGTTCTCCCAACCATTTAAAAAAAAAAAGTAAAACAATCGTTCCTGGGCAAAATTCTCAGCTGTTGCAAATTGGTGCAGCACAATTCAAGCCAATGGAGCTATGCAGATTTATACCATCTAAGAATCTGGTGCCATATGCGAAGGGTGGTAGCACTGATCTTACAGGTTGGTATGTGCCCTTGAAAGTGGTATGTTAATTACAGTGATTGCTCTTTGGAGCAGAGGAAGAGGAGGGATTCTGAACAAGTCAGGAGGACTCTTGCAGTTTATCCACTATCCGACTGGGAGATATTGGCAGAGCTTCACTGTAATTAAGCTCCTGAAGTGACTCAGACCTGTCACTGATGGATGTAGCTGCACACATCAGAGGAAAGGAGATGTGAGGAGACCATCAAGGTGGCAGCATCATCACCAGAGTTATGGGATAGCATGTACGTATCTATTTATTAGACAAAGAACAAAAAAAAAAAAAAACCAACCACAGCACCGCATGTGGAAAACCCTTTTCAGATGGTCTCCAACTGCCACTAGCATTCTAAATTTGGCGTTACACCCCATTGTGGTGGTTTTGAGGATTGGCGTATTGTTCATGATAATACAATGTATTCTCGTATGTAGGACCCGATAGCTGTTCTTATGGATCGAGTCCCGTGCCCGTGAAGAAGAGCTACGCGCTCTCTTTATAAATGCAGGCACCCAAGCATGTCCAGTGAGAAGATGTAACCTCGGAGGTAGTGGCTCTACCTGCCTTGATGGTAATGCTGGAATGTCTAGGTGATGCCACATAAATGCCTTCTGGGCATCAAGCCAGGGACTATAGACCGTGGAATTTCAGCTAAGATGGGCCTACTTATAAAATTAAACTACCAAATTAATAAGTGCATATTGCAGAATATGTGAAATGGTGGCTGGAGTCCCTTTTGAAAAGAGGTGATTGTTTCTCATTGCAACACACCCATGCTGTCTTTCTATTCTCAAAGTATGTCTGGTATTTCATTAAGATAACTGTTTATTAATTGCCTCTCTGTCTGGACCATTTTCCCTAATGAATTTATCCTCTGGGAGTAACTCATCTATGCAGTAAACAGCAATGTGTTAAATGCAGGGCGTGCTAGACCTCCACGGCTCCAGACCTCTCAAAATACCTTATGATCATAGCTAATGGCTGGATGCCACCCCAGGTATTGCTCAATTTAATCACAACAACCCCAATACCCCTTTGTTTGACGGGTGGAACACTGACACTAAAGAACACACCTAGGTGGCTAGCACCTTTTCACTAATTAAAGCACAAGGGTCTCTCCTTCTTGTATTGTTTTCTGGAATTCCTGTGTTTACTCATGTAAATTACCAAAATGCTTTGAAAAACATTGGATTCAAGAATATAAAAGAGAAGCAATGGAAATAAGCAAGCAGGCAAGCTTCAAGAGAAGAAGAATCACTCTTGACAAGAAACTGAGAAGAACTACCATCTTGCCCAGCTGCCTTCTGAGACCAAGGATCCAGGCTCTCAGGGGAAGCTGTTAAGAAACCATCGCCGCCTCTTGGCTGCATTGGTGAGGATAATTGCTTTTGCAGCTAAAATATACTGGACTTTTGGTTTGGGGGCTCATTTTATATGTTTATAAGTATAGTAATTAAAGCCTTTCTGTCATTATCGAACGAGAGTCGTGTCAATTCCTGAGCACACTAATAGCAGATCCCAATCTGTGAGTTAACAGAGGAGACCATCAAGGTGGCAGCATCATCACCAGAGTTATGGGATAGCATGTACATAAATGAACCTGATTCTTCCCACATTTATGAGTGTTAATTGGGAATAATAATTGAAGTCAATAGAGTTTTAAAACGGTGTGAGATCAGAATCAGGCCCACTATGTCCACAACAACAAATACAAAAAAGCTCTGCTCCACAGAATGTTTGGGGGAAATTAAATATGAATTTAGATACCTAACTTTAGGCATTTTAGCTTGATAACATTGGTTAATCTCTCTGTGCCTGTTTTCCAGTCTGTAAAATGGGGATAATGACTTACCCAACGTCATACAGTAAGCATGGCCAGGAACAGAATCTGTTGATTCCCAGCCCATTGATAAATCCACCAAACCAGAGTTACTCAAAGGATACAAGAATATTAAGAAACTGAGAAACCTAGGTTCCAGTCCTGCAACTCTTGCTCACACACACGTCATATGAGTAAAAGGATCAAAAGGTTGCAAGATTATTATTGAAAATAAACTATATTCATTTTTTGGTAAACCAATGGCTAGATTCTCAGTCAAGGAGTTCTAGCTATGGAACAATCTTCTAAAGAAGACCAGGCAAGTCCAGATTATAACCATCTATATGAAACACTGCCAATCTCTGTTACAACCTGGCCCACTACCCCCCTATGCTCACCAATCAGTTGCAAGTGGACTCAACTACAGGGTCCGACATGCTTCCAAGCAAACAGGTCTGGGCAGAGTCTGGCCACTGTTCCTAGCTCTGGGTTTGTGAGGCATACACCCAGGTTCAGACCTATTGTCTGAGCCCTTTCTTGCAATGTGGGACTCAGCAGTGCAGCACGCCAGCCCCTGGAACCAGTGCCTCAGACCTCTCAATCCCCCCCAACCCTTCAGTCACTTACACATGCTCCCTCAGAATCCCACTTAGGCTGTAGTCATGCTGGGCTTCTAGTTTAACCCCTTCAGAAACAACACAGCAGGAAAGAAAGGAACACAAGGCTAAGCAAAGGAACTTCTTAGCCACAGTCTCTTTACTCTTAAAAAGCCCCAAAGAGCTACAGATCATTGAACAACAAAAGTCCTGAGGAACCCCTGATCTCACCTCTTCTGTGAGTTGAGGTTTATCAGCGTTTCAGTCTACACTGAGTCTCTGCTACTCTCTCACCAGCTAGTTCTGGTTACATGTAGCAGTGAACAGTCCCCTGCTCAGAGAAAAACACCCTTAAATATAGGCTCTCTTCTGTTGTCATGACCCAGGCTGAGCAGCTTCAGACTGACCAGCCATACTGGAGTCCCTGTATAAAAGATCCATTGTTCCATAGGGTTGGGCCAGCAGTTGAGACATAATTAATGCTTATGGCCCTAGACTGTTCTATGGTGATTTCTCAGTGACAGTCCTAGCCTCTTTCCTGGGCAAGGCCCCCAACTGGCATGCATTACAGTAAACCTGACTTGTGCAAAGTTAGATGTGTTCAGCACATAAGACAAAAACGTCCTAATGGAGATTACAAAACTAAAAGTAAATTCAAATTGTGAGAGATACTCTAGTGATAAAAACCTAGTCAACTGATAGATAGAGTTTATTTTCCTGCCTCTTGTGCACTGAGTGTAAATCTTTACCAGTCTGAGATTTAGTAGCATTTTATTCCCACTTGTTGCACTGGTGTAACCACCACCCAAGCAGCAGAGAAACAATAATGTAGACCAGAATCCTTTTTAGCTCAGGATGAAACATCAATGGTACAGATTTTACCTGGGACAGCCACAAGTGAAAAAGTGCTAACTAATTGTTCTCAGGAAATGGGCAGGTTTGCAGGGCCTCTGTCTTCCTGGCAATAGTTCAGATTTTGTTAGATAACACTTTTTACCAGTGATAGTTGCAGAGAAATTCAAGAGTTTCTTTCTGCCCAAAACAGATCCTAGCAATGTCCCTGAAGAAGCTGTATATAGGCAGGTCCACATTTCATTAAAAATAAATCCCCTATTGCCTGTAATAATCCTGGTGACAGGCTTTCAAGAGCTGAATTAAGGTTGCCTTAGATTGAAAGTGCAAGCTTTCAGGATCTAAAGCAGAAGCTGAGGTAACCACTTCAGATGCTTTAAAGGGTGCATGTGCCTTCTGACCTGAACCACACTTCAAAGCCAATGAAAGCCAAGTGAAGATAAAAAGGAAAATGAAAAAGATTTCTGCAATCAGCAGTGGAGAAATGGTACATGCTTAGTATGGACCAGACTTCCAATTGCATGAGAAGCAAGTTGATATTTTAAAAGATAAGCTACGAAATCCAATTTTTTAAAACCATTTTAACATATTCTTTTCATACCATGACACTTCAGTGAAACTCTTCTGTTACTGACAACAAAGATATTTTATAAATAAATAATATTTGAGGGGAAAGAAGGTTAAATGTGTTCTACCATATCATAGCCTATATTCTACGTTTGTTCTTTGCTTAGGCCCTAATTCTACCAACACTTATGTACATGAGAAACTTCATACATGACTAGTACCATGTATGTAATTTGCTCTATATGAAATTTCAATAAAATTTTAATTATCCAGGTTTTAGTATCCCTGTTACATATTAACATAGATTCAATTATTATTAGTTATTTGTACTGTGGTAGTACCTGTAAGATCCAGTCATGGACCAAGACTCCATTGTGCTATGCACTGTACAAATACAACACAAAAAGATAGTCCCTACCCCAATTAAACCAGTTTTATTCTGAAATCATTGCAATTTTCCTGCTATACCTGTGTGTGTCCATCTGTCCAGGTTCTTATTCCTTTAAAAACCACTTCTTTTTTGAAAAGGTTAATTTTTACATTTTAAATAATCTCAAAGCATATGCTCACACATACAAAAGTGATTTAAAACTCACCTTTATACATCCCGGATCCTGCTGTAGCTCTGTACTCACTGTTTCTCCATGCTGTATTACAGCAGCCGAAGGACTACTTTAATTTACACTGGGCTGCAACAGCTAGAAGGGTTTGAAAATGCAGCCAAGGATCAATGTAACACATGAGAATCCTTTGCACAGCCTCTTTCCTTCAACCCATCTCCATATACACATTTCCTCCTGCTATTCTGGCAGCATAGTGGAGGGGAAGAGAAATGCAGGTAAATGGTGTCAGCTCTATGCCACAAGAAGATCACCTTTGCACTGGGTCAGACTAACTAATTTTAAGGTCACATTATGTCAGCAGTGTGATCCAAAGCATCTTGCCCAGTGTTTCTGACTCAAATACCAAACTGAGAGGATATCAAACTAGAACTGTCCTGGCCTCCTTGCCATGTTCAATAAATAACATTAAGATGTAAAAATTGGTAACAGGTCAATGATGCCAGAAGGTTTTTACATCTGATAAATATTTTATAGGAAACGAGTTATTTATCTCAGTGTAGTTCTTGCTGTATATGCTGCATCACAAAACTCATCATTGGCATGCGTTTTTGACTCCTCCAGTCAGAGAGAGGTGTAATTCAACACTAGTGCAGTTCTATCAACAGTAATATTGATGGAAGCTGTAGCACACACAAGGTTAAGCCCTTTTTTGCCATGAGATCCATGCATTTCTATCCCCATGTCTTGCTCAGAGCAAGGTGAGATGAGACAATGGTGAAAAACCAGAGTCTTACCCTCACTAAAGCTTCCTCTATTACTTTCACTCAGGGGATGCTCTTCCAGTAGTGGATAATGCATCCAATGCCTACGTGCAGAGAGACCAGTGATGGAAATGACTTGGAGAGTGAACTATTTTCATATCTAAAAGTGGTCCTGGTCATGTCTGAGGCACATTTGATGGGAAAACATTCATAGGAAAATATTTCCCCATTATTTGCCCAGTGCTAGTGGCTAGTTTGGACATGGCTTTACAGCCAGGAAAACAGGCATGGAAAGATTTAGGGACAAAGGTGAATTACCAGCAGTGGCAGGAACAGAATTTCCAATCCCATGTCTAACCACTAGACCATGCTTCCCACGTGCTTACACACAGTAATGTGTTTAGAAGCTTTATTCTGAAAATTGCTGCCTACATGACTATTGCAAGTAATATTGTAAATACCAAACAAAAGCCTAAAATCAAGTTGATATCAACTGAATCCAGTATATAATCTATCACAGGATTATATCATACCCTTGCAGTTGGATGTACTTTTTTCAAACTATAGCACTATGATCATAGTAATTTAAAAAAAAAAAAAAAAAACCACTTCTTAAAATACAATAGGTACTTGATGGAGAGTAACAACTATTTGACAGTTTGGGGCTCAGAGATGGGGAGCTGCTCTGTTTAGGACTTAACATTAAGTACCTGGAAACCCCTCTTCATAGAATCAAGAAAAGATGCCTAAAAAAATAACCCCTTGGTTTTTGTGAAGCAGCATGAGAAGCTGGATGTCCTAATTAACTTGCAAACATTAACATTTGTTTACTTTAAAGGATGCCAATATTCTTCTACTTCTTGACAATCTGGTGGGGGAGGGCGGAGAGGGGGATTTCCTGCATGCCAAGCCCGAAAACAAAAAGCAATTGCATATAGCTTTGGGAGCTCCCAAACTGCTGGCAGGAAGGGGTTATAAATAACCTGTCCCTTAGATGCTAGAGATAGTTATTAAATATATTTAAAACAAACCTTATATCTCTTTCATCTCTGTATGAATAGAGGCTCTTTACACAGGCAGTTCTCTATTCCCAAAGATGACATCATTGTATCATTAGAAATGGGAGACTGAAATAAATGGCCTGTCATCAGGTATCTATCATCTTTGTTTTGTAAACTTCACTTCCTGGTCTGTTGTAATTTAAAAGTGAATGCAGTCATTATCAATTTCTTCAAACAAGTTCTCCCACATTTTGACAAGGGCAGGATCAAAACAAGTTGACATACAATTCCTAACAGTGTTCAACAAAAATCAAAAGCCTGCTATTTCACTGCCCAAAAAAAGCTTATTTCTTTTGGGAGGGAAAATGAGTCAACATCAGACATGGTGGTAATAAATTACCATCATCTGCCTTACAGCTGTAAAATTCCTGCAGTTAGTCTTTACACAAATCTATCTTAACAGCAAAAATGAAGCTTGTGCACACATGGCCCATCAACTCTATAAAAGACCTGCATTACAACATGGTTGTCTCCTGACATGGTTAAAAAAATGTTCTGTTTTGCACTGATGAGACAGTATTCTAGCAGTGTTGCAGAATTGTGCAAGACAAGGTTAGATCTGCAAGACAGAACTATGATTTTACCATGACATCAAAGGATACCTATAACTGGGTCCTTTGTTGGCAGTTTGTAAATTGTAGATGAGTCTACAGGATGACAGGGGAGCATAGTATTCTAGCATCATGTATTCTTGGGCCATGTCTACACTGCTAAGTGACGTCGACTTACTTTAAGTCGACTTTCAGCAGCCGATTTTTAGAAGTTGCAGCAGCATGTATACACTACGCTTTTTGCACAGGTCTCCTGCATTTACACTGAGCACTCAATTCGAATTGCAAAGCAGTGCAATGTGGGTAGCTATCCCACAGTGCAACTAGCTGTGGTGGCTGTTGGGATGAGTGTCATCGTCCCATGATGCAACACTGCTTCCCCCTCTCTTCTTCACCTCCCAAACAAACAGGAAAAGTATTTCGGTGCCGTTTTTTTTACTCCCCGCGCTCGCCATTGCTGTAGAGACATGGAGCCAGCACAACTCTGCACTATTATTGTGAGCATCACAAATACATCGCGGCTTATCGAGTATTTTCGAAGTAGAGCAAGAAGCCAAAGCACAAACAGTGATGCCACCGAGGCTGCCTTGCTACAAGCCATCAAGCAGAACAATTCCCGATTGCTGCAGGCTGTAACGAGTCATCTGCATTCTGTGGATTGCCAGTTCTGGTGCAGGGAAACAAGCACAGACTGGTGGGACTGCATTGTTATGCAGCTGGGGGATGATCGGTGGCTGCAAAATTTTTGTATGCGAAGGGCAACTTTCCTAGAACTGTGCTCAGAGCTGGCCCCGTCCCTGAACTGCGTGAATACTCACTTGAGACAAGCTCTGACGGTGGAGAAGAGAGTCGCCACCGCTCTTTGGAAGCTGGCAACCCCAGCTGTTACCACTTGGTTGGGAATCAATTCGGAGTTGGTAAATCTACAGTGGGCACTGCCGTGATTCAAGTATGCAGTGCCATAAATAGACTTCTGCTAAGAAGGCTAGTGACTTTGGGAAATGTGCAGGACATAGTGGAGGGGTCTGCCACAATGGGGTTCCTAAACTGCGGGGGTGGGGGGTGCTATTGATGGGATGCACATCCCTGTCTTAACACCCGCCCATCTAGCAACCGAGTACATAAACCACAAGGGGTACTTTTTCATGATCCTGCAGGGGCTTGTGGATCACAGGGGTCGTTTCACTGTCATCGATGTGGGGTGGTCTGGGAAGGTGCATGACATGCGCATATTTCGTAATTTGGGACTGTTCTCTAAGATGCAGGCAGGCACTTTTTTCTCCAGATCAAAAAATTCAAATTGGGGGTGTGGAAATGCCCGTAGTGAGCTTGGGGGATCCTGCTTACCCCGTGCTCCCTTGGCTAATGAAGCCGTACACCAGTCACCTTGACAGCAACAAGGAGTATTTTAATAAGGGGTTAAGCAGTTGCAGAAGGGCTTTGGGTGTTTAAAGGGCAGATGGAGGAGTCTCCTCACTAGGCTGGACCTGAGTGAGAAGTACCTCCCTTCTGTGATATCTGTATGCTGTGTTCTTCATAATGTGTGTGAAGCAAAGTGAGAGGTTCCCCCAGGGTAGGGCTGTAGAGACAGAAATTCTGGCTGCTAATTATGAGCGGCCAGATGCCAGCCCTACAATGAGAGCTAACCACAGTGTGCTTTGCATTACGGAAGCTTTGAAAGCCAGATTCTGCAATGAGATGCAGGACTGATTTCTGTTCCTGTATGTTGTTTGCCTTTGGTGAACCTCCTCCCCTTTGATATCTGTGCCCACCAAATCCCTCCTGGACAAGATATGATTTAATGAAGAAACATGTTGAAATTATGCTTAACTATTTATGAACATTCAAGTCATGGGGGATGGGGAGGAGTGTTCATTCACTTTCTCAAGGGGTAGGGTGGTAGCTTGCTGGCCAGCTGTCAGCATAGCAGCTGCTGCTGCTTCCCTCCACCGGGGTGGAGGTGAGCACGTACTGCAGCCTGGCCAGTCTCCTCAGAGGCTAGGGGCAGGGGAGGGGGCAGGCATCAAAGCCCTCAGTCGAGGGGCATTATGGAGTGGCTGTAGCATGACTTTGTCCTTCCTCAGCTGCTCCTGAAGCTCCACAAGCCACCGCAGCATGTCTGCCTGGTCCCGTGTGATTCGCAGCATCTCCTGCGTGGTACTGTGATCATGCTCCATATTTCTCTGCAAGTCTCCCTGTCCATGTCCATATCCTGGGACAAGGTCAGCCGCCCCGTGCTTTGCTCTGTCTCTGTGGCCGCTGAGGTCTTCGTGAGCTCACAAAACATGTCATCTCTTGGTTTTTGTTTGGTTTTGTTTTCCCCTCTTTCTAATCTGCGGTAGTCTTTCCGCAGCATTTCTTGAGGGTGGGGCCAAAGCCAAGGTGTCTACAGAATGAAAAAAAATAAGGTAGCCCCTGTTCTCATAGTGAAGAAAATGATACAACTGCAACTATGTGGACAAAAATCCCCATGCAGTGCACAGGGCAAACACAGAGCCTCATTCCATTCCTGACGTCCCAGAAGGGTCTGAGGACAGCATGGAGGGTGGGGGAGTCTCTCCTGCTATTTTAAACCCTTACAGAGAGGAACTGCGGAGAGCGTTGGGGGGGGGGGGGGGGGGGGGGTGTCTCTGCTTAAAACAAAGATTTGCTGGACACAGCGGGGTACCAGTAGTGTTCTGCCATGATGTAGGCTCCTTTGATTGCAGCAAAGTATCCTACCGTGGAGGGAGGAACATGTCAGCCCTCCCCTGAAAACTTTTGCAAAGGATAACAGATTACATACATGAAAGTTTCCATGAGATATCAACTGATAAACGTAGCATTTCTCATCACAAAATAAACTGTTCCCTGGGTAACCCCCCAGTACAGTCAACGAAACGCCTGAAATCCCCTTCGTGTCCGTTCCCCCCCACCCATTGTAAAAGGACAGAATTGCTAAGAGGAAGGAAAAAACAAACACACACCTCACCAGATGTGCCTTCCACAGGATCATTAGTGCTGTCCTGTGTGCTGCTGGACTGCTCTGCGGGTCAGGAATATGTCCTGACTTTCAGGCAGAACGGACAGCACGCTCTCATGCACCCTGCTCTCCTCAGCCTCCTCCTCCTCGTCCACAGAGTCCTCATCATTGTCCATGGACTGTGACCTAGCGGAGGTATCGATGCTGTGAGGCAGCACCGTGGTGGGATCGCCACCGAGAATTTCATGAACCTCATCATAGAAGCGGCATGTTTTGGGCAAGGAACCAGAACAGCTGTTAGCTTCCCTGGCTTTCTGATATCACTGACGCAGCTCCTTGATCCTCACCCGGCACTGCTGAGCATCCCTCATGTCCCTTCTCCAGCATGCCCTGGAATATCTTCCCATAAAATGTACAGAGATTCTTTTTGCTGGCTCTGAGCTGAGCCAGAACGGACTCCTCACCCCACAGCCCGATGAGATCCAAGACCCCTGGTCGATTCCATGTTTGGGCTTTGCAGGAGCCATGTGGAGAACAGTGACAAAGCTCTCTCCATGTTGGCAACACAGGAAATGAAAATTCAAATCTTCCCGGGGCTTGAGGGGAAGGGATATTTCCTGGTAGTGTGACCACAGAGCAGCACACCACGACTGTCCAGAGCGGTCAAAACGGGGCATTGTGGGATACCTCCTGGAGGCCAATACATTTGATATAAGTGAAGTTGTGTCTAATTGACACTAAATCGAATTTGTTAATTCAATTTAGGTGTTACGCCACTTGCAGAGGTGGTCTTATTAAGTCAATTTGAGGTGACAATTCGAATTAACAGTGGTGCCAGTGTAGACGCAGGTGTACATAGGTCGATGTAAGTGACTTTATGTCGACCTACGTCGCCAGTGTAGACCAGGCCTTGGACATCCTTTTTCCCTTCCCCAGCATAACTCAAATTTTCCTCTCTGATATCTCTTTTCCACCCTTCCAAAACAGGTTACATTTTATCAGTCTGCTGACCAGATCCCATCCAGACTAGAGAGATATTTAATGAGAAGAGCAAGCTATTGTAGAAACACAGGACTAGAAGTCTTGGAATCTTGCCCCACTGAAATCAATGGCGGTTTTGCCATTAACTTTAACTGGGCCAGGATTTCACCCAGGATTCTAAAACCACTTCTGATACCGCAGCCTTGGGCAAGTAACTAGACTGGTCTGCGTCGGTTTCACTCCTAATAGGGTTATGCTATATGAAATAGTAATAAAACAGTTTTGTCTGCCCTGAACTTGAACTTAAACCATCTTCAATACTTGTTCAGGGGCACCTCAATTTTAAAATCAGCCTGGTTCATTTTCCTAGTACAAACCCTCCAATAGACAACTGATATACAGAGCTCCATAGTTCTCCAGCAGAGGTCAGTGCAACACACGTGCGCCATGAAGTTCATTACTTTTGGGCATTCCATTCACTATTCAAATTTTGTAAAACAAAAAAAAATAAAATCAATGTTATCTAAACATGCATTCAAAATAATATCTTCTGAAAATCTACTTGGCTACATATTATTACAATAAGATGATGAACAGACGGTGATGAAACACTAGCCACAAGGGTCTATTTTATATTACAAAGTAATAACGTTTTTATATATATATATATATATATATATATATATATATATTAAAAAACTTGCAACATAAGGATATGTTCTCTGAACAGATCTTCTCTGTTCAGTCAAGAACCTCTACCTAAGCACCTCCTGCCATTCTTATTCATGTGAGTAATCACCCTCAATCATGCAAGTAGCCCTTCTGAGTTCTACTTGCATGAAAAAAGATTGCAGGATTAGGACACTTGTGCCCACTTGGCAAGTTTTACTCACCCAAAAACAAAGTCTTATATACATGCTTAACTTTACATGCTGTAAGTAGTACCATTGTGTTCAGCAGAACTACTGACAGTGTAAAAAATTAAACAGGTGATTAAATCTTTGCGGCATTAGGGCCTAATTAATCACTAGCATCACTGATAAATTGTTAATTTACAATTATATTTTATACTTCTCAACAAACATGCCAGAAAGCATACATTCCCATCATTATAGAACCTATTGTTATGCTGACATCTCAAAATATCCTGCAAAGACCAACAAAAGTAATTCTTTCAGTGAATGAGTTTAGTTTTAAATTTAGGTATTTACTTGTAAATATAAAGTACATAGCTCAACAGTCTATAAGTAGTAGTTGTACCAACACACTCTTGCAGTGAAAATGATTATACACATGTATGAGTTACTCGTTCGCTCGGTTGGTAGGATTTACCACGAAAATTAACAATTTTTGTCAGTGTATTGTGTATTTTGCTATCAAGCCTATACAGTCTTCAGTGTATACCCACATACTTTTACTGTAATGGTAAGATTCATCCTATGTTGTTTCATAGCATTTTAAGATGGTATTTATAAAACACTAGAAGAAAAGAAGCCTCACACCTTAGTGGTATGCTAATTATCTTTATTAGGACTCAAAGTATTTACATAATAAGTAAAGTAACATCCCTGTTCAACCCAAATACATTTGTCAGAATTTTAACCTTTGCAGTTCAGAACTATTTTAAAACCGTGTAATCCACTTTATTTCATGAATGTAAAGTATACTCCTTCTAAACGGCAAATTTACTTTGAAATTCCTGTTTGGTAACGTAACATTTAATAACACACAATTCATTGCTAGGCAATGAATGCACTGTCTTGTACGTAAACCTTATCTGGGATCAGATTCAGGACCTAAGTTTTAAAATGAACTATAATGCTGCTACCCCAAATTCTAGACAAAACTCACAAAACCACACCTGGAAGTCCAACATTTTTGACTGATACTACAAATGCCACTTTAAAGACAGTAGCAAGCATATTATTGTTAGAGTGTGGGGGCTTGGATTCCGGATGCCCGGGTTCTCGCCTGGGAGAGGAGTGGGAGTGAGGGGAGGGAGGGGAGTGGGGCGAATGGAGCCCAGATACCTGATTTCTCTCCTGGTTCTGGGAGAGAAGTGAGGCCTAGTGACTAGCTGGGAGCTTCTGGTCAGTCTCCTGTCCCCTGCCAGGTTTCTCCCCGTGCAGCAGGGCTCCCCGCTCCACAAGCAGCTAGGATTCCCCCCATCCTGCCTGGCTTCTGTGGGGCTCCCATCCAGAGCTTCCCTCCCACCACCTGACAAGTCCCTAGGCTAGCCTTGCAGGTCTGCTGCCCAATTTTCCAGGGGCCCCAATGGCCACCACTGCCCCCCCCACCCCCATGCCCTCTGCTCCTGCTGCCTGGGGTCAGAGCCTGGCTGGGAGCTGCAGCCACATGCCATTGCTGTCTGCCCATATGTGCAGATAAGAGAGGGACAGTCCCTCCTACCTGCACATGTGGGCAGGCGAAGGCAGCGGCTGAACACCATCCAGAGCTCCTTGATCACACCTAAGGCTTTTTTTTTTTTTTTTGGTTACACAATAGGGAGGGGACATGGCTTGGGAGTTGCTGTGCCCCCCCCCCCCGATTAGCAGTTGCAGCCGCCCTGCCCCTGAGGCTGCCAGAGCAGCAGCCCCAGGGCTTACTCAGCCCCTGGGGAGCAGGGAGATGCTGTCAAAAGAGCTGATTAGATCAAGCTGATCGGCTGGCAGCAGGCCAGGCGAGCCAGACAGCCCATCTGCAGCCCTGTGGGGGAAACAACTGATCATCCCGCTGGGTGTTCAGCGCCCACTATTTTTTTCCTGTGGGTGCCTCAGCTCCTCAGCACCCCTGGAGGTGGCACCTGTGTCTCAGGCTGAAGGGGAGAGTTGTGATATGCCATCCCCCTCTTGTAGAAATTTGATAGAATCTTCCCAAAGCCGCCTTTTGCTCTTGCACACACTGCTCAAATGGCTCAACTTGCCATACTCCTTGCCAAGCTGTCCTAGTGCGGGGCACTTCTCCTTTACCTGCTCATGCTGTCTCCCACAATAAATACATCTCATTCTGCGTATGGGATCTTGGCCACCTGCTCTCCTTTGCGGCAGTCTCACTGCATGTACTTCTGGGGTTTTATGCCTCCTAGGGCTTTCATTCTTTCCCTGAGACTTCTGCTGCTCACCTTATGTCTAAGCATCTGTCTAATGTGAGATCACTTTCCTGGAGCAGCCACCCCCAGAACTCGTGATCCCAAGTGCTGCAGACTACCCTGTCCTGAAGTAGGGAGTTTGCCAAGTCCCCAGAATTGCATGTAGCAGCCAGTGTGGCAGTAACACAGGGGGTCTATCTCCCCCCCTTTGGATGGGGTTCTAGAGAAAAACTTGTGCTGCTCCAGTTTTATTCTGGTTTGGGGAGCAATAGGGCCCTTAAGATACCACCACTTTACCTCCTCCACCCACATCTGACCTTACCTAGCTATATCATAATAAAAACTGCTCCTGGTCTCCTCTAGGATTTTACAACAAGGTATCTAACGCACATTAGTTATCTCACTGCGAAGGAAAAAAAGCATACAAAAACACACTGCATTTTGTCAGTGAATAGCTATTGCCTTCTGCTGGCGCTCCCCTTGGTAAAGCAATCTACCCACTTCGAATAGCTCGTACAAGCCAGGCTTGAGCCTGCAACCCTTCCTATGATGGGTTCACTTGAGTAAGATTGTAAGACTGCACCCTTGGAGCGTAGACTATGTCTTCTATATATTGGACAGCTCTGAGCACAGAGATTATAGTGCTTAATAAATAAAATACCAATAATGCCTTGAACATTTCATTGATTAACAAAGCAGTGGCAAGACAGATTGGTCATTCAATATAGTGAACTCTCTTTTTCTCTAACATATATGAATAATATGGAAAGGGATATATTCTTATCAGCTATTATTTCCCCCCACACTTAAACTGCTAGGAGATATAAATTTAAAACAAATTAAAAATCAGTATTTAGTATTTTGTTGTTCACTTCTGCTGTGTTATTAACTCGCGCAGTTCATTTTATTAAATGATTTTAGTGCTCATGAAAATGTGCCAATTTGACAGCTCTAGAAAGTAAAGGTCTCAGTTTAGGTATAACAGGCAGCAGTGAAATTTTCACTGCAGTGGCTAGCCCATGTGCTTTAAAGGTGACCTGGAATTTATTTTTAAATTGGGTTTTCATATGGATTTTGCATTGTTATGACAGACAAAAAAAAAAAAAAAACAATCTGAATTTGTCTTTTTTTAAAAAAAAACCTACGAACATAAAAAATATCAACTTCTTTCTTTGCTATAGAAACTGTTGGATGTCTCAGGATGTATATTGTTTAGGTTCTCACACTTTAAATGAAGGGATTATGATTGCAAGAATATTCTATCTTCTACTGTAGACAATGGATTGTGTGGTGTGTCCTGGGTGGAAGCTGGAGGCATGTAGGTATGTATAGCAGTCAGTAGGTTTTTGGTATAAGGTGGTGTTTATGTGACCAATCTTAATATCCACCTAGGTAAATGAAGAAACAGATTGACAGAGACAGAAGGGTACCCAGAAGTCACCTACTACAGGACAGACCCAACAAAGAAAACAACAGAACGCCACTGGCCATCACCTACAGCCCAGCTAAAACCTCTCCAAAACATCAAGGATCTACAACCTATCCTGGGAAACGATCCCTCACTCTCACAAACCCTGGGAGGCAGGCCAGTCCTCGCTTACAGACAACCCACCCAATCTGAAGTGAATACTCACCAGCAACTGCACACCGTACAATAGAAACATTAACCCAGGAACGTATCCTTGCAACAAACCCCATTGCCAACTCTGCCCGCATATATACTTAAGTGACAGCATCACAGGTCCCAACCACAGCCACCACACCATCAGGAGTTCATTCACCTGCACATCTACTAATGTGATATACGCCATCATGTGCCAACAATGCCCCTCTGCCATGTACATTGGCCAAACTGGACTGTCGCTACACAAAAGAATAAATGTACACAAATCAGACATCAGGAATGGTAACATTCAAAAACCAGTTGGAGAGCACTTCAATCTCCCTGGACACTCAGTAACAGACTTGAAAGTTGCCATACTTCAACAAAAAAAAACTTAAAAACAAACTCCAGCACAAAACTGTAGAGCTAGAATTTATATGCAAACTTGTAACTATCAGACTAGGTCTGAATAGAGACTGGGAGTGGCTAGCCCACTACAAAAAATAATGTTCCCTCTTTTGACATTCACACCTTCTCATCTACTGTTGTGAACAGCCTCATCCAACCTGATTGTATTAACCACGTTAACACTTGCTCTCCTCACTGTGATGTAACTCACTCATCCTTGCAGGTATATCTATACCTGCCAAACTGAAGTGGGTTTCTGCCCATGAAAGCTTATGCCCAAATAAATTTGTTAGTCTTTAAGGTGCCACAGAACTCTTGCTGTTTTGGAGGTTTTATTTATCAAAATGTTAAATAGTAATTGAAGTTAGTCATTGACAAAACTTAAAAAAAAAAAAAAAAAAAAAAAAAGGCCTTTCTTACATCTCATAAAGAAGCAAAAAAGGACGGACATTTTTTCCCCCTTTGCAGGTCATCTTTAACCTTGCCCGAAAGGACCAAACCTTATTTCCACTGACATTTAAAACCACAGTAGCAACCTTCCAGCAAGGCTCTCTCTTAAAAAGGTGCTAATTTGCACCCCAATCCACAAACACTTGGGCTTGTCTACACAGGAAGTTGTTCCTTTAAAAGTGGGTTAGGAAAAACAGGAACAAGGCACTCTTATTCCAGATTAATAGTGTCCATACATGGAAGTTATTCAGGAATTAATTTTAAATGTAACACCTTACTTTAAACAGAGACAACTTTCAAGTGTACAATAGCCTGCAGGTTTTAGCTTCACTGCCTAAAAAGGTAAAGAGTGGTGTGTGCATGTGTGTTTAAATAGCAAGATAATAAATGTGTGATCGTTATCTCACTGTAAAATCCTAGCCGAGACAAGACACGTGTAGCATTTACCACTAGGTAACTAGGTGAGGTCAGCACTATACCCTCACCTAATTTACCTAAAGTGCCTTGTCTCTACTATGTTTACACAGCATCTCATCCTCTGACTCCACTTCCTCATCCACAGCCCTCCCAAAGTATCCACGGGGCTCTTGGCAGTGGAGTCGCCGCTGAGGATGTGTCCAGATCCTTATATAAGAGGCAGGCCTTCAGCACAGCACCAGAGCAATGTTTTGACTCCCTTGCCTTCTGATAGGCCTGCCTCAGCTCCTTTATCTTTGAACAGTACTGATGCATGTCCAATTCATAGCCCTTCTCCAACATGCTAGAAGAAATTTGACTGTAGGTATCAAAATTCCTTTGGCTGGAACGGAGCTGGGACTGCGCAGCCTCCTCTCCCTTATACTCAGCAGATCCAACAGCTCTGCTGGGCTCCAAGCAGGAGAGCATTTGCTGTGTGAAGCTGCCATGATCAGCTGGGAAGATGCAATGTGAGCTCTCCACGCCAAGCAAAGAGGAAGTAGAATTTCAAAAGTTCCTGGGCCTTTAAAGAGGGAGGAGTGGATGCCTATGTACTTGAGTGTGGGGTAGCAGAGTTCGAACTTCTGACCAGGATGCTCAGGATGGGCATTGTGGGACACCTCCTGGAGGCCATTACAATAACATAATCAAGCGCAGTATCTACACTTACACTTTGTCGATGTAACTTTGCCACCAAAAGCTCTACGCCTGTCATCCAGGTGGTTTTATTTTGTCCACAAAGCAGGAGAGCTGTGTCAGCGAAAGGAACATTGTAGTGTGTACACCTCCATTACACGCTGTAGTGTAAACAGGGCCTGAAGGTCATGCACCAGAAGCAGTAGAACCATAGTTTGTAGTGAATAGCAGGTAGATATAAATGTAAGTGAATTCCTAATGTAATGCTTCTCCATTTTTAAGATTTGTACATGCAATATAGCACGTAGTCTGCCTGATAGATGGCTTTAATTTGGTAGTTGCCTATCTAGATAGAAACTAGCTTTTTGATTTAGTGACTCTTACACACAGGTCAGTATTCATGTTAAAGATGACAAAGCATCTTCATACTGGGCTTCAATCAAAGTGCTCAGTAAACAAATGGCAATTTTGATACATATAAATCTATTTAGATCTAATTTAGCACACGTCTGTATACTTGTACAACAACATGAAAAAATGGTGGTGGTGGTGATGCTGCTAACCATATACTTTGGGTATTTTACCTCTACAGGGAATTACAATATATGAAGACAGAGGATAGGAGCCCCTTCGAGCTTACATCAAAGATAAAGAGACCCTCCAAAAACTTTGAAAAAATATTATTTGTCAAGAAAATCAAAAGAATTCAAAATTGTCAAAAGCCACCAGTGCTGGACTGAATTCTATGATGCTGGCAGCAGAAGCCTGGAGAGGTGTGTTATATTGGCACTTGGCAGCTATAGGATGAGTTTTTTAGTGTAGATGATGTGCCACTAATACTCTATCACAGAAGTTGTTCTTGGAAATACACAAGCAGTCGAATTTGGCACATGTCCGAGTAGTATGGAACCCAGGAAAGAAAACAGACTCAATCTAATCAGAGAGCATCACGTTCACCTGCTCCTATATCCACCAGAGCAAGCATGCCTTCCAACAATTGGTCCTGTTGAATTGTTTGCATGAGAAAAACCACACAAGGAAAGACAAGAAACTTCATAAAACAGTAACATTTGAGAGAGCAACCAATCCAAGGGGAAGAGCACATCAAAAAGGAGCGATGAGATGTAGCGCAGAATATTTGTGGAAGACTTGGTTGCTAAGGATGCTGTTTATCACTCAACATGCCTTTCTTCCTACTTGAGTAAAACAAATCTTAAAGCAAAACCATCTAGTTACACTGCAACAATGCAATCACCTCCTGACATTGCATTTATCAGCGGACTGATTGAAGAGACAGTGATCTTATGTACAACAAGATAGGCTTTTCTCCTGTACAAGCTGCTACAAATTTATAAAAGCTCTACTTCTAAGGGAAGTAGAAATCGCAAGTTATGCCAGTAGCAAACAGGCAAGATTAGAAAAATACTGTGGTTCTGCAATTTCATTCCATGCACAGCATGGACAAGGCAAGTCTACCATTGTTCTCCACAGTGCAACAACATCAGCTGATGCTATCCAAACTGCTAATAATCTGAAGCAGGAATTTAAGTCATCCAAATGTTTCATGGATGCGCTTCTGGTGAATGAGCCTGATGAACAGCTTTCAAATAAACAAGCTGTTTCATATAATGCCACTTCAATCCTTCGGTCTGAAATAGCCAAAATGAAAGCATCAGAATATTATCCAAAGCCAGGTGATTGTAGTGTACAGATGTCAGCTACTTTTGTGTCCCAACTGGTGCAAGAGTTTGTCCTTTGGTTGATGAAGAGGCATATAATTCAGACAGCAATGAGTATCATCCTTCAGAAGACATTCATAGAAGGAACCTCTCACTTGCAGAGTGCATAGTATTTAACAGTTCCAAAGTTATCACACCACCATACATAAGCCTTGCTGCATAGCTACACCAGGACTTTGGGTCTCACAATTTAATTGACATACCACACCTACTCTTCATGGATTCTGCATCAATTATGATGAGCTCAAGTAGTTCACCATTAGCACTGCAAAAACTAGAGTAGAAAGACGCTGAGGAGGTGTGTTAATTCCAGGTGGAATTCTGCCACTTCATGCTGGTGGAAGTCTCATCCATACATACAGATCATTGATGGAAAGAATACCTTCCATCCAGTGGCTAGAATGGTATTTCAAAGAGTCTGCAGATACTTCAGTGATATTTTTTGTGATACTGGACTGTGGGAAAGTCACTCTCACTGGGCAGAGTCTCTTATGCAGTGAGCAGAATTTGAAAAACCTAGAACACATCCAGAACACTCACCCTGAAAAAAGTACTTGAGAAAAGTCAACTGAGTCTGTATGCAGAACAGTGTTCTGTGCAGAGAACTGTGTACATGTCAAGGCAATGAAGACTGTGGTAATCCACACACTCAAAACAGATCAACAAAATGAGGATTATGGTGTTACTACAAATGTCACCAGTGCGATTACATTTCAATGATACCTGTACAAATTTGTAAGAGTTTTTTTTAAAACCTTTTCAGGCAAATATTAAAGTGCTTATTTTGACATATTGATGTCATTGTTTATCCTCATTTCTGTGGTAACATCACCACTTGACTGCATCACATCACACCTTCTCATATCTATAAGCTTATATATTTAAAAGTTTTCAAATAATGTACCCTCTCTACATACATATTATACATCAAGTTGACCAAATCAGTGGTATCTGTTGCTTGCCTATGAGTTCTTGAGCTGTGCTGAGACTCTGCAAGAATTCCAGTTATAATGATAGTGTTGAAATAGGTACCAGTACAATAAAAAGTGGACTTAAAACAACCAGCTAATTACATACAGAACACAAAATAACTGAGACATGCCAGTAGTGGACAAAAATTGTCACTAATAGAGGCCCAGAGGTAATAGGTGCCATATTTCCTGAGGTATCCAATTCCCTGACCAATTTTTTTTTTTAAATTAATTCCTGAAAATGACCCATTAATTACTCTAGGTGAGGTTAAACCTATAATTTAGTAATAATCTAGTGCCATTAATTACTCTAGGCAAGGTTAACCTATAATTCACTCAAATGTGATTTAAAATTTAGTGGAGAATTTCCATTTAATAAACCTCCCCAAGGGAATTTAAGGGCTTTTAATCTTCATGATAGTATTTACTTAGATGTTCACAACTGGTTGATAAATAATTTAGACTTCCTCAAAGCCCTTTGACAAGGTCCCACACAAGAGGCCTAGTCATGAGGGTGGAAAGGCAAAATACTTTCATAGACCAAGATCTGACTAGAACACAGAAAGCAAGAAGTAGGATTAAATGGAAGGTTCCTTACTAGATGTTCTGTTGCTTAATACATTAATGATCTGGAAGAGGAGCATGTAGTGAGGTACCAAAATTTGCAAATGATTCAAAGTTATTTAGGATTAGTCAGAACAAGAGACGACGGTGAGGAACTTCAGAGAGACCTAAACAAGCTAGATGAACATCTTGGCAAATGAAATTCAGGGTTGAAAAATGCAAAGGAGAACACAGAGGAACACTTTTAAGCTACTCATACACCTTGCAGTAAAAAAATTTTTTTTTTTTTTTTTTTTTTTTTAAAATTACATCAGAAGCACCACCTGCCAGATAATCAATGAAGCCACTGGATGAGTGAGGTGCTAAATGAGCACTCCAGGAAGATAAGGCCATTTCAGAGAAACTAAATGAATTCTTTACATCAGACTTAATTGAAGAGGATGCAAGGGAGATTTCCACACCTGAGACATTCTTTTTAGGTGACAAATGTGAGGAACTGTCCCAGATTGAGGTGTATCAATAGAGGTGGTTTGGAACAAGTTGATAAGTTAAACAATAAGAAGTCACCAGGACCAGATGATATCCACCCAAGAGTTCTGAAGGAACTCAAATATGAAATTACATAGGTTGCAGAACCACTAATTGCACTATCACTTAAATCACCTTCTGTACCACCACTGGAGGATAGCTAACTGTGACACACTGTATCCCATGTACATCCTTATGGTGCGATTTGTGTATTGTCTAATGCAAAGTATGTCATGTAAGGTGTTTTTGGAATGCTCATGACATACTGAACATTATTGTTATGGTAGTATGTTTCCTGCAATGTCATACATGTGTGCAGATATGAAACTCTGCTATATCATATCCCCAAATGTGTCTCACATGACTTGAATAGATGCAGACAAACACAAAGCTGAGTGTTCACACCTTGCAACGGCATGAATATAAGAACAATGGATTGGCCTGAGCACCTTTGAGCACTTTGACTCAAGTGGAAGAAATCATGTCCAGTGCCAGACATGGCCAATTGCCTTTTTCTTTTAACAAATTAACTTAACTCCCCTGGAGTCAGGTATCAATGTTGTCTCAGGGCTCTCCCCTGGAATCAATCTACATAACATCAACAACTCTGACAATTGCCCATGGGATGGGGCCTGGCTGCAAGACTCATCTCAGCCAGCTGTGGGTAAGCTAATATCAAGGACCAAAAAGCTACTGAAATATTAAGCTTAGTTTAGGAGGTGAGTTACCTTTTAGTTAATTATTGACCAACTCCTCGCTTTATATTAATCTGATGTATATTCACTTAAAATCTTGCTGTAGTGAAACTTATTGTTTCATCTAAAAACAGTGCATCTGGATTGAGTGTGTGTAGAGACTTTGCTTAGAGTGACAGAGCTGGTGCATATACATTTCTTTGATAAATTGACAGACAAATGTAAATGAGTTTGCAGGGTACCGTGTACAGCACTGAACCTTATAAAACGGCAGTTCCTAGGGTTGCATCTGGGATTGGGATTGTTTGCTGGGGGTCTATCCCATAAGCAGCTGGCCAGAAGCGCTACTTCACGGGGCCGGGGACTGATTACTCACAGGAGGCTGGGCATGGGCTAACTCAGGAGTGGGTGGTTCACACAGTAAAGCAGAGTAAATCCAGGCCCAGGAGTGAGGAATTGGGGTGACACAGCCACACACCAGTCCAGATGGGAGAGGGGGAAGGAATGTCACACTAATGTGACACCAATTTTTTTTTTTTTTTTTTTTAAAAAGACTCCAGAAGAGATCCTGACAATTACAGGCCAGTAAGCTTAACTTCAGTACCAGGCAAATTGGTTGAAACTATAGTAAAGAACAGAATTGTCAGACACAGATGGACACTATGTGCTGGGGAAGAGTCAACATGGCTTTTGTAAAGGGAAATCATTCCTCGCCAAGCCATTAGAATTAGTTTAGAGGGTCAAAAAACATGTGAAGAAGAGTGATCCAGTGGATATAGTGTTCTTGGACTTTCAGAAAGTCTTTGGCAAGGTCCCTCAGCAAAGGCTCTTAAACAAAATAAGCAGTCTTGGGATGAGAGAAGGTCCTCTTCTGAATCAGTAACAGTTAAGATAGGAAGCAAAGGGGAGGAGTAAATGTTCAGTTTTCAGAATGAAGGGAGATAAATGATGGTGTCCTCTGAGGATCTGTACTGGAACCAGTGCTGTTCAACATATTCATTAATGATCTGGAAAAAGGTGTAAATGGCGAAGTGGCAAAATTTGCAGACAATACAAAATTACTCAAGATACTTAAGTCCAAAGTAGACTGTGAAGAGTTACAAAGGGATCTCACAAAACTTGGTGCCTGGGCAACATAACAGCAGATGAAATTCAATGTTGATAAATGCAAAGAAATGCACACTGGAAAACATCATCCCAACTATACATATAAAATGATGGGATCTAACTTAACAGTTATTTTCTGGCACTGACCTACATGGCTGTCCATCACACTGGAAGGGTAAAGTTGGATGAGGAGGTGTTATTCTGCAGCTTATTTCCATTCTTTGTACAGTCATGTCTCCCAGCAGAGTTCCTCTGGGTAGCATCTACTGACTCTTTAGACACCTCTGAGGAGCAGTGGACACTGTCAGTAGTTCTCTGTTTGTGTCCCCTTCCGGTTATCTGATTTTTACCCTATGACTTTCATTTCCATCCCTGTGCTATCATTTGTTGTCTCCCATAATTACTTGTGGCTTGGGTTCACTGGGCCCTCTCCGTTGAAGGCTCTTTGTTATGGGCAGGCTTATGCACGCCATCTTTTGGAACCAAAGTAAGTGGTGGTACACACCTTCCATATTCTCCCTGGCTGCCCCTCCCCCCAAACCAGCTGCAGGACATTTGGCTGGTCCACCTCCTAACCACACCCAGAGAACATCTGTATACATTCATGTGTCACATTATCCACTTCCTCACCCTCATGTTCCTTTCCAACAAGAAATGGTGGAACCTGCTGCCACCTAAGCGGGATGAGGAACTCCGGTGGGCCACTCCACTCTGGTCTCTCAGCCCAACAGGGACATCAGGTAGTGGCTCCTTCGCAGACCTGTGAGTACAGACATGTATCTAGTGTGGTTCACAAACTTCTTTGACATCTGTCACTTTTGCAGCAAGAGGGAGAGCCTGGTGCACATCTACATAGGGTGCATCAGGTTGCAGCCCCTCTTACTCTTACTGAGGTTCTGGCTGCACTTCTCCCCACACCTCTAAAGTCTTGGAACCTCCTTATCAACCTCCTCCTGGTTCTGGCCAAGATGGCCATCCATCATTCCAGGAGGAGGAAGTTAGATGGGAGAGTGCTCTGATATTGTGGAGCCTATTTCCATTCCCTTGTTCAGTCATGACTCCTGGCAGAGTTCCTCTGGACAGCATCAACTGATTCCTTACATACCTTTGAGGGACAGTGGGCACTGCTCAGTTCTCTGCTCCATGTCCCCCCTCTGCTTCCCTGGTTTTCAACCTCTGATGTCACTCTCAAATCTTGTTTTCTCCTTTTTTGTCCCCAAAAATCATTGGTGGTTCCTCTCACTTAGCTGAGGGGGCAGGACTTTAGACTTGGATGGACCTAGAGCACCTGTTCTGGTAGTACTAATACTAACTCCTACAATAGAGGAAGCAGGGATATCTCAGTAACCACAATAGGTACACAACCCTGATTTATCCTGAGAATGGTCTATTAGCATGCTAATAGAACGTTCCAGCAGCACTGACATTTTTTATTTTGTTTTTTTCCCTTTTCTTGGAGGCCAATTCTACAAACACCTATGGACATGCATAACATTACTCACATGAGTAGTTCCACAAAAGAAAGTTTTACTCACATACTTATGATTAACTTAAGAACATTTTGTGAGACAAGACTATTGACGCTGATGCAGCCCCATAAGATAAAGAGACACTGAAAAATCACAGCCTCACCATTGTACAGAAGAAAGGGGGGGAATGTTAGAAAACCATATGTCATCATACATACCAATCACTAGTGTCTGTGAGCCAGAGTCAGTGATCAAATTCACCACGGATCCACATGCTGACAGAAGGGTGCATGGAGCTCAATGTAAATTAAAGTCATCCTCACTTCCTGGCAGATTCCAGATCAGGACAAATATACCACCAGCCTTCTTCAGGCACATTGGGTTTAGCTAGTACAGGACAGGAGGGTGTCTCTGGATCAACTTTGTTGAACTTGCCCAAGATTTTTAAGCCAAATATCACTTTCTAAGCGGTCCCTCTAGCAAGTTCCTAGCAATCATATGTTCCAGTGGTATTAGAAGGTATGTTCTTAGCACTCAATCCTGAAATGCTGACCACCCATAGGGAGGTCAGTGCAATTTATTTATCTTACCAAATGGCTCTACTTATTTTTCAAATACTCCAAATGTACAAATTAAGAGTCAAACTACCACTCTGTTAGCAACTCCAAAGACAATAAGAAGCAAGCGACAACTCATCTGGCTGTTAGGTAGCATCTTTTAAAGTTTACCCAGGGATGAGAAGTTTCCTTTACATGTCTTTTGTTAACCACCCTCCCTTAGTTATATTTTAGGATTATCTGTGAAAAGAGGTGCAAAAACCCCAGTTGTGAACTCACATTTTACAGCTGGGAGCAGGAACACTTCAAACAAAAAAATCCCAGGAATCATCACCAGTACCTCAGAAGTAGTTATTTCATTTCAAGTTAAAAATACCCAACCTGAACCAGGTCTGTTCTCTTTCTTTCAAGCTCTTAGAGGAGGATAATTAAGTGAGGCATGAACTCCTATAGAGCTTCTTGAACTTTATCCACACCCCTGTCACCTGAATCACAAAATTAGATCATTAGTGTTCTTTTAAAAAGCCACCCACTCTCATGGGAAAAGTTTAAAATCTACACAGCTGGGAAGGGGAGTTATTTTCCCTCTCTCCCAAGCCAAAATTGCCCAACTTATCTAGTGACAACAGGAGAGCTTGGGTAGCAATTTTGGTTTTGCAAGGAAAGAGTGACCCATACTGTTATTGCTTTTAGAGTTACACAACAGACCTCACATTCCCACCCCAAGCTATGCTCCAGTCTGCTCTGCTTGTCTCCTCCCCTACTCTCAGCATACTGGCCCAAGCCTCTGTGACTAACTGTCTCTGACTCTAGCTAGGCCCTTCCTTCCTCACTCACTCACTAATCAGTTGCTCAGTTTCTTTCATGCAGATACCGGATATGAGCAACCAATCCCTGAGCCAAACAGCCCTAAGTCACATGAAAGAGAACCACTACTAAGAGGGCAGAAGCAAACACTAGTGCCTTGTTAACTTAAATTACTCCAAAGCCACCCTCCCCACTCCTCCACATATGTTCCTCATTCAGAATGTCACAGCTGTTTTATCTTTAGCGAGGCCGGGGTAATTACATTATAGAAAAACAGCTACAAGGTGTTTGAAGGGATTTTAAAAAGCATACTGTTGCTTCTCTTTCTGTATCAAACGAAAATGGACTTTTGTGCATAGCTATAGGCTGCTGGATCTAAAGTAAAAGCGCAATTCCTGGTGCGTCACTGTGTAATTTAAAACCAGCCTTACTTTTACAGCCTAAACTATGAGTAAAAACGCTCCTTCCTTAATTCAAATGCTACGTGGTTTTGAGAGTGCCGAACGGCTTGCTTTCTCTGCTAAAGTTCAAGCAGAGCTGAGTCCTTTGAATTCCTCCTTTCACACGTGCTTTAGTTACACATTTTATGTCAATAATTTTATTTGTCCCGATCAAACAAAATCCAACTTTGGAACCGCTAAAAAACAGAGCACACAGGACCCCGGGAAAGCACCCTTTGTTATTTACGAGCTGGAGCCAGCCAGCTCCCATTTCAGTCAATGGAAAGACCTGGGGTGAGTTGGATCGAGCCCTAGAGGGACAAGACATAGCTCGAACTCCAGCACATCTGATTTCAGAGCAAAATAAACTGTTGCCGAACCACGTGTTTTCCTGAGAGGCATGAGTCAAGTTGTTTTTTTTAAAAAGCCACGAGTGAGCGTCTCATTGAAACACACAGCAAAGCCCATCAAAAGAGTGCCGGCGAAAAGAATATCCTTTAAAACTGCCTTAAAAATAACCCCAGCATGAGAGAATCCTCGTTCACACGAGTGGACCCCACAAAGCGGAGTTAAATCTGTTCTTCTAAAACAGCGGGCTGGTGGGTGGAAAGTGAACAACCCAAGCCCACCAATCCGTGTTGGTGAAGGGTCCCGGCTTATTTACCGGACGAGCTCCTGGCCCCCCTTCGATTTCCAGTAAAGGCAGCCACAGCTGCTGGCTGGGCAGAGCGAAGCGGAGGGCTGAATCAGAGCGGGCTGCGCGCAGAGCGAGCGAGAAGTTTGACGGCATGTGGGAATGACAGTGGCTCTGGCTCCGGCGTGCCAGGAATTTCGAAACTGTCCTGCAATCCCAGCCGCATCACAACAAGGCGGCTCCAAGCAGAGCAACCCCCGACCAGCAGGAGGAGGAGGAAAGATTTTGCCTTTGGCGTCTTGTTTTTTTTTTCCTTTAACTGGTCCGGGAGGGGGGAGGCTGGGGAGGGAGAGCAGGGCTTATTTAATGCTATGCTAATCTTTTAAGAGCTCTTTTCTTGCGCTACGTGCTTTCCTTTCTTCTCCATTCGCTTCACACTCAGGAGTGGGTGGCTCATCCGGCAGCAACAGGAGGAGGCTAAGTCAGGGGCAGCTGTCAAAAAAAAAAAAATCCCCCCTCTCCCCTCCCCTTTGCTGTTTAATGATCAAACGCCTGGCTGGGAAGAAAGGCAGGAACCAGAAGGCACAGAGGCTCCCCCTGCCCTGCACTGTCACATCACACGCTCTCTGGTGTGTGTGTGTGTGTGTGTGTGTGAGTAAGGCTATCCCTCTCGCCAGTCTCTCCCCCCCCCCCCCTTCGCTGACAACCGACTCAGCACAGCAGCCAGAGAGCAGCAGCAGGAGGAGGAGGAGGAGGCGAAGCACTATTGCTCTCAGTGACTCTTTCTCACTTACTCATTGCTGAAAGGTGGGGGGAGGGAGGCTCTCATGCACCTTTTCCCCCTGGTGCCTTTTCTCACGTTAACAAGCTTGGGGCCCAGCACCGGGACCAGAGGAAAAACCAGAACAAAGAAAGAAGAGGAGGGAAAGCACCAAATCCTGCCCCGACATCTCCAGGCAGAAGGAAGCTGTCAGCTGGCCGGGACACGAACATCCAGCCCTTTGAAGCGCCTCGTTTAGCGGGCACGGCTGGAGGGAGGGCACCGGGAGCCCCTCGGCCCGCCTTCAAGTTGCAAAAAGCGAGATTGTGCAGCCAAAAAAGAGAGAGAAAAGGCCACTTGATTTGTGCGCGTGAGACTAGGCAAGCCAGCGTCGCCAGCTGGTGCAGACCACGGCTGAAGAGCACGATGAAAACTAAAAAAGGTAGGGGTGCGAGCGGGCGAGGGGGCCAGGCTGATTCCTTGCCCGGCCCTCGCTAAACCTCGATGGGCAAGTGGAAAGCGAGCGTGTTGCTTTTCGCCATGTGGAAAGCCAAGGCGTGTGTCTGAAACTTTAATTGCAGGTTGGCTTGATGGGGCTCATTACAGAAAGTGGAGCCAGTTTTCTTCCCCGACCCCCTTGTTTTCTTTTGACTCGGATCCTTTCCCTCTTTGTTGAGCTCATGTCTGCAATGGCAGTTGAGAGTGTTTCACTTCCAGACAAAACATGAGGGGGGTTGTTTTGGACGCTGCTTTCTCTCCAACCATGCTGCTTGGCTCCCTGTCAAAAACCTGGTCAACTGCCTGCTTTGTGCCCGGATAACGTTTTATTTTCGCTTGTTTAAAAGAAAAAAAAAACCAGGCTTTTTCTTCTCTCTTTCCTCCTCCCTCTCCCCACTCTTCATGTCTCCAGTCAGGTCTCCAAGGAACTGTTTTCACAACTTTAAAAAGCATACCCCAACCCAGTGCAACTCGCTGAGCAACGCAGTCTGAACTACGGGGTGGCAGGAGCTCTTTGTTTGAGAATTAGCCTGGGGAAAAGGGACAAAGGTGGGGGAATGTAAGAGAATTTAAAGTGAGATTTGTATTTATTTATTTAAAAACAAAAAAAACCCTTCTGCAGATTGATCTGCCTTTAGATCAAAGAATTTTTTGTTTGCAAAGACTAAAAGTAAAATGATTTAAAAACTTACCCACCACGTGGCGGGGAAGCAGCCAAAAGACTTTTGAAAAACTTTTCATTGTATTACGTACACGGACAGACTTTATAGTCAGAGGATTGTCTCTATTTTCATCTGTAATGCTGTTGAGTCTCTTGAAAGTTAAAACGTGGCTACAAAGAATTGGAACACATTTGAAAAATGTCACTATTTAAAAAACAACCACCAGATTTCGGATTTTGTTTCCTTTCCAATCTCCCCCACCTCCCAGTTTTAAGAGGCTAATCAGTAATGTAGATTAATGACTTTTGGTATTTAAAGACCTTTAAAATATCCAAGCTAGTGAGAGTTAAAAAAAAAAAAGAGTACTGCGCATGTTCTCTGCTCTAGAGCTGTGTTGTTTTTTCCTACTGCATGTTCTTGTGGTTCAGTACAGAAATCTATTTCATTGTTAATGTTCCTGGAGCCCATGCAGTATGTGTTTGTATACGCCTGTTTTGCACCTTCTGAATTCTTGGTGTATACTTTTAAGATGTGCTCTAATATAGTCTGTAGTTCTCATAAGTAATCTTGGACTCTATTGATTTTAAAACAAAACGCACAAAGGAACATTAAACCACAGAGCTTAAGTTTAGACAACAGTGATGGTCTTGTTTACACTCTCAAAAAATCAAGGAATTCAGAGTTCAAACCGAAACTTTGTATTTACATAACCCACCCTCTCCTTCCAAATATTTCAGTGTTCTCCTCCTAACTGGAGTGATTTTAGATAACGTGTTGCATACCAAGCCCAGCCCTCAGTGCCTAAAGACAGTTACAGCCTTGACTCTAGATTTTCCAATTTTTGTAGATTTGTTCAGATTTTTAAGGTTACTGAAAGTATATGGTTTAACTAAATTATTTAGATTAGTTATTTTTAGAACATTCCTGTGCTCCCTATTTGCACAGTAGGGGTGATGAGTTGGTTTCCTGTCTGCTGCTGCTTCCATTGTTCTGACTCCTCTCCCTGAGGGCAGCTACCGGTTGTCTAAATACCAAACTTAACACACTTCCAACTGTTTTTTTCATCACCCCCAAAATCAAAGATGTTAGGACAATGGTTTTTTTAATTAAAGTTTGGGCTTGCAGTTTTCATTTGTGGCCTGTGCTTTGATACTCAAAAAGTTTCAGAGCATGGCCTGATTTAAGATTTCTTTCTTGTAGTCCAAAAACCCTGTTTTTAAATGTTTTTTCTATGGTACAGCCAAGTTTACCTACTTTGTGGAACCAGTAAAGCTAAAGCAATGCATAGGAAAGAAAACTGGTTCTTCCACTTGTAAAAGCACATTTAAAGGAAAAGGAAAACTTAATTATTTGCTGTGGAAATTCCCTTACACATCTCCAGGGCTCCTGTGTCTGATCTGGTTAATTATCAATAATATTAACCTGATTATTTTTTAGTTTTTTTAACCAAATTTCTAATTTAAATTCCTTTCCAAATTGGTATATCCCAAGTTAAATCCCTGAAGCTTCTTCTGTGTATGGCAAGAGTTTAGTTTATAAATAATAATGAAATGTAGCTCTTAAGTCAATCACACTGCAGTTCTTCCACTTGCTTGTTAACTTATATTGTAGTATCCAATCCTGCAAAGATATTGCTGTGTGTTGAAGTTTATGCATACCAGTGAAGTCAGTTACAGGAAGATTGGGGGCCTTTTAGACTGGAAGTGTTATCTAGATATATGTGAAACCCAAACAGAAATTCACAGAAACAAAGGTTGAGCTAATTATCTATGAGCTGATCTAATCTATTCCTTCTGCCAAAGGGATACTGTGCCTTGCACTATACTTGTCCAGTTTCAAGTGATTCAAACAATTGACTTCTACCAGTTTTCTTGTGAAGCTCCGTCACAATACAATAGGACATTTTTCCTGATATTCAGCCTAAATTTTCATTTGCTTAATTTCATTCCATTTCTCTTAGTTGTAGCCCCCAATCCATCCCAAATAATTCTTCCTCCTTACTGTTCATACCTCTAAGTACTGATAGGTTTTTTTTCCATATCAATTTTAGTTATTTTGCAAAACTATACACCACAATTTTTTTCTCCTCATCAAATTTATCCCTCCAGGCCTTAAAGCCCGAAAGGTTTTTCTGAATTCTTTCCAGTTATTCAATATCTTCCAGGTAATGAGGTTCTCAGAATTTTATGCAGTGTTCAAGGCATGATCTCCCTAGCAGGGAACAAGAAAGGGACATATGAACTCCTTGCTGTGATGTGATGTAACACAGTATGTTAAGTTCTCTGCATGCTGCCAAACTAGAATATAGGAGCAGGTAAATCAGTTCACATTATATAAAAAGTGGAGCCTGATGCTATAACCATTAGGAGTAGTCTTCACTGAAATCAGTGAGACAATTTGTATGAATAAGGACTGCTCATCTGAGTAAAGCTTATAGAATTAGAGCCAAGGTCACTTATTGTATCTTGAGTCTTGTTTACATACAAACTTGCACCAGTTCAGTTTAAGTAGTGAAAACATCATGTAGACACACTTACATCAGTTTAAGAGGGCTTTATTTCAGTTTAAACTTGTTCCTAATCAACTGAAGCTAATTTGAAAAAGCCTAGTGTAAACTGAAATAAGTGTTCACACAGCCTTTTATACCAGTTTAACTGAATCAGTTTAAAAGTCACTCCTTAAAATAAAATGGAAGTGTTCTGCATGTAGACAAGCCCTTATTCTAGGGTATAAATAACAATAAATGGTCCAGACATGGAGCCTAGGTGGGAAGCCTTTCAACTGTGCCCTGCTAAAGAGGAAACCAACAGCATATAGTCTGATTATTAACAAGAAGAAAAAACAAAGCTGGGCTGCAATCAGCAGGAATGTTCTAATGAAAACAGAGGCTTGACAGCAACAATGTGGCTTCTGCTCTAGTAGAGTGTCAGCTGGGCTAGTATGAGATTTAGAGGCTTAACTTCCTGTTGCTTCAGCTTCTGCACATACTTTGGAGATGTTTGTTAAAAGTTCAGAGGTCTGATGCTTATTAAATGAGCTCATTTCAATGAGGAGTTGCAATGCTGTTTGTTCCTGCTTAACCAAAACCTGTTTTGTGTCATAAAATTATGGGAACATGTCACACTAAGTAAGCAGATCAAAGGACAGACTCCAATAGTGTTCATTTCTTTTTTTATTACTGCATTACAGTTAGGAAACTTACAGTTGTTTGAAGGGAAACTATATTTAATTAAAAAAAAAAAAAAAGGAAATGTGATCTCAGAAAGATTTGCATTATCAACAAATATTTTTGGTGGTTCTTTTTTTTTTTTTTTTTTGATAATTCTTTGTCACATTTTAACAGGGGAGAAACAACGATTCCAAACCTAAGTCTTTGTTATCAAAGCAAAACTCTGGTCTTACTATTTAGAAAGAAGCTTTGCATAAAATGTTTACTAAATCTTGAAATTAATCCCAAATTATTTTTATAAAACTGCACTTATGAATGTTAATTTACTCATTTGAGTAGGCACATTGACTGCATCTCCTTAGTTTCTGCTTTACACCATTGCTGTGCCTTCAGCTCCTTGGTTTCTGCTCTTCACCATTGCCTCTTTTTGTCTCCCAAGATCTCTGTTTTGATATATGTGTCTGTGGCCTAACATACTTTTATTATCTTCTAAAAAAATTAGTGCAGCAATACTTATTATCTGCCACAAGCAAAAAACAGCAATGTTTGGAACATTAGGTGAATTCATAGATTCCAAGGCCAGAAGGGACTATTGTGATCATCTAGTCAGATCTTCTGTATAGCACAGGCCATAGAACTTTCCCAAAAATAATTCCTAGAGCAGATCTTTTAGAAAAACATCCAGTTTTGATTTTAAAATGGCCAGAGACGGAGAATTCACCACAACTCTTGGTAAATGATTCCAGTGGTTAATATCCTCACGGTTAAACATTTAAAAACACCTTATTTCCAGTCTGAATTTGTCTTGCTTCTCTGAATTCTGTAAACTAGTTTTAGCTAGGTAAGTGTGATTTACATTAGTGAGCTGCTGTGTAGAGCCATCATACTTTACTTTTCAAGCATAACAATAGTTTAATGTGATGTTATTAGGGTCCTAATAGGTTTTTTCCTCCCACTTTGAAATACCACCTGCATGCACTAAGGACCAAATCAAATACACAATTCAGAATTTACCATGAGTTGATTATTTAAATTGAATATTATTGTTTCTGTTCTCTGACTGGATAACTTAGGTAACTAATCATCATAGGGCAAACTGTATATTTAACTGTAACATTCACAGTGTTGATTAGTTACATAAATCATCCAGTCAGGGAACAGAAACAATACAACACAAGTTACTTAAGTAACCACTACAGATTGAATTGTGAATATTCACAGAGTATTACCAGTCTCTGTGTTAAAAGGGAAAAAATCACTGAATAAATCTGACTAATTGCAAATGACAAATTCAGGAATACCACAGTTTGCTCTTGAATAGAGAAAAGGCAACATTTTTCAAATGCTCAACTCTGTCACATCACATTTCATAAATATCTGTGAAACTACTGTGCAAAAACTCACAATTCTTTCTCTTGGATCTGACCTCAATTCCTATTAAATCTTTCACTATGAACATAAATGTAGAGTTTCATAGTTGATTGCTGTTATAAATGTGCAAGTTTCTTTTCTTTTTTTCAATAAAATGGAAGTTCAGACTAACTTAAAAGTGATTTAGGGCCTCATTTTCCTTTTGTAATTTCTAGAAAATACTTTTGAAAGCAAACCTATTGTGAATCAAAAAAGCTGCTGAACTGTGCTAATTGAATCTAGTGGTATCTGTGATTTAGATTTATATATAGTTTGTAAGATTCCTAAAATTTCTGGTGGGATTAAACTACTTAAAGCCAAAGCAAAGTTTTGGGTTTTTTTGTGGATATCAGTGCTATTTGTTTTGTTTCCTCAGTCAACACTGTACATGTTACTAAAGGAGCAGAATTGTGTCGTGCAGCCACAGAATATGAAGTATTTGATTGTTCACATAGTGTAGTTCCAAATTACTAGTAATATGGCTTACTGAATTAATTATAGACGACAGAGACTAAATGAAATATTGAAATAAATTCCTTCTCTATGGGAGAAAGATGTGCAGTAAAACTGTAAATATAGAGTCCTTATAGTAACTATATGTCAAAATCTGAATAGGTACACTACTTAAAGTGTGAGGAAAACCATAAAGTTCAAAGCATAAGTAATCAGGGCAAAGTTGAAGTGTGGCATGTTCTCCAGAAAAATAAACGATGCAATTCTGTACAGCTAGTGGCACTATTTGGGCACTTGCAGTTACCACTTTTTTCTTAGTTGGGTGAATTTTGTGACACTTCAGAAGAACCAGCCACAACTTGCTTTCTGTTCTTTTCCCGTGCCATTCATTTTTATTAATAATTCTGGAAAGCGCTGTTAAATGTTTTAAACCTACAAAGCTATCCTTAATCAGAAGGAGACGCACCAGCATGTTAAAGCGTGATTCAATACAGGCCAGGCTTAGGTTGGGTGTATGTTTTGAAATTCTTGTCTGTTGGCTTTTTGCCTAGTCATGAAACAGCCTTGAAGAAAAAAAGATTATTGGAGGCATACCATGATTGGAAGTTATCTGCTGCATGTGACCAAATAAAAGGTTGCTAAGGGAACCAGCAAACGAGGGTGTTTGGAGAAATATGCCCCTAGGAATAAGTAGTGGTGCTGCTTTTGTTCAATTGACAGGGAAGTATAGCTTGTGAAGCTATAGCTACAGTACACATCCCCTAAATATGAGGCTTGGTTTGACTTGCAATAAAGGCAGCCAACACAATACAAAAGCATCTAATCTGGCAAGGATGTGTCAACTTGTTAATGTTTTCTAAATTAAAAACTAATGATATATAAGAAAAAAATAGAAAAGCGTTGAAGTGAAAAATGCTGCAAATAGAAGTTTTTTTAATTGAAGTGACTGTTCTCACCTTTTTATTACTATAGGCTTAGCTGCAATATCTGGCAGTGAGACGGAGGATGATGACACCATGGAAGTCCCACTGGATCTTTCCTCTTCCTCTGGTTCAGGCAAACGGAGGAGACGTGGTAACCTGCCCAAGGAATCAGTGCAGATTCTTCGGGACTGGCTGTATGAGCACCGATACAATGCCTATCCATCAGAGCAAGAAAAAGCACTATTGTCCCGACAAACACACCTTTCCACACTACAGGTATTTTTAAAAAGTTCCAGTTAAAATCAAAATGAGCCGTTTTCTCTTCTAAAGCTACTTACTCTCTAGTCGTCTCTCTCAAAAAGATTCATACAGCACATGTAATTTTCTTTATATGTTGTTGTTGTTTGTGTTGTGGCAGCACTCAAAGGCATGGACTAGGATTAGGACCCTGTTGTTTCTGGTAGTGTACAAACACAGACAAGCTTACAGGGTATGCCCCTGATACTGTAAAGTCTTATGCACATGCTTAATTTTGCACATTGTGACTAAAGTGACTTCAATGTGTCTTCAGACAGTGCATAAAATTAAGCATGTGCATTAGTCTTTGTAGGATTAGGGTCTAAAAGACAACTTTGCATATAAGCAAAGTGATCAGAGTGATAGGCACATGTATTAGCAGTATAATTTTCTTTGCACTATAAAAATGGTAACTGAGTCTGATCCAACAAACGCATGAGTATATAACTTTTATTCATATGAGTACTCATGATTCATAAAGTCAGTGGGACAATTTGCATGGGTAAAGTTATTCATATGCATGAGTGTTTGCAGGATGAAGCCCTTCTTTGGGAATGTGAATCAGGAGGTTTGGGTTCTGTTCTAGCCTCTGCCACTGAAATATGTATGACTCTGGGCATGTCACTTAGCCTTTCTATGCCTCTCTTTTCTCCACTGTAAGGGGGTATAACATTACTTCTCTACCTCACAGGGAAGTTGGGGGACTTAGTGCATGAATATTTGTGCATTTTCAAATCTTTGGGGTGAAAGGTCATATAGGAGTGCAAAGTATTACTATTAGTGATTAGTTTAAATTTTAATTTTTATCTTTATAGATAAGTATTGTAATGTAAATGTTGCAATTGGCTATTAAGTAAAACTTCTTTAATATAACATCATGAGGAAAAACTATTTTATATAGGAAATATTTTTTAAAAATAAAAGACGTTAAGTCATTTGTTATTGCCCAGGAAACAGGCTTGATATTTAAACAAGGACAAATTTCAATGAGGTAATTCATGTTATGTCTGTTGACACAGTCAGTTGAGCAGGGAAAATCAGTAACTGTTTGTGGGAGGAGTGGCTCTTTTCATAAAGAAAAGGTTTTTCTGTTGTTAATTAACCTAAATGCAGAGAACAATAGGTAATAGGTTAATATACATTCAGCATTAAAAGCTAAACCTTTCACTTCAGACTAGCAGTCTTCTTTTGCAGGGAGAAAAGAGTTGGGGTGAACGAAGGGGAAAGGTTTTCACAAGGGTGTGTCAGAACTTGTTGATCAGTCTCTTTTGTTGTAGAGTTAAGGAAACTGCTTGGAGGGATTCATTAATCTAACTGAAAGACTGTAATGGCATGTAGTGCGGAAGTGCATGGAGCTAGATATTAAGATATCATTATGTTCCCAGGTCTGCAACTGGTTTATCAATGCACGCCGCAGGCTTTTACCTGACATGCTGAGGAAGGATGGCAAGGACCCAAATCAATTCACTATCTCACGAAGAGGGACTAAGATTTCTGAAGGCAGCCCCATGGAGTCTTCCACAGGCACAAAAAACTACATTCCACTGTTGGAGGAGAACTCATTTCTTTCTGGTACCACAGGATTAAACAAGGCTGTGTCTTCTAAACCTTCTTCTCCAGGATCAGTTTTGGCTCGACCTTCAGTGATTTGCCATACCACTGTAACTGCATTGAAAAATGCCCCTTTCCTTTTGTGTCAGCCAGCTGGTGTAGGCCCGACCACAGACCTGCAGCAGGCATCAGCCAGCAGATTTACAGACAACTATCTTGTGTACCACGAGGATGCTTCTAAACTGGGACCTGGTGCAAATGCACAGAGTGGCCTTTTCAACACTCCTCCTCCGACCCCACCAGACCTCAACCAAGATTTTAGTGGATTTCAGCTTCTGGTGGATGTTGCACTCAAAAGGGCAGCAGAGATGGAGTTGCAGGCAAAACTTATGGCCTAATCCCCCCCTTTATTTTCAGGCAGGAATTTAACAAATATGTGGTTGTTGCTGCCCTCATGATATCAAAAGACTAATTTCATTTTTTATTATTATTGTTATTATTCTTATTTGCACAAGGGATTGCTGAAATAAAGCTTCCTGTCACTGAGACGTTCTTCAGTGGAATATGGTCATTCCAAGAATTATAAACTTAAAGCTACTGTAGAAACAAAGGGTGTTTTTGTTTGTTTGTTTATTTTTATGTTTCTTAGTAGGTTTTTCATAATGTGAGATGGTTCCCAAGATCATGTGATTTTTGTTTTCGTTTCTTTCAGACTGTGCAATATCTAGTAATGATGTACTCTTCTTATCATTCCTATGTGGAACAGAATATACCGACATGCTGTCTAAAACAAATTTTCAGTTTTTTTAAACAATATGAACCTGGATGATTTCGCTTTTTTCCATGATGTAATAAAATATTTTCTTTAAAAATGGATGCATACAGAGTGTTTTGTGAACAGGAGCTTCACAGGGGACACCAAGTTGTGCTCCAAATATAATTGAAATAGAAAGAAGCCAGCAGGAGCTTGAAATGTCTGTCTTCTCTCTATGTAGATCAGAGACCTGCACTAGCAAATTACAAAGTTGCTGTAAACAGGATATTTACAGGGGTGAGGTAGACCAGAGCTGTCTGATAGTGTCCTCTGGGTCTGGGCTTTTCAAAGGAGCCAAAGGGAGTCATGTGCCAATTCCCATTGACTTTCAGTAAGATTTGGGCACCTCTCTTCCTTAGAAATACCTTAAAATTCCCAGCCACAAAATGAGAAAAATGAGAAATCAGGGTGGACAAGAAGAGAAGTGAGAAAATTCAGCCTAGAAATGAGATGAGGGATAAAATTTTCAAAAATATCCAAATGCCATGGACTTGGATTCCTAAAGGTCAGATTTTCAAAAGTGTTTAGTCATTTTTCTGCTTAGGTGCTTAGTGGAATTTACAAAAACTCCTAAGTGAGTTAGGACTTAGGATCTTTTGTAAATCACACTAGGTGCCTAAATATCTTTGAAAATGTGTCCTAAGTAACTTGGGAAAATGAGACTTAAGCTTCTAAATCACTTTTACGTGTTTCTAAAAAAAATTTACCCTAAAATCAGCATCTTGGATTTCAGTCTTATTTGAATGTCTCTATCCAACTCCAGTTCTCCAGCTACAAAATCAACTCGTCTTCCCATGAAAAAATCAAGTTCCCTAATAATTCTAATGTATTGTTCTGGGGTGTCAAGGAGAAGGACATTGAGGACATCTTTATATAACTAAAAACAATGTTGTTGTTTTTTCTTGTGGTGCTTTGCGGTGGATTTTAATCCTTAGGAGATAGCAGACATGTCTGGATCCTCCTCCTGAGAGGAGTATTCTTTGGCTGGAAGTCTGGAACTCATTGGTTTAAATGTCATTGCTGCTTTAATTTTGTTTATTTTCCCCACTCTTGCTCTCCATTCACTTCCACGTTGGAGGTCAGTGTGCTTGCTGTACACTTTAAAAACAAATTCCATGGTCAGACAACTCCTATCATTGAAAATATGGTGCCTCAATGTCATCTCAGATGTTGTATGTTTAAAAAATGCTAACTGTGTTTGAAGGATTTTGTAGTTAGGTGAAACTTGTAACTTTCTTTGAACATCGGCAGCCATAGCTGTATGCACATGGGAGAACGTACCTTGTTTTCACCAAACAACATTTCCGATTCAGAAACTTTCTGTGCTGTTATTTCCCTGCCTGTCTAGATACAGTCCTATCTCCTCCGTTATTTTTATTGGAATATCTATGCAAAATGTTTAATTACAGTTTTATTACTACCTGTAAAATATATATCTTAAGGATACTTCTTCATAAGTGTGAAGTTGATTCTCTCAAGGAAAAATCTGGTCATAAATTCTATAGCCAGAAGGATGATCATCTAGTCTGACTTCCTGTATAACTTCCCCAAAATAATTCCTAGTGCATATTTTTTAGAAAAACATCCAATCTTGATTTAAAGATGGTCAGTGATGGAGAATCCACCACAACCCTTAGTAAATTGTTCCAATGCTCACTCTCAATTTTTTTATGCCCTTATTTCTAGTATGAATTTATCTAACTGCAACACCCAGCTACTGGATCATGTTATATTTTTCTGTGCTAGATCAAAGAGTCATTATTAAATAATTGTTCCCCGTATAGGTACTTATAGAATTGTTCCCCATGTAGGTACTTATAGACAGAATCAAGTCACCCCTTAATCTTGTCTATGTAGCTTAACCAAGAGTAAGCTCCTTCAGTCTCTCTATTAGGCATGTAGTCTAATCCTTTAACTATTATTGTGGTTCTTCTCTGAACCCTCTCCAATTTACCAACATCCTACTTGAATTGTGGGTAGTATTCCAGTAGTGGTTGCATTAGTGCCAAATACAGAGGTAAAATATCCTCAATACTCCTAGAACATAAGAATGGCCATACTGGGTCAGACCAATGGTCCGCCTAGCCCAGTATCCTGTCTTATGACAGTGGCCAATGCCAGGTGCTTCAGAGGGAATAAACAGAAAAGGTAATCATCAGGTGATCCATCTCATCGCCCATTTCCAGCTTCTGGCAAACAGCAATCTCTGCCATCTGACTAATAGCCATGAATGGATCTATCCTCCATGAATTTATCTAGTTCTTTTTTAAATACCATTATAATCTTGGTCTTCATGACATCCTCTGGCAAGGAGGATGCATTGTGTGAAGAAATACTTCCTTTTGTTCATTTTAAACCTGCTGCCTATTAACTTCAATTGGTGACCCCTAGTTTTTGTGTTATGAGAAGGAGTAAATGACACTTCCCTATTTACTTTCTCCACACCGTTATGATTTTATAGACCTCTATCATTTCCCCCCTTAGTATCTCTTTTCCAAGATGAAAAGTCCCAGTCTTATTAATCTCTCCTCACATGGAAGCTTTTCCATACCCCCAATCACTTTGGTGCCCTTTTCTGTACCCTTTCCAATTCTGATACATCTCTTTTGAGATGGAGCAATCAAAGCTGCATGCAGCATTCAAGATGGGGGCGTACCATGGATTTATAAAGAGGCAATATGATATTTCCTGTTTGTATTATCGATCATTCTCCTAACGATTCCCAACATTCTATTAGCTTTTTTGACTGCTGCTGCAAGTGAATGTTTTCAGAGAACAATGAATGACTCTTTCTTGAGTGGTAACAGATAATTTAGACCCCCCCATTGTTTTGCATGTATTGTTGGGATTCTGTTTTTCAATGTGCATTACCTTGCATTTATCAATATAGAATTTCATCTGCCATTTTGTTGCTCAGTCACCCAGTTTTGTGAGATTCCTCAGTTAAGTCCAAAGCAGACTGCAAAGAGTTACAATCTTGAGTAGTTTTGCATCATCTGCAAATTTTGCCACCTCACTATTTACCCTTTTTTCCAGATCATTTATGAATATGTTGAACAGCACTGGTCCCAGTACAGGTTCATGGGTGACACCACTATTTACCTCTCTCCATTCTGAAAACTGACTATTTATCCCTATCCTTTGTTTCCTATCTTTTAACCAGTTACTGATGCAGGAGAGGAGCTTCCCTCTTATCCCATGACTGCTTACTTTGCTCAAGAGCCTTTGGTGAGGGACCTTGTCAAAGGCTTACTGACAATCTAAGTACACTATATCCACTGGATCACCCTTGTCCACATGCTTGTTGACCCCCCCTCAAAGAATTCTAGGACATTGGTCAGGGATGACTTCCCTTTACAAAAGCCATGTTGACTCTTCCCCAACAAATGGTGTTCATCTGTGTCTGCCAATTCTGTTCTTTATTATAGTTTCAACGAATTTTGCCTAGTACTGAAATTAGGCTTTCCAGCCTGTAATTGCTGGGATTGCCTCTGGAGCCTTTTTTAAAAATTGGTGTCGCATGAGCTATGCTCCAGTCATCTGGTACAGAAGCTGATTTAAATGATAGGTTACATACCACAGTTAGTAGTTTTGCAATTTCACATTTGATTTCCTTTGGAACTCTTGTGTAAATACCATCTGGTCCTACTTGAGATTCCCCGGTTTATGCATCCTAGAATTGCATTAGCTCTTTTGGCCACACGGACATTGGGAACTCATGTTCAGCTGATTATCATGATCCCCTAAGGGAAGAATTGTTTTTCGTTCTCCTCTAGTATGGGTAGTGTTTTAAATGGTACTAGAGGCTAATTACTTTGATCTTTGCTCTGAGTTTTACATAACACGTTCTTGTCAACATACAAGACCGAGATGGAGTTTGCTGCTAACTATCCTGACTCCCATGCCCCAGGCATTGGGTTAAGGAGAAAATGACCTCAAGCAAAAAATGATACTTTTTTTTTCTGAAATATGTAAATAAGCACCATTTACATACCTTTCCCCTGTGATACAGATTACTTCTGGCTGCTCCTAGGGTGTTATGAGTTGGAGAAGAGGTGAAAAAATGGAGGAAACAAAGGCAGTCTTGGAGCTCTTTTCTCATTCCCTACCCTTTTCAATGGAAATTTTAGTCAGCAGATTGAAAAATATTAAAAGATTCACTTGCTGACTGCTGCAGTTCCACTAGAATAGCAACAAGAATGAAGGTGCAGCAGGATAAGGGAGAAAGTTGCTGTCACGGCTAAAATAGTCTTAGCTGGGGAAACAAGAACTGTGGTCTGTAGGCCTGATTTCCGTTTAATTATACACAATGGGAAGTAGCTATAGGGTGATTGAGAATCAGGCTCATAATCTCTGATGAATGGTACAGGTATCACTTTGGGGACTTCTTGAATTTACAGCCTATTTCATTTGGGGCCAAACCTTTTTTTTATATTAAAAGAGCAGCTAGAAGCCTAGTCAGGAGTAGAACCTGTTTGTGCAGGATGCTACTTAACCATAGAGTAAAGATGCTCCCAGCCTTCAAGAGTTTATTTAATTTAGAGGTAAAAAATGTGACAAGTTGAGTGTCCACCAAAATAATCTCAAAAGGGAATTTTATTTACTGGTTGCTATAAATTAGTCCTGATAAGCTCTGGGAAGACGTCTCAACAGATTGGAATAGTGGCGATGCAGTCACTGAGGTACTAGCCAGCAAAAGGACTTAAAAAAAGATGACTTCAGAACAAAATCCTAGAGGTAAATTTGGGGTATCCAATGGAGCTAGAATTCAAAACTGAACATGAGACCACATTGCTAATGAGCACGCCTGTGAGAACTGTGCCAGGCACTCAGCCTTGTGAGAACAAAAGGAAAGTTTATTTCTAGAAACTTTGTTGGCCAAAAAGTTTTAAGAAATAATAGAAGGAAACAATGAGATATCAGAAGCAGCTTTGATGGTTTTTACGGCTGGCATACCTGGTGATAAGGCTAATTAAGACGAAACTGTCAAGTACTGACCTCTGCCTAAATTCAAGAGGCACGACCAGATTGACATTTAGCACCTTTAGCAGAACCTAGGTGGCGAAGGAGAGGACATGACACAGTCGTTTACCATGTTTGAATAGAGCACAATAACATATCATCAGTTGGAACAAATTGATCAAAAGCCAAGAAAACAGTGTTGCTGAATATCTAGTGTCCAGCTGAGTGACTATGGATACAGTCTCTGTCTTTTGTGCAGAAATGATTAAACTAGGCCAGGAATCTTCAAAATGGGGGTGGTGATACCACAGCTGTCATGGTTCTAGGTTTAGTTCAGGGCACAGGCCAGGGCCCTTGAAAGCATAGCAGCCAGCTTCATGTGCTGAAGGGAGATAGGTGACTGCCAGCTCTGTCATCTCTTGGTGGTGCTAGAAGCCATTCTCATCCTAATTTCACCATCCCTCCCTTCTAACAAGGTGCAAGGGGCTGGACTTAGGGACTGGTTTAATTCACTTCAGGAAGCCAGAGCAGTTTGTTTACAGATTCCTGGGTGGCACTGACTCAACTTCTGGAGTGCTGCCTGTGTGTCCGCAGAGAATGAATTGAACTGGGAGAGCTAGGAGTAAGGGTGGAGTGGGTACCATACTTGGTGAGAAGAAGTTTGAAGGAGAAGGGAAGTAGAACTTGGGATTCCGAGGTAGCACAAATGGAGAGGGGTGGGGAGCATAACGTATGGCCAAGAGAGAGGGAAAGCATACCCAAAGTCTGTAATGAAATGGCATGGGGCTGTACTGCCTAGGTTGTATGTGTATTATGAACATACTGAGTATTATTTATACCTACTGTGTGTATGGCATTTACAATTAACTGCAAGTTGTATAACTCAAAACTTACTGTGTATTGTGCAGATTATTGGTCTGCATGTCTCAGCCTTCTGTGCTGGCTTTCTGCAAGTACTATAAACATATTTAGCTATTAGCATGCAATTCTTTCAAGATCTATTTCAAATTTTTCTCCTCCTGTCAGTCTAATAACCATTTAAATCCAGTGTGTATTACATTTGATAACCTTTTCCCCTAGTTTTTGCAAGATGTCAATCCCACAAACACAGCAAATGTTCCCTGTACAGAATGTTACTTGTTTTAAGTCTGTTTACTGAATTCCCAAGTTCTTATGTCTTCATCTTGTTTCACTGGTTTAGCTGGATCATTGCATGTTGCTCCAGTATTTAGACTAAAAATGAAAGCGGTTATATTACGCACTCTCTAGTGCAATGTCACTTAATACTGGCCCCATTCTAGACATCATAATAATTACATTCATGCATGCTGTATATTCTCCACTGTCCACTTGAATAGTCCATTCCATGTCATGACTGGGATTTCCTCAGAGTTGTGCAACGTATTGGCCAAGTATTATACAAAATGCTGCTGGTTATGTTGCAAATTCAAAACGCAGCCCAGTTGTATCCAAAGACTTGCTAAGCTTTGTAGCAGATGCACGTGAAATTCATGATTTCATGGTGTTTCCGTTTGAAATTAGATGTCAATGAGTGACTTTGTTTGACTTACACTTTGAGATTCGGGCGGGGGGGGGGGGGGGGGGAAGGGTCATTTGCAATGTTGCAGTTTTGCCACCTCCAAGCACTCAAAAGTCAGAAGCCAATTTCCCTCCCCTCCCGCCAAAGTCATGAGACTGGCTTAAGAATCATTAAATCTTTATTTTAAAAGATATTGGCTCCTGCTTTTCTCATTTGCCTTCTGTTTTTTGAGCCTTTAAGGTGTAGCTGGAGCACATGTTCAAACTTTTCTCCGTACCCATAAGGAGGAAAGGCTTACTTTGTTCTTCAGAACCACACTGAGATTCTCGCAATCACGTGACTCCCGGAACTAGGGCTTACAGGAAATCCTTCCCGCCCCTCCCAACCTCCCTCCACGTATTACAACATTTACCATCAAATCATGAGAGTTCGCAGCACCGCGTTCCAAAACAATGAGGCTCTAAACTGAAGCTGGAGTTTGTGCAAAACCCTATGAAGTAAAAGCGCAGGATAGCACAGTTAGGTTATACATGGACAACAGCGTGCCATGGTGACCCTTGACTAGAAGGCTACCACAGTACGGGTCAGATTTAGTGATGCTGGTGTAAATCAGACCTCTCACCTCCTACTCCCATGCTCCAAGGATGGAGCACCCCTTGTGCAGGGTATTTCACACCAACACAATAAAGGGGTCCTTGAGCCCCCTTTGGGGCCTATATGTGCTACCACACAATAATAACAACTATGAAGCTGCGCTCCCTTGCCTCAAGTGCTTCCAAGCCTAGGATTAACAGATTGACCAGAGGGTGGAGAGAGGTGGATGGTGCATATCTGTCAAGCTTGTACCCACTGCTCCTCCACAAATGGCTCCTTGGTTCTGCAGTGTCCTGGGTGGGGCTGCAGACACAGGGGGAACTGGGCATACACATCCTTGGCAGCATGATCACCCACAGAGTGAGGAGCGCACTATTAGAGGAAGCATCCTCACTGTCTAATTAGTCTTTGCTTCATTTGTCTTAGGGCCCTTAAAATTTGGTAACCACTTCACGCTCAACCTTATTTATAGCATCATACTTTTGTAACTTACAGATGCAAAACTGGTTCCTGCTTTGTTTGGTGAATGAATCTTTCCTGCTTTGGGTATGGGACTTCTGAACTCGGTTTTGGGAGGGAAGGGAATGGTAATTTCCACCAACTTCTGAATTACATTAATTAGTATTTTAATTAAAGCTCATGGTTGAATTCCATCTATTGCTAGGCGAAATTTGTTGTACTTGACACAGTCCAGCTTGCTTTGTAAATTTGTCTGCGTATTCTTGACATTGTGCTGGACACCAGACACATATTCACTGTCAAGATAGCAATTGTGTAATGTCATTAAGTAAGCATTCAGCTATTTTGTGGGTCCCTGTTTTTTCACTTCCCTTTCTAGCCCACAGTGCTCTGATTGTTTGACCTTGTGTTAAGCATCTCTTATGTTTCCTTTTGTATGCTATACCCATTTGGGTGAATACTTCCCCCTCTTGTCTCGCGCGCTCGCTCGTGTCTGTTTTATTTTAGAGTGCTTACACACTATTACATGTAATCCATTTAACTACTTGAACAGTTATTTTGACTATATTTATATTGTTTTGAATGTCATCTAATCCTTGCTGCTTCACTAACGTAAAAAAACAGCAAATCCCTGCTTTGCTAGGAAACAAACCTGCGCACATAGGGCATGAGAGGCAATTTGCTGTTCTTACACATGTATCAAGTGTGGCTTTTTCTAACTTCTGCTTTAGTGCTACAAGAAGGAACAGTTTAAAAGAGAAATAATTAAGACGAGCTGGGATTGGTAAACATGCCCTCACAAACGGCAAATGTTTATTGTGCTCTGTCTACAGTTTAAAAGCCAGTTTGTGGCATCTTTAGTTTCAATAAAAAAAATTCTTCATCTGACTGCTGTGATGCCAAATGTTTACTCAGTTGTGAGTTGTAACAGACAGCTATTCTCTCTCTCTCTCTCACACACACACACATGAGTATGCAGTAGTAATTCCAAGTTAGGTCAGGTTAACAGGACTGATGTTAGCAGGTAGGTTCTGGTGTTTTGAGCAATGTGCAGCCTAATTTTAACAAGGGGCTCCTTCAAAAAGGTTCCACCTCAGTTAGTTATACGTGCCACATTTGCTGGGTAAACTACTCCACCACTACCAGAAATATCCCATCCAATCCCCACACGCTCCCTCCTGACAGAACTATCAACCCTTTCATTAACTCCAGCCCACACCCTCTTGACCCACTATGCTTCCCCTTCATGAGTAGCTCCTCTCCAGAGAAACTGCACTCTTATTTGATCAGCGGTTCTGCCAAAGAGCAGCAGCTGAATGGTAGTAGCTGGACCATCATGAAATCTATGGCCTTGTGGTGGCTGGTTAGACGAGAAAGGGCAGCCCCTTTGGGTGGTCAGTCAGGGAATAAATTCCCTTTGGTTCTTTAACTGGGTAGGCCTCCTTTGACTTCTGAAGATCTCCCTCAGCTGGCGATGGGACAGGAAAGACCAGCTTGCCCTCTCCCTTCAGGAGATTTGGGCTCTTTGGACTCTGGACTGAAGTTGGGCGAGCATGCAGACTGTAGCTGCAGTAGCTACAGGACTTCCTTCCTATTCAATGCAACAGCATCTTGTTCCAGGTACTGCATGTGCTATTGGAGAGGCTGATGTGGAGAATGCTACCCACCTACCTCAACAGATGGGACACTTGAACAGCAGGGCTGATGGTGATTGGGACAGCTCCAGTTTAACAGGGGGAAGGAGAACACACACTGAGGAGATGCCGGGGTGCCCCTCCCCTTAGGGTCTCCAGCCACTAACTGGCTAGTATGCGGAGGAAGGGAGCTGACTGAGCCCTTTTCATTAATTTAAACCCTAGCCCGGCCACAGGGAGGAAGCCTCTTTTTGCTCCATTCCAGCCTTCACATCCTATCCTGCTAGCCGTGAAGATATGTTTTGCAGATGCTGGCAGTCTGACCAATTGCCTGTTTTGGGGTCAGACAAGCATTTTTCTTCTTATAGGTCAAATTGGCAGGAGCCAGGGGAGTTTTTCGCCTTCTCTGCAGCATCCTGGAGATGTAGTGAAATGAAATAGGATTATTAATGTGATAGTACTTGGCATAGATGAGACATGCACAATGTAAAGTGAGGGACACGTGACCGCCCCATATGTTGCCTCTGGGAGAAACGTCCAGCCCCACCTTCCTGGGCCAGCGCAGCCAATTCTGCTGGCACCCGCAGGTGCGTGGCCACAGGTGTGGGGAACCTGTGCCTCTGGGCCTGGCTGGTGCCAGCCCCAGACTGGGGAGATTCTCAGCACCAGAGTCTGCCCAGAACTTGCGGTCACCTCAGCAGGGGAGGCGTGGGGCATGGGCAATGCCCCTACCTCAGGCTGAGCAGAGGCCAGGGAACCTACTCCCAGTGCTTTCCTGACACCCTGCCCTGTGCCCAGCTCGGGGACAGCCACACTCTCCCTGCCCCACCAATTACCTGCAGCAGCTCTGTCCTTCTCCTGCTACACCTCCCTCCCGGCATATTTCCAGCTCTCTCAGCTGCTCTCCCTGTCAGGCAGGCCTGGGTGTGGAGCATTATGTTGAATTCTTTTAATTGCTAGTATTCAGAGAGATGCAATACAGGGAGCGTCTTTATTGAACTAACGCTAAAACAAGCCAGGACTGGCTGAGCTATCCCCTAATAGTCTAACTCTATTGCTATGGCAACAAGCTAAGCTCTGTTGCTATGGCAGCCTAGGCAATTAGGCAAGACAGGAAATAAAACAACAAGGAGCTGGACCTCAGCCACTTCTCATGCCAGCTGAGGGTGGCTGCTTCAGATTGCTGCCTCAGTGCAGCACAAAGGCTGCCTGAGAGAGCCCGCTGGGGAGGTGGTGGCAGCCAGCACCTCTACTTCCCGCCCAGGCCTGGCTGCCAGGGACGGACTGAGCGAGCCAGAAATATGCCTAGGGAAAAGGAGTCTCCGGCTTGCTCCTCGCCCCCCCCCCGTCCCTGGGCAGGCAGTGGAGATGGTGGGCTGCCACCATCTTCCCAGCCAGGTTCTTGCAGGCAACCACCGCACTGCACAGAGCAGTGACTCGGGGTGGCCAACTTCCGCTGGTCTGAGAAACGACTCTGTCCTGCCCCTTCCGCTCCCCACTGGGCCCAGCTGCCAGGGACAGGTGCCGAACGTCTCAGGGTCCAGTGCAGCAGGGGAAGGACAGAGCCTCTCTCTCTCCCCCTCTCCTCCGGCAGGCTGAGCAGAAATCTGGGGGGCACCTGATGCCACAGCCTCCCCCCGCAAATATTAGCTTCATTGCAACTTGTGGCTGGTTTTCAGCGCAGTTAAACGACAAGATTCCCAGAAGTAAAAGCCCTTGATTTTTGTACTCTATAGGGTGGTGGTGGTAGGCCTCAGAAGTGTGAGCTGAATCCTAGGGGTAGACAGCAGGGAGTTTCCTCAAGTTATGAGTTATATAATAGGAGCCCTGGAACACCCCTCCCGCCTCCACTGGAACCCCTTAAAATGCCTGGTAGGAGGGAGTTTGCGTGACAGGGCAGGTAGCCCCCTCCTCGTGTTAAGTTTAGTAAAGTTGCGGGCTGCCACTTCAAATCTGTCCCTAAGTTTGTTCTCCTTTGCAGCCGTGTTTACATGAATACATGTGCCTAGAGGCAGCGGTGAGGGAATCCAAGAAGCAAGTTCCTCTTGCAGCAGCTGCCACAGTCACTACACTCAAAGAAGGCTGACAATGTTAACAAATAAGGTCAACCCACTTTTGGGTGGTCTGCAAAACAAAGTTGTGCTGCGTCCCCCTTTTGTAATGGTTCCCTCTTTCTGTTTAGCATACCATGGATGCACAGAGTGGGCTTAAGAATTTGGGAAGCGTTAGGGAGATGATTCTTTTGGTTGCTCCACAACCAGTAACTCACTTATTTAAATAAATAGCATGTATGCGGGGAGGGAGAATGGATTTTGTCACCTCTTGCTGCGTATTCCTTTCCGTCTTAGCAATCACTTTGCTTCAATTTTCAAAGCTAGCTTTAGCATGAAAAGCGCTAGAAACTTGTTCATTTATTTATTTAAATGAAAGCGAAGATTCTCCTCTACTGGGACAAAAGGATGGCTCTGTTAACAAGAGCTTTACACGTGGTATGTTAGCGTTTGCCAGGCTCCCCAGTTACGCCATGAGAGATTTTTCTGGGGCATAAAACAACACTAGTATAACTCAGACAGGTTTTGTTAAACAGAGCTCTCTTGCACTTCCCTTGAGACTCTCCCTTTATTCTGAGCACTACGCCCCACCACTCTTTTTAAGCTGACAAAGACTGTAAGAGATTCCTTTCAAAGCTCATTAGCACTGCTTCTTAAGTGGGTAGTAGGTTTGCTGTTGAGCAATTGGAGGCACTCCCTTCACCTGGGAACTAATTACTTTGTAGCCCTTCCAGCTGGCCTGGGAAATGAGACTATGCATAAACTGCTACAGTGACAGAGCCAGTGCTGTAGTGCGTCAATGTAGACACAGACTACAGCAATGGGAGGGGTTTTCCTGTCGCTGGAGTTAATCCACGGAGAAAGACAGAAGAATTCTTCTGTTGAACTAGCGCTGTGTGCACCGGGGGTTAGGTCGGTTTAACTACGTTGCTCAGGGGTGTGGATTTTTCACACCCCTGAGCGACATAGCTCAGTCAATCTAATTTGTTAGTGTAGAGCTGGCCTGAGACTGAGGCAATGTCTATTCTAAGGTAGTAGCCACGCATGCCTTCCCAGATACCAGACATTCCAGTACTTCTGGGCACAGTGTGGGCCTGTCCTTGCTGGGATGCCGTCATACACACACATACACACAAAATGCATGCCAAGTCACACCACATGGGGGACGCCGTTTTTAAGAGTCTGTCCCCTTACTCACCTCTGTATTCTTGATCTACATCTTCTTCCATCTCCAACCAATGGCTCCCCTGCACAGCACACTTGGCTGCTCACTATGCAGGCACCACACATGTTGTCACACCATTGGCCAGTGCCGCTACCAGTTACTGCCCCCAAACACCCTACTGGGCCTACTTCTTAGTTCCACCATACCTAACAACCATTGGCCAGGCTTCCCCAAAGCACTGCCCCTTCCGATTGCCATTGGTCAATGTTCCTTCTCCATGCAGCGTTTTCAAGGAAAGATCCCATTGGGCCAGATATCTTCTTCTTTGGCAACCTTGAACATTCTCCCTGGCCAACTTCTGTGCTATTATCCGCCAGTCAAGGCTATTGCCCACCGTGATTGGATGACTCTGGGGATGCAGGCTGAGTGGTTGGAAGCACACGCTTGAAAATGGCTTCCCCTGATACTGGACAAAACCATGTCTGGTTTTGTCTCAGTACTGGACAGGGGACAAACCTTAGAAAAGCAGGACTGGCAGGTTTAACACCAGATGAGTGGCCTGCCTACACTATGGTCACTAGAGGTATGCTGATGTAGTATAGACTTTTCCTACAGCAATGGAAGAGATTTTTCTGTCAATGTAGGTAATCCACCACCCCAAGAGGTAGTAGCTAGGTCAATGGAAGACTTAGGACTAGGCTACACTTAAAACTTACAGTAGCACAGTTGTGTTAGTACCGCAGTGCTACTGTAAAAGCACTTGTGTAGCTGTGTTATGTTGGCGGAAAAGAGCTCCGCCACCAACATAATAAAACCACTTAAACCAGTGGTGGTTGCTGTGTCGGCAGGAGAGCGTCTCCCGTTGACATAGCACTGTCCACACAAGCGCTTATGTCACTCGGGGATTTTTTATGTCACCCTGGGGGATTTTTTTTCCCACACCCTTGAACATCGAAAGTTTTGCCAGCATAAATGCTAGTGTAGACAAGGCATTAGCCACATCTACACGATTGGTTAGGTCAGCTTAACTATGGTGCTCAGGGCTGTGAATTTTTTAACCTAACTTTGAAGAGTATATCAGGCCTAGATCTTCCCTTGAGCTTTGCTGGCATAGCCCCCTAGTGTAGGTGCAGCCTGGGAATCAAATGTGGGTCATTTCTACACCAGAGCAACAACAGAAATGTAGCCCTTGGTGCATTGCTTGGCTTTTGCCATTGTTAGGGAATACCTTGTTGTATCTCATCCATGTGAAATATAGTGCCTGGTTTAGCACTTCTGCTTATTTAGGCCCTATCTACACTAGCACTTATGCTGGCAAAACTTTTGTCACGCAGGTGAGTGAAAAAACATTCCCCCCCCCCAGTAACATACATTTTGCTGGCATAAGCGCTTGTGTGGACAGCACAATGGCGGTGGGAGACCGCCACTCATTTAGGTGGTTTTATTATGTTGGTAGGCGTGCTCTCTACCATCGACATTAACGCAGCTACACAAGCGCTTATGCTAGCAAAACTTATGTTACTCAGGGGAGGTGTTTTATTTCACACCCCTGAGCGACAAAAGTTTTGCTGGCATAATTACATAGGCCTTTTAAAGGGCATACTTAATAGTGTTAAGCCTACAAATTAACCTGGGGAGACTTACCTTGTAGGTTTCAGTCCTTTAATTAATGCATCAATAAATGCTGTTGTAGGTTGGGTGAAATGGCATTGAAGCTGATGGGTGTAACTGCCATCCTTCATTTAAGATAGCTGTAAGAAATAGCTAAGTTCCTTTATGACGCAACAGCAGCCTCCACTACTAGCTCCTGTTTGTTGGGTTCCTCCTGAGTTCAGAGAAACAGGACTTTGCATATTCTTTGTAAATAGGACTGCATCAGCAATCCCTGACCCCATCATCAATTTCTCCTTCTAGTGGTAACAACTAGCAAGACCCCAATGTTGGTTAGCCGCCCAGGTCAAAAGGGTGTGTGTGTGTGTGTGTGTGTGTGTGATGGGAAGAGGCTTTTTTTTTTTTTTTTAGGAGCTTTATTAAAAAAAATTAAAATGCAAACAAATTAAATTCTATACACACAAAAACCTCTCTGCTTAGTCAACTATACCTCTCATTTAAATTTACATCGTTAAGACATGTCAAAGTCAGGCAACACTCAGACATTACATGAAGAAAAGCTTACATGTAATAAATGAGCTATTATGATACCATCATAACCTGACCTTGAGTATTTAAAATCGCAGTCCATGACTATCTCCACTACCATATTATTGACTTGCATTTCTATACATTTACACAAATTTATATATATATAAAAAAGTGACATATAGGGCTAGATCCTCCAGTCCAACCCAAATAGGTAATAGCAGTTCTTGAAACCACATACTTAAAGTTGCAGCTAAATGGTTTGGAGTTTCATATGATATCAAAGATTGTGACTGAGTATTGTTTCTCTTAGTTTTCTTGATGCTGATGACCATAATTAGTCACTGTGCAATTGTGCACCCAAGCTGGTGAGCACCTCTAGGAGTAATTCAATTGACTTCAGTGGGATTGCTCTCATGACTAAGGTTTGTGCATATTGGCCCGTTGGCTACACTTTTGTTCCGGACATTGCAGTTTTCATATGTGTGGTTAAATCCCCATGACGCTTGATATTTGGGGATTTTTGCACTTAGGTGGGCGGATGTGATCGTAACAGACAAAACAATTTCACTGAGAGCTGCCAAGGCTACACGGACGAATGAAAGTGAGCAGAAGCTCAGCAACAATGCTATGGTGGCAAGAGCTTTGAGAACGTTAGTTCCCCTGAGATTTCTCTTCCCCCCACGTTCTAAAAGTATGACTGTTAAAAATGTGGAGAGTTGGGTTGGGTTTATAATGGTCAATGTGGCCACTGCTGTAGTTAGTTTAGCTCTCAAATACAGCTCCAATTAGTGCTAAAAGTGGGGGAGGGGAAAGTTATTTGGTGTACAAAACCATGCACATGATACTGGACTCTTTTTGGTTTTTTTTAATGTGCACTTTAACCACCCTATGAATCTTGTTAGCAGAGCAGTGCTAACCAGAATATATTCTTACTCATTATGTCTTCTAGTTATAATTCCTCTTCCCAGTCTTTTTGTGCCTGAGGGATACATTGTTGGGCCTACAGAGTCTTCATTAGCTAATTATTTGTTACCTGCATATAGTATGCCGCTACAGAAATGTAGACACCATTCATTATACATAGCAGCAGCAGCTAAACTGAGCACAGGCTTTTCTTTGTTCTCCTGTTTCCCTGTTAATCATTAAAGTTATGTATAATCTATGTTTGATGTACATTACTACCTCCTGTGATATACCACACTAATTAAAAACAATCATTGAGACAAGTTTGGCATAGCGCTTTTCACTACAAAAGAAACAAGAACTTTGCATTGTCAAATGCTGACAGTGAAACTATATTCAAAATTTTCAGCTGTGACTCACTCGTCTCTGATGTGTAACAATACCAGAGTGTGGATATAGAAATCAAAGTTATGTCTGTGTTTGACAACATTGCAATGTTTATAGGTTATCCATGAACGCCAAAGCTGGCGGAGATCAGCACTTTTGTATGAGGTTCCCTGGTCTCTGCTTTCCCCAAAGAAGGGAAGTGGTGGAAACAAACCTATAACCAATAATGTGCTGTGTGTAAGATCAAAGTACAATCTGTGATGGTTAGGTGCTGAAACATTAACCAGACCTTGGGAAATTGTCTGTAGTTGCCGCTTCATGGCCTCAGCAGCACTTTTCAAAACAGGGAACAAGAATTGTCATATTACTGTGTGTGGAGAGGGCACAGCAGTGTTTGCACAATGCAGCCGGAACTACTTGTGATGGTACATAAAAGTGTCTGGTGTGCTGTACAAACAGCCGTAATTAAAAGGTTTGTTCTTTCCTGTAAAGAGCAGCATGAGCTCTGTCAGAAGCTGAGCATCTCCTAAGTCAGAGACTTCGGCTCATAGAAATCATAGGCACATACTATATCTGATTTTGTGGGTTTCCTTTTGTTACATGGGCCCCTGCTTTAATAAATTGTGCTTATCCCACCCTGTGGAAAACTCACTCTTTTCATTTTTTTTTTTTTTTTTTTTTTAAACCTGAGCTACGTCTCACAGATCAAGAGCAATGATACAGCAAACCACCAAACACTGTTGAATGCAGGGATGTTGTAATCACCTTACTATTCCTTCAGCTCAAATTACATAGCTTTTCAAAACCAGTAAACATCTTTTTGTTGCCAGCACAGGTGACAGTATATAAATCTTAGGAAAAACAAGCCTTTTACAACTTTGAACTTTGAAACAGTTGTGTTTAGCTGATATATGGCAGTATTCAGCTGGGCAATGCAGTGCCCAGATGTGTCTGCAAAATTTTTCTCCCCGGCTGGAGGAAATCCAACATGTACATAAACACAGACACTCACAGTTGTAGAAATTGTCATTTCCTTTGCAAACATTCACACCGTCAGTGGGGTCTCAGAGTCTACTTATACTCAGCTCCTTGGATATGGGCCATAAATGGCTCCTGGGTGTTCTAAACTGCCTGCACTTATATATAAAAGCATTAACTCACCTGAGGCCCACCGGTAGCTTTTTAAACAGCTATTCACTATGCCTGCCTCACTAGGAGAGCTGTTTAGGAATTAGTCCATTCCATTAATGGAGGAGCAGCTGGTCTTAGCTTTCTTAAATGGCACAATGTCCTTGTTCAGGAACAGCAAAATAATTTTTGGTCAGAAGTGTTTCACTTGAACTTGTAAGACTTTTTTTATTAGTATGAACACAGCCTCTGCAAAAGGACTAGCTCGGGATTGTCTATATAAGTAGTAACATTTTATTTAGATTCTAAATATGTTTGTGCATAGAACTTCATCTTTATACCATGCTGTAAAGTGTCTAGCACACTGTTAGTGTTAGCCTAATAATATATTAAAGAGGAATAATTAGTGGGACTACCTGGCTCTTATATACCGTATAATACCGGGCTCGTATCTAGAACTTTTTCATCAGTAGATCTTAAAGCACTTCACTGTTTAATAGATGTATTTTTAATCTGTGAGATAGGAAACTCTTACTATGCCGATATTACACATGGGGAACTGAGAGGCTAAGTAACTTACCCAAGTTTGCACAGGAAGTTTGTAGCAGAGCAGGGACTTGACTCAGTCACTTATGTTCTAAGTTAGTGCCGTAACCACTGGACCATCCTTCCCATCAAACTCTTATAGAGATAGATAAATAAATCCTCAAAAGCACAGCCATATTAAATTGGGTAAAGGACTATTTGTAAATGCTTCAGGGCAAGGAACTATTAATACTTTGCAGTGTATAGCACACCAAGGCTCTTAGCCTAGTTGGAACTAAAAGTCAATACAGTATTTATACATTTTTTTTTTAAATTCTGAGTTTGCTTGAATGGAATTTTAATTATGTACCATGGCAAATAATATTGTGTGACAATAAAGCATCATCATGATGAAAAAAAAAAACTTTGGGTGTTAAGACTCTGGGATGTTGGTCTGGTCATATTCCTTTTATCACAATCATAAAGGGGTAACTGGACTGCAAGTTCTGTAGATAAATATGTGCTAGGACTAAACTCAACTGAACTAGATAGTACCAAGAGAGGGGGAATTGCACAGATTAGCTGTATATGATGCTATACATGGTTCCAAGTATTCTGCATCCACAAGTGGGAAAAATATCATTTGTCATGCCAACATCTGGATTTACACTAGTGAAACAGGCAGAAGAATTTAACCAGATTCTAAGTTCTATTGTAAAAGCAGTGTAAATGGAATAATTCCCCCACACAGAGGTGTAGCTGAAAGCAGGATTCCACGCTGTCTGTTGTAAATCTATGGGGCCACCTCAAAGATAGGAAAAGACTTGAATGGCATTTGGATCCAGAAGTAAGGAATGAGGTCCTCATTCATGATCAGTAAAGTTAATTTCTGGTCCAACCTGTGTTGCATTATTGCAACCTGGAAGTTGTATAGTTAGTTCTTCTCTTACACTTGCAATAATTTCTGAATGAGCCTGACTAGAGGCTATTGGGTAAGACGTAATTTTTCTGTTGCCATGGCTTACTGGTATGTGAACAGGAAAAGGGCCATAAAGATTTTGAAATTGCAGAATCTCAGTTGTTGGTTAGCTGGATGGCATTTGGATTTACCAGTTTAGGAAAGTCCAATATTTAGCACATTGGCTGTGTGGCAGCTGTTTTGTGTCATCAGTTGGATGCTGGAGCTTCAGCTCATGTTTACCAGCCACTGCATGAGGCCACTGCCCATTAATTTTAACTTGTGTGCCCTGTTTGATTGGGGTATTCAGTATATATCACTAGCATTTTCAGTTTGAAACATTTATAGCTCATCTTCAACTTGATAAATGCACACTATCTACTTTGTAAATATTAAAATCTAATGACAAATGTCTACATTTTGACAGCCATTTTATTTTAAAAGTTCATCTCTCTGTCACTGACAATGTTTGTTGTTATTTTTATTTTGGCGCAGTTGCAGATGAATATACTGTGTGTTGCTTACCTGAGCTCTTGCTGGGGGAAACTAATTGACAATAACTAAAAAAAAAAAAAAATCAGTAATATCACTATGCACTCACATAGCACTTCTCATCTGTATGACGTGCAGAGCGGCTTGCTAACATATGGCTGAGTTCCCAGCTTTACGTACATTCCTGCAGACATCACTGCTGTTGTCATGATACTATTGCAAAGAAAGATGTAAACTAAATGAAGTTGCTTTGTCAGCTAACACTTAGAGAAATAATATTAAATATTAGTTTTGTAGAGTCTTTTGGAGTGATACAAGCCATCTAGCTATCTTAAGCCACAGTCATTCATACAGCATCAGTGATTAAAAAATGTAAAAACAGGTGGTTTGTATCTCCACAATATTTACTATGTGGAGAATAAGCGCAGTGACCTTGTTCCACTGCATATGATCATGACCTGAAATGCAGGTACTTTAGAAAAAGAGTTTCAGGTTCATTTGGAAATTGATGAAAGCACATATTCCATGGGAGGAGCTAATATGCATCATCATTGTCCTAGCAAATTCCAAAATGGAAATTACACAGGAGGCGGTCTCCTTTCTCTTACAATAGTGTATATTAGGAGTAACTTCATTAAGGGCAAATATTGGAATTAAACTGGTGTGAAATGTGTATGAGACTTAGTCTGTCTACCTGAATCCCCCCTACAGTTTCAGTTGCATATAGCACTGGTCTGCTCTTCTTGTCCTAAAACTGTTGTGTACTGTCACTTGTGTTAAACAGCTGCCACATTCCATCCCAGAGGCAGCTGCACTTCAGTGGTGTGCAATGACCTCTTTATGTACTGTAGCGAGGGCAGCCTGTTCTGCCCTTTCATGGGTCCTGCGCCCTCTTCGGCTATGCCGGCGATGTGCCTAGCAGGGGGTGGTTCTCTCTCAGGCCTGCATGCCTTGAATCCCTGGCCGTACCCTGACGAGCACCCCCCTTGTCTCTGGTACCTTTTGGATTTGTGGTAGCAACAGTGTTTGTGCCTCGCCCTGTAGCACCACTTCTCCTAACTCCCTTCCAGCTGCCCCCATCTGCCAGACAGGGAGGCTTTTAACTGCTGGGGCAAGCTCCTTGATTGGCCTCAGCTGACTTAATTGGCCTAATTGCCCTGGAGTAGCCCCAGCTGGATCACCCAGGGAACAGGGATTTGTTGATCCTGGGGCTAATATAGATACCCTCCACTACTCTCCTGTAGCCATCAGGTCTGGCCCTGTCACAGTACATAACACACACATTTTCAAACACGCTGAACATCTGCAGCGCCAATTGACTTCAAGGGGATTTTTGGGTGCTCAGCACTTCTGATGCACTGCGATGCTTACAAGAGCACACTATCAATCAGCCAACAATACCATAATCATTATGCTGGCACTGATGTTTTGGGAAGTTGAAATTTCTTCACTAAAGCAGGATGGTTAGAAACTGCTTTTAATGGCAAAGAAACAAGTTCTTGGAAAATGGGTGAAACAGAACATTCCATCTCTGGGTACAAGGCTCATGGAACATAAGGGCTACCTGCCTTAAGTTGCACTTATAGATGAGTGGTGGCAAACCTTTGGGTTACAAATGAAATTGATGCAATGATCCGGTGCCAAACTTAATGGTACTGTTGTTCTCCATCCTCTGCCTTCCAGCATCTTTCTCTTTCCCCTGCTCTGTCTCTCTTTCCCTTATCAATATGCTGCTCCCTTCCCAAGTCTGTCACTGGAAGCTCTCTGCTTCAGCTGCTCATACCAATGGCATCACTATGGACAATGTGAGGTGTCCATTTCTTTCCTGGTGCCAGCCATGCAACCAGTGCTTGTTGCATCATAATCCATAGGTACATAACCTATGATCCATCACTGGTACCAGCTTCCCCTTCCGATGTCAATCATTTAATGGTGGGATTAGGCATCCTAATGCTCTGGTATATCAATGATCTTAAGTCTAGGATATATGTTACTGAAGCTGGGCCCAATGACTCAATCTTGTTTTCTGAAAGGTGGAAAACTTTCCTTCCTGAATTTTCCCGGGAACTGTTGTGTACTCTGTTGCAGTGAAGATCATTTAAAAAAAAAAATCAAATGAAAATGGTATGAGAGAAGATCTTAATGAATGGTCTAAACTCTCCCACCATGCACTGGGTTTTTAAAAGCTTTATTTCATTTGTTTGCCAAGATTTTATAAAATATAAAAGGAATGTTTTCAGCTGTATTTCAAGAACTGCAGTAGTCCAAGAATGATCACATGCTCATGCAGTTACCTCAGGCAGCATTTCTGAGCCCCAGTAACAGATACAATCGTAAAAAGTAGGCCACATTATTTCAAAGACAAAATGTTGATAAAGGATCCCCTGTAGGTTTCTCTCCAGAGTTCAGTGAGAGGAAGAACTGGAAAAATTATACATGGTTAAAATAAATTATTGTCTATTGTGAAGATGGACTGTAAAAGGAGTTCCTCCTTATCATGTATTTGCCATTCAGTTTCCCTTGTTATAATGTTATGATCATCATAATGGGTTTTTAACTTCAGCAGAGAGTTTACTCAAGTGACTTTTCTTACTCTGTGTGGTTTTACATGTGATACACTCAGACTATTCTTCACATTCTGGCCTGATCTTTTTTCTTCCGGTCAAGGCCAGTTCCTTTCCCTGAACATTGGACAGTTCTTAAATGTACCTTCCACAGAATGGCAGCCCCATTAGAAGCTCTGAGTATTGTTTGAATCCTCAAGAGAATCTAAAACTCTCAGATATTTCTCTCTCTCAGTGGAGCTGGCAAAGCCCATAATTGCTTCCTTTCAATTTGGATGAAAAGGCAGCCAGCCATTGGGATTGTTCCCTCCTGGGTGAGAAGATGGAGGCCTCACGATGAGTCATGCAGAGCAGTTTATGTCAGTGTCACAGCTCAATTTTCCCACTTGGTTTTGCTGGGTGGAGCTAAATCACTAAAGGCAGGCTTTACCTGACACAGCATAATTGATAACAATCTTGCATTGGCAGAGGGATTAACACGATGACCTAATAAAGCTTTTCTGTCTCTATGATTATATTGTTACTGGATCAATGAAGAGAACCATGAAAAACACAATTACCAGGAAGCCCCATTCCTTTCCTTGTCTTTTTGTCTTTGTGTAGACTGTAAATATGTCTCACAGAGAAATACAAGACCTGCTGTATTAATCTGTACTAGTGAGAGGCTGTCAACTGAAGATCAGTGCTACGCGTGGGAAAATCTGACAGTTCACTGAAAATGCCAATCACATCATGATTAGTAGCTGAAATCCAAACAAATCCTGCTGAATAAAATAATAGCATCTACCTTTTGCTATACACAATATCCAAGCAAGAACACAGCAGGGAACCATGAAGCCTCTCCTGTCTGCACAAAAGCATCTTAAAAAGAGAGAGTGAGAGAATGTGTATGTGTCACATGTATGCTCATGGTGTGCATGGAAGGACAGAATATTTTTTTTAACTTGGTGCAGCACACACACAAAAGAAGTACTTTTAATGTGGGTACTGACACTTGGGGGAAATGTTAGTTGTTTGAAACACAAGCTTTTCATGACATGCTGGGGAGCCTAGCTCTATTTGTGTAGTACTTGAAACAAAGATTGTCCTAGCCAAGGTGCATTTTTACTGACAGCTGTATTAACCCATGACTTGGTGTACCAGCTAAAGTAATCTGACCTCTGCTACTTTGCCAGGGATTGTTACCTAGTCATTTTTCTTTCAAATATCTTGAAGAGGAAGGACAGTAGGCTGCTTTTTGTTGGTTGAACCGCACCAAGCTTTGTTACATTAGACAAGGAAGGTCCAGGTGCCAGTTTTCACCCAATTTTGTTCCTCTGTATAGTGCGCCACAGTGCTCAATGACTCATAAAACTCAAAAAACTATAGGATTTTGCCTTGATTAACGGCATGTGTCACTTTTTTCTGAGTGAAATGTGTGACTGCTCCAAACAGCTAAGCGTAAGCCAAAGTGTTCAATGATAAAGGCCAGTGATGTACAGCCAATATTTTAACGAGGGGCTCCTATCAAATGTATTAACTCATAGCTTGTGCTGACGCCTGTGTACTTGGTGGGTGTATGCTCACACAGATGATGGGTGAGGGAGTGGGATTCTATTACTTTATTATTTTGCTATTTAGTGTAAACAAAAATGCATTCCTAGAACCATAACTGAACAGGAAAACAAGACTGCTTGGCAAACAACCTGATATTAAGTCACGCTTGCAGAAAGTAGTCATAATTTGGTCTTGGAAAATAGACCAAGTGTATTTCTAGCACACACAGTGTTCACCTTTGAGTAATTATGAGGGTGGGGTGGAGGGTAAAGACCTTGTGCAAGGGATCTGTACATTCTCCCTCTGGAAAACAGTTTGAAAATATCCACTATTTGGTGCATTCTGGTCCATTCTGAATGCAAAAAAGTCTACTTCAGAAGGATTTTTATGAACTTCAGGGATATCAGCTCTAGTAGAGACAGTTTAACTGTATTTGGAGAGGACTGAAGTCTGTCAAAGAAAGGGAAATTCTCTCCATCTGTTTGGTAGTAAAGCTTTAACAATGGGTCCCCATCTAGCACATCATTGACACAAACCTCCACACTATTTTTCCTGGGCTCAGGCTCTGTCTCTTATAAAACACAAGCAGTTAGTGAGGTCAGACCCTATGAGGGTGGACAAATTTAAATGTAACTGACTTAACCACTATAAGGTATGGTACTACATTGTGTAGTGCAGGCATGAAATTAAAATAATTATCCTCAATATACTGAATCCACAGCCTGAATTATTTTAAAACGTTGGCATTCGTTGGTATTGTTATGAAATAGAGATGATAGGATTAGAATTCAGATGGCATTGCTTTAAGAATTACATTTGCCACATGTACTGGACAAAGTTAACTGGGGTGTAGGTGGGCAGAATTCCACTGAAAGGAATTCAGCTGTACCTGCTTATGCCAATTTGTCTCACCATCATATTTTAGCCACAAACAAAGGTTATTACAGCATTAAGAGACGCAGTGTGGTGAAAAATAAACTGACATAGGGCTTGTCCTCATTTCATTTAATTCAGTAGCAGAACTTCTGTTGTCTTTATGAGGCTTAACCCCATTTAGCTTTGCCTTTGAAAATATTTCTAAGGATCCTGGTAACACTTACGTATGTGAGCAACTCTATTCAAGTGACTATTTCCAGTGAGCTCAATGGGACTCTTCATGTGAGATGAGTTGCCCATGCAAAATCTTTGCAGAATCAGAATCTAAAGCTCTGAATACTTAACAGTAGCTTTCTGGTGGTTATGCTTTTATACGTGACCACATCAAATGAATAAGTTTTACAGTTGTGGGATTGTGAATTTGCATTGAAAACCCACAGCTCTTACAAGCAGTGCATTAATTATTTTATTAATTTGCTCTTTTTTTTTTTTTTTTTTTTTACATTGTGGGAAACGTTCGTCTATTTACATTTTTCTATCCACTCACAAACTAGATAGATAATCCTATGAAAACCCAATTCATAAAGCCTTAAAAATGCTCTCCACCCTTCCATCTAAAGGCTTTCAATTTTGTACCTTTTTTTCCAAACCAAAAACATTTTAAAAATCACATTTGGGAATGCAGGTAGGCCAGTTTTTTACATTCCAGTTATTTTTTAAAATATTAATTTAAAAATTAAAAAAAAAAAAAAAAGAAACAGTAAAATCACAAAGATAAAGTTTAAATAAAAGTGATAGTGCACATCAGACCATTAAAGGAACACCAATAAATAAACTGAAATATATTACAAATAAGTTATTTCTATTTACCTTTTCAAATATTAAAAATCTTTAATCCATTTCTTCATCTTTCTTTACAAAAAGATTATGAGAATTTTATGGAAACATCTGCAAAAAATATAATAGATACTTTTTTTTAAACTTTCAATGCAGGAGACAAAAAAACAACCTTTTTTTCTTTTAAATTTTCCCGAGGGTGAAAAAAGAAAAAGCAACAATTTTGTACCAAGTTAAACAGAATATAGTAAGTTTTAGTTTACATTTGGGGAGAGTAGACTAAAAATAAATAGTTAAAACTTACACTAAAATAAATTTTGTAACAAATGTGTCTGTGGTAAAATGTAATGAGACAAGTCGTTAACTAGTGGCATTCTGGGGGCAGAACTTGTTTTACCAATTTCTAAATTGAGTGTACACTTCAAATTTTGCTGTAAAGCTAGGCAAATGTTATAATGGCCTGTCCACAGTCATTATGAATCAGCAGGCATTCAGTTAAGAATTGATTCATTTAAAGTAAATACCAAAAAATATCATATGATATATAAATGTGACTCATAATGTACAAGACTAAAAAGGCTTCCATTTTCTTCTCTTTTTTGGAACTCACTATGGCATAACCTTTATATAATTTTCTGTAGCCACTTCTCAATGTAAGTCTTAACTCTTTTTTCAGAAAACTTCAAATCAACTGAAACATAGTTATGAATGTGGATCCTCACCTGAATGCTGCTTTGTACATCTTAGTACAAATGAGTTCCAAATAATTTTTAATATTTAACATGACCATATGACCAAAAGTGGCAGTTGGCACTATATATACTGCAACCACTGTGAGCTTTCATTGCTGCTAAATGAAGTGGGTTCTTTTCAAAACTAGCAAATACACTGATATACAAATGCTTATAGGGTCAACTTTTCAAAGCTCCCTTAACATGAAGCACTCAATGGGGTTACACTGGATTTCTGATCACTCTAGGTAAAAGTCCTTTAAATATTAAATGATTAGCCCTTATCTTGTAAACCACAGCAGTAAATATTTGTGCCCTGTTTATAAAGACATAGCTCAGATATCAATGGCTTTGAGAGGTAGCAAATTCTCTAGTGGTTTTACGATGTTTTTATGGAACTATTTGGTGCCAGAACCTATTACCTCTCCTAATTTCTTGAATGAAATTAAAATAGCACCTGGCTATGTTAGATTAAAAGAAGTTGTCTGGTATGATCTTAGATGTATATTTTTAGCAAGAGCTTAACTTTCTGGTGGGAATTTCAAATGTTTTAAGATGTGAGCTACACCATTAAAGCTACTATGCTCTTGAATTTTCACAGGTAGAATGTTAAGACTGTTTAAAGAATAAGGGCATTTACAGCCAACTTTGGTTGGAGGCAAAGTACACAGTAGCCACCACTTAGTGGACTCTGTCACTATTCCAGGTTAGAGAAAAAAGATCGTCCTTTCTTGTAAGGGTCACACCCTACCTACCCTGTGCTACAGGGATATCCAAGTGGGAGAAGAGATCATAAGAAGAACCAGCAGGGCTGGATTCTAACCTAGAACTCAAGAGAGCACAAATAATGAGGAATGGCTACTATGCAGAAGACACACAACAGTCCCAAAAGGGCATGTGGTCTGCTGACTATGAGGAATGGCCAAGTCGGTCCGGCCAACTAGCACTAATGTTGACTTCTGCAGCATGTGCCAGCTGCTCATTTTCAGTGACATACCCGAGACATCCTGCCTTGTGTGGGCACAATGGCTACTGTCACTAATACACAGCCGACACTTTTCTCCATCAGTGCAACTCTAAGCAGCAAGGGCAGGATTTTACCCTAAGTATGAAATAAACTGCTGAAGGCTAGGGAATGCATATTCTTCATGATTTCAAAATGACAGCCAAAGCTAGTCTAGTGAAAAAATAGAGACTCATTATGGTCGCACTGCTTGTGAAAAATCCTTATTTTTGAAAAATGGGGTATTTTATATTATTAAAAAAGAGACTAAAGGAAAAACTTACTCCCAGATATGAACCATCTGATGGAAGCAGTCTGACCTGAAGCGTACAACCAGCTGTGTATAAAACAAAACAAAGTCTTGCTTTGAAAAACATCATGGATTCCATTTACAGTATTTCAGTAACAAGGGTGGATGGGTGTGTTTGTGTGTGAAATCTGATAGTTTCACTACGATTAAGACATCAACAAAACCAAGCTGTTTTTTTCTTTTTTTTTTTAACCAATATAATTCATACAATACAATACCATAGGAATTGACAATACAGTACAGTTTTAAAAATTCTTAATACTTTGACAAAAAATCCTTTTTTATATTATCTTCAACCATCATTTCTTCTTATCTCCTTTCTTTTTGCCTTTTTATTGCCTTTCAAAATAGATTATTTCCCTGGAAGATCGAATTTACAATCTTCTGCTGATCAAAATGTTTAAGTACTGATTGATGAAATACAAATGAGGCAGTTTGTGCAGCTGTGAGTGTGCAGGTATCTTTTCACAGGATCTTTTTTGTCCCTCGCCATCTCACCTGCAGGATTTACTTCTCCCTCCTTTTCATCACAACACAGCTCTCTCTCCCCCTACCTCACCCTTTGTGACTTCTTAAATTCAGGTGAGATATAATTCTGAGGTTTAGAATAAAGTGCGCCATCTGCTTAAAAAATAATAGTAATAAAAAGAAGGGAATCTGAGCCATAGTTCCTTTAATCTTTAATGAGGAAGACGGCAGAGTCCCAAAGGATCACCCTGCATTGCTGAATTTCCAAAATACTCTATAGTTTTATATTGCTGTACACCAGGTAACAGACTAACTTTAGATAAACTAAAGATCATGAATGAGTTAAATGGTGTATTTACTATACCAGTGTGTGTGTGTGTGTGTGTGTTTGTGAGTTCTGTATTTATTTCTTAAACAGAAAGAAGGATTGTACTTTTTTACATGAGGCAAGGTGGTAGCATCAATACATGTGACAAAGCATTATGATGATATGGGCAAATCTTAGAAAGCAAGGGTTATTAGAGGACATCTCTTGAAGGATTGACAACTACACCACAAAAGTGGAATTCATTGGGATCATTGGGATTATGTAGAAAGAGAGAGAGAGAGAGAGAGAGAGAGAGAGAGAAAGAAAGAAAGAAAGAAAGAGAAATACAAATACTTAATGGTGGCTTTGAGCAGGAACCTAGAGGGGCAGATTATACAAGAGATTTGTCTTGCCAGTGAGAGTCCTCCTGGTGGAATCCCTTCATAGCCTGGTCTGGGCTTCGGGGATGTAAATCTCAATGCTTTCGGCACTCTCAGTGGCTGAATTCTGGCGGACAGATGCAGCTCGTTTGGCAGCCATCAGCCGTTTCCGGGCCTCTTGACGCTGTGAGCTTTCCAGAGAACGTTCCCGTATGAGTGGCACCTGACCTTTCGCTGGCTTCTTTGGCACTGGAGGAGGGACCCTTCTCTCCTGATCAAAGCAGAAGGTTAATGACATTATACAGCTTCTCAGGGAAAGCTTGGAAAAAACTAGGATATGTCAGTAGTTAGAACACACATTTTACCTAAGGTTTGTTAGTTCTTATCTGCATTTTTTTCTTCATTGAACTGGCTTTTGTATTCAAGGGTTCATAAAAATAATGTAAGCTTAAAGCAAAGGGTAGTATTGATAGCAGGGCTAGTTCTCCACAGGTACGGTGTGTATTAAACGCCTGAAGCTCCCATAGCTAACCACTTAATGCGGTTCCCATTGGGGAATCCAGACTCCTCCTCCTGGTGCCAGGGATTAGAAAGGAGAGCATCTTAAACAGAACTTTGTAGCACTATTTAAGGTAATACAGTTTCATAAACCTAATGTATAAATTCTACTATGTAATTAAAAAAAACCCAACTCCTATCAAACTCTTAGGATTTGTTAATAAAATTAATTTACTTATAGCAGCAATCTGTTTTACAGAACTGAAATATACAAATTATCGTGTCCCTTACACACAGTACATACACAGCACTAGATGGGCTTACACACTGAAATTTAATGGATATATATCACACAATAAATGTAATGTAAACTAGCAGATTGGAGTTAGTGTACCACAGTAGGAATAAAAAACATGTGCTTAGTGGTGGTCAATCTTGGTAATAGCTCAAATAATCCATACTTTTCATGTCTTACTATAAAAATTCTTAAAATTTAGCACCATGCTGAATGAGCATTAGGAATTACAATAACCTACAAACTGAAAAACGGGTGGAAATTTAAAAAAAAATCATTGAGAAAACATACACTAATCATCACTTTGGCAGCCAAAGACACATGGTTAACAAAGAGGGATGGCTTCAAAAAAAGTGTGCATTCAGCTCTGAATTTCAGGCAGTTATAAAGGTTTGACAAGTTAATTTAGATTGTCTTTTAAAGTACATCCCCTTCCAACTTGTGAACATGGTTTTGGAGAGTAGGGATTTTATTATACTACAAAGATACCATTCTTATCTTTAGTTTGCTCTCAAGTTGATCACAACAGCTTTCATTACTTGAAATATAAAGGTGCCTACTTACACTTATTCATATTTTGCTTTTTCCTCTACATCTAAAGTTTAATCTATGCTGTTTAACAAGAGCCCAAAGGGGGAGAGGACAGAGGCAAATGCAAATATCAATTTCAGAGAAAGTTTTCATTCTTTCTTTCTTTTTAAATAAGGAGATGAATAGTTTAATTTAAAATCACAGACAAATGAAACAGAAACAAAGTCAGTGTAATTCTTTAAGTGCAAAACCTCTACCTTCCTACTGTAGGTTGTATAATACATATGATCCTTTCTTTTGTACTGCTTAACTTCTTTTAACCCTTTATAGTCTTCACATTGATGGGAATTCCTTGAAATGTTTTCAAGGAAAATAAAAGGGACATTTCTCGTGAAACTCTCTTTTCTTATTGTAGACTGGACACATTCTACTGTGTTAGAAGCTAATGAAAAATGGTACATGAGCACGTGCACACGTATGTTCGCAGTTTTATAGTTCCTTCTCAAGAAAGACAAATTAAAAAGTAATGACTTCTATACTGTGGCTTAAGAAAACAAACACTGACCACCCCCAAATAAAACACTAATGGTATTCCTCTGAGGTTTTGGAATTAACCTGGAATTTGAAACTCCTAACTCAGGAACAAAGGATATGGTTTTTTAGTCTTGTTTGATGGGACTAGGATGCTAACAGAACCGTATTTCAAACCTTCCTGCTGGAAGATTTGTGGAAATTTGTATTATTATTTGTCCAAAAGAAAGTGCTTGTTGCTTGTCATCTTGCAATTTTTAGGGGCAGGTAATCCAGACACCTGCCTGGGTCACCCAGATGAATATATTACTTGAGCAAGGGTATAAACCTGTGTCTGTAAATGGTGCCCTCCTTACCTTTTTTTGGTGTATGTTATATCCCTACCTATGTCATATTCATCAGTCAGTGCCCATTTCAGATCCTAATGCGATTAATGGAAACTCAGTCATAGAGTTAGATGGGCAGCAGGAGCAGGGTATTAGATTGCAAGCTCCTCTGGACATAGATCTGTCTTTAAGTGTTTTCTGTGAAGTTTCTAGCACACTTGTGGGTTCATTAAATAATAAATTATGCTAACAATAGTTTTGGAGAACTGTATTCTGGCTTCCCCAAGGTGCTGTATGACCTGTTGATCAACTCTCCTGATGGTGAGGAGAAAAAATAAGGATATATTCCAAACCAGAATGAAAAGAGGAATATGGCTCACACTTAGAAATCTCATGGTCTCTTTATGGCAACGATAGAAAACTATGTTAAAAAAATTACCTGTGCTACAAATGATTTCTGGGATATCTTGGAAAAATAACACTACCAGCAAAATCAACCTGATTACAAGAACTTCCATTTAAAAAACAAAAGAAAACAAACAAAAAAGTGACATGGACAGACTATCATGCAACTTTTAGGAAGTGTGTTTTTACATCTGTATGATGGCAGTTTGTTTATCGCTGTATTTATGATCTGGTTACCAAAGTCAGTGATGATTATAGTACTTCCCTAGTTTTCTCAGTAACACAGCCTAGAGCGTGCAAGTAAACTGAACTCTTGCTATATGCAATAATATGCACCAGAAATGTGATTTATTTAAATTTAAGAATCAATATATATGGCAGTTCCTTCCAACGATTGATCATCTAAGTATGATTAAATGTAACGTTTAACAAAGTACTACATTCCCATTATCCAATTCACAAAGACAGGTTTGGTTTTAAAATATGCCTGAAACATATTACAGATAATATCCCAGATGATTATTATGTAAACATTGTCATTACAGTGAAATTAATTTGATACGAGCTTCATTTTACATTTTTAACATCAGTGCTGTACGCAGAGGACTACTATTTAATTTGTCCAGTATTTGTGCAGGGTTTTAAATGAAGCATACAAAATCTACATTGTTCTACCTTCTTGTCATGAGGATCCATCTGTTTCCAATTATTGGCCTTTAACTGATGAAGTTCATCAAATTTCATACTAATATTTTCTATGGACAATTGGAGCATATCCCAAAACCCTGCTAAATCCTGGGAGGTCGGCCTTGGATGTGCATTAGGATTCTGTACAACAGAAGAAAAAATATTTTGGCTTTAGTATCTTTTAATGTAAAGCATTTGTGCAAATGGCTATGAACCTCAGCAACAAAGCAGTTTTCTTGGATTCAAATGATCAGTGAGACACTTAGAGGAAGTTAATAGAAATGAGAAAGAGCACTCCTTACTAGTATTTTTACTTATAAAGATTATGGGCTAAATTCTGACCCCAGGTGTACCCTAGAAAATTCAAGCTTCTCCCTGAAGTCAGTGGCCTCTGTTCTAGCTACCCATCAAAGATTGCTTTTCTGGCCCTCTGTAACAGGAATGGCAGAGAGGCACTCTTGGGCACAGCCAAGGGGTCTACATGGTTGAAATCCTGCCTCACTGAAGTCAATGGCCAAACTCCTGTTGAATTCACTGATATCAGGATTTCATCCCATATTTCTGCATGTGCATCTATTGATTCACCAGTGCATTAATTAACATTTGTACAGTGCTTTCATGATGTTAAGGACAATGAAAATACAACATTTTAAATAAAAAATGTCTGCTACACACAGAACGCTGGGTAGATTATTCATATTCTCGGGAAGAATAATCTTTGCAGAGGGAAACATATGGGGTAAGAGACTACCAATGCACATTAACTCTACTTTTGCAGGGCACTCTTTTGGGAAGAGTTATATGTTGAACTAGAATGTGGCCATTAAAACTTTACTTGTGCCACTGGCTTGTAAGATTTTGACCCTCCAGTGAAATGCTACACACGGGTCTGGTGAAGTCTGTCTAAAGGAGCTCTTTAAATGATTAAAATAAAATAGGCTGTTGGATACACTGGTTTACAGACTGATTTTTCAGAAGTGCTGTACACCTACAACTCCACTTGAGGCAATGGGATCTGTGGGTGCTCTCAGCACCTCTTCAGATCAGACCTGCCCCTACACTCTAGAATTCTGTATAATAGTTGGCTCAATTGAGGTTATGCTTTTATGTTACATTGTGTTAACATTTTACCTTTCTCCAGCAAAAACAAACCAAGTGTTGGTTCTGAAACCGTTTCCCTTAAGAAATTTCTAACACCACATCTTTTTCATAGCATCAGAGAGAAGTGATTTTAAAAGGATGCCTATCCCACCAAAGCTGTGACTGTGGAAACCACTGTGGAAGTCACTTTTCATCACAGAAAGGATATAGGTTATAACAGGATTCTTAGTTCTTCAGCACTGATATTATTAGGTTGACAAAGTGAAGTAGTAACTTTTACATACACTGATATTGGAACAAAATACTTTTTCATTCTTCATGTTAATAAGTGAAAGACTAACTAATACAGAGATGATTTCCATTGCATCTTGCAATTTAGGCAGATTTCAAATTTAGGGCCTGATCCTGTGAGGTGCTGAACTCCTTCACTTCTCTTTGTCTTCACAGTGAGAGCTAAAGGCCCTCTACACCTTGCCACAGGATTGAGCCTCTGATTATAAAGTAGAGTTAAATATGGAGCTTTTAAAGTTATACGCTTCTCTTTAAGGTCATGATCCAGCTCTCATTAAACTCAGTTGAGAGACTCCTAATGACTTGGATGAGAATTGCGTCTGGTGCTGAATGCAAATGTCACATTAAAATACACACTAGCCCATAATGTCAACTTGGCATAGTTTAAAAAGTGTTTTTGTAACAATGAAAAACAAAATCAGATTATCTGTAGTTTGGAGCCACAGTAGTATGTTTTAAGAAAAGAGCTTATAACAGGATGGTTAGCGCATATGAAAGAGAGTCATGAGTTTTGTGTTCCATTCTCTACTCTGTTCTGAATCTTTCTGTGCTTCAGATTCCTCATGAGTAAATTGGGGATAATTGTGCTTATCTACTGTGCAACGGTGAATCATTAAACATTTGGTAATAGAGGACTCCTCAGTTTAGCAGACAAGATCCAATGGCTGGAAGTTGAAGCTAAATAAATTCAGACTAAAAATAAGATGCAAATTTTTAAGAGTGAGGGTAATTAACTATTGGAACAACTTACCAAGAGCTGTGGTGGATTCTCCATCACTAGAAAATTTTAAATCAAGATTGGCTGTTTTTCTAAAATATATGCTGTAGCTGAAACAGGAATTAATGCAGGGAAACTTTATGTCCTGTGTTATACTGGAAGGTCACACTAGATGATAACAATGGTCCTTGTCTGGCCTTAAAAATCTATGAATTAGTTAAAAACATGGTTTGAAATTTTTGATAAATGCAAAGTATTATCCTCATTTTAGGTAGATGGTATACAGTGCATTATTAGGGATAGGCAAACTGATTCTGAGAAAATAAGAACTTTCTTTTGCCTTTTTGGAGATTTGGAAAAGTTTGATTAGCTTCAGTTACTCATTATTTTTCATTTCTGCAAAGCTCTATATTTCCTTGGTTTGGAGACAGATGGGCCAAAATTCCACAATAGATATTGTTTTGTGGCATGTCTGTCCAACTGAAAGCAGACAGCATTGGAAATCCTATGAGAAAGCGTCATCCCACAAGATTTCCAGTACAATGCTGAAGACCCAAGAGGTTCACTCAGTTTTGAAAAGCATCCAAACTTTTGGGTGCTTATTTGAACAGAATCCAAATTCCAAGCGTGAAATCCTGCCTCTGTTGCAACCAGGGGCAAAGCTCCCAATGAATTTCATCCTAAGACTTTTGAGTTTCTTTCTTTTTAAAATTATTACGGGCCTCGTACTCATCTCCCGCAGTTTTTACACTGGTGTAAAAAATTGCAGATATTATAATCTAGAAAATATTTATACAATTTATGGCATGGTGACTCACAGAGTAAATTCCTTAGCAATAACAGATGCGCAATCATATCTATAATAAATACATAATTAAATAAATAAAATATAAATAAATCAATAAATATAAATAAAATTAAATAAATAATTAAATAATAAAATAAAATAAAATAAATTAACTATATAAAATAAATAATTACATACCAGGTTTTCTTCACACAATTCTCTGAATTGGTAAAATTTCTGGGCCATTAGAAGCTGAGCACTGCCCACTGCAGTTCGAATTTTCCCTAGAACTAACAGGAAAGCAAACATAAGTCAGCACCGGTTAGACACTGTGCCTTTCTGCAGTGATTGAACCATATACACCAATGAGGAAGTTACGGAGGAGACATCATTCAATTTTAAAAAGAACGTTAACTCTGACTCACACATTTTAGAGAAGCTGACAACAGTAAGTCCAGCTGTTCACTAGAAAAGGTTTGCCAGGATAGTTATACAAAAGAGAGCTTTTGTTGGCATAACTTATACAAGGTCCCCAAATGAAAACATTAATGTAACAGGGTGATCTGAAGCCTGTGTGGTATTTGGTGACGTTTTTGTTTGAATTAATAAATGATGCAAACACACTTTTATGCTGGTATAACCACATCTGCACTATAGCTTTTGCTGGCACAGATATGTTGTGAAAAATCACACCCCTTACTGACACTGTTATACCCGCTAAAGTTTCTAGTGCAGACCTGGCCTCATATGCACAATGGTAAAGAGCTTTCAGAAAGTGTCACAAATGTGGAACTAATCATGTGCCATTGCCATATTGGGGAAACACGGCTTCTACCAATCTCTCTGCTGTTTCCCTCAGAAACACAGGGCCCAGTTCTCAGGTCTGGCTGACGGCTGCTTGGTGCTGGTCCCAGGAGGAGGGAACAGTGGCTTTATGTCACATTTACACCCCCTACACTGATCCCAGGGCCATCCAGAAGCTTTTTCAGTCACCACTGCAACTTCAAGGTGCCTCACAGCTGCTCTCAGTTGTGCCCAGCTGCTTATGGTCTAACTGGCCATTTCAGTAGCCAACAATCACCAGCGCATTATGGTGCTTCAGACGTCACGTTTCCCCCAGCTTGTCCACTATACTGGTGGCCCGGAAGAACACTGGCCAATTAAGCTGGTCAGTTAAGCCAGCTTTATGGACTCTTTGCACCATCAGAGTGGTGCAATGAGTTGTAGTAGACCAGAGAATATGGCCCATAGTCAGGATGGACTTAAATTGATATTTATCACTTTACTAATGAAAGACATGAACAACATTTGTTCTGTTTTGATCTGAACCATTATGATTAATAATTATTATTGTAGTGCCTAGAGGCTCCAACTAAGGGCTTGTCTACACTTACCTCCGAGATTTGGCGGCAGTCGACCGGAGTTACGCAAGCTACGCAAAAAGCTTGCATAACTCCTGTTGATTTCTCTGCTTCTGTTCTGCATGCCGTCTTCACTGCACTGAGGGGAACCGTGTTCCCGTCGACACAGCGCTATGCCATTTGAGAAGGTGGCCTTAGTAAGTCGATTTCTGGATCAACTGAGCGGGTCTTCACTGACCGCTCAGTCGATTCAGAGAAATCGATCAAGTCGCCGCCGTCAGTGAAGATGTAGCCTTAGATAGGGCCCCATTGTGCTAGACAGTGGATAAGCACATAGTGAGAGGCAGTCCCTGGAGAGCTTACAGTCTACATAAAAAAGACAGACAATGTGAAGTAGGGAGAACTGAGGCAAGAGAGGCAAAGTAACTTGCTCAAGGTCATCTGACAGATCAGGGGTAAAGGCCAGAATAGATCTCAATTCTCCTAACTTCTAAGCCACTGTCCTGCCTATGGGCCGTGCTACCTCCCCTGTAAATTTAAATACAGAGTGTTGAGAGAGCTCAAAAGGGGAAAATGCCTTCAACAATTTGGGGTTGTAAAATCCATGGTAAAGAATTCAGCCCATTGAACAGAGCTCTGACTTTATAGTTTGCTACCAGAACACTGCCACAAAATAATGTTAAGCTGAAAGACTCTTCTGGGTATTTACAAGAACACAGACACACTAAGCAAATAGAGACACAACTAAGTTATGAACCAAAGTAGGCTCAACTGAAGCCCGGGATACAATCACAGATCCATATTTGACCCTTTTAAGGCTGATTATTGTAGCACAACAACTTAGCTGGGTGGAAGTAAAGGTGGACATAGAATACATTTTAAATGTAAAAGGAAGAAGGATAAAAAGGTTGACTTATGATCCCTCCTTCAGAGCCCTGTAGAAAAAAACTCCATGCACACACAAGCACAGCCCAAGCCTTTCACTTTGTTCCCAAAGCTCAACACTGCCAGGAAATAGCTGTGAACTGGAAGATTCACTACGCGGAATATTTTCAGCATGTTGCACAGGGAATTCTACATACAACTGTCCTTATTGTTCGTAAAGGTTGCATGTCTAATACCCTGTGCACTGTGCTGAAAATGCACCCCTTGGAGTGTCTAGTCATTTATGCAACCCAGTGTGCAAACCATTCAACTGAAAGGAGCCTTCAATGGTGGGGAGGAGCTACTTTGAGAGCTTTCATGTGGTTCCCATTGTTATGAAAACTCTTCCCACTGTGAATATTTCAGAACAGCTGCCTCATCTGGAGCGTGGCCATCTATCTGCTGCTTCACAACACAGCCTAGGAGTTGAAAAAGGGGGAAATGGTCCCTCAACTTCTCAGTAAAAAGTGAAGATAGAACTTTTTATGAAACGTACATTGATTGTGTGGAGCTCATGTTGAGAGTATGTGTATAAGTGAATTTAAAACACACTTTTTGGTGGAATATGGGGATGGACCTCTTTCTTTTTGTTTTTTAAAAATATTTAATAAATTTAATATTCTAAAATGTCATTAGATAGAACTGGGGGAAAAGGAAGTTCTTATCCCTGGCTGCCTACCGACTGGCTAGTTGTTTAAAACCATCTCCCTAGCTGATTGTGAGATGCATGCTGATGTTGTTCTCCATTGTTACCACTTCTGTTGTAGCTACTGCTGTATCTAGTCAAGTGTCACTGATTTCCCTACCTCTCAAAAAGTTACCAGACAACACAACCAACCCTGTCACAGAAGTTTAAAAAAAAAAAAGACTTCAAACAAAGCACATGAAAGACTGAAAGAAATCTCCCCAGAAGGCAAGGAGTCTTCTCAATAGCTAAGTTCTTTCTCATAATACTTTTGCTTTTAGTTTTCAAGGCAGAGTGCCCATTTCTCTAACTCAGTCAAAATGACTAGTGCCAGAAATGGAAGGCTAAGGTGTTCTGTAGTAAAAGAAATAAAAACACACTGATGTACTTATCTCTGGCTAAAATCCTGACAGCCTCCATTCTTGGACACAAGTTTGGGGGAAAATACTGAATGAATAAGGGAAAGTGAAAATATATCAGAAAAGGACTGACAGAGTCTTTAGCAGCAGGGAAGGTGAGTGTAGGAGAAAAAGAGTATATATAGAAAAACATTAAAATTGACTATTTTAGTTCACGATGCCACGAACAAAATTTACAAAGCAAAACAAACAAACAATCCCTCCCTTTCCCTACTAAATCCATCCAGATGCAGTCATAACAGACCAAAGCAACCATACACTTTGATTGCTACTAGCTTGGACCTTCCTCTCCTCATAAATACACTTCTTGACCTTGCCTATGTGGGCAGAACTGACTATCATACCTATTCAGAAAAAACTATTCCACTATAGCTAGTCTGGTATAATTTATCTATTCTGGAATAACTCCCCCATGTGGACATTTTCTTTTGGGAAAAAACGTGATTTTGCAAGCAGAATAATTATTCTGGAATAAAATCACTTTTATTGCAGAATAAAGGGTCCATATGTGGGAGTTACTCTGGAATAGCTATAGTTGAATATTTTTTCAGGAACAGCTGGACTGGTCAATTTCCTAGGGTAGACATGCCCTTAATCTAGCGTGTTTGCAGGGTGGTCTAGTACAGTGGTTCTCAATCTTTCCAGACTACTGTACTCCTTTCGGGAGTCTGATTTGTCTTGTGTACCCAAAGTTTCACCTCACTTAAAAACTAGCTGCTCACAAAAATCAGACCTAAAAATACAAGTGTTACAGCATGCTAGTACTGAAAAATTGCTTTGTTTCTCATTTTGTCTGTATGAAATTTTAGTTCGTACTGACTTTGCTTTTTCTGTTGTAAACTAGGAAAATATCAAGATGAGTTGATGTACCCCCTGGAAGACCTCTGTGTACCCCCATGGGTACACGTACCCCTGGTTGAGAACCGCTCGTCTAGTACATTGAGCACTGGGCAGGGACTCAGAAAACCTGAGTTCTATTCCCATCTTGGCCTTTGACCTGCTGGGTGACCTTGAGCAAGTCACTTCACCCCTGTGCCTCATTTTCCTTCTCTGTAAACTGGAAATAATGATGCTGACCCCCTTTTGTAAAGCGCTTTCAGATCTACTGATGAAAAGTGATATATAAGAGCTAGGTATTATTTATAGCCAAACAGACTATAAACTCTTTGGAGCAAGAACCATATTTCTAATGGTTCTACAAACTGCCTAGTACAACCTTTGGTTGATACATAAATAAGTACCAGAGAGGTGGTGGTGTTAGTCTGTTTTTAGCAAAACAGCGAGAGTTCTGTGGCACCTTAAAGACTAACAAATTTATTTGGGCATAAGCTTTCGTGGGCAGAAACACACTTCATTGGATGCATGAAGTGGAAACTTCAGTTTGGTAGGTATATATACACATGCAAGGATGGTTGAGTTACATCACAGTTAGGAGGGTGAGTGTTAACGAGGTTAATACAATCAGGGTGGATGAGGCCATTCACAACTGTTGATGAGAAGGTGTGAATGTCAAAAGAGGGAATATTATCTTTTGTAGTGGACTAGCCACTCCCAGTCTCTGTTCAGACCTAGTCTGATAGCGTCAAGTTTGCATATGAGTTCCAGCTCTGCAGTTTCCTGCTGGAGTTTGTTTTTGAAGTTTTTTTGTTGAAGTATGGCAACTTTTAAGTCTGTTACTGAGTGTCCAGGGAGGTTGAAGTGCTCTTCTACTGGTTTTTTAATGTTACCATTCCTGATGTCTGATTTGTATCCAATAAATAAGTGCAGGGATAGAGGAGTGAAAATGCAAAAAAACCCACAACAACAACAAAACCCAACCAAAAATAAGACAAAAAGTGATTGACACTGGAGTCTGCTACATCTTGAAAGGCATTTGCCTGTATATATATATATCGAATGGGTAATGAAAAATAGAAAAAAGAGACAAAGAAGCAAAACTGAGCTGACTGAAAAGTCATAATACGCAAGTGATGAGAGGGTTTTTTAAAAACACTATTTGACCTCTAAAGACTAACCAAACTCTTTGAACTTCAATTATGATGGATCTCAGTGTCTAACAAAGAACAAAGGAACCACTTTGGGACCATGGTTATAAAATGCCACGTAAAGTATGAACACCTGATGTTTGCAGTGTTGTTGTAGTTCTGTTGGTCCCAGGATATCAGACACAAAGTGGGTGAGGTTATATTTTTTACTGGGCCAACTTCCGTTGGTGAGAGAGGAAAGTTTTAGAGCTACACAGAAAAGATATTATCTCACCCACCTTGTCTCTCGAACACCTGATGGTTAGTCAGGGGGTACCAGCTGGATAGCAGAAGACAGGAGACTGGTTGACTACAAGGCTGAGCATCAGAAATAAGGGGAGGGAACAGTGGCAGAAAATAAATGGACCAAGGCTGACATTTGTGTTGCAGATGTTAGTTGTGTACTGTGCATACGAAACAACCCTGCCATAGAGATGAAAAAATCCATTTCCAAGCCAGAATGGACCAATATTTAGCCTATTTGTGTCAACAGACCTGCATTTAAATAACTCAAAGCATGATAAAAGCCAGGAAATTCAAAGTTAATGCTAACACTCATGTCCTTAGCTCAGCTATTAAGGAGAAAAGAAACTGAATGGAACAAGTTAAGGACTAATTCTACAACCCTTACACTGAGTAGCATTTATTTATAGGAGTGATCTCATTGAAAATTAATGGCACTGTTGGGATGAGTAAGAATCCCTCAATGTGAATAAGCGTTGCAGAATCAGTCCTTTGGTTTACCTGGTTTTTATTAGTGGGACTAACATGTTGTCTAATTATAGAATTTTGTAGCCAGTGGATTTTTCTCTTTTCTTTAAATCTTTGTACACTGGCAAGAATAAAATCTGGAACCTGGCTCTTCTGAGGCTTTGGGAAATAGGCTGGTGTAGAGGGAGCTAGTCATAGAGAGTTATAGAAAAGCAGAGTACAGAGGAGAGCCAGGGAGTGGTAGGAATAACTGATTATTTTATTTGGTCATAATTAAGACAATAGGAATACATCTGAAGGACAAGGGGAATGAATATTTAGTTTTATTTTCTCATGCATAATCACTGGCAGAAAGAAAAGTCACTCATATCTTTCCCCAAACTTTCTCTCCTCTTATTCCTGACCTTCACATTTCAAATTTTGTTTAAAATAATTACTAAAACTTTGCAAACACCACATTAATTTGTCAAAGTCTGTTCCCTTTGCTTAGCAGGGTTATTGAAGATTTGAGGTCAACTTTTAAGTGCAGACAAGACAAAGGGGTACAATATACACGCCAAGTGATAAGGTTGATGAAGGGCACAAATCTTAAGTTTCTTTGTTTTCTTTTTAAGGCCTTGTCTACACTAGAAAGTTTTGTCAACCAAAGTTTTGCCGGCATACAGCCACCGCTGTAATTAAATCGCTGTTGCGTGTCTTCACTGTCTTCTTTTGTCAGTGGAGTGCATTCACACTATCAGCTCTTTTGTGGACACAGGGAGCAGTGCACTGGGTAGCTATCCCACTGTGTAACTGCATGCAGGGTGCTTTGGGAAGGGTTTGCAATGTCTCCCGGGACAGGCACAGTGTCACGTGATGAAGGTTTCTGAATCCCATCGTTCCATGAGCATCCTACTAGTTTGACAGAAACTGCCCTGTCAGCCAAGCTGACACTGCTGAACACAAACACAAGAAGCCCACATAAACGGGGGGAGGGGGAAGAGTGAGTGAATGAGTGTGTGTGCATGTGTGTGAGATAGACACACACACACACAGATACACACGGAGCGAGACAGACAGCATGTGCTGGGGGACAGTGAGTGTGTTTGCACTCATCCTGTCTCTTAAGTTCAGACAGCAGCAGCTGGAAGCAACCAATACCAAGGCAGAAGTTGCTACACAGACAGCTCATAGCTGGCATCCCCCGTTGCCCTATCCCTCTCAGCAGAGACTGGTCCGGTACACCTGCGGGGGCAGAGACAGGGACACAGCCCCCACCTCCATCCCTGGCTCTGCAGCACATCAGGAATTACACTCTTCCACTGTAGTTTAGGGTAGTCAAGGCAGAACTGCTGTTTGCTGCGCTGTGGAGGGAACTCTCGATGGTGATTTAACTTTGAAAACTTCCTGCGGCTTTGAAAGGGGAGGGGCGGAGGCGGATGGCTGCAGGGCAGCTGAGCTCAAACTGCTTACCAGAGTGGCACTCACAATGGCATGCTGCGATAATCCGGAGGCTATTTTCAGCGATATAACCTAAGGGCTGAGTCTACATACATACTTTTTCGCAAAAGCTTTGCCGAAAAAGTCTCTACACCTCTTGTCTAGGTGGTTTTATTTTGTTGGCAAACCAGGGCAATCGACAAAACTCTCTAGTGTAGACCAGGCTTTAGTCTGGTTTGTTGGGTCTGACTCATCTCTCCATTACACCAGTATTACACTGGTGCATCCACCTGCATAAAACTCAGGACTTGTGGTGAATCAGACTCATTGTTTGCTTTGAATGGTCACTACAGGACTTCACACAAATGAATAGAAATGTTTCTTAAGATTAAGGAAATCAAATTCCTTTGAAACTATACATGATTTCAGTAAATGGCCCAAGGATTGTAGGAATGCTTTTGTGTGAACCCACACAACGAGCAGCAAATGTGCCTTGAGATAATATTTCTACTGATTAATACCAGTGTGAGAGAAGAATCTGGCCCACTGATGTTAAATTTGTCAGAGTTTGCTCTCTGGTAGGGTCAGTTAAGGGGCTGATCCAAAGTCTATGGAAATAAATGGAAAGAGACCCATTGACTTCAGTAGGCTTTGGATCAGGTCCTTAATACATGCTTAGGTTTGCATCCATACTTCCACCTCTTTTTTTTTAATAAAGAGAAAGCTCTAAAATCACTGGCGAATTCACAAAATAGTAAAATATGCTGAAGGAGTATCAGGTGTCCTTACTGAAAGAGTGTGTATACTATGATAAAGTGGGATTAATCTGCCTACTACATACACTACAGTTTTATGAGAAAATGGTTTCAGATAAAACCAGCAAATTTCATACAATAAGTAGTTCATGACAAGAAAGAGGGGCAAAAACATATCTGTGTATACTGGTATTTCTCCCTGGAATGACTAAAACCCTAACCTGTGTTTTTATACACAGCAGTAGACTGCATTCCTAGCTAGAAACATTTAGTCCCATCTGGTAGATTCATTCCCAGTTAGATAATACCAAACGTATCTATGTAACATACAAGCTACTGTCAAATAGCAGTGAGCCGTCTCCCAGAGACAGCTGGTTCACACAAGGGCTGCATTGTCTGAGAGAAGCTTGTATCATTTTACTTCAAGTGCTGAGGGAACAAGCATTCTGTCAGCTGCCATGGCATTGAAGAAACCTTGCTCACTGCAGATTTTCAATATTTTGTTATCAGGCCAAAAACACACTGTGGACTGTCAGAGTTGAAGGCTGAAAACAAGAGATGCATTCCTTGTTCTACTTACATTTTATCAATTACAACACCCCCCCCCTTTTCTGCAGAGTGTGTGTGTGTGTGTGTGTATGTGTATTGAATGAAAAAGACATGATTTGCTTCTGAGTTTCCAACAACAAGCTTTTGTTCGCAGCATTAGTGAGCTGGCTACTGTGGCCCTCACCATATGCTTTTATTTGGCTTCAGGTAGAATAGAAAACTTTGTCCTGCAGTGGCATGTCAAACACAATGTCCACAGGAAGCAGCTGTCACATTCAAGAATCGCAGATGACATCACAAACAAGCCAGTAACTCACTAATGATTGTTAAACAAGACTGACCCTTTTACCCCCTGCAACCTCCACCAAAACCAAGAAGTGCCAGTTAATAAAGAAGCAGATAAATAATCAGCAGGATTTGTAAAATGTAATTTGTACTGTACATGGAGGCAATAGTATCGCATACATAATTCCTACCTTACTCGCCCCAAATTAGAATTTTTCCACTGATTGCTAAATATTTAAAGACGTTATAACTAAAAAGACAATGAAATACATCAATATAGTTCTCACTAAAAGCTGTGTATATATTAGCCTTACTAAATTCTATTCCCCCACTTGCCCTAGATGAGAAATTGTTTTGATGGATAAGTAAAATATCATTAAGTTTTTCCATTATCATCAATTACTATGGTAAAGAGCAGGCAAGTAGATTTTGTGGTTGGAATGATAAATATTCACTTTTCCCATATATGTATGTGTGCACACATATTTTTCAATATAACTCCCCGCAGTTCATGGGTTTTATCATTCGCATACCTGCAGGAGGTAATTGTTCCATTCTGGCACGTGTCCTGTGTATATGAACACTAATCATATACATTAAAGGTGAGACCAATCCAAAACCCCGGATCCAGACACACCCCAAATTTGGGAAGTTTGGATCTGCCCTTGGAAGTTGTAGTTTTGATAGGTGGAATGGGTAGGTTATATATCCTATAGTTAAGGTTTTGGTAACACTTTCCATTATAAACCCATTTTCATTTGCTTATTATCTTGCTAAATTCTAACCATTTGGACTGAAATTCTCCATGGTTGGTTTCTGCATTGGGTGGAGTAGTTTCAACAGCAATAGTTCAGCCATTTCTGAGGATGAAGCTAGTGAAAAATAAGTAATTCGCAGTATGAATGTGCCAAATCTATGAGTTATGTGCCTTGTGCTCACAGTGTCACAAAATACTTGTATGTGCAAAATTAGAGGCCACATTCTGAAAATCTGCCCCAGAGAATTGGTGTATTTATTTCAACTCTGAAAGTAATATAAGTATATTTTTCTAGTATGTGTGGGTCATACACACAGGGAAGCCTGCAATATCTGGAGGACCAGGGAGTAATAGAACCCTGTAAGGGGAGGGGGAAAGGGAGCTGTGTGTGTGTGTGTGTGTAATAGGTTGGCAAGGAAACTGAAAATGTTTTAGGATTGGATAAGCAACTGAAGAAGTTTGCGACTTTTTAAACAGAACCTATTCAAAAACACAGGAAACATAATATTGCTAATCCAATGAAAATGGACAAAATCAGTTAAAATAATATTTAACGTTCTAAGAGGCAGTTTCAAACTGAAGAGTTAAAAAGAAATGTGGAACTTGACAGTGAACATTTAGTTGTATGTTGAACGGTTACTGTTTCCACTGCAAGTGGTGTTTAATGATACTTTGGAAAACCACCTTCAAAACTGTGTAAAAATGATTAACCTTGGTGCTGTCCAGGGCATGGAGTTGATCATTTGTCTCTAATTTTTGCTTTGATGATGTTAAACTCAAATTCTAGATAGAGCTTGAGCTCAGTGGCAGGAAATTAGCTGTGAAACTCCCATTTAAGCTAAAGTTTAACACATCTAGAGGAGCATTTACCCATAAAGCAATAACTCTTGACAGCATCACATATAGGAGAACCCAGAAAATTATTTCCTGTGCCAATCCACACACTGTGGATGTATATCTAAATAAGGCTCAGATATTTTCTCTATACAAATGTACACAAGGCTGCTTATATTTCCATCCACAATTTCTTAAATGGTATCCAAGCCTGACTTTCAGAGTTGCTGAACATCTGCAGCTCCCAACTTCAAATGGAGTTACAATACTGAGTACTTCTGATAATCAGGCCTATCATCTGATTACTGTACAGATAAATGGCAAATGGCCTCACCAAACCTCATGGGAGTCAATACAAAGACTACTGCTGACTTCAATGGGCTTTGGATCAGGTCTTAAATGATTATTTCTAGCAGTGATATTATTGTATTCAGTTACTTACTGTCCTCAGGTAAGTTGTTTGCCTGCTCTTCTCTCTCCATCTGTTGGCACCAGCCCTCCATACGATCTCTTTCTGCCTGAAGAAGCTTCAGAAACCAGTGCCCATCTCTGTGACAAACTGACCTTTGAACAGCTTCTAGAGGATCTTCAGTTATAGAATCAATCCAGGGATCCGGAGGGGGTAAAATTGAAGGATCAAAATCTGTATCAAAGTCGTCATCTACTGCACATGCATGATAATGGTTTCCTGACCCCTGTATGCTAACAGTGGAGGTGCTTGCGTCTCGGGAAAATTGTCTTGATATTTGCCCAGGGCATGTATTGTCCTCCTGAGGGTCCACTGATATTTCGAAATTCTCATGGAAGTCCAGATCTGCTTGCACAGCTGCTGTTACACTATTAGATCGAGTAAACCTGCGGAAGCTTCAAAGAACAAAAAGACAAAACGCTTAGTTAAAAAGCTTTTCCTAGACAAACATTCCAATGATAAACTGGTAATTCAGTAAAAGAGGATATTCTAAGATTCTGCCTCTCCTTGCAAGGACTGAGTGGAATGGCTGTCACTGCTATAGATTTTAAATAGAAAGCTTTTTAAAAATCTTTTTTATAATATTTATATACTTTATATTATACAGTATACATTTTTTCTTAAAACAAATAAACTTCTCCCCTCTCCCCCAAATTTTGATTGGAAGTTAGTGTTTGTAATGGTTTTAGGATTGACAAGCTCGGAGACTAGGCCAAGATTTTTAGAGATAACTATTGACCCTGGGTGTCCAACTAGATACACCTTAAAGGGGCCTGATTTTCCGAAAGTGTTAAGCTTACATTCTCCGAAACAGACTTCCTTTAAGTTGTCTCAAGTTGGGCAGTCAAAAACGGAGTCAGCCAAAATTATTAATCACTTTTGAAAATCTTGGCCTGAAGTTCTCTATGCACTAAGCAAGTACAGCCAGGGAAGTGAGAAACCATGCTTCCCCTAGTCAAGATCATCTATAGATGCGAGGATAGTTCAATGTCCATGTACATTCAATCCTTGCCTCTCTGCTGAGATTACCATTAAGCTATGACCAACAAACTAATTACAATATTTTTATGAATGGGGAAAAAGGAAAAAAAAATCAGCATAAATATTCTATATTTTAATTTCTAATTCATTTCAATCATGAGCAGGTTAATTTACTTCTTCTCAAAAAGTCATTATTGCCCAATCTCATAAAAGTATTGCGAGTCTCACCATATTGTTATTTAAGGGATTCTGTGGTTTCCTCATTTCTGCCCTCAATCTCACAATGTTCTGCCCATATCACTAATGGCTGCCATCTCCCATTACTGTCAGGAGGACTAAAGCCACAGACTAACCTCACAGCAAGATGGTCACTATGTCCTAACATTTGTAGATGACAGTGAAGCATCCTTCAGTAAATATGGCCTTTATCTCGTATTGTTTCTAACAGGGCTGAAGCCAGGCTCCTCTGAAGGAAGAAGGCAGCCCTTTAATCAGCATGTACGGGCCAGACAGGAAATGGGAGAATATGGAGATGGAATAGAGCTGTTGGGGGAAGAGAAAAGGGAAGTGTGTTGAGGAAATAGCACAGGGAACTATGGGGAATCAGAGACAGGCTGGAGCAGGAGGCAGACAGGAGCTATGTCTACACTGCACATTAGTGTTGGTACGTGTAGTTACACACAGCAGTGAAAAACAGGCTGTGTTCACACTGTGGTGTGTAGCTGCACGTGTCAGTGAAAGACTCTAGCAATGAGGAGGCAGCAGGGAAAGGCTTCAGCGGCTCTATGCTGCAGGAGCCTTTCATTGCAGGAGGCGGGGAAGGGTCTGACAGGAGAAGAAAGTGGGGAAACCCCCCTGCCAGAGCCTTTCCCTGTGGCAGGGGAGGGTGCCAGCAACAGGAGCCTTTCCCTGCTGCTTCTCTGTCAATCTTCTTCTGTGGCTGGGAAAGACTCCAGTGGCGGGGAGTCAGTGGGACACCACACAGCTAAAAATAGCAGTGTGGAGAGGTAGGCACAGCTTGAGTGAGCAGAGAGGTGTGCAGGGAATGTACTCGAGTACATAGCCACAGCCTTCAGGCATGTCTTCATTCTACTTGCCTAAGCATGCCTTACTGGGTACACTGCTATTTATTATACCCATGCTAGGGAGGCTTGTGCGTATGAACACTCTGAGCCCCTGGAAGAAGGATGTAATGTAGACATATCTTGAGAGGGGATGCAGGAGAGTGTCAGAAGCAGGAGGCAGAAGGACAGGGTGCAGGAGAATGTGAGGAGGAAGAGGCAAACTGAAAGGGACAAAGAGGAGTGTAAGGGGCGAGAGGAAGACTGAAGGTTGCAGGAGGCAACTGAGTGCGTTGCAGGAGAATGTGGCATGGCAGAGATGACGAATATGAGGGGTCAGAGATTGTGAAGAGAAATGGAGGGAAATATATGGGTCAAGTGAGTGTAGTGTAGGTGAGGTCTGGAGACCTGTGTGGGAGGACAGAGGAAGAATGTAATAGGGAGGAGGACAGAGAGGTAGAATGATGAAATAAGTAACAAGGATGACATGTACAGTAACATAATTAGGCTACAGCGTGAACATCCACCTGCAATGAGTAGAGACAGTTCATACCTCTCCACACTACTAATTCATGCTGTCTGCAGATTCAGGCAGACACTACTGCATTAGTTTACACTTGGTTCACAATCTGACTAATCTCTGCAGCCGTAAGACTCTAGGACCGGATTCACCATTACATTCTGGCTGTTGTGCATAGCTCCAGTGAGGCAAAGTAGCCATAGACCCCTCTCCTCCCCCCACAACTTAATTAGCCAGCATTAAGCCAGGTGTACAGTTGCTCTAAAGTGCAAAGCAGCGAGTTTACTGGTGAATCCAGCCCTTCATTTTGTTTAAGGTAAACACAGATTCTGGAGTACGGGATGGCAGTTGCCTCCTGCTCACTCCTTTTAAAAGAAAGTGTCTGCTTTCCAAGCTACTGTCAGCCAGCCCAGCTTGAACCCTATACGTCTATTTTCAGTCCTAGCCTAATACGGGACAGGAATGCTGGAGAGAAACTAGGCTGGATTCAGACCTCACTTTCATTCACTCTCATTTACATTCTCTTCTTATTACTCTACTGAAGAGTTAGCCCAGATTTGCCATATGTAACTGAGAACAAAATCTGGTTGCGTGTATTTAATCCCCAGGGGCATGATGGATTGGGAGGATGCTGAAGGAGAATCTTGCATCATTTAACAGTGACCATCCAGGCAAGGAGCCACATTGACAGACTTCAGATAAAATCCCCTCTGATCCTACTGGAGCAGAAGAATAATGGCCATTGATATGAAGTTGTGAGAGAGGCACAACAAGGCAAAATGGGAGTTGGGAGGGGCTCCCCAATACTAAAATGGACACAGGGATTCTAACGCAGAAAATTAACAGTACCAATTGTCTTGTCAGTAAAACAAATACATCATATTCGCATCTGTGAAGCTTATTATAGTTATAGAGACTTTTTTAATGTCATGCAACATGTTTTTAACGGAGCTGCTTTTCTGCACGTTTTGAAACAGGTTGTTCGGTGATGCAAAAGTCACAGTTATCCAATTATAGTTTTACGCAATAGGCTCCATTTGCAATAACAAACTACAAAATATGATGTAGGCACATCTCTTCAGCTTTACAGTATTTATTTACTCTTTTATACAGTGGTGCTGGAACAATTTTTATAGTGGGGGTGTTGATGATGGAAACGATGTATTTTGTTTGTTATTGCCACTTTAAGCCAGCAGCCGTCGTTCCAACAACACAGCTTTAATAAGCAAAACTTTTTCTCTTCATTTTCTACTTTATATTTCTTATTACTCAAAAAATAATACATTCCTTTTCTAATGAACATCATGGGAGAGCAATCATGGGGGAAAAGCAATTCCTTTAACATGGACAGCACATCTTCCCCCTGCCCCTCACGAAGTATCTCATCCTCCTTTGGTCTCTTGTGATTTTACCACAATTTGTGTGTCTTAGGGCTTGTGTACACTTACAGCGTTGCACTGGCGCAGCTGTGCTGCTGCAGTGCTTAGTAAAGACGCTATTACGTCAACAGGAGAGCTTCTCTCATCATCGCAGGTACTCCTCTTCCCTGAGAGGCAGTAGCTAAGTCAAGGGGAGAAGCCCACTCATTGACACAGCACTGTCTACACCATGGTATATGTATGTAGTTATACCGACCTATGCTGGTAGCATAGAGCAGATCCAAGTTAGATATTGATTTGCTTCTGCCTTAACATCTGTGCGAACTGAATGACTATTTGTACTGCAGTTAACTTAGTCTGGCTTTCCAATACACAACTAATCCCACATGTGAAAACATCAAGCTCTGCTTACCAAGACGACGTATTGCCAGAGGCATTACATTTCAAAACTTTCAGGAGTACATCCTTAGTGTTTTCAATATGAGCTGGTGCCACCAACGACAGACTCTGCTCCACATATACAACAGAATGGCCTAGTTTTGCTTGCCTTTGTTTTTATCTATACAATACTAAGCTGCGTGCTTGCCTAACAGACTATTCTTGGCACTGGACTGAGTAACGGTATCTGCCTTCAAAAGAAAAATGACTTGCCAATAGAATACAGCAACAGCTTAGAATGAAATAACTCAAAAAACACTAGGGCCTGGTCTACACTGACAGTTGAGGTCGACATAACGCTGCTTATGTCGACCCCCTAAAGTATGCGTTTCCACTGGCACGTCAGTTCTGCCGACCAAAATCGTGGTAAAATTCGACTTAATAAAACCACCTCCGCAAGTGGCGTAGTGCTGAAGTCGAATTCAGGGGGTTGAATGAGAGTCAGTGTAGGCAGAGCGCAATGTAAATCTATGTCACTGACCTCCAGGAGGTATCCCATAATGCTCTGTTCTGACCACTCTGCACATTCGCACTCAGCTGCACTGTGGCCACGTAAACAAGAAAAGGCTCCTCCCTGCAAGCCCCAGGAAATTTTGAATACCCATTTCTTGTATGGTCAGTGTGGAGAGAGCTTTCCAGTACAGCTGATCATGGTGACTATACGACCCAAACGTGCTCCAGCCTGGAGCCGACGTGAGATCTTGGATCTCATAGGTCTGTGGGGCAAAGAGTCTGTTCTGGCTCAGCTACAAGCCAGAAAAAGAAATTTGCATATCTATGAGAAGATATCTTGCGACATATTGGAGAAGGGGCACAACAGGAACATACAGCAGTGCTGCGTTAAGATCAAAGAGCTGAGGCGGGCTTATCAGAAAACTAAAGAAGCTAACAGCCATTCTGGCTCCTCACCCAAAACATGCTGTTTTTACAAGGAGCTGCATGCGATTGTCGGTGGAGACCCAACACTATGCCACCACACAGCGTTGATACCTCTAGGGAATCCGAGTCCAGGATGAATGAGGATGAGTCCATGGACGAGGAAGAGGATGATGATGAGGAGAACAGGAAACAGGCGAGTGTGGTATCATTTCTCCCTGAAAGCCAGGAGCTGTTTGCAACACAGGAGCAGCCCACCCAGACACAAGAAACTGTGACTGACGGATGCTGGGGAAGGCACATCTGGTGAGTATGTACTGCAAATTGCATGTCTTTGGTTATATCCCCTGTCCAGAATCTTGTACCAGAGGGAAAAAGTGATGTGTTGGGTCGTGCTTCCTCGTATTTGGTGTGCTTAAGCTCTGGGTTCACCCAGAAAAGATTACTTATGTGCACAAGGATGCTCTGAGAATCCTCCATGCATATCTCCAGGAAGCTTTCATGCAGGTACCCTGCAATCCTTTGGAGAAGGTTTCTTGGGAGGGCAGCCTTATTTCTTCCACCACGATAAGACATTTTCCTCCACCACTCTGTTATTAATTGTGCAGGCATCATTGTGGAACACAGCATAGCAGCATAAGGGCCAGGCCTGTAGCCAGATGCTTGCAGCAAATTCTCCCTTTCCCCCTGTGTGACCCGCAGCAGTCTGATATCACTCATGGTTACTTAGGGAAAATGGCACACATTTACAGTCGGCGACCAAGAAAGCTTTTTAAAGTGTGTGTTATTGCATAGTCAGGGATAGTTTCTTGGTTCAGCACACCACAAGTCCCTAAGCAGAACATTGTTGCTATGTCCCCTGGGCATCCGCAAATAGGTTCCCATTTTTTTACTCCAAAGATGGTTAACCCATACCCACCCCTCATCCTTTCTTCCACCTGTTAAAAGCCTGATCAATTGGAAGTCCGACATCCATGCTGTTCTAGAGAGCATGGACCTGTGCAACATGGGCCCCAGCGATTTCACTAACACAGATTCACTTGCCCCTTGCTTACCATGGCTGGAACGGTGCTCTGACCCCTGCAAAGGTCAGGCAATGAAATGCGGTTGTAGCCTTCCCTTGGGAATGTTCAGGAGACTTATTTTTACATTGTATCATTGTTTTTCATCCATGGGATGAGTTAACAATGGGTACCTTGTGCTTTGCGTCCCTCACAGTGGACAATGTGGCCTTCAACACACCACCGTCTCATACTCCTACAGAGCGCCTGTCACAGATAAGAAAGCGAAAAAACAACAACCCGGGATGACATGTTTAATGAGCTAATGAACGCCTTCACGGCTGCTGACCGAGAGCTAAGAGCGTGTAGGATTTAATTATCTGACAAACTGAACAAAGACATGGAAAACAGAAAGGTAGCACAGGACTATGAGGTTCAACACAAGAAGAGATGCTGCATATAATGTGGAATCAGTCAAACACGTTGAGGCGTCTGGCTGAGCTTCAGGAAGCTCAGCAGCAAGAGAGACTCCCTCTGCAGCCCTTGCAAAACTCTGAGCTAACTCAATCTTTCCTAGCTCCCACCCCAAAGCGGTCCAGGAGGACGTTGAGCAGGGTGCAGTACGTGCTGCACTCCTCGCTGGTTGAGGTGAGCAGAAAGAGGCGACGGCCTCTTTAAGGAGTGGAGATGTGTGATTCTTTCCTGCGTGCACAGCCAAAATGGGCTCTGTACACCTGGCCCCACAAAATGCATGCGGAAAATTCCATTCTATTCCATTTCCCCATGTGAAGGATCACTAATAATCACTGCTTTCCAATTCATTGCTCTTTATTTATTTATTAATAAAAAGGGAATAAAAGGAGGGGGAAGGAGAGAGAATGGATTGGCGGGAGAAGGTTGTGGGGGAAAACATTCTGCTGCACTTTTCATTATTGTTTGTTGATAAGAAGGGAATAAAGGGAGAGGGAAGGAGGGAGGGACTGGAATGGTGTGGGAGGAGGGAAATGGCTCGGTGGGGGATGGGTGAGGGATGCAAAGTGAAAGCACAGCACAGATAAGCAACACACATTACTGTTGTGTCTCATTACAAAAGTGGTTTTGCAATGCTTCGCTGAGGCGCAGCACTCCACGGTTGGCTCTCAGAGTTGCAGTGGCATCTGGCTGCTCAAAATTTGCGGCCAGCCTATCTGCCTCCACAACCCAACCCAAGGGGAACTTCTCCCCCTTTGTCTCACAGACATTATGGAGCACACAGCAGGCAGAAATAACTATTGGGATACTTTTTTCACCGAGATCTAATCCAGTGAGCAGACTTCGCCAGCACGCTTTTATATGTCCAAATGCACATTCCACCACCATTCTGCACTTGCTGAGCCTATTATTAAAATGCTCCTTCTTACTATCCAAGGGAGCAAGGTGTAGGCAGGATCATTCAAGATCACTATTGGTATTTTAACATCACCAATATTTATTTTATGATCAGGGAAGAAAGTGCCTGCCTGCATCTTTTGAACAGACCTGAGTTCCTAAAGATGAGTGTGTCATGCACCTTTCCAGACGACCCCACACTGAGGTCAGTGAAGCGTCCCATGATCCACAAGGGCCTGCAACACCATTGAGAAGTATCCCTTTCGGTTTATGTACTCTGTGGCAAGGTGGTCCGGGGCTAAGATAGGGATGTGTGTGCCATCTATTGCCCTGCCACAGTTTGGGAACCCCATTGTGGAAAAGCCTTCCATTATGTCAGCCATGTTTCCCAAAGTCACAACCATTCTTAGCAGAAGTCTACTAAGGGCCCGGCATACTTGAATCACAGCTGCTCCCACAGTGGATTTATTGACTCTAAATTGATTCCCAACTGACCAGTAGCAGTCTGGCATTCCTGCTTCCACAGAGTGATGGCCACTCTCTTCTCCACTGTCAGAGCTGGTCTCAAGATTCGTGCGTTTCAGGGCTGAGAAGAGCTCTCCGCAAATGTTCAAAAGAGAGGCCTTTCATATTCGAAAGTTCTGCACCACTGCTCATCATCCCAAACCTTCATAACGATGTGATCCCACCAGTCACTGCTTGTTTCCCAGGACCAGAACCGGAGCTCCACCGACTGCAGATGGTGCATGACAGCTTGCAGCAAACGGGAACTGTTTCGTTCTATGGCTTGTAGCAAGGTGGCCTCTGTAACATCGCAGTTTTCAGGGCTGCGGCTCCCGTCTCACCCCTGAAAATACTGTAGAATAAGTCGTGAGGTGTTTGTGATGATCACAATAATAGTGCAGAGCTGAGCAGGCTCCATTCCTCTCAGGCAATGGCATGTGTGCGGCAGACTGAACGGTTTGAAAAAATGGCGCGAAAAGGAGATTGTTTGTTTTGGATGAGGGCAAAAGGGGGGGGGGAGTACATTGCATCATGGGAGGATGACAACCTTCCCAAAAAGCCTCTGCGGCTAGTTGCACTGTGGGATAGCGACCCATGGTGCACAGCTTTGCTTGTTGATCCAAGCACAGCTAGTGGGGACGCAATTCCCTGATGCAATGAGCATGGTATGATTATGCTCCTCCAACTTCTAAAATTCAGTGGGTGAAAGTTGATTTAAAAAAACATACCCTATGTCTACACTTAAACTGCTACAGCGGTATAGCTGCAGCTGTGCCCCTGTAGTGCTTCAATGCAGAAACTCATTACAACGATGGGAGGGGTTCTCCCCTTGCTGTAGGTAATCCACCTTCCCGAGAGACGGTAGCTAGGTTGATGGAAGAATTAGTTCGTCACTAGTGCTTCTTTTCTTCTGACTTAGCACTATCTACACCAGGAGTTAGGTCAGTTTAACTATGTTGCTCAAGGTTGTGGATTTTTCACACCCCTAAGCAACATGGCTGGGTTGACCTAACTTTTTAGCATAGACCTGGCCAAAGAAATACAAGTTAATTGAAATGAAAATGCCGGTAGATGGAAGGCACTGCTTTTTGCCCAGAGTATACATGTACAAACTGCCTCAGCTAATGTTTGTTTATTCCCCAAAGTAACTTCTGTCTTCCATCCATTTCTAAAATGTTCTATTGTTACAAAATACTATCTGCATCCAAAACCTCTCTGCTTATGTCAATTAAAATACCATGCTGCATGTATGACTGCACTACAGTAACACAAATAAATAATAACAACAATAACAGTAATAATAATACAGGAGAGTTTCTATGGCTAACCTGCAAAGTTCACAGTGTCTTTGCACAGACAGAGCATTCACAACTAGTTAAGTCTTTCTGGAAAAAAAAGTTCTCGTAAATTGCTGACCATTAGGGTAAGGATCTAAAAACATGAACTCATGGACTTGCCTCTTCCCCTGCTTTTAGATTCAGTGCTTTCCTGCTGGTTTGTGCCCCGCAGGTATAAGGTGTAATAATTACAACTTCGGAGAACAACAACAGATATTTGGCCTAAGGTGCAGAAAACCATGAAACCGTAGACTGGATAAACTAGTAGGGGCACAATATGGTATCTGTTTTGAACAGCAACAGCAGGGTCACTTGTTAGCATTGATCTCTGTGCTGCTTCTTTGTGTTCCTTTTGAGAAACATGTTTACATTTCTACTGAGAACAATTTTTTCTTTTTTTGCAAAAGGTTCCAAAGCATCTTACAGATGGCAAATCACAAAGGCACTTTTAGTCATTTTAACTGACTTCATGACCTGATATAGTCATTTAACTGACTATAAGTCCTGTTGTGTTTTGTATTGTGCTTGTCTGCCAAGGTTGTGGTGATGCTAACTAAACAAAACAAGTTAGGGAAAAGGCTAGCTGAGTCAATATCATTGATATGCATGTCTTGTAATGACAGGATCCTGAACCATATATCTTCAAGATTCATTCAAACAGAGTTAATAGACTAACAGAGCTATCAAGTTATGGAATCTTTTGTTTGTAATGATCTTTCTCTCCCTTTCAGGTAATAATTTGCTTTCAGCTCTCAATGGGAATTCAACTCCTCTATTGTTGTTCTATGTCATTATGATCTTTTAGAATTATTCAATGAAACTTTTTCTACTGCAGAGAACATGTGGGGACAGACAACTGCAGATCAATCAATATGAATTATTGACCTTAGCTAGAGTACAGATTGGAGATGCCTCACCTAAAGATCTAAGATTTGAGAAGTTTGACTTACAAAAAACTACAATGCAAAACAGTAAAATCCCAATAATTTGCTGTCACAATAATTTTTGTGTTAAAGTGACACAAGCAGGAACCCATGTAAGTTTGTGTTAATATTAATACAAGAGCAAGTAAATTAGAGCCTAAGTGAAAAAGGCAGCACAGGAAAAATTGGGCTCCACAAACTAACAAAAGCCAGAGTAAAAAGAGAGCTCTCTTTCTTTTTTTCTCATAGCAGTTAAAGTGATTGTAGAAGTCTTGTTCTATTTTTCTGGAAACATTTTACTTTGTAAATTTAGCCTCTTTAGATTATGTTATTGTTCTATTTTAGTAGGTTAAACCCCCACAAACCAAAACTAGGATACTATTCCTCAGTGTGAAAGAATCTCAGTATACATAACGGATAAAAATCAAATTTACTACAGAACAGAACTGTAGCTGGGGGAAGAGGGCATCCCTGAGTAAATCCCTGTCTTGGAAGGAGCCAGAAAGGTGGGGAGACACTTATGTGGGTGCTTAACCCTGTTTGCTCCATGACAGTATTCTTGGTCTATGAACTATGGTTATTTCACTGACTGCAAGTCTCTTTCAAATAAACCATACAGGCATACATCTGGTGAACCAATTATAGTTATCAACTTAGAATGTGAATGAAAGGTGTGGCAAGGGCATACCATAGGTCTAAGATGGGGATGGGAGGGGATGCCAAGGGAGACTAAATCGAGCTGGAGGGGACAATGTGGGGGTAGCAGAGACAAGGAATTACCCCAGAGTTGTGGGACAGACACCCAGAAGGCACTGCAGTTGAACCAGTTTAGAACTGTACTAGCAAGGATGTAGGACAAATCTTAAACCGATTCAGAATGGCTAGCATGGGCTCACTGAATGGCTTGTGTTTCAATTGGTTTGATACAAGTAGTCGAAGTAAAACCAATTCAAATGTCTAGTGTAGTCAAGGCCTTAGAGGTGTTCCCCCCAGGTCAAGATGGAGTCACAGATGAATGGAAAGATCAGGAGAGGAGAAGAGAAAATGAAGGACCACAAAATAAGTCTCCATGAACCTGATCCAGACTACAAAAATGAAGACAGCAGTTTTGAAATTTCCCCTTAAATGAGTAGAGTCATCTGAGGACTGGGATGATGTGGTTAGTAATGATGGAGGGAAAAGGGTAAGTAACTGCAATAAATTCATAAGGAGATGAGTGGGGGTGAGTAACTGCAACCATTTCGTAAGATTATACATGGTGTTTGTACACGTGAAGAGGTGGACAAGGCATCTATACTTGAGAGAAATCGTAGAGTTGGAGCTTGGAAGCCAATATGAAAGAGTTATGATAATCAAGGGGAAAGATGATACAGAGTTGGATAAAAAGCGTAACATATTTGGACCCAAGGCATCTTTGTATATGGACAATGTTGTAAAGAGAATGATGGGCAAATTTATAAACACAGGTAGTGTGGGAAGAGGAAAAGATCTGGGAATAAAAGATGCTTTCAAGGTCATGTACAGTGAATGGAGGTGAATGGAAGTCTGAGGCCTGGTCTACACTTAAAAATTAGATCAACCTAGCTATGTCCCGCATGGCTGTGAAAAAATTCCTGTCCCAACCGAATAGTTAAGTCTACCTAACCCCTGGTGTAGACACTGCTAGGTCAACGGAAGATTGTCTCTTAGAGAGATGGATTTACTACATTCATAGAAAAACCCCTTCAGTTGATGTAGGAAGCATCAACACTATGGTGCTGCAGCTGTGTCACTGTAGTGCAGACACTACATGAGGAGGAAGATAGAAGAGATAGAGCAGTGTCTGTTGAAGATGCTCCCCTGGTGTAAAAGAAGCACTTCTGTTTTTTGAGCCATTTAGATAAAGAAACTGAGACAAAGCTTCCTGTTCACTTGTTCCAGACACAGAAGACAAAGAGGAAGGAGACATTAAGGAAATAAAAACACATGGAGAGGTGAGTTTCATCAGCATGAGAGTGGTGGTGAAATTGAGGGTAGAGATAAGATGACCAAGCAGGACAAAGTAGACAGAATGAAAGAGAGGGATGAGCAGTTATGCACCTTGTAGAATGCCAAGGAGAGAGGACTCGGTGTAGAGGGAGGCTATTTTTGTTGTTTCATGACACACGTTGATTTGGCTGGTGCACAGAGAAAAACGATCAGATTCTTTTAGAGTCAGCCTTCTGTGTATTTTATTGTTCAGTGCCCTGGCAGATGATTCCTGTAACAGGTTTATTTCTTCGTCACCTATGCATCTGAAATGGGTTCTTTGTGTTTCTTCAGATGCTGCGGTTTGGAGCCAGGAAGAATGCACTCCATTTACAAGTCTATTCCTTTAACAGATAGTCATTAAAATGTCCTCTGCTGTGTTAACAAAATGTATAAGAGTGCCAAATTGTGATGATAAGCCCTTTGTGCCTTGAGTGCACTCATTTTCTGACTATTAGGTTGCTGTCCTTTATCAGCCAGTTCACTTCTGGAAGTACATGATGGATTACTATTTGCCATTCCACTCAAAACAGCCGGCAGCCTCAACTTTATCAGCAAGGAATCCCAAAACACAGCTGTCGTTAGGTAATGCAGAAATAATACTATCTCAGTATAGACCTTGACAGGCAAATCCTATCTCTTGATTTTGCTCACTAGAACAATAAAAACAATAACAGAAAGAATACTGTGTAAGTAAGATATTTGCTATCAGTGGTTGGCTTATTTTGGACATTAATTTCTTTTGTGCCTGGAGAGGAGTTAAATAGGCTGTCATCACCTATTTAAATGTGCTAATTTATTTAACACTGGAAAAGTGGTGGTGGTGGGCTGGGTGCTCATGATGCATATGTAAAGGAATGTTTTCCAGAAAAGATGTGTTAATAGTTAATGAGGAACTTACTTAGCAACAGCATAACAAAGTCGCTACAGTTCACATTCCCCTGAAGTCCCTTTAACCTTTTAGAACCACAACAGAAATGTTCAGGTTGAAGATAATGACATTTTGGTCTATTTACTAACAGTGTAAACAGTACATGATTTGGTTATCCTCTTAGGAAATGCACACTTGTCAAATATAGAAAATTACTACTAAATAGACTTCTGATCCACTTGCTGCTGCTGTCAGTGGGCCAAATCCTGCAGACTGTAGGAAGAGGGCAGAGGGCCCCAGTTGAAAGTGGTTCATATTTGCTGTGTGTGGGTTCCCTGTAGCAGGGTGACCAGATGTCCCGATTGTATAGGGACAGTCCTGATATTCGGGGCTTTGTCTTTAGCACAGGGGGACTCTTCTCCCACTGCCTGGCATGAAGCAGTGCTTCACAGTGGCTCTCTTTATGTTACTGCACAGTAGCTTTTGGGCAGTATGGCCACAATTACACCAGCCAAAACTCCCCATCTTGGCAGCCATAGCAGTAGGGCAGCTCTGCTCTGCTGGCGATCCATGTCCCGAGAGGAAAGAGAAAATTCTTCCCCTCCCATATAAAAAATCTATTAAGTCAAGCTTTGAGCAGGAGTCAGGATTTTCCCTATGTGTCTGATTGGTCATAGATTAAATATACAAGGCAAAAGTCCCTTTGGCAGAGAGTGCCTAGACAGAGATGGTCCCCTGAAGTGTGCTCTAGGCAGGATGGGGTAAAAAGCATAAATGCCAGGGGTGGTTTTCTTTATTTTTATTTCAAGCACTTCTTTAATAAACAACTATAGAAGAGATTCACATTTTATAAACTAACTATTTACTTTAGTTGTTGCAAAACAATGGGTTAAAAAAATCTCACTCAAGGATAACCTACTCAAACTTTTATGGATCTCTAAAATATATAATGTTTTTTATTTAACTTTCCTACTGTTTCTAAAAAATCAGCTCCTGAAAAATACGAGACACAACATTGAATCATACTCCACTTTTCAGCACAGCTACCCAACAACAGCCAGTCCAGAAGGGAGATTTTATCACGATTGAAAGCACACATGCACTTCAGCTCCATCCTCTGCTTAAACTATCTGTTAGAAAGACAAGGTGGGTGAGGTAATATCTTTTATTGGACCAACTGATGTGACAGACAGAAATTGGTCCAATAAAAGATATAACTTCACCTTGTCTCTCCAATAGCCTGGGACCGACATGGCTACAACAACACTGCATATTACCTATCTGTTGTCCTCTTGTGAACAAGTAGTGGGATGCAATATACAAGAAGCCAGTTTTGGGACTGTACTCATGTACTCACAAATGTAAAAATGGTGGGTTTAGTTCCAGTCTACCAGCCTCAATACTAGCACTGTATTGTCACTGTATTAGTCAACAGAGCAATAATACACTATTATTTTTACAGTATTATTTTTAAAGTGGCTTACAAATATTAATTTATAATTAATCCTCACAATAGAAACAAGAAATATTACTATCCATCTTTTACAGACAGGGAAACTGAGGCAGACAGACTGATTTGTCATAATCTACCCGGGAATCAACGTCAAATCCAAGATTAGCATTCAGGAGAGCCTAATTCCCAGTCTTGTGTTCAGACCATTAGACCACAAGTCTGTGCTCGACTATGGTTCACCTATTATTTCGGCCATTACAGTGTTTTACTGAGAGAGATAATAATGGCAGGAATTATCTTCCAGGGCAGGATTCATATGATTTTAAGTGAGTTTGTTTTGTTTGTTTATTCTTTTAGAAAAGCATTTGAAAATGTTTTTATGCCTTTTAAGTTATGACATTCCAAATTAACATGAAGCACTTTCAATGTAATTGTAAAACAGGAATATAATGAATTGTGGAAACATACACATGCTTTACCTTCAAGTACCTTCTGTTCATATCAATTTTTAAAATACTAAATGTGATAAAAATATCGAAAGGATGCTGTTTGCATGCTAGCCTCTTGGATATTTAGTCTCAGTGGTGTGTTTTGCTTTGAGATATTTTTGTTAAAGCACCCAACAGGCACATAATATTGTACATGTGCAGTTAGAAGATCAAATGAATGTTTACTCACCACTTCTCCTCCTCTACTTGAACACCTATGGATTGGAACTTACTGGTTGCTTTATTTTCACCTGGTTTGGTGGATTCTTCAGCGCCATCAACCTGAAGAAATAACCAGATATAAATAGAATGTATTTTAATAAAGATATTAGTGCAACTAAATCTCTTTATTACTGTCTTAATTACCAAGGATTTACACACATGGCTGGTACCATAAATACCTTCATCTACTCAGATAGTTTGTGTGTCAAGTGCTATGCACATTTATGATGTTATTCAAATAATAGTATTTTGTGTTAATTTATAAAGTGTTTTTACTAAGGCAATGATGGACTCCCAAAATGTAGATGGAGTTTATCCAGTATATTATAGATGCTTATTATTCTACACCACATTACAATTAACGTGATTATGTATGTGAAGTGATATTAAAGTTATATTTTTTAAGGAATTTGCTTTATTGAAACGTAAGGGTTCTGGAACTCTGGAACTGAATATTACAAATACAAATAATGAATTGTGGAAACATACACATGCTTTACCTTCTTAAAAGACTTAAAAGAAAATGAAGGTTACTTACTTGTAACCTGAGTTTTTTTAGATTACTCTGGACCAGTTGGCGCATAACCCAGAAGCGGGAATAGGCAGAGTCACTCGAAGAAGAAATATCAACTGCTCTTTACTGGTGGTGTTATTTTGTTACTCTCCATACTCATGCATGCAGATATTCAACATAACACATATTCAGTGATGTCGTATGACTTTTCTGATTTAGCTAGGCTTACTTTACAAAGTAAATTGAATCATAGGAGATTTTCCATCGACCCAGCAGGATTGTAAACTCTTTTGGGCATTGAACATCTTACTCTATGTGACTTCTCATGTTGAGAAGAACCCTTCTCTGGAATTAGTGCCACTGCAATCAATGGGACTACCCATGTATGACACTACTCAATGTGCATAAGGATGGCAGAATCTGGCCTTTATATTTGTAAAGTTGTAAATGTGCAGTTATATTAAGTGATTGTTAATAACAAAAAAGTGCATAACATTTTCATATGGGAAAGCAGAGTAAAGTTCAGAAGTGATCTCAAGATTCCCATTCCGAGCTCTGGTATCTGAGCACTTAAACTTTTAGATCTAGATGGAGAAAAGGGGGAAACACAATGCTAGCACATACCATAATGGATGCCCTTCCTATCAGCTATCAAATACACATGTAGTTTATAAAGCATGAAACAGAAATAAAGAGGCTCATGACTCAAATGATTCCTACTAGGAGTTGGATCATGTCATTTGTCCTTGCCCTGAAGATCTTACAATTTAAATTAGATCAACACAGGAAAAGATGACATCAAGTAAAAGATAAGGTTTAGAGTTACAAAGCCCTTTGAAGAAGCATGGTATCTAGACCTGATGTTTTGCAAGATATTTCACCATAAACCTTTCACTGGTCCAGATCTACTGCTCACCTAAATCTCAAATAATGGTAAGTTTAGAAGGAAATCCACCAGTAGCCAGAAAGAAGGAAACATTTTTGTGGTAGATCTTTTAAATTTTGTTGTTGTTAACCACAATTTTGAAGCAGTCCTGGTGTAGACAGTAGAACTTCTATTACATTTATTAGACAGAGAAAGAAAATGCAGTACATGAAAAACATGGGACTGATTCACTTGTCCTGCATTGTTTTCTAAGGGAGCATCTCAATACTGTTGCTTAAGACAGACATGTTCACTGTACACAGATGGTTATGGTTTACAAGTTCCTAACATTCCCACAGTATTTTCAATATTCTTATCATATTTTGTATAAGGAATATAATTACTTGCAATCGGTAAAAGTCAATACTTTAGGGAGAAATTTTCAAACGCACAAAAAACAACGGTCATTTGTGCCTTTGAAAATCTCCCCTTTAATGGCTACCACAATACTGTATTAAGTTCAAAGATATTTTACTTACAGCAACAGTTATTTCAAGAATGGACAAATGGGAGACCCCAAATCAAAGCTGAGACCCACTTTGAGAATATTTCAGGCTGTGACAACCTGCCAAAAAAAGTGAGGACGCCCCCCGGTTGCCATGCCACACCTATTTCTGTGCTGCTGCTGGGGGAAAACACTGCTTTCAGAGCCAGGCACCCAGCCAGAGGCTCTTTGGCCACCCAGATCTGAAGGGCTTGGGCTGTCGGCCCCATGCATTGCTGGCAGCCAGAGCCTTGGTATGCATGGGAGCTAACAGCTCGCGACTCCCCCTATAATAACCTGGAGACCCCCTGCAGAGTTCTGACCCCCCGCCCTCCCAGTTTGAAAACCTTTGCCCTAGATGTCCCTTTAAGAATCATGGCTACTGTTGTTAATTTATTCCTTCAATGTAATCCACATAGATTTTTTTGTTATTATTCCAAGAATTTTACTTTGAACTTTGTCATTTTCCCCCCATCGTCTTTGTTATAGTCTTTGTCAGCAACAAAGTTGCTCACTGAAACTTGGGACACAGGGCCTTTCCCTTACATGACTGATTAGGGGAGTAAGAAGTATTAAGGGCTGCCCGGCTTGCTCAGCCTATTGGATCTTGGTTTTCGGTCTTGTGCTGAGTCCAGGCCCTGGTCTTTGGATACTTCCTCCTTCAAGCAAGTGGGTGTGGAGGAAGTAAGGGCACAAGCTACCACCCGGCAGCCATAGCAGAGCCACAATCAATGCACTGTAAATCCTGGGCGACAAGGCACCACAGGATGTGCTGTCTATGGAAAACCTGAATGGCAGCACTTCCCTATGGCCCCTAATTGGTTCAGGTGCCTGTATTTAAGCATGGAGGGAGCTCCAGGAAGCTGTGTGGACAATAAGGCAGATTCCGGAGTTGCTGCTAAGACAGATCCTGCTTTGTTTCTGCTTCCATGCCTGCTTCTTGGTCCCTGTTCCTCATCTTGTTCCAGTCCTGTTCCAGCTCTGCTCCTGTCTTCCCTGACTCCAGGTAATCTGGTTCCAATTCCTAGATCAGACTCAGGTTTGACCCTTGACTTGGGCATTCGGCCTCTGAGTTTGGTTCCAATCCTCAGCTCCGTTTCCCAGTCCCTGACTCCTGCTTCCACTAGGCCTGACTGCCCACCACACAGTTCCTGACAGATTACACAGACCATCTCTGATCCCCTCTGTGGACGATGCCCAGTAGTGGGATGGAAAGGGTGGGCCTCCTGCTGCCTAGATCCGCAGAAGTGAGTTGTCTGTCTCCAGACCGAAGTTCATGCTCTGTGGGCTTGGGTGATGCAACTTTCGGCAGAAAACCAAGCAAATTAGTGGGCCGCTCGCAAGAGAAGAACACTACACTCCAGGCATGAATGGTGTGAACAGAGCCCTGTGGTGCCCCTAGCCAAATGCCTTGATGGAAACTGCCAAAAATTCAGGTGATTCTTAACCATTGCCATCTACTTTTTATGCTCCATCCCCAGACCTATTCCACCAACCAGGCCAAGATGGGACTGGTAATCTGTTTGTTGACTGGTGAGGCACTGGACTAGGCTTTTCCCTTGTTCAACCAAAACAGCTGAACACTGAAAAGAGGGGAGTTATGCCATTGCCTTGCCCATGTCCTGAGACAATATCCCTCAGTTCAACCCCCTGTACCCACGCAGGTTGACCTGACCCACTGGCGCTTGACTGCCAAGGAAAAGGAATGACATAAATTGTTGCACCAATGCTTCTACTGTGGTGATCCAGGGCAGACACATGCTTTGTGCTCATTGCAGTTGCCAACCAGAAGATAATTGGGAAACAAATGTGCCCAGGACCTGTAGGGGACCAGCTGTGAGTGCCACCATGAAATGATACCTTGGAATGACCCCCCATTTCCTGATGGGAACGCATCCAGGCCCACTCAGGCCCTTGCTGCATTTTCAAGTGCAGATCCAGCTACGCATTCCAGGCAAGGCCACGTGGATCCCACCACAGTCTGTGCTCATCGGTTCTGATGCAGCTGACAACCATATGGATGTGAAGACTCTCCAGGCCTTGTGAATCCCCATCCAGCAGAAGCCTACATCAGATCTCATGAAAACTACAGATGGAACACTCTTATCCTTGAAGACCGTGCACTGAGAGGTGATGCAGTTCAAAATGATTTGTTCCCCATGCTTTCCCATTGACCCTCAGAGGTCATCTGGTTGGCATGGCACAACCCCCCCATTCTCTGTCAGGAACAAAAATTCAACTTCCTCTCTGAGCATTGCCAACAGGTCTGCCTATGCGTCATAAGTGATGAATCGTTGGATTTGAGAGCACAACCCAGGTAGCATCAATCCCCCCTTTGAGTGAATCCCAGATTGTGGCAGTTGGCGAGTGGGGACAGTTTGAACCTCCCACATTTCTGATAAATATCAAGATTATGCTAACATTAAAAAAAAAAAAAAAAAAAAAAGTAGACACTTTACCTCCACACTGGAATTATAACTGCCCTACTGACCTGCACCCCAGGGTGAAGGTCCCTTATAACCGAATTTACACAATGTCTGAACTGTAACTGGCAGCCCTCCACTTGTACATCCAAGAAAACCTGGTTAAGGGGTTTATTCGCTGCTTGACATTCCCAGTCTTATTCATGAAGAAAAAGGGTGGGACATTGCACCTCTGTGTTGATTAATGTATGTTGAACCAAAACTGGTATCCCCTGCCTCCAGTCTGAGAACTACTGGATCATGTGTAATTTGTGTGGAAGTTTACCAAACTGAACCTACTGCACATCCACGTGGGGTATAAATGAAAGACCACCTTCCAGATAGACACTTTGAATACTTGGTGATGCCATTCAGACTAATTAATGCCTCTGTGAACCTTCAACCCTTTGTTAATAATGTGTTCAGAGACATTCAGGACCAGTACGTTGTAGTCTACCTTGACAATATATTTGCCTTTTCAGAAAACCATGCAGGACAGAATAGTATATGTTGATGGTTGCACATATGTTCTGCAGTTGGAGGTCCTCTAACTGTATTACTACAATACCCTAAGCAGGCCATTTTGACTGCCCCAAAACCCAAAACACTCTCCAGCCTCTTGCTTCTTTTGGTGGCCCTGAATGTGGGCTGAAGTTCTATCTTATATTCACTCTTGCCACCTGTATTCGTATACCTAGGTACCACACACTAAACTGCTTGGCACCCTTGTGACGCCAGAAACCCCATCCAGGCCCTGGGCCGCTATCACCATGGAGTTCATTGCAGAACTCCCTGAATCCAACGGCTACGTGACAGTACAAACGATCGGGCATCAACTGATCAAGATGGCAGATTTGCCTTCAGCTGAGATGACTGCTCAATTCCTAGTAGTGCATGTCATTCACCTCTATGGGCTTCCTGACTGCATCAAATCAGATCAAGGACCATAGTTCATCTTGTGCTTCAAAAGCAAGGCCCTCCAGTTACTAAATGTCCACTCCTCTGGGTATTACCTCCAGACAGCTGGCCAGATAGAGAAGGTTAATCAAGTATTAGAGCAATATCTATGATGTTTAGTTAACTATCTCTGAGATGACTGGTTTGCCTCTTGCCTCTATGCTGAATTCGCATACAATAACACGGACCACTGGGTAGAGCCCGTTTTGCCAATTATGGGTGTGATGGATAGAAAATATCCTGTGAAATCCTGAATAAACCTTATAGAATTAAGATAAACTTTACTGAATGAAGTTAAATCTTATTGAATTTGGGTTAACATCTTTGGAGTTCACTGTATTACAAATGCAAATGTTTATTATGTACTATTGTGAGATTATATGGAACTTCTTTAGTACAAAAACAAGATTAATGCAATTTCTGGCAGTTCAAAAGTCTTTTTGGAACAATATGTATGAAGTGGATTTCCTCAGGAAATGCCTTGAGATGAGTGGAATACAAATTCTCTCCCCTCTGAAGCCAATCTTTTCTCAGATATGCCCTGGGGAGAGAGAACCTTTGTGTACTAAATACCTGCTTCTGGAAACTCCAGTTCAAAGACCCCTGAACTGTATAAAAAGGAGCTGAATATATAGTGAGTGTGCCTATTTTGAGCTGAAGCTGTGATGAACAAAGAATTCCCTAGGGTGAGGTATTAAAAGAGTGCACTTGCCAGAGCCCATGTGACAGTTGGAATGGACTGTGGTAAGCTAATAAGCATTGGTGTAGGTCCTTTTATTTTTTTAATGTTTTCTCTGTAATGCTTTCTACCTTACAAATAAAGTAGGCTTGCTTAGAAAGACCTGTGTGGTATCATATCTGTATCAACTGCACTGTAATTTGTCTCTCAAGAGAAAGCACACAGGCGTCCTAGGGCAATTACACAGTGAAGACAAGATAACTATCCAGCCTGGAAATACCCAGTCAGAAGAGAGACACATCATGTCTCCATCCAAGAGAGGCAACAGCTGGGGATCTGAAAGCCAAAAGTGGATGCCCTTGCTGATACTCTGAGGGGAACTACAGGTGCAGTTGTGCTAAACCTCCAATTCCACCCCGCGCTCTTCTCCCTGAACCTGGCAGTGGCAGACTTGATTCGGCAGATTCACCACAGTCAGAAAGAGGTAAAGGGCCACCTTGCAGATGCTAAGAAGGCCTAAAATGGTATGTGAACCAGCAAAGACAGGAGGGACCGACTTTTTCAGTGGGCCAAAAGGTTTGGATATTTATCAAAAATCTTTACACAAACAGGCCATCTAGTAAACTAGACCATCAGTTCCTCAGATCTTACCGAATCTGTCAGAAAATCAATCTTACTTTCAAGCTCTGCTTACCTAGGTCTCTTTACTTACAGCTTGTCTTTCCTATTTCCTTCCTAAAGTCATACATGGAAAACCCAATCCCCAAAGTCCATGCCCTATTGGACTCCAGAATGAAATTGGGCAGGTTGTGGTACCTCACAGAATGGGAAAGCTATAGTCCCAAAGAGCAGACCTGGGAACCTGCTAGGAAGGTCCACGACCCTGAACGTGTAAAGTTTTCTTAGGGAATACCCAGATAAGCCTGGCTCAGCGATGATGACCCAGGGACACCCCCAAAGGGGGGATGACAGAGATCTGGTGAGCTAAAACCTGGGTCCGCAGGGCTCTGGGTGACTGATGCTTCCACGCTGCCACCTGGCAGCCATGGCAGAGCCATGATCAATGTGCTTTAAACCCTGGGAGACGAGGTACCACTGGAAGAACCGCTCACGGAGGACCCAATTGGCAGCAACACCCCCATGACTGCTGATTGGTCCATGTGCACTATCTGAGCATGGAGGGAGTTCTAGGAAGCTGTCCGTGCATCAAGGCAGATCCCTGACCTGCTGCTAAGACAGACCCTGCCTCGTTCCTGTTTCCATGTCTTGTTCCTGGTCCCCATTTCCTCTCTTTTGTTCCAGCTCTGTCCCAGCCTTTCTCCTGTGTCAGATCCAGCTCTGCTCCTGCCTTCCCTGACTCCAAGTACCCCAGTTCTGACTCTTGGCTCTAACTCCTGGCTGTGACTCAGGTTTGACGCTTGGCTTGGGCATTTGGCCTGTTACTCTGGTTTGACCCTTTGCACTGGCATCTGCTCTGGTTCTGATCCTTCTCCGACCTCTAGGACTGGCTGTCCACACTCTGGTTCCTCATACTGAGCACCGTAGCTCTGCTAATCTAACCCCCCTATGTAGATGCAGCTAGGCTGATGCAAGAATTCTTCCATCCACGCTGCTTGGGGAGGTGATTTATTTACATCGATGGAAAAAACCCTTCTGTCAGAAGCGACTATGCTATGGTGCTAGTGGCATAGCTACAATTCTGAAGGTGTGCCACTGTAGCACCTGTGGTGTAGACATGGCTTCAGTTACAATTCAATCCAGCTACACACCACCCGCAGCCTAAACTACAACTACACACCACAGGCAACCTAAAGTCTCAGCCTCGCTCAGAGTAATTAGATAAACCTAATAAGACCAAGGTAATGGAAATCTGTGTGAAACCATTCATGTGCAAACATCCTCTTTATCTTTAAGAAAAGACTAACCCCTTTTTCCTCGGGGACAGGGGTTAGTCAGTTTGAGGAGCACTGCCCTATTTGCTTGGAATTCATTTTCTCTGCAAAAACCAGAACTGAGCCTTAGTTGATGTGAACCCAGGCTGTCTTGTTCTAACAGCATGAATAAGCAATTATGAGCACATCATGCTTCTACAGTCATTATTTTAGGGATGCATGAGAGAGATTAATAAAAAAGTTAGATCAAATCTAAAATGGACAGATATAGCTTATTTACTCTTTTCTTTTCCCTAAGCTTCAACTGAGAGCGGTTGGATTAGTTTTCCTGTTTCACTCGACTAGAGGTAATAAAGTCTAATTTATTTTAAACAAGGGCGAATCAGAGGGATCTTATCTTGTGCTCTTGTGGCTGAGATAACAGCTAAGTAGAACAATGCTGCCTCATTCAAGTGAGGAGCAGTTGTGCATGAATAAGCAGTGATAATTCAGTTAAGCAGGCTGAAAATATTTTTCTGATGATAGCGTAGTGTAAATCATTGTTTTACACATTCTCTTTCAATGATTTCATTCATGCTGTTCTGACCCCTGCTGTGATATGATTCAAAGGTTTGTGCTCGTGTGTGTAATTTAACAGAACTGAATAATAAGTAGCAAGAAGACTCAATAAATCCTTGCATTTGATATATTTAAGATTAATTAGGAAAACATGACCAGCAACACAGAGACTGAAATCTCTACAGTCACCTGACAGAAATGGGTAATTAATCAAAAAAGGGATTCAAAAGAGGAAAAAATGGACCATTCCATAACTAACGTAGAAACCCACACCAACAAAAAACAGGCACTTATCTGCTACTCAAAAACCTCTACTTACCTGTATTCCAATGGATAAACATCTGTTTTTCTTGAAGTGATCCTTCTTTCTGTCTTCCACAGCAACACTGGCAATGGTGGTGGTTGTGGTGACTGTTGCAGTATTGTTGTCTACATGCTGACTTGCAGGGCCATGGATCTGTGCATTAGCAGCCTCAATAGCAGCAGTTAGGGCCTTCATACTGTCCAAGCTTTCTGTAGAGTTACTAAGTCCAGACTGACTGATGATCTCGCCTCTTTGTCCCTGCCCATCCATGTATGCATCTTGGGCAGACTCTGTGCTGCTCTGGGCTGTGATGGAAATAAAAGGTTTCGTGGTGGTTCTTGGTGGAACAGGAGGTGGTGTCTTCTTATATGTGGTAATGCAGGATGACACTGGAAAGAGTGAGAAAGACTCTGACTTACATTTCAGTTTTCACCTCTTAGCAGCAAACCAATAGGGGAAAAAAAGATTCTAAATATGCAAATGTTAATGTGCATGGGTGGGATGAAGGTGAGGAGGGCACTGTATGTCAACAAGCCACGGTAGGCGACAGTTAAAGAGCTGCATTACCCTACTTAATATTTCTGCTCCTTCAGATGTGAATCCCATGATTATCAATAAAGGGAAAAATATGGAAAAGACACAGACATCGAGTCCCTCCTCTGCCAGTTTATTATTTTCTTCACTATATTTTCTACTCATTTGTGTCAGTCCAGTTTTTAAATGAGTCAAGCAATGGGGCTTCATCCAAAAAGTCATGGTTTTTAAACAAGATTAACAGAGACTGGCCTCCACACACTCACTCTGGCTAAACGGTTTTGTATGCAATGTTTTACTGCAGCCATGTTGTCTATCTATCTAGGTATTTTTACTGTACTTATCACAGTGCTGTTGGAACACTATGTTAGACCCAAGTTTAGGCAGAATTTTTAAAAACAGTTCTTTGGCCAATGAAGATAGGAGCTGCAGCCACTGCCTCTGAGGCCTGGTCTGCACTTAAAATTTAGGTCAACACAGCTACGGTACTCAGGGGTGTGCCAACCTAACCCCCAGGGTAGAGGCAGCTAGGTCAATAGAAGAATGCCTCCGTTGACCTAGCTACCACTGCTCAGGTAGGTAGTGTTCCTACAGTGATGGAAAAACTCCTTCCATCGCTGTAAGAGGCATTCATGCTATGGGGTTATGTCATCATAGCTACAGCATCTAGCAATGCCACTATTGTCCATGTAGCATGGCCATGGCCTAAGAATGTCAAAGAGCATCCTAAATTAAAGTCTGTTACCAAGAATTATATGTCAACCTATGTCTATGTGTCTGAATACAATAGATGTCTCACTCTTTGCCATGGGACCTCCGGTCTCTTTGAAATACTTATTAAACATGATAAATAACGGTAGAAACCCTTTAAAAAAATCAACATATTGCCATCTGTTATCACAGATTTCTCCTGTGCTAATGATGGCCCCAATTCTGCAAAGATTTATGCACAGCTTTCATTTTACAATAGTAGTTCCATCAGTCTTTGCAATGTTGGGACCTAGAAGGGAAACCCCCATGGTTCATTGGGATTGTGGTGCTCTGCTTTTCTGAAGATCAGGTCACTTTTAATCAGGTGCCTGCATATGAATTTAGAAGCCTATCTTTAGGTTCCTAGGTTTGAGAATTTTGGCCTGTGCATACAAAATTACACATGTGCAATGCACTTTACTGAGAGAAAATAAATACATAAATAAATAAAAATCTATCCTTTACGGCTATTTGGCTGCTCTGTATTAATGAAATCCTGGAATGCTTTAAAATGAGAAAAAAACTTATTGAGAACCAAAACCCAATCAAGCAATACTTTATTTTAAAGAAAATAAATGTAGGCACTAATCTGTGCACAGTTCAAAAGCAAACATGTTCGCATACTTTCTTATTAACAACAATCATAAGGCAAGAAATGACTTATCAGCTTCTCTTAACTGGCAAACATCTGTGCCACCCACATAAAAGGTAACTGTGCTACAGCTGTTCTGCTGCCTGTTTGCACTATATGGTGGTTGAGCCAGAAGCAATTATGGCATTAATTTGGCTAGGTCCACACACCACGTATCTTTTTGATGGCTGTATGAATGATTTTATTTGCTGTGGAATAAAAGGCAACATCAGAACATGAAATCACATATGGAATTTTTAAAATTTGTATTACGATTCCAGTGTTTCTGGTAATATGTCTGCAAACATGAAATTCTCTGTCAGTGGATTTGAGCACGTTAAAAATGGTGGCAAAAGAAAAGCTCACGGAAGTAGTAAGTGTTTTGAAAGTGTAATAAAACAAACTGTGATAAACTTGTGATGTATCAATCATAAACTACAGATCTTTTGTGTGTGCGTGCGCGGGGGGAAGGGAGGAAGCACCAAGGGGGAGGAATGGATAAAAACAAGCTCCTACAATTTTAAAACCAGTGCATTTAGTAGTTTGCAATGTGGACTTAGGTTTGATTTAAACAGCTCATGAAGGGACAAGTCTGTGGTATTAAAGAAAAGGTAACAATTTTTTAACAGGATTGTGAATTTTGTACAACTCTTGACTAGTTCTGGAGTAGCCAAAAAGCAGTATGGCATTTATGATGCAAAAACTACTGATGTTCAAGAGAGTTAGTCGCTGTTGATGCAACGGATGCAGATGGACTTAAAAAGCATTATGGAGAATATGGTTTGTGTGCTGATGAAACATATATGTACCAGAAGTGACCGAACTGATTAATGGCCTGGAGAATGTCCTTTGAGTGTTGGTGGCAGTACTTTGGATGATCCTCCCTTGAGGCACAGCAATCTGCACTTCCCTGTATCAATGGGAGTGAATTTGGCCCATTAAATAATTAATCCTCATAAAATCCCAGCAAGGTAATGTAATTATCCCTATTTAACAGACGGGGAAACCATGAAAAACCTTGAGAAGAGGTCTCAAATGGGATAAGAGCCTCCAAAACAGAAAGGAAGCAGTAATTACACTACCTGCCTCATCACTGGTCACCTCATCCTAAAAAAGAACCCAATAAACAATATCTACTATATGTTGGTATCTACCAGGAGTCTGGACACTTCCTAATAGAATCGTAGCAATGTAGGACTGGAAGGGATCTCATGAGGTCATCTATTCCAGTCCCCTGCACTTATGGCAGGACCAAACATGATCTAGACCATCCCTGACAGGTGTTTGTCTAACCTGCTCTTAAAAATCTCCAGTGACAGAGACTCCACAACCTCTCTAGGGCAATTTGTTCCAGTGCTTAGGTACCCTGACGGTACAAAAGCTTTTCCTAATGTCCAATCTAAACCGCCCTTGATGCAATTAAGCTCACTGCTTCTTGTCCTACTCTCAGAGGTTAAGGAGAGCAATTTTTCTTCCTCAACCTTTTATATTCTTGAAAACTGTTATCATGTCCCCCCTCAGTCTTCTCTTCACCAGACTAAACAAACCCAATTATTTTTCAATTTTTCCTCATAGGTCATGTTTTCTAGACCTTGAATTACTTTTGTTGCTCTTCTGTGGACTTTCCCCAATTTATCCACATCTTTCCTGAAATGCGCTGCCCAGAACTGAACACAATACTCCAGTTGAGGCCTAAACAGCGCGGAGTAGAGTGGAAGAATTACTTCTCGTGTCTATTTACAACATTCCTGCTAATACATCACAGATTGAAATTTGCTTTTTTTGCAAGTGTTATACTGTTGACTAATATTTTGTTTGTGATCCACTATGAGCCCCATGTATATGTGCAACTGATTGTTCCTTCATAAGTGGAGTACTTTGCATTTGTCTTTATTGAATTTCATCCTATTTGCTTCAGGCCATTTCTCCAGTTTGTCCAGATCATTTTTAATTTTAATCCTAACCTCCAGAGCACTTGCAACATCTCACAGTTTGGTATCATTCACAAACTTTATTAGTGTACTCTTTATGCCATTATCTAAATCACTGATGAAGATAGAGAATAGGTCCAGACCCAGAACTGATCCCTGCAGGTCCCACTCAATATGCCCTTCCAGTCTGACTGTGAACCACAGATAACTACTCTCTGGGAATGGTTTTCCAACCAGTTATTTACCCACCTTATAGTAGCTCCATCTAGGTTGTATTTCCCTAATTTGGTTATGAGGTCAGGCGAGACAGTATCAAAAGCTTTACTAAAATCAAAATATACCACATCTTCCGCTTCCCCCCATCCACAAGGCTGGTTACCCAGTGAAAGAAAGCTAACAGGTTGGTTTGACACAATTTGTTCTTGACAAGTCTATGCTGACTGTTATTTATCACCTTATTATCTTCTAGGTGTTTGCAAATTGATTGCTTAATTATTTGCTCCATTATCTTTACATTTACTAAAATTAAGCTGAATGGTCTATAATTCCCTGGATTGTCCTTATTTCCCTTTTTATAGATTGGCACTATATTTGCCCTTTTCCAGTCCTCTAGAATCTCTCCTGTCTTCCTAACAGTAGGCAAGCATTAGGTATTTTATTCCACTGCTAAATGCATCCAGTGAGGAAAACAGTTAATGCTATAAAGTTCCAGAGGGGTAGCCGTGTTAGTCTGTATACAGCAAAAACAACGAGAGTCCTGTAGCACTTTAAAGACTAACAAATTTAATTTCTGCAGGCATAAGCTTTTGTGGGCTGCAACGCACTTCATCAGATGCACGAAATAGAAATCAGAAAGGGGATATAGATATACATCCAAGGGTAAGGAACAACGCCTATAGGATCTCCATAAAACATTCTTAAAACTACAACACCCACCTGGAGAGGTGAAGAAACAAATTGACAGAGCCAGACGGGTATCCAGAAGTCACCTACTACAGGACAGACCCAACAAAGAAAACAACAGAACACCACTGGCCATCACCTACAGCCCCCCAGCTAAAATCTCTGCAAACCATCATTAAGGATCTACAACCTATCCTAGCAGATGATCCCTCACTCGCTCAAGCCGTGGGAGGCAGACCTATCCTTGCTTACAGACAGCCCCCCAACCTGAAGCAAATACTCACTAGCAACCGTACACCATACAATAAGAACACTAACCCAGGAACCTATCCCTGCAACAAACCCCGTTGCCAGCTCTGCCCGCACATTGACTCTAGTGATACCATCACAGGCCCTAACCACATCAGCCACACCATAAGGAGCTCATTCACCTGCACATCTACTAATGTCATATATGCCATCATGTGCCAGCAATGCCCCTCTGCCATGTACATTGGCCAAACCGGACCGTCACTACTCAAAAGAATAAATGGACACAAATCAGACATAAAAATGATAACATCCATAAGCCAGTAGGAGAGCACTTCAATCTCCGAAGACACTCCTAGCTGACTTGAAAGTTGCCATACTTTTACAAAAAAACTTCAAAAACAGACTTCAGCGAGAAACTGCAGAGCTGGAACTCATATGCAAACTTGACACAATCAAACTGGGTCTGAATATGGACTTGGAATGGTTCTCTTATTCCAAGAAGGAATTGTCACTGTTCACACATTCTCACCTTCTAATTAATGGTTGTGAATAGGCCTCATCTACTCTAACTGAATGGACTTTGCTAACACCTACCCTCCCAATTGTTGTTCCTTACTCTTGGAGGTATATATATACCCCCTATCTGATTTTTATTTCTTGCATCTGACGAAGTAGGTTGCAGCCCATGAAAGCTTATGCCTGCAGAAATTAAATTTGTTAGTCTTTAAAGTGCTACAGAACTCTCGTTGTTCATGCTATGAGGAAACATGCCTGCATCTAGTTAAATCAGGGGTTCTCAAACCTTTTTCCTAGGACCCCCTTTGAAAATATTTCAGGCTGTTATGACCCCCCAAAAAAGTGATGATCCCTAACCGATGCCACCCTTACCAGCATGGGTGGGGGCTGAGAGCTTGCAACACCTCCCCACCCCCAATAACCTCGCAACCACCAACCCCTGAGTTAAATATAACATTATTCTCCAGGGGAGCAAAGAATCGACAAGTCATATGCTGAAAATGTAAAAAGAAACAGAAGAAGAAAAAGACAAAGTTGTTTTAACAGGTCAACACATATCCTTAGTTTGCTGGAGCCTCATGGCACATACTGAACAAATCCAGACAGAATGCAAGTCATAAAAAAGCCCCAGGCACTTCATTACTGGAAATGATGTAAGCTGCTGACACTCCTTTGCTGAAACTACAACAAAGCAATGCTAAAGCTGCAATCTGTAGCAGCTGCTTTCTAAATGTCAGAGCAGACTGAGTCCTGCAACATAACAAGCAAATGGACTTTGTGCCTCATCTTTCTTCCCAATCACTTTCAAGAACCTGGCAACTTGTGATATGGCAACCGGTAGGGTCTAAAAAAGGCATTTGGCTTTTACGTTTGCTATCACATTTGAATATTAAAAAGGGTTTACAAATACTAAAACAACTTGGCAGTCTCTGCCCAGGCCAGAGTGGTCTGACAGTGCAGTAGGGAAAGCATCATGTTGACCTCTTTACCATGCCAGGAGCTGTGTCAGGGTGCCAAAAACAAACCCACCTGGCTCTTCTCTGCGAAAAAAGATCACTAGGAAAGTGGCTTTGAGGGAGAAGGTTACAGACTGGTGGATGAGTGAGAAAGACAGGAAATCCTTCACCAAAACCCAGAATGTTACTAAGGTCTTCTGGATACAAAGCAGTTTACAGGGCACAGAGTCTGCAAAAGGCTCTATTTTTTCTTCAGAGGCATACACAGGACCTGATCCAAAACCCAGTGAAGTCAATGCAAAGATTACTACTGACTTCAGTGAGTTTTGGATCAGGCCCATTGTTCCATTTGTATTAATGAATAAACTCCTAATCATTAGTTTTGCTCTTTTCCTATTTTTGTGACATGATTACCTATGATATTTTGATTCCAAATACCTGACGGGACTGCATTTTCTCCATCGGGAAAAAAAAAAGTGAGGGTGTTTTTTCTACTAGCTAATGCTTCTGAAGCGCTAAGTCACAGGACAGGAATTTGTAACAAGGAGTGTCAACCACACAGTTCAGAAGGAAGTCCAATGGTTTAAAATAAAATTCCAGGCTTGCTTAATATCAAGACTTGAATTCAATTTTTTCATTGTAAGAGCACTTCTGTTGTTTAAACAAGCTCACTAGGGAGATGAACACCAGGGAACAAACATGAACATGCAATCACAGGCTTGTTGTATAAACCAGTGATGGGTGCGCCACAAAACTCTCAGACAGATAGATCGAACTATACAACAGGATCAATTTAATACAGTATTTTGGATAGCAAATGAGAAAATATGTAAGCAATATATTTCACTGTCTAATTTGACAATCTGACATAAGCATGGTTAACAAAAGGAAGAATAAGTGAATGCAAATTTAAAGTTAGATAAATAATAGTCACTGTCTCATGTGAAAAAAAGCAATTAAGTCCATAATTTGAAGGGTATGGTAAAAGAATTAGCCAGTACTTATGTATGTGTATATATATCTCTATCTATCTATCTATCTATCTAGTATTAAGCTATAAAATAAACATGGTTACTTGGCCACATACCCTATAGATGGTGGCCACTCTTCTAATTTAACTATTGTTAAATCTAAGGTTACCATCTTTCAGGTTCCCCAAAAGAGGACACTGCTGGAGGGAGGGAGGAAAAGAGTATTTGAGAGGTGCTCGAGGGGTGTGTGAGTGTACTGGGAAGGGTATCTGGGAGTGTTGGAGTGGGGTACTTGCAGTCTCACACTTGAGGTGGGGGGCAGTGTTGCACCCTATCATGGTGGTAGGGTAGTTGGTGCAGGCCCGGGATGCAGCACCAGCCATCAGTCAGTGCCTCCCTAACTCTCCCCTTCCCCAGGGCTGGAGCCAGAGCCTGGGTGGGTGGGATCTGGCAGGTGTGGCTGCAGTAGAGGGACCAATCGGGACACGGAACCACAACATCTGCTCTGCAAAAATCACGGACATTCCCTCTTATTTGAAAAATTTACCCAGACAGAGGGTGGAGGATCAAAAAAGAAGAAATGTCCAGGAAAACCCAGATGTATGGTAACCCTATAAATATCTATATTACAGTAATGCCCATAGAGCCCAATCAGGTGCTGTACAGCACGTAGGTAGATACGCACCCATTGGTAAAGATCTTATAATAAACTAAGAAACAGGCCTGAGACTTGTAATTCAAATTCTAAACTCCCCAAACTTCAGGGTGTTCAGGGTTAGGATTTTGGTTTGGCCTGTTACAGAGCTAGGGCCCACATGTGAAATTTGGATAAGATGTCAACCTTCTTCTCTCCTACCCACACACAACCCTGTTCCATCCAAGTGTGGTGGAGTGCTCAGAACTGGAATTTTGGTTTGTTTTATTATTTTATATACTTTAGTTAGTGCACATTCAGTTTTTATACTTTCTTAATTAAAAAGCCCTTATTACTGGATGACAGATGGCTACTTAGGAAGCAGAGCTTTATCATTAAAACCAAAACTGAAATAAAGCATTTCATAAGAAATTCTAAACTGCCTGTGAGCATATCAGTGTGAGTTATAGACATCATCCCAAATGAGAGCCACTAAATTCTTTATATACCATGCCCTCATGAATTCTGGATATGTCACATTTTTTCCATATCCATGCACTTGTAAAGCCAAATGCCTTCGTTATTGTCACCTAACCCTTCACAGGATTTGGAAACAGACAACTGAAAATTAACAGACTGTAGAAAGCTATACAGATTATCTAACATAGCGGTAGTATACGTAATATTATACATGTAATGTATACATAGTATACATAATAAAAGTATTAAGGTCCAATATCTCAGGTTCTTCAATGCTTAAAAGCGAGTGCTGCTTATCCTAATGAAAACCTGGTATCTTACAGCAGCAACTTCTGGCCCTGCTGGGAAACAAGAAATGAGACCAGAAATTTGTCACAAGTGTAGGGCTGAATATGGCTGTCCTGCAACTCAAACTATATTGAGTGGAAAATTCCACATGTGGGGACAAAAGATGAAAATATTTCTCTGGCACGCTTGTTCTTAGTTGTTTGAAAGTGCTGTAATGTTCAGAAATTTAATCACTGTCCCAGTGAAGATAAATTAGTGGGTGGAGTGCAGGTCAGGCCATAAAAGCAGTGTATGTGCAATTTATTACATGAATATTGCTACCATCTAATAAATACATATAAGAATTATATACACACATCTGTCTCACAGGAATCTTTCACTTGTTATTGAAACAGTGCATAGCAGACATTACACAACAGTTGTAGAGGAAGTAAAGAAATCCATACGCAACTGAAACTGCAGGGGGAGTGTTATGTAGACTGAATGTAATTATCTAAATTACAATTTGGATAGGACAGAATATAACACCTTACTCATGAAAAAAGTGCAAAGTAATCTTCAATGGTTTCAAGTAGTTGAGACTTTGATTTTCTCTTATCTGAAGGACAGAGATAAAATAGACCTATATACTGTGGATGGCCAAATCTAGACTTCATCTCAGTGAATGAAAATGAACTAATTTGCCTGAATATACTGTCTAGTGAAGTAATGAGGGAGATGAGTGGCATTTGCCTCTGCTTTGACCTGTAATTGTCTAAGTAAGATCAAACTATTTAGAGAGAGAAACAGTTTCTACTTTACACAAGGACTCTATGGATAATGAAATTAGCCAGTAACCTACATACATCAATGGACAACTGAACGGGAATTCACACAGGCTGATTCACTCAGGAGGGAGTCAGATGTAAAATTTCATTTTGGACTTATTTATCGGTTGGATACTGGCAAACCATCTGGAAAAAGAAGTTCAAAACAGCAGTAACATAGAGCCATTATAAAACAACCACGTGGCACTGTTCCAGACAAATTCTCTCAAAAGGAAACTGTGGCAGGTTATACACAATATAAAACATAAACCTCTATGCTCACTGAAATTGGGTGTGTTAGGAAGGGAATAAAAGGCAGAAAACTATTACTTCTTTTAGTCGACACAAGGTATGAAATCATTACATAAGGTTGAACAGGGGGTTGTAAGTGTGGACTCCACCATTACTGTCTTAATTAGTCAGACTGTAAATTATTTACTCTCTCTTTTTCATCTTTACAATGCTAAATTGAGCTAATCAGGGAAACACTGTTTGAGCTATAGTTTAGTCCAGTGAGCTTTCCTGATTCTTTCAATACCTCCTCAAATCCTTTTGATTTATTTGAAGAAGACAAGAGCAGTATACAAAATATTAGATGAAAAAGAGTCTTTGAAAAGTACGTTATGCTACAGAACTTAAATGTCATCAGAAACATTACAGTAAGAAACTGATAAATTGCTTTGAATACCATAAATTTGTTCTATAAAAGCAGCTTTTAGGGTGAAGAGAAGAAACTGCATTAAAAATGGCAGTTTATTACACTTAAACCCTGGATGGATGACACTGCAGTTGATGAATGTAATAATGAGCAGTTTAAAGAAAGAGATCAGGTTCTTTTCCTGTACATTCTCTAGGAGCTGCATATCTCCAGCAAAACACTCTGTTGGTCACTAATATTTTATTTATGTTATGTTCAATGCACTTAGACACCAAAGAGTTCCCAGCATTTTCTATCAGGTAATATTGTCAATAAAATGAAATGGGTTAAATTTTCAAAAATTACTGTCCAAGTTGTACTCACAAAGTATGCACAAAAAGGTATTTGACTGTGAAAAACCTGCATATGCACACGCCAAGGGCCCACTTTCAAAATAACTCAGCATTGGATAAGGCTGCCAGTTTTTGTACTGCTTTTTGCCACTTTCTGGGGAAAGGCTTTCAAGTCCTCCCCCTGCTTCCTGCTTCCCCCCCTCTCCCCACACACACTTGGGACCAACATTCCCTGTAAGCTGTGCACCCACCCAGCAGTCTTGTAACTGCTATGCATGTCACATGGTGGGAACATGGCTGGCATTCGGGTCCCCTCTCTGGGCCGGGTCCTCAACTTACTGAAACCGTGGCGGCTCTTCAGGACTGGGAGCTGGAAAGTGGGATGGACCCAAGGCTTACCAGCAGGGAGGGATAAATAACGGGAGGGGAGATAACAGCTCCGGGGGGAAATCAGCCATAATTGGCCCTAGGACACTTTTTGTGGGTGGCGGTGGAGGTGGCCAGCAGCTAGTTTTTCTGTATCTTGGAGGTGGCAACCCTGCAGAAGTGCTCAGCACCCACAACTGGGGCCACATTTTCAAAAGAGCTCAGCACCCAAAATGGTTTTGAAAATCTGGTCGCTTATTTTGACACCTAAATAAGAGCTGAGCTCTTTTGAAAATCTGACCCCGGTTGTGAGCCTGCATGTTGAGTGTTACACTGTTTTGAAAATCTGGCCAGGTGTGTCACAATGGGAGATACTTGGTGCTGAGCACTTGAAAATCTGGCCCTTATTTAGATGCCTAAATGGGAGCAGAACCCTTTCAAAAATCTGACACCCTCCCCAATTATGGTTGCTGAGCACTTTTGAAAATCTAGCACACACAAGCACCTGTTTCTACACAGCAGCATCCATTCCGAGCATGCCAATGAGGATTCTGAGTACAGTTACCTTATTGTATGCGTGTATTGTGCCATTTAAATTTTTTTTACTCACTATGTGCAAGAAAAGATGATGGCATTAGCCATTTTCACCCATGCTCCCATTTACACACAATCGGAATAGAATACTTAAAATGTATAAGGGGCCACAGTCAACATACTGATAGCCAATATACATCAGAACTAAATCCAGTGAAACTGGGAAAGGTACCAAGATAGTTGGTTGTAAGTGAGTTCAGAATCAGGCCCATAGTTTACTAAACTAAAGCACTGCAGGTCACAACCTCCTTCACAGCTCAGTTAAGGAGCAATTTTTGTTTTTGCTGCTCTTCTGTTATCTCCTCTCCTCCACATGCTTTGGCAATGGAGCTTAATGCCGATGAAACAATCAGAGATACAACTTCAGCCAGTCATTTTAGGAGTTGCTAGCTCTACCAGTAGAAATGGGGCTCAATGCAGGAATTACTATCATATGGTCTGTTATTTATACAGAAGGTCAGACTAGGTTATTATAATGGTCTCTGCTGACCTTAAAATCTATAGATAATATCTTTGCATACAACCACATGAATTCATGTGTCTTTCAGATACTATCTGACTTGATTTAGCCTATTAGATACCATATGATCAAATTACTCACAGGTAGGCTGGATATTAACATACCTGCTCATCTGTGTTTAAACTACATCACTGCAAGCATGGACTGCTTTAACCACTGCACAGCAACCATCTTTTAACGGGCAACATTCAACTGAACTATTGACACACTAAAACGTGATTCTTCACTGAATGTGACTGTAACAACTGTTCCTTCTTCCTCAATAGACCAGCTCCCTTTGTGAATTCAGAGTAATTACTGCTGACTTTAGCAACAAAACATTAATTCTTACTGTTTTTTTTTTTCCGATTAGCCCTGCAGACGCAATTCAGTTATGATGGAATGAGCACGATTCTATTTGATCGTGTGCATCATGAACAGAATTGTTTTCAAGGGGACGGTCTCCCCACTGTTTGAGCACCGATTTAGCTAAACTGGTTTAGAAACAAATTAGATTAAATTGGTGCAAACCAACCCCATGAATGGATAATTTTATTCTGGATTAAGTTGTTCAAAAAATTAAACTAAATCAAAATAGGGCTGAAATCAGAGTGCCCACACAAGAAGTTTATTTAACTTAACTATCTCAGTTCATTGGTTTCTAAACTGACTTAGCTACATTGGTACAACTCTTGTGTATTGACAAGCCCTAAATTCTAATAAATTATACCTGTGCAACCGCACCGAAGGCTGTACAGGTGTAACTGAACTTTTATTACTGTTGATAATGCATGAAATGGAAAGAATCCAGCCTGACTTTTAGATCCCAGGCCGAGTTTGCTGAACTGGCATATTTTTTACCTGTAAAATGAACACATTTGATCCAGAAATCTCTGAAACACAAAAAAATATTGAGATTTTTACAAATTTGCTTTCCAGAATAGAACCTCGTTTTAGGGAAGTTATACTATACGGGATAGATACATTTATATTAGATACATGCAGTAACTTTAGAAGTGTGTATTGTTCCATAAGCTTTGTCTGTCAGTCAGCAGTGAGGTTGTTCATATGTTTCGAAGCATTCCAGACAAGAATCCCTTTGAGATAAACTTAATAAACAAGTTATTTAGCAAATATGTAAGATGTAGTTTAATATTTTCGGTAGCTGCCTATGTTATTCTAAAGCAAACTACTTGACTATGTTTAAAGAGTTTTCCTAAGGTTCAATCCTTCACAGTGCTGAGCATTTGCTTTGATTCAGCAAAGCACTTAAGCACCTGCTTAACTTTAAGCATCTGAGTAATCCTCTTGAAGTCAATCAATGGGTCTAGACCCTTAAATGCTTTGCTGGATCAGAGCAAGAGTGATCAGCCCTTTGCAGGATTGAGCCCTCAATGAGCTGAGTAGTTCCTTTTTTCCTTTGGTTCGGAAATTTTATTTTATAATGTTTCATACGGAGGAATTTATTAATAGGTTCATCATCATTTTAAAAAGAATTACTTAGATGCCAGGATGAGGAAGGACTGAGATTTTTTCATCAGAAGTATTCTGGAAGAAAATTCTGCAAATGTCAAAGACAAGAAAATAAAGCCAACATAAATTAAGGAGAAAACAATTGAGAATACTAGTTCAGATAGGTTGTCAGCTGATGCAAATCAACATAGTTCCATTGAAACTGATATATACCAGCTGAGAATCTCTCTTTATTTATTTTATTATAAGTTTAGTATAAGTTGGGTCAAGTAAATATGCTCTGTGTATTTTTCTTAGAGTTAACAGACTGATAATAAACACAAAATATAGCAAGCAGCATTTTTTAAATCAACTATCACGTGTATTGTGTAATACTGTTCATTCAAACAGAGAAGTATTGACTTGTTTCAGGTTGTTCAGTACATCTGTCATTTTGGGTTGTTTAGGAATGTCTAAAACAAGTATTCTATGTGTTCATTTTTCCCAGGAGAATATGAAATGTGAAGACTGCCTGCAGCTGGGAAAAGAAAGAGAAGACGACAAATTAGAAGTGAATTATGTGGCGTTTTTTTTGTTGTTTTTTTTGGGGGGAGGGGGAGAGGGGGGGGGAGGCAGGGAAACACTACATTGGCACCAGAGACAGACACATTTGACACAGCTCAAAGGTTCAGTCTCTTTGCAGTTACTGATATCCTTATCAATTAATTGTTAAAAGCACAGTCACCTGTCTGGGGCAGTTCCTTTATCAGACAAGGGAGGAGTCAGTCAGATAGCAGTTAAATGTAGTCATTTACAAAGAAAGGAAAACTAGAAAAGAGGCAAAAGGCAAGAAATTGTATCTGTCTTTATTGATCTGATTTTGAGAAAAACAGCAAACTTTTATCAAGACTGAGAAAATTAACTTTGTCCAAAACTGGGAAAATAGAACTGTCTTGGTGACAAGGTTTGTGTTGGAGCACTATGTTCTTATTCCATAGAGAGAAGAACAAGCAACTGAAAATCTATGCATCTGAATATCCAGAAAATATGTTTATGATCTTCACATTCTGAATGCAAATTAATTAATTACCACTTCATTAAGTATGGTAGTTGAAGTCACTATGAGTGATCTGATTTTATTTTTACATACAACAAATTTGACAAAGAGTCCTAGTTAATATGCCAACAAATCAGTTTAAAATACTAACCCAGCATGAAAAATTCCTAGCCATCAGATTGAATGTCATCAGCACAAAAGAAGTTATATTGACATCTCATTTACTATCACCCCAGGAAACAGATAAGACCACTTCAATAACTCACAGCTCAGAAATCACCTATTGTCTGGAGTCCTAGGCTAACACAAGGGCAGTACCCACTCCCTGTTGTTTCAGAAAGTAAAGGATTTAGACAAGTAAGGACTGGGGTCCTGGGATACATGAAAAGAGAAAGGGTAAAACCTGCCTCAACAAGAGCTGAGTGACAGACATTTTCCTTTTTTTCTAGCCCCCACATTATCCCTAAAGAAATGCATGTAAAATGGGTTATGCAATGTGGGGGCTGGGGTCCCTGAGGAAATTCTAATTCACGCCATATAAGAGACTTCACACAAAAAATCTTGTAACTTCAATGCAGGCTATATGCTCAGCATCAGATGCCTGTGATTATGGGCTGCCAGCTACATTTAGCTACCTTAATAATTTTTTTAAAATAATGTCAATTTCACAACAAAGGAATTTTAAATATTGTCAAGATGATGACCATGCTGTCCTGAAATCTGAATGCATCTCATGTCATTCCAGTGGCAAAATCCAAGTTATACTTAAGATAGTTCCCAGAATTACAAAGTAGCACTATAGTACTTGAGAGAGTGTTGCTGATTTTATTATGTATTTCTCTCTCTCCCTCCCCTCCCTTCTCCTCTGCTCCCCACCCCATTCCCCAAGATTCAACATCAACTTGCTCTAAAGCAAAGATTTAGGAATTTTTATTCAAAGTTTCAGCATGGATGAACACTTCCACTCCCTCAACTCTACCTACCACAATGGTTTTAGGATTTCTGAAATGAACACAAATCTAGGAACCTAAAAATGCATTTTTGTGCTTGCACAATTGAAAGCTAAGGGTGGGCCATCAGTGAACCAGTTTTGAACTAAAACACCTTTTCTTGCTCCCATTTTTCCTTCCTTTCCCCACAACTTTCTGCCTTGTCTCTTTGCTTCTTCTTACTGAGTTCCACTACCTACACACATCCTACACACAGATCCCACTACCTACACACATTTATTCTTTCACTAGATCTGGCGTTTCGTTTGCAGTCAATATTTCATATTCTGCGACTTCCTGGCCAGCCGTGTCCCAGAAGACAACCCATGCTGCTGGTTGTGGAAGCCAGAGCATGTGGCATTTAAAAGAGAAAGCAACTTCAAGTTTGAATCCACTGCCCAAACCAGTTAGCCATAACTAATCATGTATCATTTCTCTTTACTTTCCTACCGAAATTATAAAACAGAAATTCCAGGCAGACTATTGACAGAGCTGGTAGAACAGTGCAAAACAGTGCTAGCCAAAACTTATTCAGATTTGGAACAGCTGTTCTATTTGACCATGCTCACACCTTCTGTTGTTTGCTACTTGCAAACATTTGCATGAATTGGATTTTTGTTTGCATTAATGTTCTGGGATTGGCTGTTCTTCATATTGACTCTTCTAGCTGCATGTCAACCCTGGCATGATTTATTCACTATTTGTTATTCTCATCCAATCACGGAGTTGAAACAATACCATTGTAAGATGACCAATCACACAACACAGAGAACAAATAGTGAACACTTCATGAATAATCCACAGACTAAAATTTGTTTGTATAAACATCCTGTGGACTAATTACAAACAACACATAGTTATGTAAAAATCAACGTCTGTTCATGAAGCATTTATAAACTGGGAAAAGGGATACATTTGCAATGAATGTTAGTCACAATGAGTAATTCAACCAGCTCTAGTAGTAACAATGATCGTGTAATTTACGTTTGTCTAGCACTTTTATCATACAGGATCTAAAAGGATATACACACTATATCTATCTATATATATATCTATAAATCACACTAGTGTCACCCACAGCTGAAATGCAGCCACGTTTGGGCACCACACGGAAGCACTAGTTCATTAGGGATTGTCTACAGGTGGAAATTTACTTAAATAGCTATTCCAGCATAATTATTCACTTTCACAGTGGATTAAGCTAAATTGGAAAAGATACTTTTATCCCGGAAGAGCATTATCTGGATCCCGGAAGAGCATTTTTCCTGAATATGGCACTTTTGGGCTGAGGTGAATCATTCCCTTCCCCATATCCCATTTAGTTGACTTTTCTATATATGATATGAATGTGCTGTGTATCAGCAACCAACTCACTGCTGCTTTCTCTGAGATTGGGAACTTGCTGATTTGACCTGATTATCAAAAGTGTCATCTCAAAAGGACAAGATTGTTTTAAACTTTTCCTTCCTATATTTCCCCTTTCTGAATGATTACAAAAAAACACCAAAAAAATCCTAAACTACAGAGCCAGACTAAAACATAAATCATCGTAGGACAACCCCCCCCCCCCCTTTTTTTTTTTCTTGTTTTATAGAGTTTGAACTTAGCTGACCTTGTTTGTAACCAGATGTGATGCATGTGTCTATCACACTAGATGTGTATGTGTGTCTCATACACTGGTGCCAGAGAGTTTTGCCTAATGGTACCCGTAAGGGTGGCATGTCTGTGCCCTGCTGCTCCTTGTGCTCCAAGATGAGGGAATATAAAGAGTAGGGAGCTCACCCTTTCCTCACCCCTTGTCAGTTCTTTCATACTGGACACTTAAATGAAAGTCTCTGATGCTTTGGAGGAAGTAGGGTGGGTTGCGTAATGGACACATGCAATACATCTCAAAGAACAACAGTTAAGAAAGGTGAGTGACTGTTCTTTCTTCGAGAGACTGCATATGTTCATTAAACTAGCTGACTCACAAGCAGTTTCCAATGAATGTGGGGCTGGAAGTCTCACTGGAAGAGGAACAGGAAAACTGCTTTCCCTACATTAGTATCTTCTCTTAATGTGGTAGTAAGCGCATAAAGTCTAGCAACAGTATGGATGTAGACTACATTGCTGCTCTGCAAATGCCCACAATTGGGACATTACTCACAAACGCCCATGGATGCTGAGTGATCACTGGTTGACAATTTTTCTGGAGGAGTACCACCCTGGGCATTGTAACACATGGTGATACAGCTAGTGATCCATTTGGACAGCTGTTGTGCCATCACAGGATGCCCCCTGATTTGTCATGTGTAGGAAATGAATAGATGAAATTTTGTATGCAGAAGCTCTACAGGCTGACTGCCTCCTGGCACAGGCTCTTTTATCTGGCGCCCCGGCTTTTCGATGTAGAACAGTGCTGTGGTGTGTCAGTAAGTACTTGGACAATTGTGTCAAGTATATGGGGCAGGAAATAGTGACACACTTTGGAGATTGTTCCTAGCTCCAGAATGTTTGTGTGTAGACCTGTTTCTTGATGGGGCCACAAGCCTTGAGCTGCAAGTCTCTCAGATGCACTTGCCATCCCACAGCTGAGCTGTCCATGACTAAATTCATGGAAGGAAGAGGTGCGTAGAAAGGAACTCCCCTGCAGGTGTTGTCTTGGCTCATCCAGCAATCCAGGGAGGATAAGATTTTCTCAAGGCTACATATTAGTCTGTCCAAGTTATATTCGTGAGGCTGGTACGCTGACTTGAGCCATGTCTGCAATCCTCTGAGATGCAGCCTGGATATGGGGTCATGTAAGTGCATGCCACCATATGCCCAGGAGCCTTCAGTGATGTTTGAGGATGATTCTTGAGGGACAGGCAGAGGTCTCATATAGTTAGGAATCTTGGTAGCAGCAGAAAGGCCCTGACAGAGATTGAATCCAGGGCAACTCTGATAAATTACACTGTCTGGAGGAGTACGAAGGTCTATTTCTCTCTGTTCAGTGTCAGGTCTAGGCATGAGAACAGGTGAAGTGTTTGATGAATATTTTCTTCCATCTGCTGATGGGAGCGGCCCTGCAGCAGGCAATCATCTAGGAAAAGGTATACCTGGCCATCCCAGCAGTGGAGGTAAGCAGCTACCACTGCCATGCCTTTTGTGAAAACCCTCGGTGCAGATGATGGGACGAGGGGTAGAATTGTACACTGGAAGTGGTTCCCTTCTACTATGAACCTTAGAAATTGTCTGTGGCTAGGGCCAACAGCCATGTGGAAATAAGCAACCTTCAAATCAAGGGCAGCATTCCAATTTCCTGGATCTAGTAAAGGGATAATAGGTGTGAAGGAAATCATGGAGAACTGATGTAGTTATTTAGGTTCTGAAGATCCAGAATAGGCTTGAGATACAATGCCAGGCAAAGGGCAGCTTCCATCAGGATATACCTGAGGCATTCTTCTCTTAGTTTCTTAGGTGTTGACTTGAAGCCTTGGCAAACTGTACACCTGGCCCTGATGTGATCCTCATTCAAGCACTTCAGACAGCAAAAGTGAGGGTCACTCATTGACATTAACTTGTGACACCCAGAGCAAGGTTTGAAGCCAGGGGATGCATGCTACCCAGAGTCCACCAATTGATGAACAGTGGAAGAAAATAGGGGAAAAGAAACAAAGAAAGAAAAAGGGAATTTGAGGACCTAAAAATGAGTACTAACTGACTAGCCAGAATCACAGAGCAACAACTGTCAGCACATGGCCACCACTGACCAGGGATGGTAAAGGGGAGCTGAAGGATGAGTGGGGTGGCTCTACCCTTTAAATCCTCTGCTCAGAGCACCAAAAGCACTAGGCACAGGTGTGACCATCCCTATGAGTACGGCTAAGGAAAACTATCCAGTACTAGTACACAAAACACCCATACTCCAAGCATAATGGACAGATGTAATCACCCAAAGAAGAACAGTTTCTTTACTTTATTTTAAAATAGACGCTGAAATTGGAAGGACTGAGCTATAACCTTTATTATACTTTTGTACAAAGCACATCTATTTCTTCATAAGTGCTTTTAAAAATATATTTAGTGAGTGTTTGACTCTTAAAAGAGTAAATAAATGTCAGTAGGCCAGTACTTAAGAGCAACTCCACAGTGATAAACCAGCATGCATGCACCAAGGTGGTAGAAATGAGCTTCCAAGGGTTTTTAATCTTTTTTATATAAACACCAATGAAAAATGTTATTTTAAAAATCATATGAAATATCCTGTAAGAGGGTTCCCTTTAACAGATGCTAATGGGAAATGGATGATCCCTGAGGACTTCAGAATAGGCACAAGTCTGTAAAGTGTTTTGCAGTCCTTCAGTATAGAAGACACTACATTTCTGTATATCTATATTGTTGTTATAGTCAAATATTTTAGTACACTGTAATCTGCTGTGGAAGTGTCTGCAGATTCCAAAGGCCTACTTTTCATCATGTGTACCAGTAAAAATCTGGAATAAAATCCACTGAGGTCAGTGGAGTTACAGTGGTATCACGTAAGAGAGTCAGGCCCAGTACCGTCTTGTTTCTTTTATAAATCTGCTGCTAATTTTTAAAAAGCTACTCTTTATATAGGACTTAGCTTTTCTAAACGCTGCATGCCATCTACCCACGTCAACTGAAAACTGAGAACCCATGTGAATTCACAGCCTGCCACGTGAGAAATTAGCCCTGCGTGACATGTTCAAATCAGTGCATAAATAATACACATGCCTGTCTGTGCAACTTTTTCTGCATTTCCCCACACTATGTGGAGACAGGACTGAGGGATGGTTGTTACTGTGTAAATATAATTTTCTAATCACAACAGTGTGGGCCCCTCTCAGTGCATTATCACTCTTTGAAATTTACTAGGAGAAACTCACTGTGCAATATACAGTATATATGAGTACAGGCCTGATGGGGCACTGCAAGTACACCTACAACAGGCAGAGTTTATAGACTCTATAAACCAGTCTTTCAAAACAAGCATCTGTGTGCATATGCACATACACAGCTAGTGTTCAAAATGAACCTCTTCCTGAGTTTTGCCTCTTTTCTTAACTTAAATAACAAAACATAAATTGTGGTGTACACTTTCTTCTGAGCTTGGCTTTGTCCATTGGGTTTCTCCCACCAAGGCCTTTCTGTATTTCTGCCCCCTAGTTCGAAATTTCCCCTTAAACACATAAATCCTTTTGCACCATAGACTGGAGCTAGTAAGACCTGCCTTTCCAGAATAAACCAATATGACTCAGAATACACCTGCCTTGTCCTGCAAGTTCCTGACACTTCACATCCTCCCAGAACGGGCATATGGAGAGGTCTTCAAAATTAATTTGATCTATGAAAAATGAAACAATTTTCTTCTGTCACACAGTGCACGTGTGTTACTCTAGCTGCTTGGCCAATTTGATTTGTCCCTGATTTCTTGAAAATCTCGCCCTGGATGTTTTATTTTCTGCAGATCCAGATAGCTTGTCTGTCACAAAGGGCAAGAAGGACCACAAGTTTAACTAATACGTCTTACTCACTGAGCAATTCTGTCATAATGCTATTATTTCACAAAACATCAATTAACTAAGACCAACACAAAAATGAAGAGAAAGTTGTCAATATCAGTTTAATTTCAAACAAGGAAAAATATTGCTAAATACAAATGGGAAACTCTGTGGGACACTTAATTTTGTTTTAAAGTATTTAAGACGATATGGAAGAGAATACAACTGCAGAGGGATAGTTTAGTAATGTGAGCGTGAAGCTTAGAATACCTAGCAATTCTGTGGCCAGAGGATCAAATCACAGCAGGATTGTCTTACTATCTATGGGGCCCTTTGAATGAAACCTTAAAAACCAATATCCTGTCTGCTCTGGGTAGGTATTAAATAGCTCTTGGTAGTTTTGTAAGAGTAAAAGTTTGCCCTGCTGGTGTCCTTGTCCAAAATGTACACAGTTCTCTGTAACCGTCTAACTCAAAGTGGCTTCTTTTTGTATGTATGGTACTGTATATTGTTTGCAAAGTACTTCAATACTTCAGGAGGAAAGATGGTAACATAAATATGTTATTAATCTGGAAAGAAAAACACCACAAGCACATTATGAAAAGATGTATGAAATGTCCTAATTAAAAATTATATGTTGAAAACAGCTCTAGCAATGTTTCTGTTTCTCCATAAAGGAAATCAATCTGGTTGCAGTTGATGTAAACTAGTAACAATTCAATGAACATACAGCCTCTTTTAGTTTAAGATAAATGTAAATGTGTTAGGTTATTTTGGGTGGGGGTGGGAGGGAGGAGAGGAAGTGACTGGGGTCTGAGAAGTAATAAGATCTTTGATGCATTTGGAAAAAGGAAATTCAGTAACACCACCAGATGGGTGAGCCCTTCCCTGTGTTTTACTGCCCTGAGTGTGAGAACACAAACAAAAAGCTGCATCACAGTTACACATGGAATCTGCCCGCTGTGATAAAAGAAGTTCAGCTCAAGATCAAAATAATACACATCGCCTCACCGCTTATTCTATCCCAAATCTATAATTTAAGTATTCTTGACCATTGTCCATGTCTCCCCTTGAGTGGTGGATTAAAAGCTTTCCAGTTCTGAATACTAATAAAGTAGCATGATTACCATTTCCACAGAATGCCAAAGTGGTGGAATGCCTGATATAAGTATGAGGTAGATTCAGTTTCTTGAAGAGAATTTTCTTTGCCTTTCAGACTATTCACCTGTCAAACACAAGGAAAAAAATCCCTGCAGGAGTTCTTTGCAACTTAGTTATTCTTTCTTAGAGATTGATACTAAAACCCCAATTTTAAAATTCTGAAGTTAGAACGTGTTTATATTGGGCTTTTTGTTTGGTTCATTTTAAAGAATTTGCAGAATTTAGATTCAGACTGGGTTCTATTGTTTACTGAGCGCTTGTCTTGATGGCCTTCAATTCACTAAGGCCTGCAGAGAGACAAGCGACCATTTTGTGTTTTCTTTGGTGGAGAAAGTTAAAGAGGAGACACACAAGTCTTGGTGTTTTATTTTTGTCTTTTTCTTAATCTAAAAAAGGTCATTTTCACTGAGAGTAAAATATCTGCTCTCCGCCTACAGAAAAATGCAACAGCTTTTAATGTGAAACACTATCAACATTTAAAGGAGTTTGGATCTGAGGTCTTGGTTCAGGCCCACCTCTAGTTTTTGTGTTATGATATATGATGAGAAGAAGGGTTTGATTAATAATGTTTAAAATAGTTAAGGGCCAGATCACTGGCATGCACCTACTACAGTGAAGTAACACAAACTAGCCACAACCTCACCTTCATTGACAGGTTAAACGGGTTCAAAACTGCTTATGTTGCCGGAGCAGCAGAAAGCAGATAGAGCATGTAAATGAACCTGGCCATAGGATGAGATATGATATTATTATTATTTTGGACTAAATTATATTGAAAAATTAGTTTTTTCTTGTGCAATTTTGTGTGTCATTGAGCAACACAAATCAGAAAAGGCCTCAATGGTTTATAAACAGAGTTCAGAAACGTGTCATCAAGGAAAAGCTGGTTTGACTTCCAAAAAGCATTTTAATTCTTGTCTAGATATAATGATATAAAATAGATTATTGCTTACATTGCACTCTCGGTGACTCTGATCCTGCCAAGGGCTCTGGGCAGACGTAAGAATCTGCCTGTGCAATGTCCCACTAAAGCCAACGGAACTCTGAACTGGGAGCTCGTTATATTCTTGTGGCTTATGTTTGTAAAAGTTATCTGCTACGGAATCTCAAAGCCACTCTATTCAATAAAGAAATGTTAAAAAGACTAACAGAGAGGTACAAAGGAAGCTGTAGATTTCTTTTTGATATGTTTCATTATACAGAAGTGTTTATTATTTGACAGATTACAGCCTACTACATTTACAATAATTTGTAAAACGTTATTATTAAATTAATAACGCTTTCTGCAAGTTACATCCAGAGAAGTTTAGAAGAAATTGTGGTTAAAAAATATTCCCTTGAGGTTTGTGTGTTTCTGCAAACTGTTAAAATCTGGCAGAGGGCTCCAGCTACAAAAATATGACACACCTACATCCCTTTTCTCCTGAATGTTATTGCAAGGACTCTGGTTCCTCACTCTAACAAGGTTTTAATCAAACAAAAAGAGCATGTTTGGGCTACAACAGAAACCAGTCCCTTATAACTCAGAGTCACAGCCTGTCTGTTCACAGAGATCACATGCACTACATGCTCTCCCATTACTGCTCCTACCACCTTTACACCACTGACTTTCAAATCCACCTCTCCTGTCCTGACTTCTCCCTCTCTGTCCAGGCTCACATCACTTCCTTTCTTTCCAAGATCTCTTCTTGTATGTCCACTGCTTTCTTAAATTGAATATGGCTAAAATTTATCTCCTAATCTTTCCTCCTAAATCCTCTCCTCTTCCTCCTGCCACTACCACTGATGTATTATCTCAGCCACCTAGGCTCACCTCTATCTAGCTTTCCTCCATGTACATCCAGTCTGTACCAAATCCCATGATTTCTTTCTTTACAACTTACCTTTTTGACCTCTCTTCAGCTAAGAGGCTTTTTTCCCAAGCCTAATGACTACTGCAGCTTCCTCATCTCTTTAATTCCCATTTCATACTTTTTTTAGGCCATCCAAAGTGCAGAAGCCAAAATGCCAAGATTTTCAGAAGTGATTTGATGTATCTCAGGTTTAGGGTGTTCAACTTGAATCAACTTAAAGGGGAAAAGGCAGGGCCCATATAATGTGTGTCAAATTGGGCACCCAACAAATGGGTGACCGCAAATCCTCACATTTTGAAAATATTGGCCAGAAGTCATCTTCCTGTCCTGCTACAAATCACCACTACCCACCAGTGTTACAATTTCAGCTGTGATACAGGTCTCAGTTCCTGCATATTTCCATTTTGTAATAGAAACAACTGCATTTCAGCGTTGTCAAATTATTCCTATTTGTAGTTTATCACTTTATCTAGGATTTTATAGAGCTTTGGGATCCTTCAGGAGGAAAAGTGCTGTAGAAATGAGAGAAAATATAAGTATTAGCATTAGCAATGTGAATGTATCAAGGGGAGATTGGGTCCCATAGAGATTTAGGGATAGATTCACAAAGAAATTTAGGCGTGGTGACCTATCACCTTTTTCAGGGAGTTTGATGCCTAAGTCTGGGCTGCACGGAGGTGCCTCCCTCTGTCTGCTTGAGATTCTCAGCAGCAAACCCTTTCTTGGAGTTAGATGCCTATGCCATTTTTGCAAGAAGACAATATCCACTGAACATTCTCCTCAGCCTAGTTAGTAGGGAATTGGGATGTTTAGCACATATTTCTGGGCATTACTCAGTTTTTATTTTACCTTTATAGCACTCAACTTTAAAGCTTCCAAGCAGTGAACTTTTTCTGTGATTTTTTTTTTCTTACTCATCATCCTTGTGTCAACCTCATAGTGAAAAACCAACTGAAACGCCTGTTACCAGTGTCAGTAAAGCAGAGTCACATAACAGAACTAGTTTATGAGTCATGGTGGGTCAGACAGTTAAATATTCAAGAACAATACCCCCAATTTGTGTCTACAATTCATTTTGGAGATGCAAGTTTTGGGAATCCAAATTGCACCTGCAAACAAGTCTTGCGTTATTTAATTATTTTTAAAATTAATAATACTTTAATTTAGCGGCACTAAGAACATGTCTCCCTTTTTTGCATGTGCAATTTGCACTCACAAAACTGTAATTGCTTAGTTCACCCTTGTAAGCAGGTAGAGGAAGTAAAACTAATCAGATGTGTGGCTGTTATACATTCACCACCACCATCCTCCAATATATTCTATATTATGCACCTAGAGATTATATATTTTATAAAATGCTTTGGAGGAAAGGTGCTATATAAATATATGTTGATTACAAATACTATCACATTCAGAGATAACCAAACTTTTCCTAACTGGTTTATTATATCTTTAATAGTACAGATAATTTTGCTGTCACCCCGAAGTTCACTAATAGTTAATTCACTGCACCTGTAAGTGCACAAGAGGTATTATTCCAAGTGCACTTTTGAGGTTACAGACTATTTCCACCCCACATGACTAAATCAAAGCATTCCAGAAAACCAAAGGGATGGTTAAGTCTCTGGAATTTCAAAGCAAACATTTCTGTATGGCTGGTGCTCCAACTTCTGCCAAGTAATTTCTCCTAATGGTTATGGTGTGCTAGTACACTAGTAACACTAAACTCATCTTGACTCATTTTACTGAAAAAGCAGTAGGCCTGATTTTATCTCATGTACATCAGGAATAAATCAATTGAAATCAATGGAATTTACCAGTGTAAATTAAGCATAAGGAGATCAGCATCAGGCCCAGCATGTATAATGTAGTGGACTTGCGTTATTATTTTTTTAACATAAAGTCCTTAGCAAGTTCACGGACTTCAATCTGTGTAGCACACTAATATAAAAACTCTATGAAAAAGTGGCACACACTTAAACTTGACATGTATTTATGTGCTACAATGGGAATAATAGTTCATTGTGATAATAATACTATTTATTGTAGAAACACATGCTACAAAGCACCTGGGCATCTTTATAGAGAATAACTAAAAATATAACTTTCAATCAAACAAGGCAACATGCCTAAAGAAACACAAAGCTTGAGTAAAGAAATAACCCAATGTACCAGCTTGCCATTTAGTAAATAATCAACATTTAATGTACAAACAACAAAACCAAAAAGTAGAGTCTCATCCTGTACCTAAATTACCAAATATTTGCCTCCTATAAACTGACTTCTTTCTTAAAGTTACTTCAGTGAAAGATGTGTGCTTGCATGTGCTTATAGTGGAACATAGGAAGGTTTAGAAATTGGGACGAATGTTACTGATGTCCAGAGATGGACATGGAGATGATTTAAGCAAGACTTACCATGGATGGGAAGGGCTATTTTGGGGAAACATAACTGGGAAATGGGGTGTTTTGGTGTGGGGTCACTGGAGGCAATGTATGTCTAGGTGTTTTATTATTATTAACAGTAGTAAACATTTATACTATGATAGTATCTGAAGGCCCCAGTCAGGAAACGAACTCCCTTGGGCTGAGTGCTGTACAAACATCAAAAAGAGAATTCCTTGCCGGATAGGCTTACAATCTAAAGAGCTGAATGTGTTACTGGGCTACCTGTTTTCCAGAGTGTCACCAGGCTGCTCAGAGGGGAAAATGTGCCAGAGCACTTTTGGGACTAAGATGTGTCAGCGAAGGGGCAACTTGCCCCTCTACTCTGCCAGTGTCTCTTTTCTTATGTTTCTAAGGCCTGGTCTACACTTAAAATTTAGACAACCTAGCTATGTTGCTCAGGAGTGCAACAAATTCAAACCCATAAGCACTGGAGTTAAGCTAACCTAAACCTTGGTGTAGCCACAGCTAGGTGAATGGAAGAATTCTTCTGGCAACCTAGCGTACCGCTGCTCAGAAAGGTGGATTACCTACATTAATGGAAAAACCTCTTCGGTCAATATTAGAAGCATCTACGCTACGGTGCTATGGTTAGACGTCATGAAAATGCCAATAACTGAAGCTTTCTCATAAAAAAACTAAATACGTTAGCATAGAAGTCACCTCTTTCTACTAGCATGGTGAGATCATTATTCTGTTACCATTTCTCCTCTGAGATATTTGTTCAAATAGCTGCCTAAATACAGTCCCCTCCAAATACATTGAAAAATAACAATGATCAGTCCCAGGTTGCAAAGGATACATATCACAAAATGCAAAGCATTCTGCCACACACCATCACCTAATGCATTTTTCTCTGGTTCATTATATTCCTTATCTTTAATATGTTTCAAAACTGAGCAATACCAGCTAGTTTTCTAGTTCAAAACATTAACCCTAAAATACCCTTCAAATGTAGCCTATGAATAATATTTTAGTGGGTTTAAACTATATCAAAAGTCTGAAGCATTTGTATTATTCTGTTATTAAGATCATTCAGGACCACAAAAAAGATCTGCGACCAAGTGCTAAATTTCTTAAAGGACCTATTTTAAAATGAATTTTAACTCCTAAACAAATGAACAGATTTTCTTGTAAATTGTCTGAAAATTTGTTCTACACTCAAAGGGTAAATGTACTGTAATGTTGGGGAGGATATGCTGTATTTTTCATACATAGAACAAAGATGTTGAATCTCTGCTTGAAGTGCAAAAATTCAACCTTCACTATGAAGTTGCAGCTGTCATCTCTATAAGGTTTATATTTAAATAAATGTTTGCAAATACTTTTTACAGTATTTGCCCAGCTATGTGTCAATGTTATGTTAATTTTCTTCCATAATCCCATTTGTTGTTGCTGTATGAAAGTGCAGAAAAAAATCACTAAATTATATACACTAGATATAGGAGGTTCAGAAAATCTGGCTGTTGATGATATGTCCCTCTGCATATTTGATTTCTCTGCGTGTACACTTTTGCACTCATCTAAACATTTGTCAGGACCTGTCTGAATTTTTCAATATGAAACTTGCTTCATGATAAACCCACCACCCACAAAAATGTCTTGTGACTCTTCCCCTTAGTTTATACTGTTACATTTGACCACATACTAGATCAAATTACTATTAATTGACATAACATTATAGGAAACAGCAGAATTTATCCAGGCTTCTTAATGTTCCGATGGCACACTGCTGACAACTTCTGTGATTTTATAATGAGTCTTGTGATATTTGGTGTCTTTTAATAAAGCCTTATCTTCTGGAGTCATGTTAATATGTGAGAATCTCAGCTTTCTTTATTAAAAAACAAAACAAAACATAAGGTTTTAGTTCTCGTGGTTGCAGAGAAAGATGTGACCTTAAATGTGATTCTAAAGGATCAAAAACCAGAGGGTAAATAAAGAGAACCGTGAATGTACTATATTTTGATTTCATGATTTTAAAGTCACTCTTGATTTTTGGATGCCTGACTCACTGATATTTGAATACTTAGGGCTAGCAATATTGCAATGTGCATGTACAACTGGTTCTGTACAGTGTAGGATGTTTAGCAAGGGAAAAAGCTCACGCTCTATAAAGATAAGGCCTTTCAAAAAGTACGTTCAGCTCCTTTTGACTTTGCTGGAAGTTGTACATGGATATTTTAGGATGGGAACTAAACCCTCCTAGTCAATATTTTAAAATCTGGACCTTTCAATCCCCACATCCATACCAAACTCAGCAAAATCCAAATTAAAAAAAAAGTTTGATAGGACAATATAAAAATGTTATATTCTCTCAAAGTCATTAGCTCTAAAAAAGTTAAAATGCTGCATTTTTCTGTGTCTTGCAGCTCCTATAAGGAATTTTGTACTGATTATCACACCAGGAAAGTATACAAACAAAAGCACACTTTTGTCAGGTCAAATGAGAAATGAGGGGCCTCAAAATTACAAACAATTCACTATTACAGAAGTTTTCAGAGAAGAAACCACTACATGCCCTCACTCCATTCTCTAGCACTCTGTAATATCCTGACGCTCACAACCTATTACTTAGATGTTTGGAAGTATAAGCACAGATTGGAATATTATTGCGAGGAGAACTGTATTTCGTGCTAAATATATTTTATAGGTCTTTAAGGGAATTTTGTAACAAGCTGCCCCAATAAATGATTTATCAGGACAGTAAAAAGAGCAAGAAGATTGGAGTTGGCTTCTGAGACCAACTAAGTCCCTCACCCACACTCCCTTGAAGCCCATTCAAAATTTCTTATAATGATTGATATGCCTGAATTTTAAAGTCTGTTTAAAAGCATGGCTGGGAACTTTATACAGCACTTACTATAATCAAGTTCTTAGATGCTCTTGATTTGGACCTACACAAATATAGATGTACATACCATATGATATATTTTTTAACTTTTAAGTTGCTAAAACAATAATTGTTGCTGCAATATTTTAAATAAATTACATTTTTCTTGAAAACAAAACATAAGACTGATGTGTTGCTCCTTTTATATAAATTTATGATAATAAATTATTTCAGGCATTATAAAGGCAAAAATATATTAACTGAAGAGACTTGGGCTGGGAAAGGGAGAAACAGGCTAGGCACAGAGAAAAGACAGAAAGGAAGAGAAAAAAAAGTGATTGTACGCTCTTTGGGAACTGTCTTTTTGTTCTGCGTTTGCACAGTGTGTACCACAATGGGGTCCTGGTCCATGACTGGCGCTCCTAGCTGCTACCGAAATACAAATAATAAATAATAGAAAAAGAGAAGAGAGCCCACAAAGTACTAAAGATGGAGAAGAATAATTAACATGGACATGCAAAGCACCATGCCCAATTGCACCTCATCAGACATACACTGAGATAATGAACAGCAATATGTATAACTGGTGTTAATAATACATATAACTGGAGTTAATAATCTCAGTTCATTTTCTCCACTTACTCTAATTTCTTTTACGGTAACATTGCTGTATGATGTGAGATATCTGTATGAAAGAGGAGTTAGACAATTACGGTCTACTGTGTTTAACAGTGTAAGTTACAATGAGCAACACAATGAAAAATAACACACTTTTCTATTATTCTTTAAATGCCACATATCCTTTATTCTTAGCCACAAGAGGTTCAGCTTGACATACCTGAGCTGAGGAATCTCAGTTGAAGGGAGAAGTCCCAGAAAAGAGGAGAGAGGGATTTATTTCCTTCTCTCTCTGGGAAGGTCCAGATAGGAGTAGGAAGACTGAGGAAGGCACAGGGGCAGAACTGATCCGTGTGATGGGCCCTGGAAAGGGGGAATGATCCAGGGAGAAACTGCAATGGAGGCATGACTCTTCTACTGAGAGAAACACACAAGGAGCAGAGTAGGCTACTGGGGGGAGGCCCTAAGTTAGGGCCTACAACAGGTGGAAGAGACCCACAGGGAGCAGAGTAAGCTTCTGTGGGAGGGAATCCTGAGATAAAGTTTGTAAGTGTTAACAGATTACTTCAGTAGCCCAAAAGAACAGAAGGATTATTCAGATTTGTTTGGACTTTCATTTGGATTTATTTGTGATACTCTGGAAGAGATGTGAACTTCATGTGACTTGACTGACGGGCTGAGTCATGGAAAACTGGGTAAGAAGCAGATGGCCAGCACGAGGTGCCGGTGCTGCCGATACCAGTGAAATTACATGTGCAAAGAAGGGGCGCTCCAATGATGCATGTTTCCAACCTCACTACCCCGAAGTAGTTCTGGTCTAAATAGCCCAGAGCAACTCACACTGCAATGTAGTGGCATATCTTTCAGCCCTCTGTAATTTCCATGCAGAATCAACCTGCAGGTTTCAGTATAATGTAAAAACCCAGTGCCTGCTGCTCCAGCTGCAGTTTCAAGCTGGAGTGTCTATGCCTGAATATCACCAAGAAAAGCTATTAGTGGGAGATTTTCAAAGGCATAAATGGCAGTTAGGCCCCTAACCCAAATGGCAGCTACTGATTTTCAGTAGGAGTTGGGTACAACTGCCATTTGTGCCTTTGGAAATCTCCGCCTCAGTCCATAGTGAGTTTTAAAAAATAACCATCCCTTATAACACCACTGTAAATGAGAATTATGAGCAAAACACCTTATTGCACTGGCTCTGTTTTCAGACATGTCTACCTGACTCTCATGCAGAACAAATATCAAGATTGAAACCATTAAAAGGACACGGTCAACCAATTTAGGTCACAGAACTGATAAGCAGCATCTTTGGAGAAAGCCATTTATATATTTTAAAAAATAAAAACCCTAATTTTTTTTGGGGGGTAGGGGGTGAGTGAAGGCATTATTAAAGTATAGATTTTATGCCGGTTTGTCATGAAAGCACTTTTCCAGTATGGAATCCTTCTTTGGAGCAAGTCCCCTGTTGGCTAAAAACCAAACTCAAATGAAATTTAGTTTTATAACCATGTTTTGTACTTTTAGGCCCTGCCTCCCGTTCCTGGTTAAAAGTCAGGGGGTGGGAGCAGTACGGTGATGAGTGAGAGGCGGAGCACTCAGTAACTATTTTCAGCAGCACAGATAATCTTGGGACACTGTAGGTAGTAAGGAAAAATATCCTCCCCTGCTAAAGACTTAGCCTGGGGAGGGCACTGAGGGAAGAAAGGTACAAACACAATGGGGGAGAAAAGGGAGGTTAGAGAATCCAGCCTCTGCTGCGGGCAGGGAAGGAAAGGGCTAGGACGCTGAAAGGCTACAGGGCAGCTGCTTTTCCAGCTGCACTGACAGCCAAGAGAAGAGTCTTTGATCTACTGAGCAAGCCTGGGCTTGCTGCCAGGAGCTATATACCCTTTCTCAGCAGTGGCAGCAAGCTTCCTCACCAGTTCCTCTCCAACAGTCTAGTCAAAAAACAAGTGACGTACCTCGGCCTGGGACTCCACTGGTTTTTCTTCTATTTCTGCCATCACAGCAGAGAACACATACGATGAAGGCCTCAAAACTTGAAATCATTTTTTCATTCCAAGGAAAAAGTATCATAAAGAGTTCTGGATTTCACCTTGGGGAGCCTCATAAAAAAACCAAACCCAATAACCCTCAGAGATCCCAGTGAATTAAATCAAATCCACTGAATATACAACTGGATAAGTACCTTGGGATGGTAAAGGGAAATCGCTTTTTCAGGTAATCTTAACTGTTGTTATGGGTGTTTTGAATAGGATGTTACTTCCAAGCCTACTCACAGAATCAAGAGATTACTTTAACCATATAAATTATGGGCTGTTTCAAGAGAACCGTCAGCAATTTTAGATACATAAAGTGAGACGATGGGTCAGGTTCTGAGCTGCAATTCCTTAGCAGAATTGCTCAGGCACACAGCCCAAGAAGGGAGAGGGCAAATGCACCACCTGTGTGTCTCCCAAATTTTGGGCATGTCTGGTGGGCCAGTGTGGCTGCAGAATAAATCAGCCCCACAGGCTGCTCTAATTTATGGTGCTCCCCATGGCTCCCTGTCAGGCTGTGTTTCAGTCTAGAACAGCTGAAATGCTTCTATATTGGGGACGAGGAGGGGCAACGTAGCTTATGCCAAACCTGCACTGTGGGAATTCCTGGTGGGGAGGATCTGCCTGGGTTTATTAGAACAACATACAGGAGCCATATCACAGCCGAAAAGCAAGGCCTATTTTGTGAGGCTGCAGTGTTTAAATGTTGGAAAGGTGCTAGGTTCATCCTTTCTAAACAGTGCTTGGATTGTTATTTCATATGGTTACCATGTATGCTGAGCATACTGAAGAATAGGATATCATTTATTCAGTGGCTCCAGAAGTTTGCATGTTTCTCTTAAGTCGATCCAAACCTTCCAGAGGCACCTGCCCAGGCACAGTATTCTCCCTCTCTAAATAACCCCTCCCTCACGGAAAGAGATCCTAGCCCCTCCCCATTGAATGTTACTCTGAGAGTGGCAGCAGGTTCTCTCAAGAGGTGCCTGGGAGAAATGTTCCTCATGTCCAACATCTTTTCCTCATTCAGAGGAATAGCCCAGCACAGTGGGACTCAATTACCATTCTACTGGGCAGGCTACTTTCACAACTTCAAGGCCCAATCCAAAGCCCACTGAATCTCAATAGGAATCTTTTCACTGGGCCAGTTTTTCAGCTGATGTAAATCATCAAAGGAAGTCAATGGACCTATGCCAATGTATACCATCTGAGGCTCTGCCACATTGATTTCAATAGGCTTTGGGGATGTTCCTAATGCCCTGCAGTGCACTATGTTGCTGCCTTTCATTTGGGCAGATTCTGTAAGGAGTTTGTTGGGTTTTTTTTCCCCATTTTTGAATTTACTCTTACATTTTAATGCCAGATATTATTGTCAGATATGAGGAGAACCTTCAAAAAATACAGTTATTAACTGATGAAACTGAACACCTAATAAATACTTGTAAACGCACTCAATAGTCAGTACAAATCTGAAGAAAAAAAAAAATCAAACAAAAACAATGGAAATTCTCCCCCAACACTATGGCATTTTCTGGAGTATTAAGTTACCAGCCCTGGGCTTTAAAAGCTTCTGTTTTCAATAAGACAACAAGGTCCAGATCTTGCTGACAATGTAAGTACTAACAAGGAGCCCAAGCCACAAAGTAGGAACACCAACAGTTTTGAAATCACAAAGACAATTTCTACCCTCTAATACATGCACCCAACTTCAATTCATTTAATTGAATCAATGTAGATGCACTGATGGCAGAATCTGCCCAAAGTGTTAACTCTGTACAATTTTAAACATGATATACATTGTGACACTTCCCAGTGTGGACCTACTTGCAAGGAAATCCTGATGTATTTAGCTCATATATAGAGTCTATCCATGCTGACAATGACCATTTTGGTCAAATCTAATGAGCTTCTTTGCTTCATCTCCATGATATAAGAGCACCTAAGTAATTAAACATGTATTTTACAGACTGTATATTATATACACATGTGTATAGAAGCATAGTGAATCTTCTTCCTCACTGTCAATGAACAATTAATTTACTATTAGTTTAGCATTGTTACAAGCTTAACAGTAATCTTTCAGTTAAAAGAAGTTAATCACAAGCCTTCACATAAGACAAAGGGTATGTAAGCCAGCCCAGAAATTAGCACAATGTGGGCGGAGGGTTCCACTGGGTATTGTCTGAGATAAGAAAGAGAGAGACACTGAACAAGCAGCTGGCAACTCACCACTGGAAAGCCTACAGAGTGAGCTTTTGGGGGTGCTGGCTGAAAAGAGTGTTCTGGGGGCTCTGAGCTGTCCCCTGTTAAGTTTCTTATATGTTAAAGGAAGCAGGACTTTGTACATTCCTTGTAAATAAACAAGACTACATTAAAAACAAAACAAAATCCAGAATCCATCATCAATTTCTACTCCCAACTGGATCACCCACAGGACCCTGAACTTTGATTAGCCACTTGGGTCAGAAGGGATAACAGTATGATCAGACCAAAATGCCATGTATTTTCTCCCCTCATTGCTCTTTTTTTCCTGGATTATTCACATTACTGCTGACATCACTGCGATAATGATCAATGACAGAAACATAATCAAGAGGGAGACATTTGCAGGACCAGAAACTCTGCAAAATAAAGTGTTTACCAAATAGAAAAGGACAAAATGGGTAGTGAAAGACATGATAGTTTTCCACCTTCTAACTGCATATCACAAGACAGAGAAAGATGGTTAAAAAGAAACAGCTTTGAAAAAGTAGTTGACACTTTCATTTTATAAGATGTAAAAGAGAAGATTTTCTCTTGCACAAATGCTTGAAACTTCAGTTTTAATTTGCCATCGGTAATAAACACGAGAGCTGTAAAACTGTCAGCAGGTTTTATATGAACTTAATACTAATATAACTAGAGATAGTTCTGTGGAGCAACAGGGAAAATACAACAGTCAAACCCTTTTCACTCTAAGATTTAGCTTATTAATTCTTCTTCTTCATCTGTGGAGTCATTGGGTACAATGCTAGTGTAAGTGATAATCATATGTAGGTTGGCTTAGACATAGTAACTCAGAAATCCCAGCAGCTTGTTGGCATTTCAGTTAGTGGAAGAAATATTTAAAAAGAAATAAACTGATTTTAAAAATCGTTTGTAATAAAAACAAATACTCAGCCTCCTTGGTGGTTTTACAGAGTGCATGGTGTATGAGAGACTCAAGCCCTGATTCGATAAAGCACTTGAACATGTGTTTCAGTCCATGCCAATTCTGCATAGCATTTAAGTATTGGGTTAAGTGCTGTCTGGAACAGGGATGCTCTCTTGAGATTAACAGAAGGTCACCTACTTAGAGCAGGTCTACACTGCAGGCAAAATTCGGTGGCAGTCAACGGGAGTTATGCAAGCTACACAGAGCAGCTTGTGTGGCTCCCATCAGCTTTGTAACTTCCCTTTAGTATACCATCTCCATTGTGTTGTGCCAATGGGAAATGTATTCCCGTCGATGCAGCACTATGCTTTTTTTTGGAGGTGATTTTAATAGATCAACTTCTGGATCGATTGAGCTTGTCTTCACTGTTGCTCAATCAATCCGGAAAAATTGATCTGTGTGTACATAGCCTTAGGGAAGGTTGTAAATGGCATAACCTGGTCTTAGTAAGCACAATAGCCTCCCAGAACGTAGAGATGAGGCTTGCTCAGATGGGAATCCTGAACCAACATGGATGAATGTTTTAGCAGTGTGGCTCTAATGAAAATCACCAGCTTGTTTTCAACTAGTAATAGTACTGTAGGTCCAGTCAATGGCTGGCATCAAACAAAGGGAGGCAAAAGTGTATAATCAAAAATAAAAATCACTCACAAAAATACATGTATTGCTAGTATCATATTTTCCATTTATTTTTGAACATATAATTTATGCTGCCACTCAGAAATATGATCAGCTGTAATGCATGAAAGTATAGGACACCTACCTCATCTCCCACACCTGCACATTTCAAAAGCTCCACATTTTGTAGCCTTCACACAAACATCTGCAACCATTTTAAGAAATGAAACAATCTCTCTATTTTGCCTAGATTTTTGAAGGGAAGGTACAATTGATGTCATTTTGGTATTTTGGATTTTCAAAAGAAACAAATAGGTTTGCAGGCAAACCACATCACAGGACATGCCATGGTTATTAGTTCAAAGAGCTTCATCAGCAAATCTGCTGCTGCTGCGTTTCATCATGTCTCTCCGAGGTCAGACAGAGAACAGTTAGCCCAAAATATACATCTGCATATACAAAAAGTTACAGGCTTGGGTTATTTTCACCGCTAAAATAATCCTCTGCTTACAACAAAATAGTTTAGTACAGGCTTGGCCCAGGGTAGGATTTAATATGAATCATGGACTAATTTAAGAGTGGGTGTTTTGTGCTGTTGTTTTTAAGGGTTCAAGAAAGAAAAGATGAGGTGAAATGTACATCCTTACTGCACTGTCCCATTGCCTTCATGCAAAAGAGTTACTCAGGCTTATTAACTTATGTACTCTTTGCACTTTGTTCTTTAAACCAGTCCACGTCAGAGACAGTGAGAGAAATAAACCTCTTTGATCACGTCTCTGGTGTGAGAAGGCAAATTAGATTCATACAGAATGTTGGTTAGACCTCAGTTTCATTAAATGTTGCAAAATATATTGGACACATTTTGGGGCCCAGCAATGACACAATGCTGATCCAGGTCTCAAAGTGTGACATATTAGATTGCACATGGTTGAGACATGGTTGGGGCTGTTCTTAGCTAACCTGAAAATGCTTTCAGTTAGCAGCCTCTGAAAAAAACTGCATGCCTCAAGCAGAAAAGAGACATCAAATCCAGAATTGATTCCAATGTAGCTTTTGTAAAGGGAAAGCTGCTATATAAATGAGACCAGTAAGATCCGATAATAGGGATAATGATAAATTTATCAACCAATCATTTATAAAAGGTACATGTTGGCTAAACCTAACTGGCCACCAGTGTTGGCAGTACTGGTAAATTTTGATAAAACTGAGCTTTTGAAAACTTTGGGGTACACTCCCTAATTTACCGTCAGTCTGGGGGACATGAAGGCTTTTTGAGTTTTGGAAAATCAGGCTGCCAGATTCTTCCACCCTTACTTCAACACGACTATTTGAAGAGTAAGGTGTCTGTAAGTGTGTCTGAATCACAGGCTGTGTCTACACTTGGAACTAGGTGTTTGATTCTCAGCTTGCACACACATACTCATCCGAACTGTCATTGAGCTAGTGCACTAAAAATAGTAGTGTATCCACGATAGCATGGGCAGTGGGAGCAGTGACATGGGCTAGCCATGTACCCATGGGGCAGGTCGGGTTTGTATTTGGGGTAGCTAGCCTGTGCTGCTGATTGCCTCTGCCCATGCTATTGCAGCTACACTACTATTTTTAGCATGCTAGCTTGATGAGAATCAGTGTGAGTATGTCTATGTAAACTGGGAATCACACCACAGATCCATGTGGACATGTAGTGTGACTCAATTTTGTAAAACTAGGGTTTTACCAACAGTTCAACAGGTCTGTATCTCAGCCAAGAAAGGCATAAAGAAAACATTTCTAACGGCTAAATTTGAAAAGTGCCCAGACACAAACTAAGTGCCCTAACTCCCTGATGCAAATACTTTAAACATTAACAAGAAATGAGTCACATAGCATGTGCTCATGCAAATGGTGACTTGTGTGCCCAGGTTGGGAGTTCATGTTTGAAAATCTGATTTTATCTTGTTGCTAAGATTATTGCCCCCAAACCTGGGCTTCTTGTCCAGTGGTGTTGAAACTAGGGGTTCTGCCGCGTGCCCTGGCTTCAGGTAGTAATAACAAACGCCAAATACATGGTTTCCATCAGCAACACTCCCACTATAAAAATTGTTTCAGCACCCCTGTTTTTGTCTAACTCCTGGTCTTTCTGCAGTCTGAACTATGTTGAGGGTGTTTGGAAGTGACCGGGTGACATCTCATGATATGACATTGGCTTTAATGAAAGCGGCCCGCTTGATTCTGGCAAGTGATTTTCAACGTAGGCACACCTACACACAGATTTAAAAAATGTATTAGATACTGTATCAGTTTTGCAAACTATACTCTGCAAAAGGTGAGCTAATCTTTTTATCTTTTCTTCATTCCTTTCAGACATGGGGTTTCTTTTCACAATGGCAACCTCTGAGGAAATCCTAGAGTGGGAGGGTTCTTTAAATTCAGAATATCCTCATTTTGCAGACTGGCCATTCATGCTGCTTGGGAAAAGCTCCTGAGATTTTAAGGTAACACAGGAGCAGCTTTGAGACAATGGTGACATCCAAGTCTGTTGAAAAGGAGAAGATATTTCTATCCGAATCTAAGGCACTTCAAATGCCTGGGTGGTATGACTACAAGGGACGTGAAGCATCACTTAGAGATCTGACACAGAGTTTGACTTGTGACTGCTGCTTTGGTGACACGCAGCCACTTTTGGAGAAGGAATTACAATGAAGTGTGAAATAAACACTGCTGCTGTCTCTTGTCTTCAGCAACTTGGTATATGCATGCAAGACATGGATTCTAAGGACACAGGACATTAAGAGGCTTTCTGTCTTCAAATTGAAATGCTGCAGGTTATTCCTGCATGTTAGATGTACCTCACATGCGACTAACAAAGAGGTAATTTACAGCATAACTGGAGTAATATCGGATACCATCAAGCTGATCAGACAAAGAAAACTTGAGTTTGCAGGAAATGTAGACTGGATGAGCACAGGAAGATTGTTGAATCACATTTTGCAGGGACTGGTGTCAAGTGCCAGAGGGCACCTGCTGGGAGCGTGGATCAATGATGTGGCTGACTGAATGAGATGCAGTATGGCTTCTCAAGACAGTGTGAAGACTGAGAAATGTGGAGGAAGATTGCTGGCCAATGACTCCCAGGTGCTGTGTTTATGTTCATTCTGATGTGATCGTATGGTGCTTTGCACTATGAGCGAATGTTCAACAGCTACTTTAAAGTATAACCCATTCTTGGCATTGCCAAGTAGCAATATCCTATTTTTAACTGTTGGTAATGAAATGGGTTTGTACAAATATTATTCCAATAGTTAAAAGTGCCTGCATGGGAAAATGGACCATGCCAGCATGGCTTATATCTACTGGCATCCTGTTTGACAAATTAATTCAACATTTCTAAACATGTGATCTATAGCAAGCCTATCTGTCTCAGCTGCATGCATGACACATCCTGCCATATCATATTTTTCCAGAACACCAGCAGCCTTCAGTTTAAAACTCGATTTATTTGATTTGCACTGTTTCCTTCCACCATCAATATTGTCAAACAACGTGGTAGCATTCTCACCTGCAAAATTCATCACCTTATGTGTACACTTTTAAAATACTATTAGAGTCTATGTGAGGAATTCACATAGATAACTCTTAACCTAAAAAGTAGTGATGAATCTGATCCCTATTTAAGCTTATGAAAATTACGACTAGGTCCCCTGCATAGTGACGGAAGACTAGGGGCCAATCTTCTGGTCTCAATTATATCTGTGTAAACCAGGAGTAACTCAGTTGACTTTTAATTAAGGGATTTAGGGCCAGATTTACGAAGGTTATTTGGGCACCAAAAGATGCAGACAGGTGCCTTATGGAATTTTCAAAAGCACCTAGATTGGGAGTTAAGCGCCTAACCAGCTTAGGTGATTTTGTATATCCCATTTGGCACCTGTCTGCATCTTTAAGCGCCTAAATATCTTTGTAAATCTGGTCCCTACTCTGTATTGAAATTGGTGTAACTGAGATGAGAATCTTGTCCTAGACCTCTCAGATTTTTTATGCATTGAAAGAAAAATTTATGGTATGGATATTTTGTGCATGGATCTGACTTTCTGAGGTTAATGATTTAATCAGCATCTAACCATGTTAGGGTGACCAGTTGGCTCAATTTTATAGGGACAGTCCCGATTTTTGGGGCTTTGTCTTATATAGGTGCTTATTACCTCCCCACTTCCTGTCCTGATTTTTCACACTTGCTGTCTGGTCACCCTGATTATAACAAAGTTTTTTTTTTCCTGAAGGTCAACTGGAAAAAGGTTACCTTCCTCCTTACTAGATTTGCCACTAGAGTGTATTAAAAGTCCTTATCTGCTCAGTTTAGTCACAAAACTGAGATTTGACTACTTTTTATTGTTATTAGCCCTGTAGAGCTAACACAGTTGAAAGAGTGTGAGACCTAACAGCTCTACTGTACACTACACAATGCCAATAGAATTGTTAACCAAACGCAGAATCTTTTTTTTCCTAGTGGTGACATGCCAGCCAGAAAGAAAACAGCCTGACTTTCAGACCCCAGGCTGGGTCTTAGGAAAATTATCTTGTACAGGAATCAATTTGTTATGAAAGCCATTGAGAGACCATAAACATGGAATTCCATAATACCACTTTTACAAAATCCCCTTTTCAGACTAGAACTGCCCTTTGAGGCTCTCCCTTTGGAAAATGTTTTTGAGAAACAAGCTGTTTTATGTTTTTACTTTCTACAGGCAAAAGTCAATTCTATGGCTGTGGAATGCTACTTAATAGAACCTAACAGACAGTGTAAAAAGCAGTAATTACAAATGGAGTAAGGGCAGCGAGAGTCTACATTTATATTATCATCTTGGAAGTTCAAATGGAAGTATCAGAAGCCCTCCATCAGAACCTGGCGTTGTGTAAATGGTTGTGGAGCTGAATCTATTTGTACACTGAAACTTCCTTCTAATAAATTAATGCACCGATTCATTTTTGGATTTTCTTGGTGCTTTGACATTTGCTTAACCACTACTGGAAATCATACAGATAGCACTAATACATATACAAAGAACCCAATGGTTTGTTTTTCCTGGAACTGGCTATCTCCCTTGGCATGAGGGAGGCTGATGTTTATCTGGCACAGAGACAACAGAGCCAGTCCCTATGTTGACCTCAGACTAAGGGTTCAGACTGGCAGTGGGAAGAGGTATGTCTGTAGCCAGGCTGAGCGTGTTGCACTTTGGTAATCACCAGACCTAGAGAATCAGGGAGCTCACAGCTCCATACCTCTTGGGCCAAGTGCATCTTGGTGCAGGAGAGAATCTGGCTCATTTGTGGAGCAGTGCCACCAAGGCAGAACTCCTTCACCAGCAAGGAAAGGGTTCCACATGTGGATAGTAAGAAGGTGATCTGGCCCTATATTTGTGGCAATGTAAAGTGAGAGGATTTGTGTGGGTAGGGTGGGATGGTGAGAGAGAGCGCAAGGGATAATAATACATGGCTCAAATGAAATAAGTGGGAAAATATTAAGGCCTCAATCTACAGTGATCATTGATTAAGGCCAGGTGTAAGACTTGCACCTAAATGCCTGGTGGACTGGACAGCATCATCCTGTATAGAGGGAGGATGCATTAAAATGGTTCACGAACAGTCTTATTTAAACAAACAAGCAAGTTATTGCAATAATACTTTAGAGTCACAGTACCATCATATAAAATAAACAGCCCTACTCTACCCTCCCAAATTGAAAAATTATGCAGAATGTAACCTCTATTAATCTCTACAAAGCAATCAAAAGAATGCAAATGACAAACAGTGAAAGCAGAGCTCCTTCCTCACAGATTTTTTCTTCAGCCAGAGACAGCATGCATCCTATAAACAAATCAGACCCTAAGGCTTTCCTTTTATAATTCTTCAGTAGAACTACAGCTCCCTCTGGTGTTTGCCTGCTATTGTTACTTCATCATCCACAGTACCTGAAAATGCTGACAGATAATTTATGTATTATAAAAGTGCACACCACCTCTTCTGGCTGAATACTGTACCCTTCGCTGAATATGGGAAAGACTACTTGTGCACATACCAGGTAAAAACTCACCCCAAATACACACGTATCCAGGTGAACACCATTCTAGATTGAAAAGTCAGCTGCCAAATGTTCATGGGAAAACTCTCCTTCCACCATTCCGAACAGTTCTCCTTGCCAATGAATCATTAACATGCTGCCTGGATTTATTTAATTCTACAAATATTTGGCCAGTAGTAATGTGTCTGGATGCAAACAAAAATGCAACTATTTACTTTTGCCAGGATGATCTCATTGTATTAATGATCCAAGTATAACAGGACTTGCTACATTCAGAAGGCCAGCACCTTGTTATGATATATATATAATATAGTATAGATACATAATAGGGTGCTGATATGTATATATCTATATCGATATATATATCTATATCTGCATTAGTATTGGGCATCCGTCTCTGTAATATCCAGCCTGTGCCCATAAAAAAACACAACCACCAGACACGGTCCAAACTGTAGAGTATATTTTTATCTCCTTCCTAGGAGGTTGCTGGAAATTCTTCTGCACACTCACTTCTTTCCGTGTGAGTGTGTCTGTATATGTGTGCACGTACTCTTGTCTTTCTCCCCGTCTACTTTTTCGTAGCTATTGTTGAGAGAAAGCTAGCCTACAGAAGAAGTGAGTCTTGCCTTTTATTTAAAGCTGGTATGGTCTGTGGTCCAGAAGGGAGTTACAGAATTTTGAATCAATGGCTGAGAAAGCTCTGTCTTCAGATTAATAAATCTGACCCTTGAGGTTGTCAGCTTCATGTTCGCAAGGAGTGTAACTGTTAAGCCAGATCTTAATCCAATACCACTGAGGTTCATGGCAAAGCTCTCAAAGATGTCAGTGGTGCAGGATCAGACTCTTAATGATGAGGATCACACTTTTGAAATTAATCTGGTGCAGAGAGTCAGAGAGCCACTTTAAACATATAAATTAAAAAATCCAGGACTTTTCCCCCCCCACTTGAATTAACCTGATTTCACCTCCATATTTTTTATCTTTAGAACCACATACTCTATCTGCTAATATCTAAAAACCTTTAACTATAAAAGCTAGAGTTGGTTGAAAAAAGGGGAAAATTTCTGAAATTTCAAAGTCGTTTCAGTTTCATAGGGTTTGAAATGGATCAATTTTCCAGAATGTATTTTTTATTGAAATTTAACAAACACTGCATTTGCTCACTGAAAACTGATATTTTGATAAACAATCATTTTGAAAAAGATTTTGAAAATGATTTCAATAAGTTCAACAAAATGCTGCAGATAATTGCATGAAAAACAGAAAAAAAAATTTCATTTTCACATAAAGGCCTTTTTGGGTTTTTTTTGACTAAAACACTTTTTGAAATTTTCAACCAGCTCTATTTAAAGCTTAGGTTATTACCAGGGATGGGATGAACCTGAATCAGAATGTTGAATGGGATCCTCCTCAAATGTTGAATAGGAACTTTCGCACTTGGACGGATTGGATCTACAACACTGGAACCGTCACACGGTTTTTTTAACTTTGTGGCTGAGGGTCATTCCAAATACTAGAAATTGACTTCCTAGAACTCTTTTAGAATTCAGATCCAGTCTATTAATCCTGTCTGTGGCTCTCTGGGTACATTTACACATCAGCTGGTAGGTTTAATTCCCAATTTGGGAATTAGCCTGCTTGAACTAGTACCTAAAAAATAGCCATGTGTATGTCAGTACATGGGTGACAGTCTGAGCTGGCTGCCTGAATATGTACTCATGGGATTAAGGGGAGACTGTACCCAGGCTGCTAGCCTGAACTGTCGCCCATACCACCATGGTCACACTGCTGTGTTTAGGTGCCAGCTCGAACAGAGCTAGTGCATGTATGTCTACCCAAGATGAGAATTGATGCTGTGTAGGTGTGTCCTAAGCAATGGAAACTTTTAAAGAGGCTCCCAGCAGTTCAGCTGGATGACCACCATCTTTGTTAAATCATTCAAAAAGATAAATTAGTATTGTAGTAGTAGGTTCATAGTTTGATGCACTTCTATAACTTCGATCTGTAGTCATCTTCTACTCCCATTTCCAGGGGGACCCAGCATACGCACAGGGATACATTGATTGACTGGACAATAGTTCAGGGAGCCAATGAACTATTATAAAACTTCATATCACTTATAGGGTCATTATCATAGCTTCCAGACCTAGAATTTGATCTACAAGTTATATTTTAAAGATGTAATCTGTAGGTGCAGGTAGCAAAATGAAACATGAGAATCCTGCTCTCTGAAGCACTCATTGCCCCAGTTTACACAAACACCCATTTATTTTGTGCTACTAAAAAGGTAAATTAGTAATTTTGTTATAATTTACTTTTTCAAGTAGTTGCAAGGATCAGTTGGGAAACAATTTATATGAAAAATTTAGAGAAATTCAGATGTTTGTGATGTAACCACTGTCAGAAACCAGGAGGGGCCATTTGTTGGGCAAACCAAAAACGGCTGTTCCTACAAAGAGCAGTGCAATTATTTTTTCCACTGGATATTGTTCTTCCCTCAATGGAGAGGCTTTTAATATGTGACCTAAATTTCTGGATTTTGGTTTTTTTTTAAGACACCGGAGGCCAGGAGTCTGTAAGAAGATTATTTTTTGTTGTTGATGTACCTCTGAAAGCGAATACTTTGCAGTTTGCTTGCTTCAAATGTTGATGTATAAAGCTAAAAACAGAAGCAAAAGTTAAAAAATGCTTTCTGTTCTAAAAGCTTCTACTAAACTCTAGCTGTCTGGCATAGTGCTCTGTTTTACAAATAACCCAACTGCAGAGGCTTCCACTGCCAAGAGTGTGTACAGAATAGCTTTGTATGTAAAATAACTCCACTTAAATGTCCTGTAATCTGTGACTCTCTTTGTCTGTCAGATGATAATCCTCTCTGTACACGGTAATCCTCCTAAAAATCACATATGCTCTTTAAAGCTCTTTCATCATAAATTTTTCATATGCAGTTTCCGGGTGCTAGCTACCGCCTGCTAGGGAACAACTTTTTTTCTTTACTTGACCATTATAATTAGAATTTTAATGACACTGCTGGATTTAATATTTGGCTGGAACTAGATCAATTTAGCAGTTTTCTGTTGCCAAGAATATAACACCACTTTTTGTTCTGTCAAAACTGGGACATTACGTTTCTGAGAGAATGGGTGACAGGCTCTGTGCTCTTGGTGGTTAGGTCTGCTGGTTGGAACCGGATATAGAGTTGACACTGGGCCAAGAGCAGTGCTGGAACTGAGATCTGGGCCACAGGCCATGGGCTGAAACCGAGGTCAGAGTCTGTAGACAAGCCAAATCAGGATTGTAGCCAGAGTTCAGATGCAGGACAAAGGTCAAAGCCAGTTTGGAACAGGTCTGAGGGTTGGGGCTCAGGAGGTGGATGCAGGGCTGAAGAGGGTCTGTAACAGGGCTAGAGCAAGGTGGGAGCAGGGCATGGAGAAGGTTGAAGTGGGCTGGAACAAGCCTCGGGCAAGGGTTTGGCCGGAAGAGGAACCAGATCAAGGCCAGGCTGGAAGCCTAGGGAGTGTAACACTTCGAGGTGGCAAGAAGAATCTTCGCTGAGTAGTGCTGCTTCACAGACTAACCTACAGCTCTGATGGGGTCAGTGAAATACCTGTGCCTGGGGGTCATCTGACCCAGGGCCTGGCCAGGGACAGGTTGCTGCAGCATGCCTGAGGGCTGAGTCACTGCAGGCTCTGCTGGAGAGGTGAGTCAGTGCACCTATTCAGCTCCTGGGGAGTGGGTGGGCACAAGCCCGCCCGCATCTAAAGGCTCCCACTCCAGCCTCAGGAGAGGAGTTACTGAACCCAGGGCTCAGGTAAATCCAGGGGACAACAAATGAAAAAACAGGGATGGGAGTGAGGGTCACAGGGTCAAGAGCAGGGAGCCAGAAGGGGACACCAAGCAGAGAACCCTGGACAGGGTGACTCAGTGCAGCTGAGTGAGCAGGCCTGGTTTGGCTGCAGGTTTGCCTGACAATGGGCTGAATGGCAAATGAAATGACATTTTAGAAGGTGTGTGATACGGAAAGGAGAATTAGGGAAGAAAGATTTGGAGGAGAAAAGTTCTTCAGAATGACCAAAAAAAATCCCCCAACATTCCTCTCTCCTTTCTTGAACCACTGGAATAGGGGAAGGACAGAGGGCCCCATGCTTACCGCTGACCACTTGCCAAGAGAAATTAAAAAGTTGTTGACAGCTCTAGGTTTCATTATTAGGGTTTTAGACATTTGCAGATGTTGCATTACTTCACATGAAAACTTTGAGTGCCCTTCACCAAAAGCTGGATGTCAAACCACAGTGGTCTGCTCTTTGTCCCGCCGGATCTGCATTGATGCTCTCTCTTTTCCCTCTGGTCCAGTAAACCAGGCAGGATGAAAGAATCATCTAGAAACTCTGGGTCTGCAGCTGGCTCATGCCAGCAGTTCCCAGGGTGGATGACTAAATATTGTGGTGCTAAATAGCACCGCTATCTGGTGAATTTGTTTGATTTGCTCATCCCTAGTTATGTGTCGCAAGGTGAGTTGTTTGATTTTGTGACAAAGAGGCTTAAAGCTATCTTCTGAAGGCCTATGAAACTATAATATCAATTAAATAAGTAGTAGTAGTAGCTGTCAAGTCCATTTATTCATGTTTGAAAACTGGTGACATCAAAGCAGAATTTTCAGAAGCCTTCTCTCGATCCACGGCTAACTTCACGCACTCAACAGCTGACCTCCCAGCGATTAGCTGCACACAATCTATCCATCTCTTGCTGGTTGTCCTCTGCTACAGTGACTTGCCTCCATTCCTTCCATGATAGCTTTCTCCAAGTTATTTCCATCTCTACAGCTGATGTGACTGAAGTACATGTTTTCACCTGTTGCTTTCTGAGAGCAGAGTTCACTTCTCTTCAATAATATTTCTTTTCCACCCAGGAGATACATAAGAGCCTTTGCCAGCATCACATCTCAAAGGCTTAAATTTTTTTCTAGTCAGCAGCTTTAGTTCTCCAGGATTCACATCCATAAGTCACTATGGAAAAAATTAAGCTTTTCACCAGCTGAACCTTTTATACATTTCAAAATGCCATGGTGTTTCCCTCCCCTTCCTCACCAAAAGGAGACCATGGCTGAGTGATCAATCCCTACCCTTCTTCCAATTTCTTTGATTACAGATAATTAAATTCACCTACTGCTGCGACAGCTTGACCACTAATCATGATGTTCACATGCTGCCTGTTATTATTGATCATGTCAACATAGATGCATTTTGTTTCGCCATATTCAGAGATAGTCCGTATCCCTCACAAATTGTTTTTACACACATGCCAAAATTCATTGCACTGCACAGGTGGTTGCAGCAAAGAGCATCCTATCATCAGCATATCTGAGGTCAGTTAAGAAGTGTCCACTAATGTAAATCCCCAGCTCCTTTCACTTGATCCTTTCACTCCCTGGGCTTGTGCCATAACGAATTCTGCATATATGTTGAGCAGACTTGGAGGAAGAATGTACCTTTGTCTAATATCCTGCCCAATGGAAAACCATACGCTGCTGCTGTTCTCAGCGTGATCTGTTGTCAATAGCACAGACTTAAAATGAGTTCAATAAGATGTCTTGGAATCCCCATGTCTGCCAGTATTCTCCATGGATGGTCATGTTGGATGGTATCAAAGGCCTTGGAGAAGTCAGTGGAGCCCGTGATTGTACTTCCTGCATTTTTCAATGATATGACAGATATTCACAATTTGATCAAGATTGCCTCATCCCTCTCTGAAACCAGTTTGTTGTGGTGGTAGTTCTGCCTCTATCATTCACTTCACGAGATCCTGCATTAGATAGAGCAGCACTTTACTTGCTTGCAGTATCAGGGAAATGGTACAATAGTTACTGTACTTTGTAATATACCCTTTCTTTAGTTAGGGCAGAAAAATTCCCTTCATCCAGTCGTCAGGCCAATTTCTAGTCACCCATGCACTGTTGCAAATTTTCCATGAGATCAATACTGTGGTCAATAATCACTTAGCAATTCTGCTGGTACATTATCTATCCCTGGTGCTTTCCCAGGCTTCATTTTCATAACAGCATGCACCACTTCCTCTCACGGGATTGATAGCTCTGGCTCTGTACTCTCTTTTCTGTCGTGCTGTATTGTAAGTGGCTCTGATGAGGCATGGAGATTAGCACATTAATCTCTCCACCTGTGTTTGATATCATCAACTTCAGTAAGAACTCTGCCATCATGATCTTTTATTATGTTCAGTCATGCGAAAACCTTTGTGGTAAGAACACTTACAACTGTGAATATACCTTTTATATTATTACTCTCTTTATAATTCTCAAGTTCCTCTCATTTCGTCCTGATGTGTTCACTCGTCTCATCTAGTCTGCCTTTGAATCTGTCTCCTCAATTCCTTATATTCTCTCTGTGTTCTTCAGTCTCTGAGATGCCCTCTTTCATTCTGCATCATTTTTTCACCATCTCCATTAATCATGGTGTGGACCAATGCTGACTTTTCTGAAAGCGTGCTTTCGATCATAGCAGTTTTTTATTCCAAAGTTTGTTTGGGTTGCTCTCCTCTTTCACCCGTGACAACGACCCTAACCGTTCCGTACAGATGTTGTATAGTTTTCATTGATTTTGTACAAGTCCAGATGCAGTGGACCTGCCAAAAGTCCTATCTTTTTAAGTTTTAATTTTATGTTTGAGGTTAGCAGTTGATAGTCTGACCCACTGTCTTCACTTGAGAATGTCTTTGTCCATTGGATGCTCGGTCGCCAGTGTCCCTGTATCACTGCAGAAAAGATTTGGTTCTTTGTCACGCCATTGGTGACCTCCATGTGCATAAACATTCAGGATGTTGGGTAAAGGTGGTGTTTGTAATGACCAGATGATTAGAGCAACAGAATCTGACTAAATGTATTCCTCCCTCATTTTGAAACCCAGACCATTGTTTCTTCTTTATAAGAGCTTACAGCTCCAGCATTCATGTTCAGGTTTTCAATAACACATGATGTCCACTTGGCATTTTGATGTGTGTCTCTTCAAACTGTTCAAAGTACTCATCAAGCACATCGTTGTCAGCTGCTGTTGTAGGGGTATAAACCTGTGCAATCAACATGCTAACTTTCATGTCTTCTTGGATAAGATAAATGAAAGCCCATTTTTTCTCACTTTCTTGGATCCTGACCCCTTCCATTGCAGCTCTGAGATTCCACATATATCTATAGCTGTGTCTACACGCACGCCACTGATGGCAACATGTAGAATATGTATAGCTACATATTGCAGTGAACAGCAGGTTGCGTCCATTTAGTTACAGCTTTTCCTTGCAGTGGGGAAAGGAATCAGCAATGGGAGCTGCCAGAGCCTTTCCTCGCTGCCTCTCCCAGCTGGAGCCTTTCCCTGAGGTGGGGAAAGACTCTGGCAGTGGGAATCCAAATTGCTAAAAATAGTGGTGTAGACGTGGGAGGCACTGCTTGGGCATGTAGAGAGCTGTGTAGGATACATACCCCAGGGTTCATACATGTCTTTCCTCTACTCATCTAAGCAGCACCTCACCATCTGCACCAGTATTTATTTATACTCATGCTAAGGAATGCTGCATATCTACTCTACATGCTGCCGTAATGATTTAGCAGTGTATACGTACTATATCTTTCCAATTCTTTGGTCACTATGGCACGCTTCCCTTCATACATACTCCTCACATTCCATGTGCCTACCCTGATAATTCACTGATGACGGTTCAGGTCTTAATTTCAGAAAATAAGTACAAGGGAATATTTAGTTAATTTGAGATTTATTTCATATTGACAGGTGAACCCAAGTCACAAAGTTGAATGTGAACTTCCCCAAAGTTCAAGGGTGTTTGTGGGTGGTGTTTAGGTTCAAGCTATTCTAGAGAGAAACCCAACTGTGAAGATCCAGATCTGATCTTTGCCTAAGGTTCAAAGGAATTTGGATCTACTGCACTGCTGCACTTGTCTCTAATCATCATAACAGTGAATAGTACACTGATCATACACAGACTTGTATACCAAGGACTGCAACCCGAGCATAACAACAGTGATGTGCAGCACTGATAAACACTCACAACCATACAAACCTGCCTAGCATAAGGGAATTAGGCCATATTATTTCTTGCAAGAGGAGAGGAATATAAAAATTAGGTCCTCTGATGCCATTTCAAATGTTCACAATAATGAGCAAAATTAATGGCCCGAGGAGAGGGCATCTTGCTCATTAAGAAATCCACTGCACTGCAAGTAAACTTGGCAAATATTAGTTTCTTTACAGCCGTTCCAACACGAATTCTCTAAGTGTGCACTAATTAAGTCATCTGAATTTTCTCGAGTGCAAATGTTCATTTTGCAAAAAAAGGCAAGTCAAGGAAGATCATTTACATTTAAGAAATAAAGCTAACTTACCAAACATAGGCATCCTAGGCATGCACACACATAGTTGTATGTACAAAATGAGCAAGAAGTAGAGAGACTTTTAATGCACATATTACCTGTGTGAATGTTATACAAATACAGGGCCTCCAATTTCTTCCCCTCCCCACCGCCAAAATCCTAAACAAGAAGACGTTAAATGTTGTGACATTAAGTATCTTGATTATTTGTATGCAGTTACCATTTTTATATTCTAAAATTCAGTCACAAATATATCTTTGTAGCTATTAAAAATCAGTTTCAATCTGGTGATTGGAATTATTGAAAGCCAGGAGGCTAAAAAACTGGTGTTTTGAACCAGTCATATTTGAGATGCTGTACAAAGCTTCTCATGTTGTTAAGTAAGCATACCTCAAAACCAAATCAAAACATCCTTCCCTTCCAGTTCTGGCCTTATCTGGGCAAAGAGTACCAACTCTTGCTGTTTGCTAAATATTAATAATTAATAAAATAAATATGTCACCAAACATTTTATGTAGTGTATATTTTTTTAAAGGATAAATTTTGTATTGTAACACACTTTGCCAGTTTCCCCATCTGTAAAATGGGGATAATGAAACTTATCTTTGTAACATGCTTTGAGATCTATTGGTGGAAAGCATTATATAAGAGCTATTATTTTTATTAATTATTATTATTGTTTCATAATTTATCTGTCTTCTGAAATATAGTAAGGAGATGGAATGGAAAGGGATTAGAACAGAAGCCAAAGTGAACCTGCTGCATATAAGTCACTAAATGAGGAAGAGGAATCTTAACATATACAAATAAAAAGTCTAGTGGTATCAACATTTACTAGACTGTAAGCCAGGATGTTCAAATTAAAGCTCTGATTCACTTTCCGTCTCAGCTTCCTCATCTGTGAAAAGGTGCTAATAATACTCATTTAACTAGTTCACAGAATTCTTTCAAGGATTAATTTGTTTGTAAAGTACAGTAGAACCTCAAAGATATGAACACCTCGGGAACGGAGGTTGGTCATAACTCTGAAATGTTCGTAACTCTGAACAAAACGTTATGGTACAGTACCCTGCAGTCAGTGTCTTCCACCTGTAACTGGGAGAGATCTGTGCAAAGGTAGCACTGCCTGGTTTGCAAGCTGCTCCCTGCCCTATTCCTGTTTCTTGCCTTTGAGCTGAACTGGGGAAGCCTGCCCTGCATACTTGGCACTACAAGCCCCAGCCCTAAGATGCCTTTCCCCAGGGCTCGCCCTGCTCTGTGCACTGCCTGCTGAGCTCCAGAGGCAGCATGTGGCAAGGGGCTGGCACCAGCCTGTTGCCAGCACTCCTCCTTCCCCTGCCCCTTGCACTCCCAGAGCTGTAGCCACGGCCCAGGAATGCAGACACGGGCAAAGCTTGGGCCACATAAGTGCACAGACTGTGTCCCTTTAAAACTCCTCCAGAGCAGTCTCTGGCTCCCACTCCAGGCCAGGATTTGGCTGCAACAGCAGCAGCTCTCAGCAGCTGGGTCCTGACCCTGTAAACTTGCCCCCCTCCTGAGGGGGAGGAAGGGTGCTTCTGCTCTGCACGCTCCAGTCAGGCTGCCTTGGGCTGGCAGCAGGGGCTCACAGCAGTGCCCGTGAACCTCAGCGTCTTCATCTTCTACCTGTAAGTGGCTGCCCCTCACGTGGCAAGTGGGACAGGAAACCCAGATGTGCCGACCTTTAAGATGCAATACAGGCACAGTATAGTATAGTATTTGCTTCCACTCTTCTTTCCCCCTCCCCTGCCTGATTGCTTACTTCCAGTTTCACATGGTGTTCAGTTGACTGGTCAGTTTGTAACTCTGTTGTTCGTATTTTTGAGGTTCTACTGTACCTTAGAGATGAAAAGTGCCATGTAAATGTTGAGTATGATCATTATGAGTTATTAGTTTTAAAAATTCTGGATAAAATCATATTAATGTAAAGAAAGGAAAGGAATTTAAAACTTCAAATACTAAGAACTGAATCCAGCAGGGAATGATAATATGTGATTAGGAAAAAATGTGGTTGTTTTATCTTCGTACTGAAAGGAAAGTGAAGGTTTCAGGAAGTGCCATGTCATGTTCACTGACAATTGTTGATATTCTTCACAGATTTTCCATTGGAGAGGTCCATTCTAAGGATGGTTTATGCAGCAATTGTTCAAATTTAAGTCAATCACATATTCAGCTCTTTTTTGAAGTAGGTATGTACAGTGTAACCTTAACTTGATAAAAGAGTGATGTATGGATAAGGAACAGGAAGACAGAATTAATAAAAATTTTTGTAGCTAAACATGTTTTTAAAAACAGCAATTATAATATATGCGCTGGTACAGCCACACAAATGGCTGCCTCATGTTGTATTCATATCAGAGATCCCACTGGCTCTTAGCTTTGCAGATCACTATTACTGGAAAGAAAACTATAAATCTTTTATTTTTATTTATTTTTTTAAATGAAAAATATTAACTCTACCTGAAAAATCATAGCAAAGCAAAATGATACATGGCAAGTATAATAGCCTTCTGAATATATTAAAACTAATCCAAACACAAATCAATGCTTCAGCCCTGGGTAGGGTATACAGAAAGCACAATTTGCTTGTTACTGTTTCACCAACAGGTTGGTAGAACACCAAACAACAAGAAAATTAAAAGCCTTATAAATTCTGGGCCAGATCATCAGCTACTGTCTTAACAGAGCCATGCCAATTTACACCTGTTAGGGCGCGCAAGACTTTGTAACGCGAAATCAGTATAGTTTGACAAGAGCAAGGCCCTAAAAGCAATGCTAAGCCAGAAAAGCAGGAGTTAAGACCTCTCAGGAGCAAAACCCAGACGCTGCCCTCTGCCCGACCTTAGGCCAGAGGAGGAAGTGCCTTGGGGTCTGGAGCATCCTAAGACGACCACAGACATTTGCTAATGCTTAATAAGCTAAAAGGTTCCTATTTTAGTAATAATAAAGGAGAAGTAAGACTATGGCTAAGTTCTCTTTGAAGTAAACAACTAACGTCACCTTATTCCAGAAGGTCCCTAGCTAACTACCAATAGACTAATAGCAACTAAGTGTTAAGGCCCAATCCCTACTGGGATTGAGATATACGTCATGTATTACTGGGTAAGGCTTGCTGCAAGGTGAGGGGGGAAAAGGGGTATATCAGTCCCCCGAGAGCCTCCCCAAGCGGAGACTCCCCGAGACTCCGTGGAAGCCACAGCGGATGCCTCGGCCAGGACGGTTCCCGTACGTCACCCACTTATCAGAACGAAGTATGGGTCTCCCTCGTTCTTGGTGATAAGCGTCCCTGCACACGCTTAAATAAGGCTAGCTTTCTTACATCGATGGGCCCCCAGGAGTATATCGCTGTAGGTATCCTCTTGGCAGGTCTCTTCCTTGCTTAAGGTTCACTTCTCTGTTCACTAACTGCAGCTGCTGCTGCGGTTGCTCAGCTTATGATAATAATAAGTCCTGTGCCTATAAGTTGCTACTTTATATCCTTGTGGTTAATTGTACTTTCATTGTACTTTTCATCTTAAGGCTTGTGCCGGAGCTGCAGTTCCTGTATGGTACAGGACTCCCACTCCTGTCTGTCTTTCTTATGCTATCTTAGGTAATAAATAAGCACTTTTGACATCCTTTTGCCAGTGAGCTCCATTCCGCCACCGAAATAAAAATACCGAACACTACAACACCAGTTGATAGTCTGGGTCCCCTTTACACCCCACTGACACTAGTTGTTTGGTCTTTATTTCTTCTTTCCACTGCATTTTCAGGACTCTGCCCACTTGCCAAATTGGGATTGCAATGCTGTACCCAACAGGAGAATTTGGGCCTTGACCTTTATTGTTCCTAATCTCAGCAAAACTTCCTATTAAAAGGTTATGTTAACCAGACAGCTGCTGATACAATGAGCATGATGCTGCTTTGTGAGAATTAACACAATTCTCCCCCACTTCCCAAAAAAGACAGTCAAAGTTCATGCACACTACATTGAGAACACCACATGGTTATGACACATTCCATCCCATTTGACACATTTGGTTCTTCTCTACAGTAGTCTGCAACGCTAAGAGCCAGTGGGATCTCTGATATGAATAGAACATGAGGGCAGCCATTTGTGTGGCTGCACCAGCGCATATATTGTAATTTACTTTTGAAAGACAATCTCAAATAAATAGGACCACAAACTACCTTACAAGAAGGACAATGGGGAAATGAAATATGCAGAGAGTAATCTTCTTTGCAGCAGTTGCACTAAGACAGTATGTTCTGAGGTATTCCAGGTCCTCCTCTACTCTCAGTCCCTTGCAGGAGAAGTAGGGTAGATTTGGGTTTGATTTGAGCCCACCAATATTACTCTTTCAGAATCCCATTGACTTCTGTGGGCATTGGTTCAGGAGTGCATAACTGAGCCTGGAATGAAAAGATTTATGCATGTGCCTAACTTTATGCACTACTACCCACAGGGGCCTTGGAGCTGTACTAGAGCCTATTGGTCTCTAGGTGGAGTTTAAGATAGGTTATGACCTATGAAGTCCTAACTGATCTAGACCAGTCTATCTGAGGATCACATCTCTCCCCTACCTTACCACACAGCTGAAGTCAGCAGGCATGCTCTACCTGGTTGGCAAAGTGAGAGTTTCAGGACTCTGGAATTTGCTTATCACTTTGGTCTGAAACACTGATCTGGTGACCTTCCAGGCACGTTGCAAAAGACAACTGTTTGACAAGATTTTTGGAGAAGGCTGACAACATGCTTCCTAGAGGAAGGATTGGAAAAGAGATTTTTTGGTGGCTGGCTGACTGAATTCCCCTTGAAATGATTATTTTAATGCTGCTGAGATTTAATTATATTTCTAATGATGGCACCCAGAGCCTTGGACAGTCATCTTTTTAGTTATTAATTAAATTAAAATACAAAAAAAATAAATAATAGAATAGTGGGTCAATAAATAAATTTTTATACATTGCACATTGTTTAGTGTTGCATTACATTATATTATTAGAAATACGTGATGTAGTGGGGGTTGGAAGGTTTCATCAACATGCATCTGGGATGGTTGTGTTACTCATGTGCCTTAGTTACCAGAAGACCAGTTGGGCAGGGTTCAGACTTTAATAAAAATCAAAATTAATACATGTAAAACCCTTCCAAAAGTGACCTAAGTTAATGTTTCTATGCCTAAAGTTGACAACTTCAAGTTCAATGTCTTGTAGGGTTAGAAAGAACAAGATGCTAAATGTCTTGTAGGGTTAGAAGGAACAAGGTGCTAAGACCCATTAGGAAGCTGGTAATCTTTCTTTTCCAGGAATATAAAACTCCAGTTTCTGGACCTGCAGCGTAGTAAGATATCAGATTTTAAAGCAATGACATCTTAACATATAGAAGAGCTGTCACTGTCTGTCATAGGCCTCAGTCAGAGATAGTATTTTGAGGAAGAATTTTTCCACATTTGGGGGAGAAGGAGGAAACACTTTTGGGACACATTAATGAAAAAATTGGCAACTGTTTGAAGTTGCTCAGATGTCTGGAATATTAAAATAAGAATATTTCTCTTAACCATTTATTCCAATCTAATCCCCTTTTCTTTAACTTCTGTTTTTTATACTTGTTTACAAGACACTTTAATGCATCTGTGTGACACTAATGGTTATACCCCGAAAGCAAAGCATCAGTGCATTTATCAGTGCTATGTTGCTCTAACACCCTTCACTTTCATTTGCCAATATATCTTTAATATATTTGTTTTCTTTTTATTTGCAGCTTTATGTTATGATCAATTACTTCTGAGACACACTGTAGACCCTTACATATTGCATAGCTAGCCTTATAGAAGTATTTTACATCTGATGTTACTGCCTAGGCTGTGTGCTCTGAAAGTGTTCAAAAGCTGGGTGAAATATTTTGTAAGAGCAGAATTGCTAATAGAGGACCCCTAGTGGTGCTGATCTCTCTTTTCATCTTCTGTCTGTACTGGAATACAGTGGGACTGCTAAAAAGACTAGGAATGAAAAGAGTATTGCTCCTTAGGAGAATGACCTATCAGAAAAACATTTACAGTTAATTCTAGGTGGAAAAATACACACATTTAGGCTGCAACCCAAACTGAATTTGCAAAGTAACTGTCAAAGGTCTGAATATTAAGTATCAGCGTACATATGTGTGTATATACATGCCCCCCCCAATATCTGTCTATCCATCTAATATAATTATCCATCTAATATACATTAAAAACAATTAAAAGAACATTATTAATTATTCAAAATCAAGTACTAAAAATTTAGGAAAATCCAAACCTTACAACTTAATCACCCCCTTGTGCACACGTATTATGATGCAGCCTTTAACTATTTTTTCCACTGGACTCCTACCTCATTTAGGGCACAGGATGGACGATTCTCACTTAATAAGCAGCTGTTCAATATTTTGTTTACACTGTTCAATGTGTGGCTCCAGGCTTTATTTATTGCACAGAATTTAAACCTTTCTTTGAAGACAGAATTATTAACTTCCTCAGTGGCTTTTCTATGGTTGCTCATCATTATAATATATGAGTGCTTCACAAACATTAATTTATTTTTCACAACACCTCTGTGAAATAAAGGACGGTATTTCCCCTCATTTTACAGATGAAGAACTAAGGCACAGAGACATTAAGATCAAAAGTACCACTAATTTGGGTGCCCAATTTGAAATGCCGAGGATCTGATTTTTCAGAATATTTAGCATTATATAAGAGTGTATGTGTTCCAAGTACTGCACCCATTGATGTCAGTTGCAGCTCTGAATGCTGAGCTCTTCAGCAAATCAGATTGAAGAGTCTCAAGTCAGGCACCTGTAAAATGAGGAACACAGAATAGTAACCATCTAAGAAATAGTTTGGTTTAAGTGACATGCCTGGTATCATACAGGAACTCTGAGGTAGAGGCAGGGATAGAATTAGTTCTGTGAAAATAACCAATTATTTGGTTTGCAGGATGCTCCAAAAAATAAAAATAAAATGGGTACAGGTCAACTGAAACAGAAATTTTTCTGAATTTGTGGTGAATTAAAAAAAATGAAAAAAAAAATTATTTTTGGGTTGAACTAAATACTTGCTTTGACCTGAAATGTTCAGGTTTTGTTAGTGTTTTTTAAAACATTTTTGCATTTTTAAATATAAATATGAAGGAAATCCAAAATGAAACATTGTTTCAATCCCCAAATCAAAATGTTTCATTTAGAAAATGTCGTTTCAACTTTTTCCAATTGTTTCAAGATAAACAATTCAGCAAAACCAACACAAATTCACAAAAGATTTCAGTGTTGCTGAATTTGCTTTTCTTGCCAAAAAAAGTGTCAGCTGAAAAATTATGTGTAGCACTAGACAGAATCCAAGTCTCCCAGGGCAGCATTCAGCTGCCTTAGCCATGAGACCCTCCTTTTTCTTCTGCAGTACCTTGCCTCATTCACTATACACCTTCCAACTTCCACAACATATGAAGCAAGGGTCCTACAGACAACAGCCTCCTTTACTACACCTCTTGATTCATCCCCAGAGCAGTTCCATCCTGGTGCACTGAATGAGGCAGGAGTCCTGTGGGAAAAATAGTATGGGATCATGTAATTAAAGACTGTATCATAATGCATATACACACAAGGGTGCCAGAATAAGGTTCTGATATCTAATTCTGATATTTCCTAACTTCGGAGTGTTTGACTCTGCAAACTTAATAATGTTCTCTTGTAGTTTTTTTGTGTTTCATTTCCTGGTTTTGTAAAAAGCAAACTGAAAAAACAAACAGAAATTACATCCTGTGGCATCACACCAACACCCACATGAGGCATCAGCAGAGTCAGAACTTTTAGATCCATTGCATAGACCTCTGTCACTTGAGCTAATGGAATAACTGATAACAGTAGTAGGTTTTCATCCTCTATACAGACCAGTAGTAGAGGTAGAGGAGAGACACATTTTGCCAGTGGTTTCACAGATATTTGCTTACAGCAGAGGAATGAAGAGACTCAGGAATCCTGGGCTCCATTCCAGGCATTGGAGGGGAGTGTGCTCTAGTGGGCCCAGACTCTTCTGCCCATTTCCCCCAAGCGTAACCCTTTCTGCCCTGTCCTCTCCTTGTCCCAGTCCTGTCTCTCTCCCACCCGACTCCTCATCCCAGTCCCAGTTTCTCCTCACCACTCCCATCTCTCTTTGTCCATTGATCTGTCTCTCTTGTTCCCTTCCCTGCTTTCCCTCCCCATGGGCTTCCAGTCCCAGTCTTCCTCCCAGCACCCTTCTCCAATCCCAGTGGCCCTCTCACTGGCTCCTTTTCCTAATCATTTTGCTCCTCATTCAATAACATTTGCTCCTGCACCCTGGTTCCCTGTCAGATCTATCTCCTCTTGCTCTGGACTTCCATCTCACTGGTTGCCAGTCCCATCTCCTTTCTCACCCCTCTCCAGTCTCCCCAAATCTCCAGTCACAACCTCCCCCTCCCATTGGCTTCCAGTGCCAGTCTTCTTGCCTAACCAGTCCCAGTCTCAGCCCCAATTTCTCTCCACCCCTACTCCCAGGCCCAGTTTCCCTCTCTTCCCTGAAAGTCTCCAGTCCCAATTTCTTCACCCCCAAGCTCCTTGTCCCAATCTACTCCCCTAAACACCTCATGTGCAGCTCTTGTCCCACCTGTATTAGAATCAGGCAGCCTTCCCCTTCTCAGTGTTAGCAGAGGGGACATGGACAGCACAGGAGAGACAAGCTCCCTGCATTCAGTTCTAGTGCCCCAGCCTACACCAACAGTTGCTCAGAATCAGGCGGGAGCAGGCCCAGTGCAGGCAGAATCTTTGGGGAACTTAGCTGTGAAGTTCTAACAAGTTTCTACTGAGTATGCATGAACTGTAATTATTTACAGGCTTAAAAGTTCACCAAATTTGGGGCGGGGAGGCAGCGGATTTTCTTGGGGACATCGAAAGACATATTCTTTATACAAAGGCCTCCATTTCATCAAATTTCAAGTCCCTGCTCCAAAGCATAGGGAGTCAGAGCTTTTCAAAGACAAGTTCACTAGAGTTTTTTAACATGGGCAAAACAATGTATTTTTTCTCAAACTTCATTCTTGGAAATGGCTGAACCATCTGAGCTAAAATTAAAAAAAAAAAAAAAAAAATCAGCCTGAGACAGATGGAAGATTTGACATGGAAGATTTGAACCTGATGGGTACATTTTGGCAAAGTTACAAGCAACTGATGGGAAGTGTCAGGCATATAATGGGAGGTGTCAGGCAACCTTAGTAACTGGTGGTGCCAGCAGCTTCACCTACAATACACACAGAAATGTTGGGGACTAAAAAATTGTTAATTAAAAACTCTCTTATGTATAGGTGTATTATTCTCCTGGATCAAAGAGGTTAATAAAAGAAAAACAGCTTTACACACTACTGGGTGAAGAAATCCAACACCTTCTCTTTTTTCCTTTTGTAACTCACCTAAAGAAACATCTATTGTTTTTGTTTCCTTGACTGCTTTTAGGTGACCTCTTTGCTTTAGGTGAAAGATGTTCCTCTCCTTAGTTATTTCTTTGGGTTGCCATAGCCTTTGAAAGTCAGAGTTTTCCAAAAATTCTATTTTATCTTCCTTTTTTCTTGATTTGAACATAAAATAAATATTAACAGCATCTGATCCTATAATCTGAAAATAACAGCATGGCTTCTGCAAACTACTGGATTTAGTGCCAAACTCTAATTTATAAACTATATTGGAATATTTCATAATATTCTGTAAATAGACAATACAACATATTTCAGACTGATGCCTCAATTTTAATTCTTTAATAAATTTGTTTCCTAAATAAGATTAAAATATAGTTCACTATATTAGATTTTTGCCCCCTCTAACAGCTCCCCAGAACAAAATATGAGGGGGCAGATTATTGGGAAAACATCTAGCTAATAAAGTACTCGTTCCCTAGGAAAGAGAAATTCTTCAATAATTCTGTAAATCCAGTCATAAGCAATCAATTCTACTGAAATCTACATAATCAAAATCTGCCCAATACATACTTTCATCTAGGTCATCAGGGAAATACTGTACTCCCTACTTAGCAGTCTTAATCTGCGTATAGCTCTAAAAAGGAAGAGAAATTGATTTAATACGACTGCTGTGTGCAACTGATATTCTCAGAGCGGCAGAAATTAGTGAGAGGTCTAGCTCAAAACCCTAGACAAGTCCACCTAAAACATTATGAACAGATCAATGACAGCTTGAAGAGCACACAATGAGAAATGTACACGAGAAAAAGGCAATGAACAGAGAAGTAATCAGTTTACAGTGTAGTCCTTTTGAAAATTTCCTGCATTAAAGTATTCCAGTTAGATGAAACGTGTTACTGATTACAGTAGAACCTCAGAGTTACAAACACCAGAGTTACAAAATACAGAACAGTACTGTGTTAAATGTAAATGACTAAAAAATTAAGGGAAAGGTATTTTAAAAGTTGACAAGGAAAGGAAACTGTTTCTGTGCTTATTTAATTTAAATTAAGATGGCGAAAAGCAGCCTTTTTCTTCTACATGGTAAAGTTTCAAAGCCGTATTAAGTCAACGTTCAATTGTAAACTTTTGAAAGAATAACCATAACATTTTGTTCAGAGTTACGAACAACCTCCATTCCCAAAGTGTTTGTAACTCTGAGGTTCTACTGAATATAAAGCAGCAGCTGCAAAATGTAAAACTAACATTGCATTTAACATGAACTTTATCAATACCCCTTTATACTGCATACATTGTACATTATATAAGTACATTGTATGCTATGTACATCGCGGAAGCACACATTACTTATTTACACACTGTCAATCACCAATTTTAGCTAGGTTTTCCACTGCATGTTTTCATGAAGATACTTTTTAACGTTAGAGTTTGTAAAACCACTTATAAATATACTTAATTTTTGGATTTAACCTACCAAAATGAATTCATCCAAAGAAATACCCCTCAGATTAAAAGCTGGATAACTAAAATACTTTAAAAAAAAAAAAAATCAAATGATACCAGAAGTACACTGGAGATCCTGATCAACAGAACGTTGACTCATTACAATTCCTAGTCAGTGGCCAGATGAGTGCATACCCTCAAAGATGAAGGCCATGGTCGACAACTCTGCTCCTTTGGCAAAATGGAACTCTGTACAATAAGGGTAAACGGCTCATCTTTGAGGGAGAAAAAAGTTTCTTGGAGGACAGCCTGAGATAATGGAATGAATTCACCCAGGAACTAAGGACCATCACAAACCTCAGCACCTTCCTCTCTAAGTGCACTGCGCATTTCTTTGATCTTGCCTTCTCTAACACAAATATATAGGTCTGTTAAAAACAAACATACACAAAAACAAAACCACCCTACCAAAACAAAACACTCCAATGCGCACACTTCTCCCCCTGGAGATAGATTGAGAGAACACATACCATATGACAGACATTAGTCACATCGTTTAACACATTACTGAGGTTCAGATACCGCAGTGATGAACATGGTTATACGAATCTAATGTAGGATAGAACAGAAAGATCCATTATCTCAGAAAAACATATAATCCTAGTTTACAGAGCTGTGGGAGTCAATATGTACTACTCCTTTGAGAGAAGCTGGGGCAGACAGCAAACAGTTTGCTTTCTGCTTTGTTCTCTATATGGGGAGCAATTTTTGGAACAGAGTAACTTCCTGGCATTGATACATGGGCTGAGATATCTGCAAGAAGGAATGACCTGCATGCTCTTTGTGGCTACTCTCTTCCAAGATTGTAAATAAGAGTTACACTTAGGCTACATCTACTCTACGAGCGAGGGAATTGATTCCCCTGCTGGTGTACACATACTTGCACTAGCTCTCATCGAGCTAGCATGAGTATAAAGAGCAGTATAGACACGGTAGCACAGGTTATTGCGCTGGAGGAACCTCTGAGCCATGCCAAGTATGAGCCCATCTGAAACTGGTGGGTGTGTACTCAACATGATTCGGCTGTGTCTCCACTGCCACTAGCCATGCCTCTGCAGTTACACTGCTATTTATACTCATGCTAGCTCGATGAGAGTTAGCACAAGTATGTGTACACCAGCAGGGGAATCACACCTCTAACTTTTAGTGTAGACATATCCTCAGACTATACATAGACTCTGCATCACTCATTTGTCTTACTGGGAAGCCAACCTGCAAGGCCAGAGAACCCTACCATTTGGCAGAAAGAGGACACTAAAATATCGACTGTGAGAACTGATTTCAGAAGAGTGGGATTTTGTTTATTGTGGTAGTACTCCTATAGTTATGGATTTTGCAGTTGCCTCTACAATTTTGCAGTTGCCTTCTATGATCTGAACTTTTTGGCTGGGACTTCTCTCTACATCAATTTAAAGGTAGATGCAAAGTGGAATACATTGGCTCCAGGAATGTAAAAATCCAGAGGACAACTTCCTCACAATTTTGTCAAGAAAGAACAAAAATGATAAACCAGCTAAAAATTAATATGATAGAAACACAATAACTATACACAAGAAAATAATAATTGCATAATAATAAATTCTTGTATCTGTACAATTCTTTCCCAGAACTGGAAGTAGGAGTGCATCTATTAAAATATTTTATCATTTTAATTTTAGACCAACTCCACTCATTGGAACGATCTAACCTCAACACTTACCGTATCTGTGAAATTCTGAATTGTATCTTGGCTACGGCAAACCCAAGCTTCTTATTCAACTATGCATCACAGCATGTGATACACTCTTTACACTGGTGCTAACATTGGCAGTGCTTGTCTGATTTGGTTTTGATTTCACAGATATCCTCTCAGATTTCACAGAGGTTAAAAAGACATGAAACAATAGCATTCACTTCGGCTATTTCAGAAGGATAATCTGGGTCCCCTTTATTTCAACGACAAATCCATTCCATCTACTAGAGACACTGCTGCCTTTAGCACTTAGTGGAGATTATTACTATATTCACAATATATGTACAACAGAAAAAGGGGAGTTAACTCAGGACTTTTCAGATCATCAGCATTGTGCATAATTCATAGGTATCCCTGAATATGACTCAATCCATACATTAAAAAATTAGACAGTTTTATTTACTTTAAATAGAGTTGACAGATGTGTACTTCTGTTCTGACCTGGAACCTTGTGATGAGTTTTGACAAATAATGAAATTCCCATCAGGCAATCAAAAGAGATGAGACAAATCCACCTTAGCACTTCTTTATACAACTACAAAAGCACTTCCATCCCATGCTGCACAGGTTTGAAATGTAACACAGCTTCTATTTTTCCAATACCAACTACCTTATTCTCATATATTATAATCTACCAGTTGAAAGAATGCAAAAGATATAATTATACTGTATTTATAAAAACTTGCTCAAAAATGGATTTAAATGAAAGGCAAATCATAAATTATTTCCCTTTCAGGCCACCATATTAAAATAATCTGACAGAAAACCCTAAGCACTGTGACAAATTAGGATAGTGCTTGACCAGTTAAAATTGTGGAGTGGACTTCTGGAGTTTCACTAATAAAACACTAACCCTATACTTATGTGTGTCTGTTACTTACTTACACAAGACACTGCTACCTTATGACTGAGAATAAAACCCTCGGAATGTAATCCAATACAGTACTGCCTGCCTCAGTCTGAAGCAGCACAAAAGGAGGTAATAGCTCTAAGGAGATTGATCTGCTCATTTATAGAAATGGTATTGATCCTGAAGCTGAATAACAATGCTGTGAGTGGAGTGTCAACAGTGTTAATTATGTCACTACCAATCAATTTAGTGACACATTCAACTACATGAAAATTGTGGGAAAGGTGGGCACTGCTTTTTTCCCCTTACAATCTGACACTAGTTTCCATTAATGACTGTTCAATGTGTTGACTTTGGTCATATATGGCTTGGGCCTTGCTGTCTATCAGTTTTCTCCTCATATGCCGCCAGATAGCTGAGGCCAACTGAATCAACCGAGCTATCAATGGTCTCTATTTTAAATGCCTGGGCTTCTCAGTGGAGAGCATTAGTTTCTGGAAATCAGAGACCACTATGTAACCTTTCAGATTAGCAACATGAAACAGAGTCAAAGGAAAACAAAACCAGATCGAGACGCTACTAGGAGGGGACTTGCAGGTCTGAAAATCTTTTAAATTAGACTAAGACTGATAATATTTTTAACCAAGCTTTTCAATTAGTACCATTCCTTCCATGAAATGCCATCTGTACTGTCAAATTCCTTTTCTATGTCTCTGATTTTGGAGGCTGCAAGTGTGACATCATAGTTCCTGATTGGATGAGTGATACTAGCTGCAATACTAGTGTTAAACAGACCAAACAATCTGAGATTAATATGAAGTAGAGTGGCCTGTTTCACAATATTATTTCTAGTACTAAATGAAAACACTAAAAAAGAGAGGAAAAAAAAAATCTCATTTACTAGCTGATTTCCTGAAAACTCACCAGTAGGTGGAATTCTGACATTAGAAGTAGTGCTCTCTCCTCCATTATATGGCTGAATACCCCTTACTTCCCCTATCCTTTGTCTGCTACCACCCTATGACCACACAATTTTGAGTGGTGGGACCGTGACCCTGGCAGAGTGGTTTCTGGATTATCCAACAAGAAATTTGCCAGCTGCATGACATTTTAATCATGTTTGTTGTGTATTCTTCTTAAAGATACATTTCCCAACCCTGTGCACTGCTGCATGTATAGCTTCATTTTTGTAGAAATAAAATAGTATTGAAGGCGCAATTCTGAGAAGCTTGCTGTACAACAAAGCAGCAAAATTCATATGTAAGCACAATTTAGAGGCTTTCTAAAAAGGGCTGTTATGGCTTTGGTGGGGTTGGGGAAGAGCTTCTAAATCCTATAAATTTTCCCAAATAGCCAGCAAAACCAGCCACCTCTGATAGCCAAACTCCCCATCACATGCCTTCTGTTACCTAGCAGCTCTGTGTTCTTGGGGAACCAGGGCGCAAAACCCCAACTCTCTCTCTCTCTGGCTCATCTGAATTACCTCCCCACCATCCCATGCTTGAACCAGAAACCAAAGACATTTCAATATGAAAAGGCAGGAGACACAACTGAAACTCTCCCATCAAGGGTGAGACAACTCTCCATGCCTCATAAGCATCTCAGTTAGCACATGAATGGAGAACAGAAGTCTCATCTACATCGAAGATGGAACACGCGCTGAACTCTGGGATTGCTGAAGCAGGGAACGCACTGAACTCTGGGATTACTGAAGCAGGGAAGCACTGCATGTTGGGAAATCTCTGCTCTCGATGTAAATGAACTCACACTTGTACACATCCAGCTCCACAGTTATCAGACCATTCTAGTTACTGATATGCAAAACACTGAAACCTGGTTGCATTGTGAGCCCTCTCTCAAGAAAAGACGCCCTTCCAGGAATGATCAACTCCTTTTGTGCAGACATTGTTTATCCATAAACAAACCTGGCATCTACAAATCCCCTATCAAAGCTCAAACCTCTGTTCTGATGCTTGGATCCAAACTCTGCATCAGTTCCAATGTAACCTGTCTTCTCTTCCTGACTGATCGTGTTGCGGGCTCTGCCAGGCTCAAAGCCCTCCAGACCCTGAACTGACAAGCCTCTACTGGGAACCTCTGAACAGCATGGAGTGGTGAGATCAACCCCCCCGCCTTCTTCCCCCAACACAACTTGTCTCTCCCCCTCTCTCTCAGTCCAGGTATAACTTTCTACTTTTGTAATCAAACCTGGGATAGCTTTCTCCAATACCCCCAACTGTAACTGTGTAGTACTGTGAGTGTTTGATTGTTTTTCTCTCCTTGTATGGTATTACTATTAGTCTCATAAGTTTTATATACCTAGCAATAAAATAACTGTTCTAATCAAGCTGGTTGCCATTTTTTCTCTCTCTCTCTCTCCAAACTTTATTTTATTCCTTTGTGTCTTTGGTCCCTATCTTGCTCTGTAGTAACGCTTCTCTTACCTAAGTCAAAGATCTCTGGAGGGCCCAAAAATCCTATGGGGTTTGCTCATCAAGGGGGTTACTGCTAGAATAATTGTGGTGCAAAGGGGCATATGAAGGGGACAGCCAGGAAGTGCTACTCTGCCTAGCCTATGGGGTCCGGGGCAAATGTGGGTGCAGCTCAAGTGCTGTTTGACCCAGCCTGATTGAGTCCAAGGGGCAATTAAGGGGAGTAGCCAAAAAGGTGCTGTTTGGACCCAGCCTGCTCTATTCTGGTGCGTTGCAAAGGGGCATATAAGGGTAGCCACTGAGAGTGTGGTGTCACCCAGCCTGCTGAGTTCAGGGACATATAATGGGTCAGCTGACAGTGCTGATAGCCCGGTCTGCTCAGACGCACTCAGTTAATCTGAAGTGTGTGTGTGTATCTGTGAGGGGTTTATTTGAATCAGGTGCTGGAGGAACCCAGCCCTGAAAACCTTAGGTCCTGCAGGATAGCTCCACTGGGAGGGGGCTTGTAGCCATATGAGCACACAAGTAACACAAGCAGTACATTAGTAGAATCACACCCCTAGGATCCCACCCCTAGAATCACACCCCCCTTCCAGGAAGGTAATCCTAATAAATGAGCATACCCCAAGGTGAAGAGCAAATCTAGTAACACTTCAGACAGCAGAGGTGTTTCTACCAAAAGTGGAAGGTGTGAAAGGTGAGCATCTGGTGCCTTTTAAAAGAAACCAAATTGTTTTGGGGATCTTCAGCCTTGCAGGCAGTCGCCTAGAAGAAGGAAAACTCCAAGTTCAAACCAGGGATGCCATGCTCCTCAAAGTGGATGACCATGCTTGGAAGACAACAACAGTGGATACTAGAGAAGTGATGGACACCACCATAGACAATGACAGAATCATAGAAGATTAGGGTTGGAAGGGACCTCAGGAGGTCATTTAGTCCAACCCCCTGCTCAAAGCAGGACCAACCCCATCTAAATTATCCCTGCCAGGGCTTTGTCAAGCCAGGCCTTAAAAACCTCTAAGGATGGAGATGCCACCACCTCCCTAGGTAACCCATTCCAGTGCTTCACCAGCCTCCTAGTGAAAAAGTTTTTCCTAATATCCAACCTAGACCTTTCCCACTGCAACTTGAGACCATTGCTCCTTGTTCTGTCATCTACTACCACTGAGAACAGTGTAGTTCCATCCTCTCTGGAACCCCCTTTCAGATAGTTAGAGGCTGCTATCAAATCCACCCGCATTCGTCTCTTCTGCAGACTAAACAAGTCTAGTTCCTTCAGCCTCTCTGAATAAATCATGTGCTCCAGCCCCCTAATAATTTTTGTTGCCCTCTGCTGTACTCTTTCCAATTTGTCCACATCCTTTCTGTAGCGAGGGGCCCAAAATGGGACACAATACTCCAAATGAGACCTCACCAGTGCCGAATAGAGGGGAATAATCACTTCCCTCGATCTGCTGGCAATGCTCCTACTAATACAGCCCAATATGCTGTTAGCCTTTTTGGCAATAAGGGCAATGGACATGGATACCACCTGATTTGCAGACTCAGAACCAGATTGACTTTATCATAATGTATTCAGTTCCTATTTATAAAAAGGGGGACCTGGCTCATTAGATATACATATATGAAGTAAATAATCAGACAAGAATCAGTGGAGCAGTGTATGAAACACTATTGTTTTACATTTCATAAAATGAATGCATTGACATTAAACAGCTTTTGCCAGGCTAAATTTCTCCCTAATTTAATCCAATTTCACAAACTCAAAACTTTTCCTGATGAAAACCTGGCTTTTTGTGACTTCTTAATAGTTTGGGGAAGGCTTTGTGCAAATTTAAGTTTTGCAAAATGTTCATTTTTCCCAGCTGCCAATTGCCCCAGTGAAAAGGTTTGCCCCACCCTACTCCACCCATGTATTTCTGCTCAATTGCCAACAAGTAACTATGCCCCAATTTTAGTTTACATGTAAAATGTTTTCCATAACAATACAAATGAGCTAGATATGGCTGACAGCCTGAATTAATTATTTTCTTTGGCTTCTTTTTCTCCTGAAGAAACAGAAGGTCATGCTCCAATGACAACAATACATTTTTCAGGCGAAAAAATGAGTTGTAAAAACTATGCCAGATGATGCCAGCACACCCAGTGTGCTACAACATCAGAAACTGACAAAGTAGTCAAGGCCTCAGGGCCAACTGAAATCATTATCACATTGCCAAGAAGTTAATGTAAGAAACAGGAAAGCTTTTGGTGCACGTTTCTGAAATAGTGATATAGAAATTCTGGATGCCCAGGAAGATAAGAGGATATCTAATACTGTTCTCATGATTAATCCCTTCAGTGATTCATGCCATACAACCAAAACAGTTGTATTTGTATAGTCCAAGAGACACATTGTATGTTCTTGTACATCCACAGAGACTGTCAGTTATTATTACTTACACAGGGCCAGATTCTGGCCTGGAACAAGAAGCTTTAATCCTTCCTTGCGGCTCTGAACAAGATATTGGCCAGAATCCCTACTGGATGTGAAGTCCTTGTTCCCACTCCACGGATGCTAAGTTCCAGAGAGGTGACAGGTGAGGTTGGAGCTAGGGCTTCTCCTAACTTCTGCAATGCTCAGCAGAGTAATTTTTTGCAACCTCTTCAATGGTGGTAAAAGTGAAGGGACATGTAACAATCTGCATTGAACTTTGGAGGATCACAGACTGTAGGAAGAAAGAGCTTGGAAGAGACACCAGGAAGTCAATCTGTGTGTGCATATGGCTAGAATACAGCAGCAGAATCTCTGAAAATAGTTCTCGTAATAAGGAGCCACTTTAGTTTTACAAGCATGGACTCCTTTCTTGTTATTACCCAGCCTGCAGTACATGAAATATGGTGGCAGTGGTCAGGCTAGTGAGACCCATAGCAAGGAACACAGTGTGAACAACAGGAAAACGAAGCAGTACCTAGAACAGAACAAACAAACAGCACAGAGGGACTCAGTCCAGTGAGAATGCTGGATTTCCAGTCAAAAATCCTTGGGAGAAAGAATGAATCGGTATAAAGATCTAAAGAGGAGAAAATGAAGATAACGCTTTTTTTTACTATCTCATAGGGGGGAAAAGACACGAAGTGAGTGGGAGACAGTTGCCAGGAATAATACCTGAAACACTGCAACAGCTGATCAAGGTGTTGATGAATATTGTGACCACAGAAAGAACGAGGCTGTAGAGAGATACTGTATTTTGGTAAATTTTGTGATGAAGCTGAAAAACGTCACAAACCAGTATAAAAAGGATTAAAGAGGGCCTACAGGCACAGCTAGCCTTGCCCTGCTATACTTGCAGCCAATGCCAGGCCTTTGGGGGGAGGGACGACGACAAGGGGCAGGGAGGGGCGAAAGAAAAGGAGATAATTTGGCTCAGTTCAGGGCTGACTGGAGAAGAGACAGGAGCTGGCTGCCTCTCTGCATGAGGGGAAAATCACTAGAGCCTGGCAGTCGGGAAGAAGCACGGTGTCCCTGACAGAGGAGCATTCAGCAGTAAGTGAGCAATGTGAGTTAACTAGAGAGACAATGTGGGGTTAGGCCAACCAATCTTACAGCCACCCCGCCCAGAGGGACCTGAGGCTGCAGGAGGGTGCCACTAAAGGTCCACATGGGGGAGCTACTTGAGTTGATCCTTTATAGACTGTTTGAAATATAGAGGCCACACCCCAAATTGAAAAGACAGAGGTAGAAGTATTCCAGGACAGTGGATTTAAACTCTCTGCAGTTGTTGCTTCACACCGGGCTCTAGGCTGGGATCCAGTCGAGAGAGAGAGCCCAGGTCCCCCACTACCCTTCCGTAAGAATTGAGGAACCTCTGCCAGGGAACAAAGGGGCCAGAAGTCAAGCATGCCTACCACTGGGCCGCCCAGCCCACCAAGCACCCTGTTACAAACTTGAAATCAAGAAGCAGAAGAGGAATAGATACTTAAGTTACAGAGCTGAGAACTCTGGCATCCACATTTAACTTTGGAGATATTAAAGATTTCCTGATTAAAGACAGGATTGTTTGTGAGACTCCAGAAGAACGGACACTTAGAAGGCAAGCTGAAGTTAGAACTAGATCTCCACATGCAGCCTGTGAGACTTCTGAAATGGAGAGTTCCATTAGTTCTGGGGGAGTCAATCAAGGAGGACCTGGCAATCCTGCAAAAAAGAGGCATCATTTCACCTGTTGAAACTAGCATAGACTAGATCAGCAGCCTAGTAGGGCTGAGAAAACCATCAGATAAACTGAAGATCTGCACTGACTCAAAATCACTGACGAGACCAATGAAAAGAAGTCACTGTTCATTACCGATTAAGGACACTCTACCTGATTTATCCAGAGCAAAAGTGTTCACAGTTTGTGATGTTAAGAATGGGTTCTGGAATATTGAGCTAGATAAGCCATCCTGCCATGTGATAATCTTTGCCACACCTTTTGCGGGGTACAAATGCCTCTGGGCATCAGCCTGGCTCCAGTAGTGTTCCAGTGTAAACTGAACCAGGCTCTGGGGGCCTCCCAGGCATCAAAATTGTAGCTACCACATTCTTACTGTAGGAGAAGGAGAACTTGATGAAGAGGCAATCCAGAACCATGAACCCAAGCTGTGACAACTCATAAACAGGTGCTGGAGGTGGAATATTAGGCTGAATGCAGACAAGCTGAAGCAGAGAAAAACTAAGGTCCCCCACCTCAAATATCTGTGGACTTCTGAGGGACTCCACTAAGACCTTGAGAAATTGAAAGCCATTAAGGAAATGATCAGACCAAAGGAAGGAAAAGGAGTCCAATGATTTATAGGGTTGTCCAACTATCTTTCCAGATTCTTTACATACCAGTCAGAAAGCTGCGAACTCTTGAGGCAGTTAACAAACAATAATGCAGAATGGCCAGGAAGAGACATTTGAAAGAGTAAAGAAAATCACGAGAGGCATCAGTCCTAAAGAACTACAACCATTTACAACAGCACGGATGCAAAGCCAGCAGCCCATAGCATTTGCTAGTAAAGCCCTGACTGACACAAAAAGGGGATATACTCAGATAGAAAAGAAGCTACTGGCTGTGCTCTTTGGAATGGTATGATTCCATCAATTCACCTGTGGGCACAAAGTGGATGTGCATTCTGATCACAAGCCATCAAAAAGCATAATGAAGAAGCCACTGCTGAGTGTACCCAAGCAACCGCAATGCTTGTTATTGAGACTCCGGCACTATGAGGTGAAGACAAAGTACTGCCCAGGAAAGTCACTCTTTGGTGGCAGATACAATGAGCGGGACATACTTTACAAAGTACAACACCGATGTTTCAGTGGAACAGGAAATGCAATCTATCAGCATGCTACAATACCTTTGTATCTTTGATGGGATGCTCCAGGCAATCCAACACAGCATTGAACAGGATGGGGCACCGCAGACAGTAAAATAGTTCATACTCCAGGGTTAGCCAGATCGCAAGAAACAAGTGCCACAGAAGATTACTCTTTACTTCTAGGTGAGGGGATGACCTGTGCGTGCAAATCTGGATTTGATTAAAAGGGGTCTAGCAGTAATCCCAACAGATTTAAAAGCTAACTTCATGAGATGGATACATGTGTCACACCTGAGAATAGAGGCATGCCTGAGACGAGCCAGGAAGCGTATCTATTGGTCAGGCATGAATGCCCAATTGAGAGCCTAACAAGGAACAATGCGAGGTGTGCCAAGAGTCAAGTGATTGACAACATGAGATTCACAGCTGCATGAAATCCCAGCCTGACCCTTGGTAAAAGTCAGAACAGACTTGTTCAATTTTAATGACAGGAATTACATTGTCACAGTAGATTATGACTCCAATTATTGGGGGGAGAACGGGTTGTCTTGGGCAAGAACTGTGATCAGAAAATCAAAGGTGCATTTTGCAAAGAATGGCATACCGGATATGCTATACTTAGAGAATGGGCCACAGGATAGAAATGATTCAGTGCCAAATGGGAATTTGAGCACAAAAAGTCTTTCCCTAGGTACCCACAAAGCAAAGGGAAGGCCGAGTCAACAGAAAAGACAGCCAAGAGACTGCTGGCAAAGGCAAAACAGACAAGAAAGAATCTTTATCTGGCAATGTTGAACCATTGCAATACACCCTCCCAAAAACTAAATAGTGATCCAGCACAAAGACAGACGGGCCAGAGCACCAAGACTCTGCTTCCCATCAGGGATAGTATGCTGAAGCCTAGCGAAGAAACTACAGACAGTACACAGAAGAAGTTAAGCTAAATAGTGGGGGGCAGCTCGTTACAACAAAGGAGCTCTGGACCAGAGGCTACTATGCACAGGGCAGCAGGTCTGGATCCAGTCATCAAATAGTTATAAAATGCAACGGCAAAAGGCAACAATCGTCCAAGCTGCACTGGGACACATGTCATTGATGGTAGTTACACACTCCGAAGAGTGGTGGAGACACAACCAAAGACAGCTACTGAGGAGTGGCAGAAAGCTGGCACACACGAACCATGGCCAGGACCAGGAGGACAAAGAAGAAGCCTCAGCCATCAGCTAGTTTGACACAGAGAGCCAGAAATGAGGTTTATAAGTAAGACAGAGGATCAACAGGACACCACTCAACAGAATGAAGATGGCAACAGGGTAGAAGCACGTCCATCATCAAGGTTATTAACAAACAAGAAGTAAGAAGACTGATCTGAAGATATGTGAAGGATTACGCGGCCTACCCAGCTGCAATGGGACAGTGCTAAAGGCTATGTCCCTACAGTGGGGTATATACTAGTATCTGTGGCCCCAGCAAACCAGAAAACTTGCATTAAAGACAACAACAAGTTATTACAAAGAAAGATGTAGCAACCTGCATGAGATTTGAAGGGAGGGAAGATTGCAGGAGGGAAGCGTTTGCAGGAGACACCAGGAAGTCAGTCTGTGTGCACACATGGCTGGGAACGCTAGATGAATGTACAGCACTCTGTAAATAGTTCTCTTAATAAAGAGCCTGTTTAGCTTTACAAGATTGGAGTCTTTTCATATTATATCCCATCAAGCTGCCCTTCCCATTATTTTTGTCCCCCAGCTGGGATCTGACAGATGTTGGGCTTTCTTCATTCATGTAACCAAAGGGGATATCTAGCCATTGGTCAAAAATCAGAGGTCCTGGCTTTGCATATGTTGAGGCACCACTGCTTTGGGAGATAAATAAGCAATAGCAAGGTATGCATTCCTCAAGATAATGGATAACAAACAATTCCATTTGAAGGAATTGTCCAGAAATTATGTTTTACAAATCATGCTTTACATCACTCCTATTTTCCAGAGGGAAGAGAACAATGGAAAAAAAAAAACAGCTCTTAAAGACTCTCTTAGATCAGGAGCGGTAAGAATCTTTTTTTTTAAACCACTGCTTAGTGAGCTTTTCTCGCAGGGCGATAGGTAAAAGTTAAAGCTTGCCTCTGAGATTTAAACTTTCAGAAGAATAAGAATTACAAAAGCTAGGTTTATATTTTGAAAATACATTGTAAGCTCACTTCCCACAGATTTAGTCCCCCAACCCAGTCTCTTCTCATGGTAAAACCCTTTGCAGCAAAAGAGATAAGTGAGATCCTTCTGTGACAACAGACATCTGGAAATTATGGGCCAATCCTGTGGCGTTAGCAGTCGAGGGCACACAGCACCTCGCACTATTAGGCCATAAAACAGCAAAACTTGCAATATAAAGTCTAAAAGAAAAATCTAGCTCACTTTTACAGCATGACAGAGAGTACACTGAGTTGCAATTTTATACTTAAAAATGAAAAATATATGTAGTAAACATCCTGGGGAAAGAGCAAGCAAGGGCGGGAGGGGGGAGAGAGAGAGACAGCAAATAACTCTGCACCTTATATAATGAAATTTAATTGCTTTGCTGCTGCAGTCCCCACAAATTCCAAAATCCATTTAAATGTATGGCTCCTCACGCACTGTTATCTGTCATGTTTAATATTTTCCATTCTCTATTTGGGTCTGTCTTTTCAAAGTGATGAGGGGACTTTTGAAGGCAATATTTTGATGCCTACCAAACACCTTGTGTGTATCTACTCACTAGGAGGGAAGCCAGAGCTCATCACAACCAGCAAACACATTTTTAAACGTGTGGGTTAAAACATATTAGCTAACACATTTTTAAGTGCACCTTCTTTTCCTAATCTAGCTAGATACAGCCCCTGGGTATCTTGGAGGGAGAAGGAGAAGCCCTTGTATGTCCTTGCAGTAGAGCTGGGTGAATAAGTGATGTTTTGGTTCATTGACAGTGCTGAAACATGGAAAAGAAAAAGTCGGTTTGACCTGAATCGAAACCAAAACTTTTCAGAATTTTCAGCAAATCAAAAAAATTGACAAAATGTTTGTTTTGGGTCCGACTAAATATTTTGTTTCTAGGAATTTATATTTAAAAAGAAAATAAAAGCAATGGAAACGAAGGGCTAGAATCACAGAGGAGATGGCAGAGGTGCCTCTTCATATCCAGTAGGCCAGTGCTAAGGGCACTTCACTTGGGAAGTAGGAAGTGCAAATCCCCACTTTGCAGCAGGGTGAGAGACCCAGGTCTCTCTCATCCCAGGTGAGTACCCTAAACATTAGCTATTGGATATAAGGCTACTGCTGATAGCGCTACCACCTCCTCCTCTGATTTTGTGAATAGCTCCCAAGTCCCCTCGTGAATCTAGTCCAATTTTTTTTTGCCCCAAACTATTCTATAAATTCATGTAAAATTTGCAAACGGTATTGGTCAAACTGAAACTGCATTTTTCACTGAATAAACTATTTGTCCAAAACATTGAATACAGCTCTATTCTGCACAGCTGTGAAAGGTTGTGCTGGGGTTAGGGGAGGGTAAGTAAGATAAAAACTTTGTGCACCCATTCCTCCCTATAGGACCAGGCATAACTGAGAACTACATTTTTGGAGCGAGCTATTTTTGAGTGATGGAGCACATTTCTGTATTATAAAATGAGTTCCAACCTTTCTTGGTCATCTGATCATTCAAAAATAGCTTCTTTTTACACCATCAAGCCAGTTGCCCCTTGAGGAGGATATGTTCCTTGGACTACTGTGTACAGTTTTTGGTTAGAATTTTAAAAGCTCAAACTGTTTCAACTATTATTTCTTTATAGACACAGGAGCTTTCATCACATGAGCTCAGCATCTCCTAAAGCTGTCATCCAACAGTCCCACCCATGCTTACAGGACATACTGCTAGTGTTTGTACTGAAGACTCCTCCTAACTTTCACAGATCCTCCACAAGAGAAGTATACAGTCCCAGCCAGTACTGGCAAAATGGAGGAAAGACTACAGGGAGTCTGGTAGCCTGTATCTAAAGGCTGGAAGGCATGAGAATTGTGAGGATAGGTAAGGCTTACAGGAGGGGTTTTTTAAGCCCTATTAGAACAGGTGTTAATTAACACAAAGTTAAACACTCAGTGTAGACAAAGGCAGACTTTTTTAACATTGTGTCCACGACCAGATGACATGAGAAACACAACTGTTTGTTTACAGTGAATACTCAGTCATTAACACATGTTCTAACATGATACCATTCTCCAGTGTAAATAAGGCCTCAGTTGAAATGTGGGGCAAAGCTAAGAAGCACAGTGTTAAGGCTGATGGTGGAAGATTAATAGCTGACTTCTTGCCCTTAACATGGTGATCAATTTGTCTTTTGCAAGAAGAATAAAATTTCAGCCTCAGTAGTGCATTAACATTTTGTTAAAGGGGAACTCAACTGTTTGTGTATGGGGAATGGTGATTATGCTCCACCTTCCTTATAACAACATCCCAAGGAAACAGGCATGTTGAGCATTGCAAAAAGATTGTATTATTGGGCTTAATCCACCTCTCATTGAAGTAAATGGTAAGGCACCCATTGATTTGAATGGGTGTTAGGTCAGTTCCATGATGAGAATGAGGTGAATGGGAGTTTAACAAAGTTGAGTACCATGGTGCAGTAGTCTTATTAAAGAGAGAACACCCACACGGAAAGTGAAGCGCACTGCAGTATATACATATTTTATTCTTAGAACCATTTTTTACGGTGTTAAACTTCAGATATCTTTGACTTGCAGGTAAAATGCCAACTAATAGAGCTGAGTGAGGTAACACCTCTTCAAAAGTGCAACCTCAGTGTGACAGTATTCAATCAATCCTATCACTAAGTTGTAAATTATTCTTCATATACTACACTGGGTCCAGGGAGTGAGATTTTCTAAAGGCATTTTGAGGAAGCCAGATTATTTTTATAATGCCTGGACTGCCTCAGTTTGTTAATTTCTGACCTGCTGAAAGCATTTCTAAAATAACGTAATATTAATGATACTGTTTCTGACATAGTTAATTTTATGTGGTAGTTTACAAAGTAAAGCACTTACAGATAACACACTATGCAAACTTGATTCAAGGAAGTCAAGAAGAGAGCTACGACTTTCAAAGCCAAAAGGTCCTAACTTGTTTTAAAGAAAGAGTATCATAATCATCATCTATTTTGTTATAATATTGCAAGAATCTTTGACTTTTCTCTCAAACTTTCCACCTAAGTTTTATTTTAACTAAACATACAGTTTATTTGAGAATCATTATGACGAAAGAATTTGATTATCAAGTCAGGTTTCAATATTTCCTTGGCCGCACTGATGAAAAACTTCAGGACAAAATTGAAAGTCTTTTGCAACAGAACAAACAGATTTGTCCTACTATAGGGATCAGCAGGATTATTTATTTGTCTTGCTTCTTTGACATTCTATTTCAAATCCAACCTTGATCAGAGTGACTAGGAATTATTCTGATAAGCAGTTTACTATATTTTAAGTGGAATGCAATTTTAGGGCACTCCCAGCTGACCAAAGCCAAATTCAATAAGGGAAAGTAATTTCTGAAGACCAGAATATCCATTTACTATATCTATAAAAGATCTAGGAGAAAACAAAGGTTGTAGGAGCACTAGGATAAAATGCCAGCAACTGCCTGTAATGTCTGCTAGCAAGCAATATCAGGCTCTAATAAGACAGTTAAATTTTGTCTCTTTACAAATAACAACATTAGACTTTTTTCACATCTCTGTATTTTTAAGTCCTATTGTGCCTTGTTATTGCAAGCGCCTGAGATCAGTGAGGAGCACCGCAATGAGATGAGTGCAGATGTACTGCAATACCAAGGCATAAGAAGCTAAATTACATTTGGATGCATATGTCATATTCTTACTACTTATTAAATGTATGCTTTTTGTTGCTGCTGCATTTCCTTTGGGTTTCTCCTTTATGGCATTATAAAAAACAATGGAGTATTTGCTTTGAGAACTGCTTAATAATATATGTACCAAGAGTCCACAGCAGCTTCAAAAAAGTCAATTACTGTTATGAACTGTTGCATAAATACATATTTAGGAGGTCTGAAAATATATAATATGTACTGGATCATGTAAATAAATATCCAGTATGGGAGCTCTGAAATGGGAATTATTGACATGATGAAGTGTAATGGCTCCAAAGGAGATGTTCTGGAATACAGAGGCCCTGCAGGAGCTGTGCTCATTAAATCCACTTATTAAAAATTCTCACAAAGATTTTGATTAAAAATGAAATGACTCAATTGTTTCAAAAAAACAAAGAAACCTGTTTGTGAGTGCTTGGAAAATGCAATAGCATCTCAATGTGCTAAAATTATTATTTGTGGATGACACAAAATTATTCAGGTTAGTCAAATCTAAAGAGGATTATGTGAAACTTCAGAAGGATTTAAAACTAGGTAATTGGGCAACACGTTGGCAGTTGAAAATGAGTGCAGAAAAGCACAAGGTAATGCAGATCGGAAGGAACAACATGAATTATTCTTACACACTGATGGGTTCTAAATTAACTGTAAGCACTCGGGAACAACACCTAGTAGCCTTTGTAGACAGCACAGTGAAATCATCTGCTAAATGCACAGATGCATTTAAAAGAGTGAACAAGTTGTTACGTTGTATTAAAAAAGGGGACAGAGAATAATACTGAAAATGTAATGTGTGACAGCGTGCTGGGCAACAACCCCTTAGCCAGCCCTCTGTCACGCCAACCCCAATTAAGCAAGGTAAATTGAAGCTGGCTTGAGACACCTGTAACTGATTGGTGAATGGGAGCAGCTGTCAGCCTAAATGGCCAGGGGCTATATACAGGCTCAGGTGAAGGAAGTGATGGGGGAAGCCAGAGGGTGGAAGGTGAGCAGAGGTGCTTTCTGCTTGGTGGCAGAAGCTGAGAAGTCCCTGAGGCAGCTAGTGCAAGCTGTGTACAGTATGAAGGTGGTGGGATTGCATGTTGTAAATAAATTGCACTGGTGATTGCTAAACTGGAGGGTCTCTGTGTGGTTTGTAAGCTAGGAGGCAGGGGCTCAGGAGCCCCTGTTGGCATGCTGCTACATGTTGGGACTTGTCCAGGATTTGCTGAGCCAGCACAAGAACTGGCAGCCTGGAGATGGAGGAGACCCTGCAATGGCTGGTGAAGCATCAGGAGGAGGAGATGCAGAAGGTCATGCAAGCCACCAGATGGAGAGGCAGGCCTTGCTTGCCTGGCAGACTGAGTAGCAAAAAAATCCTGCAGGACTTCATACGGGAGCAGGCCAGTGTACAACAGCAGCTCCTGCAGAAGATGGTGAGTCCCACGGTGGGGGATAGCACCTGGGCACCAGGCTTAGGATTGTGCAAAATGGGCCCTGCAGATGACCTGGATGCATTCCTCTGCACTTTTCAGCAGGTAGCCATGGGGGCTGGATGGGATAGGGCAACCTGGGCCCTGCAGCTGGCTCCCTACCTGGTGGGCGAAGCTCAAGTGGCCTATATGGCCCTGAGTGAGGAATAGGCCAGGAATTATGAGGTGGTGAAGTTGGCTGTCCAGGATCAGGTGGGGCTGTCTTTAGAGAAGTACCACCAGAAGTTTCGATCGGCAAGGTGGATGGGGAGTTTGCAGCCCTGGGTGTTTGCCCAAAAGTTAACGGATCGGGCCATCCGATGGCTGAGGCCTGACGCCCAGACCGTGGGGGAAGATTATGGACGTGCTCGTCCTAGAACAGTTTTTACATGGCCTCCCCAAGAACATATGGGTCTGGGTTCGGCGGCATTAGCTGAGCACAGTGGAAGCCGCCATGGAGCTGATGGAGGAATATACGGAAGCAGACTCTCCCAGGAAGGAAGGATGGCCATACAAGGACTTAGGATCCAGAGGAAAGACCAGAGAACCCCTTCTATGAAAGGGGCCAGAGAGGAGAAGGGAGGACATCAGAGGAGCTTGCATTGGGGTCCGACCGATCATTTGCTGGCAGGAGCCACTGGTGGCACACTGCAACATAATGCCACTCTACAAATCTGGGATACCTCTTCATCTTGAAGACTAAGTTCATATTTGGTCACCCCATCTCAAAAAGGATACAGTAGAAATAGAAAAGATCAACAAAAAGAAGCTTAAGATTTCCATATAAGGTAAAATTTGAATGATTTTCTGCTCAGCTGTAAGTGGCATCTCTACAGGGGAAAATATGTATCAGAATTCTGTCGTTGCATTGGAACTGAGGACTAACCTGCATACATTATTCTTAACAAGGGCAATATAGGCTTCCATAATTCATTTAGTAAGTGGAAACTGTCTCATTTTTATTGTATATTTTGGGTCACACAATAATTATAGCCCAGTTTCAGCAGAGAAAATGTGTTTTCTTGAAATCAGAATTCACTTCTTATATCAGAATTTATGCCTAGTCCCACTCATAGTTCAGGCAACAAAAGAAGTTAGTTGAAAACATGTTGAACCTGGCCTTTGGTTATTTATTTGAAACAATATTTACCTAAGGGACCACTGACATCCTTAAAGTTTCTAATGTATTTATATGCCTTTAAAAAAATAACTATTAACCCATCCTCAATCCTACAACATGTGCACATGGCCAGCCAAGGGAATCACCTTTCAGTCATCACTGTTCCACTCATCACACCTCCTCCATTCCCTCTACTTTTGGTACATCAACTTGTTGCATTTTGTCTCAATTTAGGCCCTGAGCCTGCTAACGCTAGGCCCATGTTTAACTTTAATCGTGTGAATAGTGCTGTTGAGTTCAGTGAGACTACTCACATGAGTAAAAGTAATAATGTGCGTAAGTATTTGTAGGAGCGAGGCCTCACACCGTAAAATTGTTAGGTCAGAGACTGTCTCTCACCGTGTCTTTGCTCAGTACTCAGCTCATTGGGGATCTGGGTGCTGCTGTAATAAAGAATCATACTAGGCAACTTTGGGGCAGGTGAACTCACACACTCCTGATGAAAAAGCCTGTATCTCATCAAATTTGATTCCCGAGTCTGCGCAAAATGGGTTTGGTGGCTCTGATCACACAATGATGCACATAAATTTCACATAAGCACATTGTGACTGTAAGAGCATCCCAATGCCAGAAAGCAAGGGGCTCCCTGGTATCTAGCAGTGAGTCTCAGTTGGCCTGACCAGCTAAGGGCACCCCAATTCACTCTTATAATCTGTATCTAAAAGGTGTCATGTAAGGTATCATCTGAGAACTGGTAACATGCTGGTCATTATTATTATTGTGCGGTATGTGTACGAGTGATATATGGAAAATTCTAAATATGTGCTGGAAATATGTTCTTAAAACGTGTGTGGCAGGTAGGGCTTAAGTTACCCCATCCTAGATGAGCGATTGTGGTCCTGCCTGCGTGAATATGTCTCCAATGTAAATTCAACAAAGAGAGACAATAAAAATACATATACATAAAAGGCAAACAAGGTCAGCAAACCAGGAGATGGCCGCTTAACTATCATGATGAGGGGAAGTGGCTGCACAAACGAACATGGCATCAGCTTCCTAGTGGATATGGCAAGCTGAGTCCCCAGGAGGGCTTCCTGACTTTGCAAACAAAGAGAAGCTTTGAGGATATAAGCAGAGAGAAAAAGCCATTTTAGTATCTTTCACTGGAAGAGACAAAAAAACCAAGTGCTTTGAGCTGTGCTGGATCCTGGCTATGAATTGGCTAGCCATGCTGAAAGAACAACTGTAATGAGAAAACTACTTTGAACAAAGGGCTCCAGTTTATTAAGTTTTAGGTTTTGGTTTTAGGAGCATGTTTTTACTTTTTAACAATTTCTATCTCAGTTCCTTCTACTTGGTATCATTTAAAGATCTATTCTTTGTTAATAAACTTAATCTTGTTTTGTTACACCACTATCTCAGTGTAGTGTTTCAAACTGAAGAGTAAAATCCTCCGCCAAACTAACAGGCTGGTGCTGTGTACTGTCTAAGCAGCAGCAAACCTGATAAGATTTTGTGCATGCTACAGTTAGAGGGGATGAGCACTGAAGAGGAGGCGGTTTTGGGTATAGGTGAGACTGGACGGACTGTCAATGTCACCCTGCAAGGAATAACCAGGCTGATGGAAGCCAGAGTAAGTTCACTGGGCTGTAAAAGTAAGGCAAAGCTGCACAGCACAGAAGCACCCAGAGTTCCAGGGCAGGCGATGATACACCCCTTACTGGTTTAGGTAAACCCCCAAAGCGTCACACATGTATGATGCAGAGTACAGCAATTTATGCCAGAAGGCAATCCAACTTTTGCTTAAATCCTCCCCCCTGACATGTACAAAAGGCAGTCAGGGAAAACATTCAATTAATTCAAATATACAAAAACATTCATACATTTGTTGTGATTCCTTCATTATCATATAAAGTATATATGAATTAACTCCTGAAATGTTCAGTTTGTAAAACTGATTATATATGGATCTCCTTAAAACCACCTTCTTTGAATAAATCCATGCTTTTTTATTTCATTTCATTCTGTCAAACCCATAACAAAACTAATGGTTAGATATTTTATAGCTAGCTTCATCAAAATGAAAGATACATGCTCTGTCTAAGAATTGTTGAAAGCATCTGAATAATATGCTTTTTCCCCAAGATGATTTGACAAAAGATATAATGGACAAAGAGCTCTTCTATGCATGGATGGCTGACCTAGGAAATAAAGAATTCGTTAAGAGCAGGCTGACCTCAAGAAGCTAGACAGGGAAAGGATAAATGACATACATAAAAAGAAAAATAATCTTACATGATACTCCTAAGAGGGTGAGAAAAGACAAACACAAACAGTACTGTGTTTACCTGGTAGATAGATATGCTGGCAGATGTAGAAACAAACTCTTGAGTTGGGAACAAGAAAAATGGGGATTAAAAGGATAACAGACTGTTAAATGAAAAGAAAACTGATATCTTAAGTTAGTGATCAAATGGATGGAATACTACATGATGAAAAACTTAGCTCACTGAAGTTTGGCAAAGTTTCTGTGAATTCTCAGAAGACAGTTAAACTGCAGTTAAAACAGGCTTTCCATATACAACTGTATTTTATCCTTGCTTTTAAAAATAACCTTTTTTTTAAAAAAATTGAGAACATGATCTTGCTACTTTATATGGAAATGGAGAAATGTCCTGTGCACAGAGCATGAAGAAGACATTTAGAAAGCAAAAGCCACACTATTATTGTAGTTTGATTGGAAAGCTAACAAACAAACAAACAAACCAACCTTCTTAGATTTTGCTTTATTAATCCCTGCTTTATAACATGTAGCTATGAAGGGAGCACACAAGAAGCACTTTGCTAGACTAACAGAGCTAGATATTACTTTAACGTAAGGATCCCAAATATGCTTTTAAATTTATATTTAATAAAATTATATTGAACATCACTTAAACATTGTGACGGAGGAGAAGCTGCTACGTATTAATCTATTATTGCTGAAATATAATGCAGTGTGATATAATAGTGTGTAATAGTATGAATATTATAGACAAACTAGTTAGTGAAGTAAAGTTACTGCATAATCACAGTGTGTTATTAGAATTTTCTGAATGAATGTACTGATCTAAGTTAGTAGGGGGCTGCGGGAAGAGCAAACAGGAAAGCCACACAATAGTAGAGCTAGGCAGGAAATGGTTTACCTGTCCCATGAGGGTTTATTAGATTTCAAAAATCTCTGCTTAAAACAAAAACAAAAAACCAATCAATTCCTCCTGCACTAACCCCCAGGTCAAGTTGTGGATCCCTTTCTAATCTGTTGGTTACACAGTATAACAGTTGTCACAAAGATTTGGTTGGGATACAAAGCTTTTTTGTTTTGTGGGGTTTTTTGTTTTGGAAAGAAAACTTAATTATGATTTTAAATTTAAAAAAAACATTTACTCAATCCTTGCTAATTAAATTCTTCAGCTAAGTAGGCTGCTTTTATTTCCTCCTTTGGATTATCTGGTCAAGAGAGGGGAGGTGTTTTATGTACAAATATCCAAAGGGTTGCATAGCCAATAGAAAAAACTGCAATTGAAACAAAGGGCTTGTGGCGGGCTGCATTTAGAAACAGAATGCAAATGCACACGGGGGAGGAAGTTGGAACTGACTGAGCACCAGCTATTTCAAAGTTCTGTTAGATTTCTCAGAGATTTTTGTCCAAGGGCCAATCTGTCCATAAAGAAACAAATACTTAAGTAATTTAGGAATATTTTAATTCTTAGGGTTTGAAGTTTGATTTTCAGTTAGGGCAGGTCTATACTAGAAGTGCTACATCGGTGCAGCCGCACCACTGTAGTGCACCAGTGAAGACGTTGTATGCCAGTGGGAGAGAGGTCTCCTGTTGGCATAATTACTCCACCTCCGCGAAAGGCAGAGACTCTGTCGGCAGGAGGGTGTCTTTTTCACATCCCTGAGTGATGTAAGTTAAATTGACTTAACCGGTAATGTAGACCTGCCCTAAGTCAGGAGTCACAGCTGGAGAACATGCCAAGACTGGGGCATAGCTAGCAAAAAGCTGGATAAAAAGTAGCTAAATAAGACCTTCATGGAAGTTGAGACTGAATCTTAAGATAGATTGAAAAAAGACATGTCTCTTCTGGTTAGGTTGTAACTGTGACCTGCAATGAGAGCTACAGACATGCAGAATGGGGCCTAATATGTTTAAACATCTTATAATTATCTAATTGAATCTGAATGAAATGAAGAGTTAGGGAGCTTAATCTACACCAAAATGCACAGAGGTCACGTCTATACTACAAGTGCTACAGTGGCATGGCTGTAGTGCTGCAGCTACGCTGCTGTAGTTTAGAAATGTACTACAGTGAAGTCAATGTAAACCCACCCCCTTGAGAGGCACTTGCTAGATCAATGGAAGAAATCTGTTGACCTAGCAGTGTCCACCCCAGGGCGTAACTATGATTGTGGATTTGTCACATCCCTGAGCAACATAACTATATTGGCTTAAGTTTTAGGTGTAGATCAGGTTCTATAAGAATGTGCTGTCACCACCCATGAAGTGAGAGAGAGATGATCAGATAGTTAAAAGTTAAAAGGATCAGATACCTAGTTAAAAGGAAGGTTCTCTTCAGGGAAGACTAATAAAACCTGCCATAGCTGGAGCCATGAATATCTACCATCAGTTTGTAGTAAATCTGTTTATTTTGGGTCTCTAAGAAGAGCGGTTTGTAACCAGTGGTTGGGTACACAATCTCCTTTTTTGTTTTCCTGTGATCCACTACCTCATGTGACTTAATCTGATATGTTCCCAGGCCACAAGCAGTTCAGAAAGTCTCTGCTGCAGTGTACAATCATGGCTGTGTGTGTATGAGTGAGTGAATGGCAAGCCCACTTAGATAATGAGAATGTAAGAGCTGCCATACTGGATCAGTCTGTGGTCCTTGCCTCGAATCCTTTCTCCAACAGTGGCCCATACCAGAACTTCAGGGGAAGTGTATGGAACAGGGAAATTATGGAATGATTCAGCCCTGTCTTCCAATCCTGGCTTCGGGTAGTCAGAGATTTAGGGATGCTCCAAGTACAGTACCCTGACCATCTTCGCTAATAGTCACTGAGGGACCTATCATCTATAAATTTACCCAGTTTTTCTTGAACCCAGTCATACTTTTGGCCAACACAACGTCCCATGGTAATGAATGCCACAGCTTGATTGTGTATCATGTGAAAAATTACTTCCTCTTGTTTGTATTAAACCTGATGCCTGTTAATTTCATTGGGTGACCCTGGGTTTTTGTATTGTATGAAAGGATAATTAACATGTCTCTATTCATTTTCTCCACACCACTCGCGATTTTATAGACCCCTATCATATCCCCCCCTTAGTTGTCTCTTTGCTAAAATGAATAGCCCTAATCCTTTTAGTCTTTCCTCATATGGAAGCCATTACTTCTTTGTTGCCCTTCTCTAAATCATTTCCAGATACATTATATCCCTTTTGAGATGGGGCGACCAGAACTGCATGCAGTATTCTAGGTATTGGTACTCCATGAACATAAGAATGGCCATATTGGGTCACACCAATGATCCATCTAGTTCACGATCCTGTCTTGTGACAGTGGCCAATGCCAGGTGCTTCAGAGGAAATTAACAGAATAGGCAATCATCAAGTAATCCATCCCCTGTTGTCACGCCCAGCTTCTAGCAAACAGAGGCTAGGGATACTCAGAGCATGGTGTTGCATCACTGCTCTTCGTAGCTAATAGCCATTGATGGACCTATCCACCATGGATTTATATAGTAGTATTATGGTATTTTATATCTTATTTTCTATCCCTTTCTTAATAGTTCCTGCTAGCCTTTTTCACTGCTGCTGTGCAATGAGCGGAATTTTTCAGAGAATTATCCATGGTGACTCTAAAATCTTTTTCTTGGGTGCTAACAGGCTAATGTAGAACTCATCACTGTATATATATATAGTTGGGATTGTTTTTTCCAATGTGCATTACTTGGCATTTATCAACACTGAATTTCATCTGCCATTTTTTTGCCTAGTCACCCAGTTTTGTGAGATCGCTCCGCAGCTCCTTGTAGTCTGTTTTGGACTTAACTATCCTGAATAATTTGTTATTGTCTGCAAACTTTGCAATTTCACTCTTTACCCCCTTTTCCAGATCATTTATAAATATGTTGATCAGCACAGGTCCAAGTACAGATCCTGGGGGGACCTTGCTGTTCATCTCTCTTCAGTGTGAAAAATAACCATTTATTTCTACCCTTTGTTTCCTGTCTTTCAACCAGTTATTGATCCATAAGAGGACCTTCCCTCTGATCCCATGGCTACATAGTTTTCTTATGAGCCTTTGGCGAGGGACCTTGTCAAAGGCTTTCTGAAAATCCATGTACACTATATCTACTAGGTCACCCTTAGCCACATGCTTGTTGACTCCCTCCGAGAATTCTAATAGATTTGTGAGGCATGATTTCCCTTTACAAAAGCTGTGCTGACTCTTTCCCAACAAATTATATTTATTTATGTATCTGATAATTGTGTTCTTTACTATAGTTTCAATCAATTTGCCCAATACTGTGGTTAGGCTCACCATCCTGTTAAGTACCAGGATTTTCACTGGAGAACTTTTTAAAATCCGTATTATAATAGCTACCTTCTAGTTATCTGATACAGATGCTGATTTCAGTGATGTGCTACATACAAAAATTATAGTTCTGCAATTTCATATTTGCATTCCTTCAGAACTCTTGGCTGAATACCATCTGATCCTGGTGACTCATTACTGTTTAATTTATCAATTTGTTCCAAAACCTCCTCTACTGGCAACTCAGTTTGGGACAGTACTTCAGATTTGTCACCCGAAAAGAATAGCTCTGATGTGGGTATCTCCCTATCATCCTCTTCAAGTGAAGACCAATGCAAAGAATTTGTTCAGCTTCTCTGCAATGGCCTTGTCTTCCTTGAGTGCTTTGTCATCTAGTGGCCCCACTGCCTGTTGGCAGGCTTCCTGTTTCTGATGCACTTAAAAAAATACTGTTAGATTTTGCCCCTTTAGCAAGTTGCTTCTCAAATTCCTTCTTGGCCTGCTTTATTATATTTTTACAATTTACATGCCAGAGTTTGTGCTCCTTACTATTTTCCTCATTAGCTAGCTACTACTGATAGAGAAAGGGTGAATTGATAGAGGTCAGTATTTCTAGAGTAGGAGGATCACGTGTCTAGTCCTCGACCATCAGATGCATGTAGGTTTAATTGTAACTGTGTCTGATGTCTGTAGCAAATGTATTTATCACACCACAAATAGGGAGATACATCTGAGACTCTCTTCCCCTTCCTCTGTAACTGTTTGTTACCATCACCCATCATTTAAGATGGTTATAAGAAATGGTTAAATTCCTTTATAGAATCAGATAGCTGAAACAATAGGGGCCTCCACCCCTACCCCAGCCACATCACTGCATAAAACAAAGGCACATGTAGGCAGAGGGGTTTTGCTGTCTATTATTTTGTGAATGATTGTGTGTCTGTGAAAGAGAGGAAAAAGGTACAGAGGAGTTTAGAGAGAAGGCAGCAAGGAAGCACCATAGTGCTGAATAAGCACTAGGAATGTGGCCCTGAGGAAAGGCTAGAGAAAGAGTTATTTTTGAGCTGAGTGCTGGCTGAAAGGATTTGGATCTGTGAACAAAAAAGCACTCTTTCCTGTTGTTCGATTCCTCTTGTGTTTACAGAAACAGAACTTTGAGCATTCTTTGTAAATAAACAGGATTGCATTAAAAATACTTGACTCCATCATCAATTTCTCTTAACTGGAACAACCTGCAAAACCACTGAATTTCTGGCTAACTGCACAGGTCTAAAAGGATAACAGTATCTTCTTTTTTCCACACTATCTTGAAGTGTATGTGAATAGGAACTACCTAGGATGACTACAGTATTATTGCCTATCTGTGAATCAGGCAAAGGCTCAGGAGACTAATTCCATACAAGAACATCTATTTAAACAACCAGTTGAAGCTGTGAACCCCATAAAAGTGATGGTTAAAGTGGTAATAACGGACAAAATGTGACCCTGAAGAGCCTGGAAAGACAAAATAAAAGGCAAAATAACCCAGTAATTCCTATAATAGAGGACAAAGAACAGAAATCTGCAGCAATCTTAAATCCTTCTGCAAGGTCCAGTTTAATGCTACAGGTGCTTCCCTCTCTGGATTTTAAAGGGACACCTGCAAAAGGAGTAGCAAGTGAAGCAAGATCTCTTCCCTTAGATTATATTTTAAAGCCATATTCTCCACTCCATATTCTCTCCTCAGTCCTCTGGGATCACCTACAATCATCTTTCTTTCTCTTACTCAAACCACGCCACACTCAATTTTTTTCTAAACCACCAAAACTTCCTTTTGAGTACAAAAAGAATGGACGTTCTTCTTATGGGGTTAATGCTTAGAGCTGTTTTAAAATAGGAAACATTTTAGCATAGCCATTCTCATTCTTATGAAAAAAATCCATGTATTGAAAACATCTCACAAACTCCAAGGCACCCATTATGGTCTAATAATGGCATGCACGTACCGCAAGTTTTCTCCCTTCAGCTGCATGCCTCACAACACATCAGAGATAAGCTATTACTGTATGATGAAACAACACACATTTTATGTAAATCCCTCATCTGTGACTGGGTGCAAATTACAGGGCTAAATCCTGCACACACAAAAATGACCTTTCACATTCATAATACTGTAGTTTGGAAGTTATTTCTTACTAGTCATTGGTTTTGAAGAGAACCTTATTATAGCAGTTGTTAAAGATGTTTTGAAATTTATGATGTGTTGCCAACATACATCCAATAACGCTTACTCTTGATATTGTAAATGGTATAAATTAGGCTGCACATTTTTGATAAACAGCCTGAAAAAGTCTTTTGATCATGGAAGCCAGTTGAAAAAGTGGCCTTGAAGAGGGACTGGGATCAGGGACAAGGAATGCATGAACTCAAGCTACTGCAAGAGTGAGATAACACACATAAAAGGAAAAAAAATTAGAAAAGACCGTAGAATTAGCAGAACATGGGGAAAAACTGGTAGGTGGCTTCTAGCAACCTGAATGTAGAATGAAGTGATGCTTGTGTGAGGCAGTAAAATGGATACAGGGAAATAAGTCAAAAGCAGGGGGCTCTTTTCAATCCCCCTCTAGAGAAAACAGCTTGAGAGTCCTTGTTTCTGGCTTTCTTGAATAGGGCTATGAAAATACAGATTTTGCCTTTGTTCTCTGATCTGTTTTTTTCTTGAGTATGAATTCTGGTGATACTGTGTAGTGGACATCATGGTTATCTTTGCACTTCAAACAACAAGAGGTTTTTTTTTTTTTTTTTTTTAAAGTAACCATAAATAATTTAGAAGATTTGAAAAAAATGTCAACCTCAGATCTTCTTGTTTCTGTTACAAAGCCTGAATAGGTCCAACCATTAGAGGAGGGGCAGGAGAGAGAGACGGGCATGCTCCCCCACTCCCCTTTTTGCTATCCTATTTAAGCAAGGTGACTGGAGGAGCAATTCATCATTACCCTTCATCCCCTCCAACTTTTAAAATATGCTCACAGCACTGCGAAGAAGAGGACTTTATGTATGTTTATTATGCAAGAGGATCCTCCCAACTCACCGGCAAGCAGAGGGCCAAATCCTCAGCTTGTATAAATCAGCATAGCTCCACTGAGTGCATTGATTTACACCGGCTGAGGACCTAGCCCAGAGTATGTTGCTCCTGCATAGCCTATCTGCAGCTGCTCTCCCAGGACAGGAAAAGTAGCCGATGTGACCACTGTGTTCTTCCCCCATGTGTTTTTGGGTCCTTGGATCTGCATGTCTCCTTACACTACTGGCTCTCTTGCTCCCAAGAAGAGCATGGTTCTTTGGTATCTGGGGTTATGCAGGTTTCCCACAGTCTGATCCACATATGCAGAAGAAACATAGCATCTCCAGTGCATTTCACACCTAGCTAGTATTTGGCTCCTAGTGTAATATACAGTGCACCAAGTGGTGCTTTTCTTTTGCCCCCTCCTGAATTCTCTCCTTGTTACTCACCAGTACTGCTCTGGATGGTCCTCACTGTGGTGGTTGTGCGTGGGGGAGACGAGGACCTCAGTGACACGCACTCATCATCTTGGGAACAGCCCTTCTCAATTGCTCTCACATAACTGTGGCTCCTCATGCGGAAGCAGCCTGGCATTGGCAGATCCAGGGCCTCTACAGCCTGAGACTCTAGTTCGCTGAACACTGACTCGCAGACTGATTCAAACTGACCATTTACTTCCATCTCGCTCACCTGCAGGCCAAGAATAGGCAATTTAATTGTATCCCATAGATCAATTTATCCCATAACAACATTTATAAACAAAAATGCCCTTTGAAAATGAACAGTACATGATTTACACTTTATTTTTTATGCAGTAAGAATTCTTCAAGAAAAATATAAGATGTACCTATTCAGATTCAAGAAAATACAGAGCTCTGGACTTTGTGGGCTAAGTCTCGATCTCATGTAACTAACCCAACTTGGACCGAAAGCAGGGATTAAAACAGGGGTTCTCAAACTTTTTTTTGCTGGGACCCTCTTTGAAAATATTTTCCTCCTCCCCCAAGTAGTGATCCCGCCCATGCCATCCTTACCAGCATGCGTGGTGGTATGACAGCGTGCAAACCCCCCTTCCCAATAACCTTGCGACCCCCTAAGGGATCACGACCCCCAGTTTGAGAACCCCTGGATTAAATCATATTAAGAGCATGAGCCTCTCCAACTTGAATGAAAGGACTAACTCCCCTGGCTGGCAACTATCCCTTTTGTGGACCAGCCCTCAAAGAGTAACAAAGAGGCAAAGGGCACCTATGTTTCTAAACTCAGGATTGAGCCTTGAGATTGGCATTAAAATAATAATCACCAGTATTGGAAAAATGCAAATCTGAAACAATCATGTATACCATGATTTCATTATTTTTCAGGCATTCTAAAGGCGCCAAAACCAAGGGAAGATATAAATGGTCTAGGAAGATATGAAACATGCTATACTGGGATGAATTTTAAGAAAAAAATTGGCTGAATATCAGGGCATATTTCTGCACAGTGAAATCTGTTGGGCTATGGAATAACTTCCTAAGGGAAATAGTGGAAAGAGATCGAGTGCTTGAAAAAATACTAGATAAAGCACTGGATATTATGTTGCAAAGAACAATCCTACATTGGCAAGGGATAGATTATATTACCAGACAAGTGTCTCCCAGAGCTAACTTCCAGGATTTTTTTAAAGCTTCCTATTTTTTATTGGCCAGGGAGTCTACACTCTTCAGAGGCTAGATAGCCCTTTTTAAAGCTTCAACTCTCTCACAAATCAATCAGTCTCAATTGGAGTCAAATAGTTTTATCCCACACTTACAAGTTCAGCTTGCTGTTTTCTGCTGGCTTCTTTCATAACTCAGTTTCTACAGCATCAGCTTATACTTTGTGCAAGTGCTGTAGATTCCTACAGCATATAAAAGCAGATGGCTCCTCTCAATGTCCAAATTCAGCAATCCCTGCCTGAGCAGTGCAGATTTCTTCCTGAACCGAAGTCATTCCTCTAGCCCATTTATCCTGCATAAAAGTCCATGGGTGAAATCCTGGCCCCACTGAAGTCAGTGACAAAACTCACTGACATCAATGGGATCAAGATTTCTTAAGTCCTACCAGCTATACTTATAGATTTGCTTTGATATTTGCTTACATGGACACAGAGCTAGCATTAATTTTACTCCAGGAATACTTTAAAAATGAAAATTGCTCTAAAACCAAAAAAGAAATCTCTACTGAAAATGTACTATCAATTTAAATTGGCCTCTACTTTTGCAAGCATAAATTGGAGGTTCAAATTGTGACAGCACTGAAGGTCATCCACAACATGAGTTATTACCAGTGATTTAGAATATACAACGCCAAATGAAATGCAGTGCCCTACACTAGTTGGCAAAAATATATAACATGCAGAATAACATATCTGATTATGATGTTTTAATGTAGTGATGTGTTTTAATGTGCATATTCATTCACAAAGAAAATTACCTTTTATCTTAGCATCATTTTAGGGCCCAACTCTGAAGTACTGAGCATCCTTTGCTCCCACTGCTTGTAAGCAAAGTTGATGGCACTCAACACATCCCTGACCTGGGTCCTAATTTTGCATGCATGGCAGCTAGCCAGATGCGACAGCATGACAACTCCAAATGCATATTTTACACAACAACAGGCTATTCCACTGTCTCAAAACTCATAAGTTAAAATATCCCAAAGTACACAATATTCAACTGTCAGACTGTAGCTGGCACAGAAAAGGATGTTATGATTTTTCAGGAAAATAATACATATCTTCATAATTAATATATGAACCTAACACATATATACAATGTACACCACAAGGTCAAAGCTCTGTCAGAATTTTTTAAAAAATATGTGTAAAGTGGAGTTAAGAAACCTTTTTAAAAAACTGGATTAAAGTCTACTTCAAAATAACAATTGTGAAATACAAAATACCAGTAACCCTGCTTCTTTTTCCCTCCAACATTTCATGGTATCCACTCCTTAAAGGAAAACTGGGAAGGCTTTACTCATTCTCACTAGGACTCCAAGGCCTAAATTTTTAAAAGTGACTTGTTATTTTGGGTGCTAGACATGAAATTCCCTAGACAGAGTTCTCAGCACCTGTCCTCTAAAAAATCAAGCCCTTTTAAGGCATTTCACGTTGTGCAACCAAAATCACCAAACAATTTTCAAAATTTAGACTATGACATTTTCAAATCCTATTCCTTCACAAAAATATATACAAAAAACATCCCCATAAGTCCTTTTTAAATTCAAATGCTTTTGAAAATACGTAATTTGTTACATGTCTTACTTCATTTCAGGAACAGTCAGGTTGTTGGTTCTATACATTGCACACACATCTGAACTGGCTGGTGAGTGATTTTGATCTTATGTTCTTAGCTGTGCATGCTTGCCACCCACCTGACTAATAGTGCTCATGGCTCTCATGTAGCTCTCATTCCGGGAACGGAATTTAGGAGAAGTTAACAGACCTGCAGGGTCCAGACTGTCCAAACTCCTATTGATTGAGACTTCACTTACTGCCCTCAAGTAACTGTGGCTCCGGATCTGAAGTTTTGGAGAGTGCTCGTTGGATATCCTTGAAGGAAACAGTGGGAAAAAGATATTTCATCAAATCCAAATAGCTTATCTGTGACTGGGAATGACAGTAAATTATTCTGCTAGAAAGTAAGACTCAAACCAGAAATTATGTAACCCTTAAGCATTTATAAATTCAGTACAGTACAGCAAATTGGCCAGTTCCAGTTCATTTATAAGTACAAATTTTATAAGTGCTTCTATACACATGCTAAAAGTCTAAATACCAAGATGGGTGAATTTGAGTGCCTGGTATTAAATGAGGATATTGATAAAATAGGCAACACAGAAACTTGGTGGAATGATGATAATCAATGGGACATGGTAATACCAGGGTACAAAATATATAGGAATGGCAGAATAGGTTGTGCTGGTGGGGGAGAAAAGCATAGTCAAATATAGTAAAAGTCATAATTGAACCAAACTGTACCATAGAGTCTCTATGGATAGAAATTCCATGCTTGAATAATAAAAATATAGCAGTAGGGATATACTACCGACCACATGACCAGGATGGTGATGATGACTGAAATGCTCAGAGAGATTAGAGAGGTTATAAAAATAAAAAACTCAATAATAATGGGAGATTTCAACTATCCCCATATTGACTGGGTACATGTCACCTCTGGATGGGATGAAGAGATAAACTATAAATGACTGCTTCTTGGAGCAGCTAGTAATGGAACCCCGAGAGAAGAGGCAATTCTTGATTTAATCTTAAGTGGAACACAGGATTTAGTCCAAGAGGTGAATATAACTGAATCACTTAATAATAACGACCATAATATAATTAAATTTAACATCCCTCTGTGTGTGGGGAAAACACCAAAGAAGCTCACCACAGTACCATTTAACTTCAGAAAGGGGAACAACACAAAAATGAGGAAGCTGGTTAAACAGGAATTAAAATATACATTCCCAAAAGTGAAATGTCTGCAAGCTACATGGAAACTTTTTAAAAACACCATAATAGAAGATCAAATTAAATGTATATCCCAAATTAAAAAACGTAGTAAAAGGACCAAAAAAAGTACCACCATGGCTAACCAACAAAGTAAAAGAAGTGGTTAGAGTCAAAAAGGCATCCTTTAAAAACAGAATGTAAAATCCTAATGAGGAAAATAGAAAGAAGCATAAACTCTAGCAAGTCAAGTGTAAAGGTAAAATTAGTAGGCCAAAAAAGAATTTGAAGAGCAACTAGCCAAAGACTCAAAAACGAACAGCATTAAAAAAAAAAAAAACCCCACAGACGCAGGAAGCCTGCTAAACAATGGGGCCACTGGATGATCTAAAGGAGCACGCAAGGAAGATAAGGCCATTGTGGAGAAATTAAATGATTTCTTTGCATCAGTCTTCACTGCAGAGGATCTGAGGGATATTCCCACACCTGAGCTATTCTTTTTAGGTGACAAATCTGAGAAACTGTCCTATATTTAGGTGTCATTAGAGGAGGTTTTGGAACAAATGGATAAATTAAACAGTAATAAATCACCAGGACCAGATGGTATTCACCTGAGAGTTCTGAAGCAATTCAAATACAAAATTGCAGAATTAATAACTGTGGTATGTGACATATCATTTAAATCTGCTTCTGTACCAGATGAGTGGAGAATAGCTAATGTGACGCCAATTTTTGAAACACGCTCCAGAGGGGATCCTGGCATTTACAGGCCAGTAAACCTAACTAGAGTACCAGGCAAATTGGTTAAAACTACAGAAAAGAACAGAATTATCAGACACATATGTGAACACAATTTGTTGGAGAAGAGGCAACTTGGATTTTGTAAAGGGAAATCATGCCTCATCAATCTATTAGAATTCTCTGAAGGGATCAACAAAACATGTGGACATGGGTGATCCAGTGGATATAGTGTACTTAGACTTTCAGAAAGTCTCTTAAGCAAAGTAGGCAGTCATGAGATAAGAGGGAAGGTCCTCTCCTGGATCAGTCACTGGCTAAAAGACAGGAAACAAAGGGTAAGAATAAATGGTCAGTTTTCAGAATGGAGAGAGGTAAATAGTGGTGTCTCCCTGGGATCTGTACTGGGACCAGTGCTATTCAACATGATTCATAAATGGAAAAAAGGGATAAACAGTGAGGTGGCAAAATTTGCAGATAGAAAACAACCCAAGATAGTTAAAAGTCTAAAGCAGACTGTGAAGAGTTACAAAGGGATCGTACAAAACTGGGTGACTGGGGAACAAAAGGGCAGATAAAATTCAGTGTTGATAAATGAAAAGTAATGCATGTTGGAAAACACAATCTCAATGATACATACAAAATGCTGGGGTCTAAATTAGCTGAGAAAAGAGATCTTGGAGTCATTGTGGCTAGTTCTCTGAAAACATCTGCTCAATGTGCAGTGGCAGTCAAACAAGCTAACAGACTGTTGGGAGCCATTAGGAAAGGGTTAGTTAATAAGACAGAAAATATCATAATGCCTCTATATAAATCCATGGTACAGCTATATCTTGAACTCTGCATGCAGATCTGGTTGCCCCATCTCAAAAAAGATATATTAGAATTGGAAAAGGTACAGAGAAGGGCAACAAAAATGATTAGGGGTATGGAACAACTTCCGTATGAGGAGAGATTAAAAAGGCAGACTTTTCATCTTGGAAAAGAGATGACTAAGAAGGGATTTGATAGAAGTCTATAAAGTGTTGATTGGTGTAGAGAAAGTGAATAAGGAAATGTTATTTACTCCTTCATATAACACAAAAACTAGGGGTCACCCAATGAAATTTATATGCAACAAGTTTAAAACAAACAAAAGGAAGCACTTCTTCACACAATGCACAGTTGACCTGTGTGGAACTTGTTGCCAGGGGATGTTGTGAAAACCAAAAGCATAACTAGGTTCAAAAAAGAACCAGATAAGTTTATGGAGGCTAAGTCCATCAATGGCTATTTAGCCAGGATGGCCAGGGATTCAACACCATGTTCTGAGTGTCTCTAGCCTCTGTTTGCCATAAGCTGAGAGTGGACAACAGGGGATGGATCACTCAATAATTGTCCTGTTCTGTTCATTCCCTCTGAAGCACATGGCACTGGCCACTGTCGGAAGGCAAGATACGGGGCTAGATGGACCATTGGTTTGACCCAATATGGCTGTTTTTATTTGCTGAAACTGACTTCCCATTTTGTTTGGTAGCTTTTTTTTTTTTTTTGGGTAAACAAAGGACAAATCAGTCACACCATCATAACTGTACTATATTTATTGACAGAATAGTCCAAAGCAAAACTTCATGCTGTAGTGACAACAGCTGAGTTGAATTTCATGGGAACCATAGTAAGTTGTGCACTGGGTGTCACTTATAAAGCAACTAGACACAGGACTACTGTTTGTATTAAGAGTGAAGTACTGAAAAACACACATTCTATTATTAGAAGAGCTGAGAAGATGTGGTAAGCATAGTCAAAGAAATGGCTGTTTCAAATATAATATACTGAAGGATCTCATTACAACCACCATCAAAATAATAAGGGAGATAGTGAGTCCAGAAGAAAAGGCCTAATAGAAAACCATATGGCTGACTGGTTCATCAAGCACAAAGCTGCTGAGCATCCACTACTTGTACTGAACTCAGTGGGAGTTCTAGGTGCTCAATTCCTCTTAGGGTTTGTCTTTTAGGGAGGTAAACTGGTGCTAATCTTTTGCAATATACATTTGATACCCATCTCTCTGTGTATGTAATAAAGATAGTATTTTACAGTATATTCCAGTTAGACTTGACAGCTTGCTTCTTAGGGAGTCATAGGAGATAAGAGTCACTAATTGTAAATCAATTATATATAATGTACACAAAAGGAATCTGGGGTCACCGGGCAACCAGTCATTCCAAGAACATATTACTACATTGATGTAACTTGATTAGATGTGATAGTTGTTTTGGACAGTGACAATAGCCGCAGGTTATAGGCATTTTTCATGTCAAACTACTATTTTCCATTTTCAGGAAACACATTAAGTAGCTTGTAAATGCACATTCATTTAAAATCAAAAGTTTAAAAAGTCCATTTCTGTTTTTCCACCTATAATGACCACATCATTAGAAAAATGGGAAATTGGCTAGAAGCAATGTAACTGAAGGTCCTCTTTCATCACACTGGGCCAGACAGACCAGCAATAAATTAATTTTCTTAACTGATGTGCTATTTGACCCAAAGCAATAATATTGTCATCATAAGTGAGAACAATATTTTGTATGGATTCTGGTGTCAGTAATGACCCTCTGGTTGTGACTTCGTATGTATACTGAAATTGTAGAAAAGAAAATCATCTCTGTTTTACAGGACAAATGCTACTTAAAGTTATTCCACTGCCTTGTTCATCATAGTCATCTGATCATGCACATTTCAAATATTTCTGTTGGTAAAACATTTCAAAGATGCTATTTTGGGACAGGTCAGAGGGGGTCCCTTATGCTGGGGATGTGGGAATGGTTTTTAGATTTGCAAATCATTTCATGTTTTGTCCAGGCTTGATGCTCAAGAATTTCTTGAAAGGAAATTTTAGTTTCCACAAGTTTATCTCCAATAATGATGAGTTTTGGTGCCTTTAAGGCAGCATTCTGAAAAAAAATATATAAATTCAGCTCATCCTTTGATTTCTCTCTCTCTTTCTCTTTTTTTTTTAAAGAGGAATATGTGCTTTTGTATAATCAAATTAGGGTACCGATTTTCCTTTTTAAGGAAACGGGAGTTTGTAGCCAACTGTAGTTCTCCCTCCATCTTGTGATTTCCTTTTCAAACTTAAATATCTGTTTATTTATTTTAATATTTCTCTTATCTATTGCAGACTCATGTACTGCAGGGGTTTCCAAACTTTACTTCACCAGTGGCTGACCACACTGGAACCTTACTAGGCACAGCAGGGCTACATATTCTTTTGCACTAAATGGAACAAATTGCAGGCCTCATATGTAATACTTAGGCTATCAATGCTACAAGTCCCTACATGAAATGCTCCACCCAGCTCAATCTAAGAAACTTTCTACGTAGATAAAGATGGTACAGTGAGGTCTCCACAGGCTGTATCACCATATAAAGAGGATGGCAGCCACACATCAGAGTGGCCTCCATCATGGCCTTTCACTTAAACAAATAACTTTAAAGATTTTTTTTAAAAAGTGCAGTATATGTTGAAAGGAACACTCTTCTACATCAAACATGATTTTTTTTCTGGGATGCCCTCAGCTCCTTACAAAGTTGGCTTGGTCACACTATTGAACAAATTAGTTTTCACTTTGACATGGAAACCTCACTACTATGTGTGCACATGTGTATGTATGAAAGAACGAAAGTGAGAATGAGAGAGAGAAAACACAAAACTAATCACAAGAAATACACACACAGGGCTGACTTTAAAGCTAAGTGTGAAAATCTGTGTGCCATTGTGTGCTTAATTTCTGCAAGCAACTGCAGATAGTATGCACTCAAATAGCTAATAATGGTAATTTGTATGTGCCGTTACACATAATTCTGGTAATTGTCTACATATATTAGGTGTGTAGTTTAATTGTGTAATTGTACACCTAACTAGTTTAATAGATAAACCCATGAGTAATGGTGTAATACAGTATAACCATTAATAAAGAATGCCATGTTCTCTGGATGATCTAATAAAAATGAATCTGAACTATTTGTTATTAGATAATTATTATTAGAAAATTCTGCCACTACTTGAAGACTGTTCATTCATTTGCCTTCTCCAATCAGTGAGTCAGTAATTGGATGGACTAGATCTGAAAAATGTTCAGATTACTCTTGGGACAGTAATTTCAGATTTCCAAATGGAATAAGGAATTCCATTTACGATACTCTCCATCAGTGCTCAAACACCACATACGCACACATTGAACTCTACAAATAAAATGACTGACCTATCTATCTCCTCTATTTGTGGTTGGCAGAGCCTTCACATAACAACTTACCAAAACCTTATCAATAGATCTCTTGGAAATAATTCCTTGTATGTAATTTACTTGGAGCACTGAGAATACACATACAATCCAAGTTAAATGAATAATTCATTACAAAAAATGTATCAGATGATTGCAAACTGTTTCACTGCTCTCTATAGATATGCAAGCTGATCAGAATGTCCTCAAATGTATTTGTTAACCAAATTAATTCAATTTTATTTTACTTTATGGATTGATTGTAAACAGTTTGTTGCCTGTATTCGATATTTGATATACAAAATTTAAACTCCGTTGATTATTTGCAAATTAGTCAAATAGGTCACCTGGTGTTGTTTCTGTTCACTGATTGGATGTATGTGCAAGCACTGAATATAACAAATCACAAAATTCAGTGCACAGGTATTGTTAATTTAAAATTTGTTTTTTTGTAAATATTCATGCATGCATCTTTGAAATTTGCTCTCTGCAAATGTTTTGTCCACTGTAACGAGCCATGGCTACATATATACGGACACCTTAGTCATCAGCAGGGAACAAATCTGGGATATTCAGCACCAAAAACAAAGGCCTCGCCCACTTGAGTTAATGGAGATCTCCCCACGGCTATAAGAAGCAAGCTGTCCTAGTCAGAGGGGCCAGCCATCAGATGGAGACATGATCATATGCACCAGGCACCACTAAACCTTGATGCATGGAAAGCAAATACAAAAGAGGCATGAACCTATGTGAAAATTTGAGCATGTATTTGCACAATTTTTTGCAGTATTTTCCCAGTTCCATACAAATTCACCTAATTTCTCTGTCATGGTAAATGCCTTATTATTTTCTGATGTCAGTGGTCGATGCAAACCGGTTCTTTTTCTGACTTATTTTGGTCAGATAGTTGGTCCTTAACTATGTGATTGGACAGTTCAGGAAATGTGTTTCACAGGTGGTAACTTATCACAGAGTTAGTGTACATGACAGATGGGGAGTCATTCAGGGACTGAGATTTTGGCAGCCACTAGAGGAGGTAACTGTTGCCTACTGATAACCATGTTCACAGGTTTTACTATGTTTATAAATGGTGGGAAAAATAACTAAGGTTTAAAATACAGGCAACGAGTAAATACAGGTAACTAAATTCTTGTTGGAGGCATCCCTTGTACAGCAAAAGTGTTATTTAACAGCTCCCACAGACGTTCAGGATTGTTACTTTATAAATGTGTAATAAATCATCATCATATCCCACAATAACTATGCAATAATCTTTAACGAATAGCTGAAAAGTCACAGGAAACTTTGAAAAACATTCTGTTTAGGAATAAATCTGCCAATATTTTCACTTCCTTAGTTTATCAGAGACTTTTAAATGAAAATGATCTTTGTTTCTTAACAGTTCATCTACGGCTGTTTATTCTGTATTCCATAATCTTTTGTTTGTGACATAATTTCCACAACAACCAAAGGTGATTAACGGAGGACTCCGACTATGGGGAAGATCTTCAGCTGAACTGAAATGGCTTAGCTAGTTTCACTGACTTTATTGTATATAATAATTAGCAGCAGGAACAGATGAACACAAAGATCCTGGAACCAGCTCCTCAGGTGTGTTGCATCCTCTTTGCATTGCATTACCTGCCATGAACTACATGACTCAGGGATGGTCACTCAAGTACAAGATTGGCCCTGAACAGAGTGGCAAAGAGTTTAATTACAAAGGGTTGTACACCAGACCACCTGCAGCTAGCATGGTGGGAGATAAGGGTGTGGCTGGGCTGCCCTTAAGCTGATTTTGAGCTGTGTTTTGATCCCTCAAGGTCATTACGTGATGGTGTAATTTAATGCAGCCTTCAGGAGCTTTAACACAGCACAAGGACAACATCTAACTATAGTGTTAAATCTAGCCCTGGATGATTTTCTCAAGATCACATCACACCGGAAGCCTGTAACAGACGCAGTGAGTCCTAGCCCAGTTTCTAAACCACAAGATCATTAAAGATCAGAACAATGCAAAGGTAAGCTTTAAGCCACCTTTGCACACCATCTTGTGACTAGTGCCCTGTGCATTTTGGCCACACCTGAGTTGGCCCCTGACTTTTATTCAAATACACTTATGGGGTAAAAATGTTAGCAGGACTGTGCCTGAATGGTGTGTTTCTGAATGTCTTCGAGGAAGTGCCACTATATCTTCAGGTTGTCTCTGACATGCAAAAGATAAGATGGACAAAGAGGATTTTTCTATTTACAAGAACAGGGCAAATCTGATGATAGGAAAATTTCCTTTTGTTTTTGAGGGGAGATTGGATAGTATTATACCTGTACTGTCTATGGCAAATTTATTAGATGATCATATTGTAACAATCAGTGAAGACAGCACCTCCACCAAGGTGGTGCAGTATCTTTATCTTAGTGTTAAATTGTGGTGTGTTTTGATATTGTGTTGTTGTTTTGGTTTGGGGCTAGGTGCTGGTGAGAGGGCAGAGGTGCTAGGAAGATGTTCAGTCCTGCCCACGTGTGCTAGGATTGGTACTTGCAGGGTTCCAATAAATCCTTTGATTTCTGTAAGCAAGTATTACAATATTTCACTTGTGGATGAAAAGGAGTGTAGGATCAGAAGAATGTGTTGGCAGTGACTGACTTTTTTGCCTGTGAAAGATCTGACACTAAAAAAAGAGTTATGAACAAATCTCCCTGAGAAGACATAATTAGATGGTCTTCTGCATTTCAGTGTGCAGATTCATAGCTCAAAACAGAGTGTTGTGCTACATAGATTCCTTGACACGGCAAGATGAAGTATCAGCTGTGCGAGACAAAAGGAAATGGTAATATTTCCAAATATATGTAATGAATACCTCCACTATCCAGGCTGTAAGGAACAGCCAGTGTAGAAATATACTCTAACTCATCTTTAAAAAAAATCTTTGCCTCTTGCTGGTTAAACCTCCCAGAATTCATTTTTCTAGGCTATCCCTGATAGAAATAATTGGTTCTATTGGAACTGTGCTATGATGAATGCACTCCCTCCCCCAACCTGGCTGGTGGGAGCATCCAGCACATAATTCTGCATTTAACTCTATTTTCATTTCAGCTTTTGCTTAAGGGAAAAATCATCTGCCATCTGATGCTAAATAAAAGCTGAAGGACACCAACAAAGAACATGCGCAGAACAAAGCCATTCAAGTGTATTCATCTTATTCCAGTCATGATGTGAGTCATCAAATGGGTAATTTTATCACAAATGGGTATTTGCACTTGCATTGTGTTGTGTTAACTTTTCACTGCACAGTGTACAAAGCTGTCACATTACAGAAATTGTCAAGGGCAGAATATCAACTACTCTGTGCATTTGTTCTGACTAGAAGTTTGCCACATTTTGAAGAATCTCCTTTTCCATATTGTTTAAAATAATATGATTATCTTGCTCAAATTTCACAATTTGAAGATAAAATCCTAGTACATGTCATGGTACAGTTTCTATGGAGCCAGCCACGAGAAAGAAAAACGAAAACTTGCACATAACCAGAATATCTTACTTGCTCAGCAGAGATTCAACAGCAATAGTAAAAAAGTGACCACTGATTTCCTTTTGATTATAAGACTCTATCAATCAGACTCTATCAAATCATCCTAATAACATGGACCAATTGGCATTCATCCCCATTAATCATGTGGGATATGCATTATTTTATTAATAATACTTTGCAAGTTCTTTTGAGGTGGATCACATGTCAGACAGGCAGGGCAAGAAGGGGCAGTGACTTCTACATTTTCACTCATATTTGTCTCTCTGCCTGATACTACAGACTCTAATATAGCTGAACAAGTGATTGCTCAATAATTAATCCAAAACTCAGCTCTGTTAAATGCCACACAGCTCTCTGATGGCAAAATGTGCTGGCAAAAATGTGCTGTTTTTCTGTGTAAGCACATGATGTCCTGCCAGAGAGCCCCTGTTTGTTTGATAAAGACAACAGAACCTTAATCAACTTATATTTGTAAACATTTTTCAAAAGCACAATCTTAGAATCACAGAAGATTAGGGTTAGAAGGGACCTCAGGAGGTCATCTAGTCCAACCCCCTGCTCAAAACAGAACCAACCCCAACTAAATCATCCCAGCCAGGGCTTTGTCAAGCCAGGCCTTAAAAACCTATAAGGATGGAGATTCCACCACCTCCCTAGGTAACCCATTCCAGTGCTTCACCACCCTCCTAGTGAGAAAGTGTTCCCAAATATCCGACCTAGACCTCCCCCACTGCAACTTGAGACAATTGCTCCATCTTCTGTCATCTGCCATCACTGAGAACAGCCAAGCTGCATCCTCCCTGGACCCCCTTGTAACACTGATTAGGGGAACCAGTTATGATATTATTTAACCTCAATATTTCAAAATTACAATAATTCATATGAGATAGGCCATGTCATGTACTGTTAGAAAGGTTATAATTTGCTAAGTATGATGATATTGTTTATGTGCATGTGTTGTATTTGTATTGGAAGTTATGGATATGTTTGATGTATCTGTATTTCAACTTGTGCTGTGTTTCTGGGCAACACCGCAGACCGGATGGCTGCAGCAATAAATTGCTTAATGGCCCATTAAGGAAACTCACTGGTATAATGGGCACAGGGAGAGAACCCAGGGGCTACACCTGATAAGTCACCAGGATTTACTCATGTGACCCTGGCCTCCATCTTATTTCTGTAAATTTCCACAAGCAGCATGGAAAAGGCCAAGGGACATAAAAGACAGCTGTACCACATCCATTTTATCTTCAGTCAGTCTTTAGACTTCAATCTTCAGGCTTCATCTACCTCTGGATCAACTCATCTGCAACTGAAGCTGTGAAACAGAAGGACTGAGACCCATCCAGGTACTGGAAATACACCAGAGAGGCTATACAAGCCTGCAAACTTCACAATTCTATTGGAAACCTGATATATATTGACTTTTAAATCATTTGTATGTATCTGATTGCTTTAATCATATAACATTTCTCTTACAGTTTGTTTCTTTCCTTTTATAATAAACCTTTAGTTTTAGTTACTAAAGGATTGGCTGGCAGCAGGGCATTTTGGGTAAGATCCAAACTTATATTGATCTGGTACTGTGGCTGACCCTTTGGGGTCAGGAGAACCTTTTTGGTAAAGAGCTTAGATTTTTAAATACCTTATCTCTTTACTGGACGATTGGGAGCCAGAGACTGAAATGCAGTAAAGGGGGGCTCTGTATATTTTGTTTTAGCTTCTTGATAACCAGTGTGGGGAATCAGAAGCACTGTTCATGGCTGGTTGGGAAGTCTGACTTCAGTGTCACCCACCAGTGCTGGGAGAATCTGCTCTCCTTTTGCAGTCTGCCCTATCCCGGCATTTTCAGGTGGCTACTCTAGGCATGGATGGGTCACACCCCTCTTCACGTAGTTGAAGGCCGCTATCAAATCTCCCCTCGTTCTTCTCTTCTGCAGACTAAACAAGCCTAGTTCCCTCAGCCTCTCCTCATAAGTCATGTGCTCCAGCCCCCTAATTATTTTTGTTGCCCTTCTCTGGACTCTCTCCAATTTATCCACATCCTTTCTGTAATAGGGGGCCCAAAACTGGACACAATACTCCAAATGTGGCCCCCCCCCATGCCAAATAGAGGGGAATAATCAGTTCCCTTGATCTGCTTGCAATGCTCATATTAATGCAGCCCAATATGCCGGTAGCCTTCTTGGCAATAAGGGCACACTGTTGACTCATATCCAGCTTCTTGTCTACTGTAACCCCCAGGTCCTTTTCTGCAGAACTGCTGCCTAGCCAGTCAGTCCCCAGTCTATAGCAGTGCATGGGATTCTTCCATCCTAAGTGCAGGACTCTACACTTGTCCTTATTGAACCTCATCAGATTTCTTTTTGGCCCAATCCTCCAATTTTTCTAGGTCACTCTGTATCCTATCCCTACCCTCTAGCATATTTACCATTCCCCCCAGCTTACTGTCACCTGCAAACTTGCTGAGGGTGCAATCCACCCCATCCTCCAGATCTTCTTTAAAGCTATCTGTGACTGGGTGGCCATGAAGTCGCTGCCAATCAGCCTCAGAATCAATCTGGAAACCATTCTTCTTTAACTAGCTGTGGTTTCAGATGGTCTCATGATGGTCTTTGTTTCTGAGGTTGTGCTGTAAGGACCATGGGCCAAAATCAAAGGCTTCTTCAGTCTTTAATTTTGATATGACTCTCTGCTTCATTTATTAATGTCTTCACTCTTATTATACAAGGAAACCATATATTTATATAGTGCCTTCCTACCCAAAAGATCCAAAAACACCATATACAAACAAAAGAATAGGCCAAATAATTAGGGATGCTTTCATCCACTACTGGAATGCAGTTGCCCTTAGAGTGAAATGCAGCAACGTTTAACAGTGCATAGCAAGGCTATACAACAATTATGGACAAGTGACAATGAATACCATATTCCATTGAATATACTGGGAAAAATCTAGATAGGCATGGTATCATTTTCTTAACCAAAATCTTGCCCAGATCCTGGAATTAACCCCTGTAATCTTGTCAAAAGTGGTGTGGTGATGTTGTCTCTTTTACATACCGTCGGAGAGCATATAAAAGAAATACAGTATTCCACAGTAATGGTCCAAAACATCCAACAGTATTACTATGGTGTTGTGTAGGGCATTACTGTAGAATATTGCAGTATTTTTAATACATCCCAGAAAAGAAACTCATTTTGTTTAGTCATACTCCGTCTGGCTTGTAAAGGCCTGATCTATACCTATAACTTTGGTCAACCTAGCTATATCACTCAGGGGAGTGAAAAATTCATCCCGAGACATGAGTTAGCCGCCTAAGCTGTGGTGTAGACACCACTGGGTTGATGGAAGAATTCTTCTGTCGACCTAGCTACTGCCTCTCAAGGGGGTGGATTTATGTACAGTGATGGAAACCTAATTCCTTTGCAGTAGCAAGTGCCTACACACTACAGCGATTCAGTGGCACAGCTGCAGTGCTGCAGCCATAGCACTTGTAGTGTAAACATGCCCGAAGGTGCCCAACCTCACTTCTCGAGGTGTATTATAACTTTCCTCTCAGTACTTACTACAGAGGATCCACTAGCATAGCTTGTGACTCTCAAAGAAGATTTCATGTTTGCTCTGGCCATTTGGGAGTCTTTTGTCATGATCACAGTAATCCGTTACTGTCACAACACGGGTGTCAGCTACATCTTTACATTTCCTTCTCTCTTAGGGACCTGGTAACAGCACTCAAAGCACAGCCTCTTAAATATTAGTGGCAGCTTCTCAGCATTACTCTGCAGCAAAGAAAATTAGGCCTTCGTTCCGATTAACACCTGCAAATTGTGGAGTTGCACGGAGCTATATTTCTTCTTTGTCCTCCTCCTGGAATAATTTGGAGACTGGATGTGTGCACTTTTACTATGTGGCTATTTAAATATCTTCCATTTTTTGTATTTTAAGAACACTAAACTATTTAAAATGCCTACAGAAAAGTCTGCTTTTCTTCTTTGCTGGGTACATTTTTTAAGCAAGTGGTTTGGATTTTGGTAACTTTTCTTTTCCTGTGAACACCTGTAAATGTTGAGTTTAATTAGGACACAGCTGCTGCTACTGATTGTGTGTGGATTGAGAAGGTGTTGGGAGCAGGGATCAGTGACCTATTGGATGTCATTACATCTAGTTTCTCTAGCTGTATCTAAAAAGTGTAGCTTGAAGCTCAAATATGACTTGGATCTGCCTCCTCCCTACAGCTGCAAGGCCAGCATAAAGTTGTTCAATTGAGCTTACTGTTGGCTAAGAAAAAGCAGCAGCAACTTGTACCTATATATCAAGGAAGATAGAAATACAAAAATATATCGTTGTATGTATTTATTTGTGATTACAAATAAACCCAGCATATAAGTAGCTAAGAAAATTAGAGGGACTCTCTGGTTCCCACCAAGTTGTCTATGACACTCAGGGCCCAATTCTTTATTACCCTCAGGACCTTTTTGCTTTTCAAGTGATCTAAGGGGTCATAAAGGCAATATCTCTGGAGCAAGGACATTTCTCCTCTTTGCCACCCAAAGAATCTCCCTACCCAGAGCTACTATTCGATTAGCAAATCCACTGCTTTTCTTTCAGCTTTTTCTGTATCGAGAAAAGTCCAGGTAATTCCAGATACCCCTGTTGTCTATGTGTGTTTCACAGTTTCCCGCCTCGTCTCTTTACAGCTTTGTTTTGTGAAGGCTATAAGGGACTTATCAGCTAGAGTGAGGATTCAAAGCTTATTTTCACTTTGCAAACTTTTCTTAAAAATCTGAACATGCTCAGAAAGACTCGGTATTGCAATTGACCAAAAAAATTAAAAACTTTTAAAAAGTTCTGTGCTACAGGCTGTCCTCAGGCCAGCCCTGTGCAGTCATTCATGGCAGACAGGAATTGATTGATTTTTGAGTGAGAGAGTGTAGAAAAATAACAGCTTTGCAAGCTCACCTAAAAATGCCAGTGCCAGCTATAGATTTAAGTGCTCTCCCTTGCAATCTCTTAAAGTATATGGTTTGTAATCCCGTGGAAGTGAAACAGATTGAAACATTCATTTGAGCTTGGGAATGCAGGGGTGAATTTAAGAACCAGTTCCATCGGAGAGAACGTCACTGGACTGCTAAAGACTCAAGTAATGCAATTTAGTCAGGGCTAAAAATGAATGTGAAAACTGTGTTCAAAGACTAAATCTCTTTCAAGACTGGGATCCTGCAAGGTGCTGAGCATCTTGTATGAGGGGATGAGCATCCTCAACTCCCAATAAAGGAATTCAGGAAAGGCATTCCGTCATACTTGCCTAACCTTCTGTGGGACTTAAGCATCATGCTCAAAACTAATTATGTGACTAAGTGCTTTGCTGAAGTCTACACATTGCCTATTTAATGTGACAAGTCAGAGGAAATTCCAAGCAACCTCATGATAGGAACAAAGGGGGAAAACATATAGAAGAAGAACAGAAGAGAAAATGAATAAATACAAATATTATGAAACCCATAAAGTAATGCAAAAAGTGAGACACACTCTTCCAGTTAGGCAGCACAGAACAAAACTAAATATCTGTTCAGGCAGTGTTGATTAACAGCACACAATTAGAACTCAAAGCCAGATACTAAACCAACACCAGCGAATGAGGTAAAAAAGAAGCCTTCCTATCACAATGTAATGATTTGATGACATGGAAGACTTTCAATACATGTCTCAGTTAAAAGAAGCAGCACCGAACGTGCCTGGGCTCTTGTTTAAAACACCATTAAATTTTTTGAAAAAGAAACTTTTTCAAGACAAAGAATGTGTTGGCTAGTGATCAAAGCACGGGCCTGCACACCAGGACTCTTGAATTCAGATTCCATCTCTGTTAGAGATTTGCTATATGACTTGGGAAGAGGTCACCTAACCTTTCTAATAGTGCAAACAGGCAGAACCAAAGCATAATTTTTTCTGGCCCAGTACAAACTCGTAACACAGGCTCCCTTCCACACACATAATGGGGGTTACAGCCTAGGCTGGGTCCCCCAGGGCCTCCGGGCCCTGGTAAAGTGTACCCTTTCCCCCCATTATATGCGGGCCCTGCAAACAGGTATGATAATACTTCCCTACAGACCCTCTCTGGTATCCTTGTAAGGTTTAAATTAAAGTTAGCAAACATCCTTGAGATCCTTGGATGGAAGGCGATCGCAAAGTAAGATTATCTTTATGTATATTTCAGAGACAAAATTGACTAAATGACTGAAATAATAAAACGCAATACTGTAATTGATACAGCAGGTGACTAGTTGGTTAATAAAGACAAAAGCATGTGGGATGATGATCAAAAACTGCCGGGGGGCGGGGAGATTAAAAACACTACCTAAGAAGTGCTGATTTATGGAACTGTTTTGTTCAGTATTTTTGTTGAAGTTTGGGTTATCTACCTTGAAAAGGTCAGCTGAATAAAGATGTGTTTTAGAAAATGTATTTTAAGTAGAGCTGGGCAAAAATTTTTGGCCAAAAATGCAGCATTGAGTTGACTGAAAATATTTGTGAATTTGACACAAATTCACAGAATATTTTTGGACAAATTTCTTTTCCAGCAAGATTCACTTAGGCAACATTCAAGGAGCAGGAAGTGGCCAGGATCCCCATCCCCTCTCTTTATCCTAAAGCCCTGTTGAGCACTCACCGAGTCTGTGGAAGAACCAGGTTCAAGCCCCCACTTTGCATGATTAGGAACACAGATTGGAACTTGGGTCTCCCACATGGCAAGTCAGTGCTCTAAATATTAACTATCTATTGGAGCAGGGACTGAAACAACTGGGCTCTAAAGCAAAAGGGGGACCCAGGCTCCATCATCATCTCCTCCAGTTTTGTGAATGGCATTTTCTAACTGGCAGAAAACAAAATCTTTTGTTTGACCCCAAATGAAATGTGGTGGGTTTTTTGGGGGGAGCACACTGGGAAGTTTTTTTTCTGAGAAAACTGAATTTTTTTGTTTTGGATTGATCCCAAACAATTCTTTTATTTTTTCAATTTGGCCAATGAACCAAAAGAAAGAAAGAAAAAAACAAACAAACAAAAAAGCAATTATTCACACAGCCCTGGTGAGAAGTCAGGAAAGAGATAAACACTGAAATGACCTGCTTTAAACAAATCCTAAGAAAAGCCTGCATTGCTTCCCAACCCTTCTGAGCTCAGATATGGATTTCTGAACCTTAAAGGGGGTTTATAGTTTTACCCTGTGTTCTCTGTAACTGAGGCCTTTAAATGCCTTATTCTCTTCTAACTTACAGAAAGATATTGCCCCTTTGTACAGTTGACCTTTTCTTTTCCTTGCTTGGCTGCTTTCATATGTGTCAGATGATATTTGTCATCACTTACGACTTACATTTTTATTTTCTTGAGTAGAAAAATAACAAAATCATGATAATGTATTAATCCATTTCTCATTGACTGGAACAGCAGACTGAAGACATGTCTGACGACATTGGAACACAAAGACTTCCTCATGTTTACATGGGAGATGGATCTTCCAAGCTCAGTTCAGAACCCTGAGAATTCTACCTCAAGAGCCTTTGTAAAAGGACATTTTAGCAATCACCGGATGTCCAAGCCACTATTGGGATGGACTATCAATTATTCTGCTTGCTGCTTTTTAGCCATTTTTAGGCCTCTACAGAGAACTTAGCATAATCAAGGCAGCTGGGGGAAGAAGGGGGGAAGGGAGTGGGTTAGACAGTGAACACGTAAAGTGGACTTGACTCTGTGTTCTCTCTCTCTGAATATCCTGGGACAGATGTCTGTGAAAAACAGGAAGTCTGGATATATTTTAGGACTGCAGCTATGAGGAAATTATTGCTAGACTCATAATTTAAGATTGCTTGCTTAACAATTTTTTATAATGGCACGTCTCTGTAACTCCTGCTTCTGCCCAATGATTGATTTGTTTGGTCAGCTATGTAACATTTTCTTGATTGACACGTCTCTGTAACTTTTGGGGCATAAGAGGAAGGTAGCAAGTCTGAGTCAGGCGGATCACGTCATGGACACATTGAAAAGATCTCCAGGCGCAGACAGAAGGAACGGCCCTCTAGAAATCTGTGACTGAATCAATCGAAGACTGCCGCGGACTTGTGGGTAACTATCATTTTGGGGTACTCTAATAATCTATTATATTTTGTATGTGCTTAAGAGTAATAAGTGGAGACTTCCGGCAAAGGCATTCGGATGGGAATTGCTGGAGACCAGGTAAAGCCTTAAGTTAAGAACACTTGGTTTTGACTTGTCTGTGCCAGCCACATAGCAGACGGAAGGTGCTACATCTCTCTTGGTTTATGTCCCAATACCGACTTATAGAAACTAAAAGGTACCAGGTTGAGGAACTCTGGGTAAATCCCGTGGCATGCCCACTTATACTGCAGGTCAAAGAGGATTAGCCATAGCTCCTTCTTGAACCCATTAATTCTGCTCTTAACCATGAGGAGATTACTACAAAGCAAAATTAGGTTCTCCCTCTTGCATAGAGCCAAGCATGCCACTCTACTGCACACTGAATCTCTCCTGTCCCAGCAGTGACAGGATGAGCTTGATCCCTTTTATGACATGCAAGGGTCAATGCTGCCCTATGTTAAGTGGATGTGATGAAGTGGGAAAGGGCACAAGGAGCTCCTTTCACTACTAAGTCACCCATGCAGTTCCAGTAGGTGCTTATAGCTGGGGGCTCCTAGACAATCCACCCAGGCCAAATCCACCATGTATTAATCTGAAAATCACCTGCATAAGATGCTGTACAGACTCCTTGTGTTTAAGTGTATCAAATGTGTTAAATTAGCCAGACGTGGCATTACAGTATACTGCAGAATCTTAGAAATGTCACAGGAGCAGATTGATAAGGTGCTCGTCTCTGCACCTCTGATATTAGAGACTTAAAGAGTTTGTAATATAGTTAAATTAAATTAACAGCAAAATCCAGCAGCACAGTAGCATGGGTAGCTTGATAAAAATGAAAGTGGTGTAATGAAGACATGGCCATATACATAGACAACATGGGTTCCCAAACAGGCCCTGAACTAGCGAACTTTAGCATCAAAAGCATAAGCCCTCAACAACTGAGCTAAAGTAGTAATTCCATTAGATGTAATAAGTATCTGATGTTACACTCATCAGGACTAGTCAGCCATTAGAGGGAGAAATAATCCATTGTTACTAACTCTTGCAGTGTTATAGTGAGTCTTGTGTCAGTTGATGTTTTTCTTAAAGACCCAGATCCTGGAGGCACATTTAAAGAAAAAGTCTGTAGCCCTTAGGGTTGCAGAAAAAAACTTTGAACACATGAAACCTAAGGGATCAAAAAGCAGAAGGCAAACAACAAAAACCCAAATTTATTTAAAAAAAAAAAATTCTGACTTTTATGCCAATTTTGGTATTTCGGAACCTGACTACTGAACATCTAGGGTTGGGAATGCTGCAGAGTTAAAAGATTTTTATGTATTCTTCACGAAAACTACACTTCAGTTTTCTATTTTTTATATATATCTTTTATATTTATTCTATTTTTTTCTCGTCAACCAGGAAATATTGCTGACGTGAAAGGAACAGACTTTCTTCTCCAGAAGTTACAGACCTGTTAAAATGGTTATCTGCACATGGCTGAGCAGTGAAGCTCTATGGAAGCAGAAAATGGAGAGAGCCCCAATGTAATAATACACTTAAGATGACAGTATCTATATTTCCTATCATTTGTTTGCAGAGAGATAGGAATGCTAAACATCCATTTGCAATTTTTAATGGTATGTAGAGACACAGAGGCAGGATTTTTCACGTACACTTCTTCACTAGTCAACTATGTGTAGCAGCTACTCAGCACTTGAAAATACACCATAACTGGAACATACTGTATGGAACATAGTGCATACAACTAAAATGTTATTTTTAATCTGCAGATATAAAATCCAAATACATAACATGGAGGTGACACTGACTTACTCAAGGAATTAGATACAGTTTAAATTATTGATAATGGATCCAATCTGAAGGTCTTGACTGAGAGTCTGTCAATTGAGAACTCCGTTTTAAAATGGATGACAAAATATAGTTCTTGTTTTTTATTCCCTCCTGACTCTGACAAATGTCGCTGAAATGAATGGGCCCAATTCTGCCCCCACTGACTTCAATAAGAGCAGGTTTAGACTCCGGGCTGGTCCACACTTACCTCGCAATTCGGTGGCAGTCGACAGGAGTTAAGCAAACTACGCAGAGTAGCTTGCATAACTCCCGTCAACTGCTCTGCTTCCCTTCTGCATGCTGTCTACACTGCGCTGCGCTTCTTGAGGGGGTGGATTTACTCAGTCGACTTCCTGATCGATTGAGCGGATTACACTGACCACTCAATCAATCCAGAAAGACCGATCTGGTGGCGGCAAATTTGCTGCTGTCAGTATAGACATGGCCTCAGTGGGGTGGAGGTTTGGCTGAGGAAATAAGGCCAACGACTGTAATAGGGAGTGACTGTGTCAAGGAGGACAAGGACATTTGGGTGAGCCTAATAACCTGGTGGAAATTCCCTGGGGATCCTGGGACAGCTGCACAAAACCCTTTTCCCTCCACTTACTATTTTGGGCTGCCCTTACTCTATCAGCATGGCCAACTCAGTGGATAATTTACCACTGACATTTTGCCATGGATACTCCAAAAAGGGTAAAAGCCAGTTTGGAAACCTGTGGATTTTCTAACAGAGTCTCCTTTGAAAATTACTCCTGCTCAGAGCAACATTAATTTCCCATACAGCAGGACATAGATGCTCTCCTACTATTCAAATTGTGACTCTTGGCCTAGTGCTACATGGCGTGCATTTGCTCCCCTCTGCCATGCACATCCAGGAGGCTCCGTCTTGACAAAATGTTTTAAAACATCTTGTGCTCCCTATAGAGACTTTACTTTTCCTGCTATAAAATAAGCCTATGTATTCCCATTTGCTGCAGTGCGGAGGAGAACAACTTCAAAGAAAATCTGTAGATAATAGGGTGGAGGAGTTGCACTGAAGTTGCACAGCATCTCTACCCATTATATTTTCTCTCCCTCACCATGGATCCATCTGCAGGCTGTCTGTGGCATATGTTAGTGTTGGGTGTGGGCAGATGGGGTCAAGGAGGGGGAGACATGCCAAACTGGGAGAAGAATGTAGCTTTGTATTTCATTCTAACAAATATTGCAAAATGCAGCATAAGATACTGCTGCTCCAAGCAGTGGCAATCCTCCCGTTAGTGGCTGTTACACATCATGGAGGGAGCAAGTATGTACAGTGGATGAGAAGGTGGCCAATGGCATCATGATGCATGTGGGAAGATGAACTCCAGAAACTGGCCCCTTTTGGCCCATGGATCCTCTGCCTACATTCATTTGGAGAGCCCTGCTCCCTGCTGATTCTTCAACCCTAACCACTCTGCATCCAAGAGAGATGCATGTGGAGGATTTCACTTCTTCCCAAAGCCATGCATCATCTGCCTGTGAAATATATAGGGGAGTTTTCTTACATCTTGATCAACACAAAGGAATAGAATTGCAAGTATTCCTTTAGAAATAAAGATAAAGACATAACTAATAACAATAGGTTGAATTTCTATAGTGTTCTCGTTATAAAATTCTCAAATTGCAGTACTAACATTAATTTATCAATTCTCCTAACATCCCTGATGTGAAGCAGTTAAGTACTATCCTCATTTTACTGTTGGGAGTCAGAGGCATTGACAGGTTTAGTGACATTCCCAATGGCACCCTTGAAGCTTGTGGTAGCGCTGAGAATAGAACATCACCTGATTCCCAGTTCTTTGCTTTATACACTAGACTGCCCTTCCCTACTTTAATGTTGTGATCCAAGTATTCTCATTCCAGGTGCACCCATCATGTTCTTTTTGAATGTGACAGATGCTGAGAAGACAAATCATACCTTGTGGTGCTCCTGCACTATAATTAACCTTAGTATATCATTTTATGGAAAAGGAAGCTGTTAAATTTGTCTACACTGAAAAGAGCCTAGAAGAATAGCAGCAAGGTGCTGTTTTTAACAAGCAGTTTGATTTATTCATACTAGATGTTGTCCTCTGCTTAAAGCAACTGCATTTGTATTGGGGAAGGCGAAGTTGACATTTTAAAATTCAGATCTGCTTTCAGATCTCCCACCCCAGAAAAACCACTTGCAATTTTAAATACTATAGCTGATGCAACTCCTAAGCAATACATTGTAGATAAAGGACACAGGGTCCAGATCTTGCTTGCACTGTAGTTCTCAAGGACTTCAATAGGAACTGGATAGGATCCACAACTTGACAATAATTTTTCTGATCTGTGAGAGTATGTGAACACCTTTATCATTGTTAATTAAATAAATTAGAACAGAAAGATACCTATGTAATATTGGTTTTGCATGGACTGCATATATTGACATGGATATGTGTATGTGTGTGACAATGCGGCTGTTCTACATTTAAAATCCAAATAAACCCGTATATACAAAAGTGCAATGTCCAATATCCAAAGTGTTTTCCTCTGTGAGAATGCATTTTAATTTTTTATTTATATTCCATATAGAGGTATATATTGTGCACAATTGTTTTTTTAAAAAAAGAAGATGTTTGAATTATTTTATCAAGGACAAGTCCAAATGGAATGTCAGATCTGATTCCTACCCTCAACCTTTCATGGGAGCAGGAGGGAATAATGGGGAAAGAGGGAAGTGGGTTTGCATTCAAATCCCCACATCCAAGATTGAAGGAGATCAGTCTTCCTAATCTGGTTTCAATACAGCACAAAATTGCACAAGCACTAAGGGAATATCTTGCAAAATTTCAGCCTTATCAAATATGAACCATAACCCTCGTCCAGCTCTGGAACTGAATTTTAAGTGTTAACCTAAATCTAATCCTGCATCTGGGTAGGAAAACTACCTTGTTGGCCCATCTCTGGATATTATATGTAACTTGCTTAAAGGATCTTCTATGGGAAATAATTAAGCTATACTGCTCATGTTGATCATTTAAAACAGGGGTGGGGAACGTCCGGCCCGCGGGCCGTATAAGGCCCGTGAAACCATTTGGTCTGGCCCGCGGGACCATTTGGTCTGGCCCTGGTGGTGGGGGGGAATTCGGCGGGAATTTGGTGGCGGTGCGGTTTCGCGGCGGCGGGGTTCCGTGTGGGCTGGGGGCAGTGCCCGCCGCCGTTTGCCCCTTTTCGGCGGCGGACACTCAGCCGTCTTCCGCCTACCACCATCAGGCCCTTCGCAGAAAAAAGGTTCCCCACCCCTGATTTAAAACATGTTTTATTTTTCAAATGCACTGTGAATAAATTCCAAGAAGTTCTGAAATGGATGCTTTAAGTAGTATTGTACATGGAAATTATGGTTGTTCCTATTTCTTTTAAAATAGAATACCTGTAGAAGATACTGATCCTCCTTTGCAAACCATATGTATAAAGCACAACTCAATTAACATCTAATCGGGAAATATATAAATAGATTAAAAATTCTCAGGAGACTAGTTAACTAGTCTGTTATGAAAAGATTTATTTTTCTTGGTTTGTATAAATTTTGAGTTGTTTTAGGCTGTTGCTGCCTTTAAATGAACTAGCATAAATTAAAGAATTATCTGTATCATCATATGGATCTAGTAATTTGAGTACAGGGGAAAGAGCAGCTTGGAAGACAACAGACATATGCCTAACTGCAATATGGACAAGAAATCAAGAACTGTTTATATTCTGGACAAAGCAGAACACGTGGACAAGCACATACTGGAAAAAGGCAGTCACCATGGATACATAAAGGATAAGTCTGCTGCACAAAGCTGATTGAGGAAGAGATGAGAGTTAACAGGAATAAAGCCACTTAATTTGGATTTCAAGCAGGTTTTTGATATAATACAGCTTACAGAGTAATATATAAGGTTAGTAAGTGTGTTACTGGCAATGGATAACTGGATAAATAACTGATCAAGAACAGGGTATTCACAAATGGGTACAGATTACAGAGGGAGGTGGGAAGCGAAGATCCACAGAGATCAATGTTAGTTTCAGTGTTGTTCACATTACACCTTAACAACATGGAAGACAGGTCTGATAGTAAAACACCCCAAAACAGATCATCAACACAGTACCTTGATTCAGTAAAGAAAGGAATTAAGAAAATCCTGAATACGAGCTGTGGGAATTATGCCTCACTCTACTCAAATGCTATTCATTCATAATTCGTATAACATCAAATTTATTTAAACAAAAGTAAATGCAATAGAAAACAAAACTGATAACTGGGATGTGTGAATGTGTGTAGGGACGATGAGGCCACAACACCTGAGGTTTTCCATGCACAAATCTTGGTACTGTGCTAGTGAAAGAATAGGAGAGAATTAGCAAAAAATTCAGAAAAGAGAAGCAAGGAATTTAAATGGGCTTTGGGAAAAGTTAAAAAAGTGAGGCCTTGATCCTGCAAAGATGAATATGCTTAATTTTTCCCCTGGTGTTCAATGGGACAACTTACGTGCTTAAAGTTTGTGAACATGAGGCTTTTCTATAACAAACTTGTATGACTGCTAAAAGATGGAGGCCCAGATCTCTGTGCTGCTATGGCCCGAAAGGCAACATAGCTGCCCATAGGAGAATTATCCTCCTGGAGACTGAGCCTCTACTGATATACAGCAGGCCTAGTGGCTCTTAGAACCCCCCAGCCACATCTTTAGTGCCAGCATAGGAAAAGCGGATAAATGGCCAGGACTTCCCTATGCTTCACTGATTCCCTGGCTGCTAAAGTGGCCACTTGGGACTGACGGCAGTGGGTGCAACTTGGGGCAGCCAGTGGATGGACCCTAGAATACAGCATGCATTAAATCAGGCTAACGTAAAGGCCACCTTTGTACCCACTCCTAAGCTCTGTACTCTGCTCCTTGGCTGTAGTCAAGTTTAAAACTGGCTTTAAAAAAAATCAATATGGTAAGACTGAAACTTGGAAAAACTCTTTCTAAATAAACACTTGACTTCAGAAATCCAGGAACTATGGACGTGTTTCTTGAGACTACTGTGCATGGCTGAGTAAGAAAATTGATGGGACACACACACAATTCCTGTGATGTCTTACAATATTTCTGAACGTTCTTCAGTTATCATTCATTTTCTTTCATAAGATTAGAAAAGCTATTCATTTTTAATAAAAGAAAGAAAAAAAGAGTATAACAGATGTTGTGAAATCTTATGCTGAATGTTTGAAACACTCTTCACTGACTGTACACCATCAAAATGGCACACAGTGATTGCAGCGCACATAAGGAGTGAGCTCAAAGTGTCAAATTAAGGCTTTACTATGTTACTATAATATGGTATCATCTGCACCCCTTCAATTCAAATGCCACTGTTTGGAAAAGATAAATGGCAATTAACCTGTGCCCTACTCCACACAGGTCAGAATGTATGTAATAGAAAGACAGAGTTACTGCTATGTGAGAAATTGTGTTCTATCCAACAGCAAAAGTCTGAACAGCTGTGATGGAATGGTCTGCCTACCCAGAATTTCCGAGCAAGAAGTACCTGACTGTTTCCAAAGTACTGAGGTTATGTCCCAGAGTTCTATAGCTACATGAGTCAAAGTGGCTCTGGATCAGTCTTAGGCCATGTCTATAGTGACGGCGGCAGGGGTGCCAGAATGCACAGGGATTTGGGAATCAGGGTGCCAGAATTTCACTCCTGATGTATATAATCTTTGTGCATTACTCACACCCGTTTTCAGGTCTTAATACAAATATATACTTGACTGACTCATGGCAAAGCAAACCTCAGTGCAGAAATAATTATTTTGGTTAATGTGATAAAAATGCAACACAGCAGTTCTTAAGTTAAAAAAACAAACAAAAAATAGATGCATTCTGATCCTTAATGTTGTTTCCTAGCCGATTACACATCTCAAATTTTGTCAGGCAGACAGTGAATGGAATGGTGAATAATACTGGATATTATGATAAAGAGAGAATTTTGACAGGCTTCTGTCTAATTTGCTGACTGCATTAGCCCTATGTTTGTATGAAAGAATCATAAACAGATACCTGGGACCAGAGTATAGTATTCTTGGGGACTAGCCCAAAGGAAAAATGAGTGCCTTTCCAGGGTGTGTTTTTCAATATTTCCTTTGAAGCGTGCAGATCTGCAACACCAATTGTCAGATATGAAATGAGAGAGATTTATGGGCTCACCCTGAAAGCTCCTGAACCTGCTTTCAGCATGATACATCACTGTCACATTGCAGGCATGCACAGACAAAAATGGCTGCCACTCCTGCATCATTAAAATAAAACCATTTGGGATGCAGCTGTGGCAATCGGAGATGACAAAGTCAATTAGGGCTGGCTAGACTCTGTGGACTTGCCACAGGCAAGGCTTTGGGCAGCAGTCTTATCAGGTATCATAATCTTTCTGCATGGTAGCTGGAATTTACTGTGCAACTTAGCTGGATGTGACGACAGAAATTTCTTAAATAAGTGAATGACTGTTCTGGTATTTTCAACAAGCACCTTTTCTTACATGAATAAACACAAATGATAATCATATTAATGATCAGACACATTGGTTCCATGACTTCCATGCAGCATCCATTTAATTAGAAAGCAAGCACATTTTGAGAAAAGACAAACAGGTCCCCCGCAAAAGAGAATTATTTACATCTTGATTAGGGAGATGAGGTGGATCATAAAAAGTCAAAGCTGAGCAAATGAACTTTGCATTCCCATATCTACTTGGGATAAAGAGCAATATTTGAAGCTATTTTTCATATTATTTGATGTTTGCTTCTGCTGTGTGTCAGGCTCTCTCATTCTGTCCCCTCATTCATAGAGATTATTTAAAAATATTTTGAATATTTCAGCTTCCTATATAAAACAACGATGCAAAAGAATATGATATAAATGGATGTGCATCAACGTATCTTCTTGCATCCTCAGTCAAAGGGCAGCAGAACTTGTCACATTCATGTCTCTCTCACCCTAAGATTGTGTGAATCAACAGTCTTAGGGTATGTTTACACTGGAGCTTGAGTGTAATTTCCAGTTTGCGTGAAATACCTGCGCTAGCTCTGATTGAAATAGCACGCAAAAAATAGCAGTGTAGTTGCGGCTGCATGGGTGGCAAGATGGGTCGGTCACCCCGAATAAAATCCTGTCTGAAACCCAAGATACAGACTTGGGGGCAGCTAGTCCATGCAGCCGTAAACACAGTATTATTTTTAGTCCGTTAGCATGATCAGAGCTAGTTCAGGTATGTCTACCTGAGCTGGAAAATACACCTCCAGTTCCAATGTAGACATATCCTTCAGGCAAGAGATACCAAAGAGCTCACAGAGCATAAAAAATGTTCATCTTGTAGGAACATAGTATTTAAATACCCAACAAAACCAACTATATATTATTTTATATCTACTTTTGCAGCTGTAATGTAAAAAGGCTCCAGAGTTTCATGGTGAACTGACGTCCACTCCTAGCAGCTCAGAACAGAAAATTACCATGAATAATTAACCATGTTATTGTTGCCTGTTCGCTCATCTCATTATACTAGATATGACAGAGTGCTGGCTGAGCCCTGGGGGTTAAGTCAGCCAGCTGCCACCAGAGCCCTAATTAAGAGGGGAGTGGAGCCAGCTAGAAGAGCATGCAGGGTCGGGGCTAGCAAGGAGAGGCTGGTAGGCTCACTCAGCCAAGCCCTATAAAGGCTCAGGGGACACGGCGGCAGGGGGAGCCACAAGGGAAAAGGCGAGTGCTCAGCCTGCAAGGGCAAAGCCGCAGCTGGAGGCGAGCTGCCCTGATTAGGTGGCTGAGGCTATGTGGCCCTAACCTGGGACTGTTGCTGTATATAGTTGGGGATGGGGAAGCCTGTAAATAAAGAGCACAGGTGGGAGCACGAAGCTGACAAGGTTTGTGGGCGCAGAGGTTCTGACCAGCAGGGGGGTCTGTGCAGACCTGCTACACTGGACAATAAGGGCTCTACATGGGATTTTGTGTAAGTGTACATCTCTTTTTAGTCCTACGAATTTTCTGCAAGGTGTGTTTAATACATCAGCTGTACTCAGAAGAACATAAGAATGGTCATGCTGAGTCAGCCAATGGTCCATCTAGCCCAGTGTCTTGTCTTCCAACAGTGGCCAGTGCCAGATGCTTCAGAGGAAAAGAACAGAACAAGGCAATTATTGAGTGATCCATCCCCTGTCATCCAGTCCCAGCATCTGGCAGTAACAGAATTAGAATCACCCAGAGCATGGGTTGGCATACCTGACCATCTTGGCTAATAGCCATTGATGGACCTATCCTCCATGAACTTATCTAATTATTTTTTGTTACACTTTTTTGTTATACTTTGGACCTTCACAACATCCCCTGGCAATGAGTTCCACAGGTTGACTATGACAAATGCGGGCATGGGGATTCCACTTAAAGTACATGAAGGAACTGTGTAGGTCTAAATGCAGCTGAATACCCATACTTATAATTCAACAACAGAGAAACAGTTTCCATGACCACCTAGAACCTAGGGACTAAGTTAATTTCATAGGACAGGATTGGAGAACTGCTGAATCAAAATGCACCAATGCCAACGGTCCTTAGGCCAGTTGTGATCCCTGAAAAATTACTCACTCCTCTTCCTGTGTGTCAGATACCACTTGCACACATTTAGATAATGGGCACTTTAGTTCTTGAATGAGATAATTAAGAAAGCAGATCACTAAGCACTATCAGCTCTTCAGTGACAGTACCATTTTGATGACAATTTTACAAAAACGACAAGTATGCGGCATGGTGCTGGACACAATCAAGTAGCCTGTGATACCGGAATATGGAGATTAGTGTAGGACCTCAGAACAAATGGAGACAGTTTTCAACAAAAAAATAGATCTGGTGCAGAGAGAGCCACAAATCTGAAAGATCTGAATGCGTGATATAGATAAGAAACTTGATTTTGTCCAATTAATTACAGTGGAGTGTCTGAAACTATGTCCCACAGTTCCCCCACTAACATACAGAGACAGTCATGTCCCTCTTGATGGTAAATGCTTTAAACAGAGGGTGGTATAATTTGCTATATAGTTAGTAAAAACGTACCAGTAATAAATTGAGCGCATGTGAGAATTCCCTACTTTATTTTCTATTTACCATACTTAATCCACTAAACACCAGATCTTGCAAACATTTTCCCACATACTCAACTTTAAGAACTCCTGTTGAGTAAAGTTAATCATGTGTGTAAGTGTTTGCAAGATCAGGGTCTTAACTGTCATGACTGGTAAAAAATAAAGATATGCTGACAACTGTAGCTGTTGGTCATACAAGCCATCAAGATGAGTCTGATGATAAAGAGACCGTAAACAGCCATTTTATTTCCAGATATACTGCTAAATTACTCCTCCTAAATCACTTCTGGCAATTCCTCTGACCTACAGCTAAGAAGGAAGTGAAGAACAGGATTTATATAGTCCCAAATTCCTAAAAGAAAAAGCAAAGGCACCACAAAATACTGCATTTTCTATGCCGGGATAGGTGATTTTTATATGAAGAGCCAAAGAATCCCAGGTTCTTGTCTGCACTCTTCTACTTATATAGGAAATACACCAGAAAGCAAATAGCAGTCACTGTTGCATTTCTACAAAGCCACACTTTCTGCAAGCCAGACTTGGTCAAAAGAACTGCAAAAGAGCTCTTATCTTCCAATAAAAAAACCTGTCAAACATTTCAATAATGTTTGGATTAAACTTTAAAAAAAATTAAATTTGGGAACATTTTTGAAAAAAATAAAAAATAAAAATGGGTCTGTTCTGAACTCTTCGAAAGAAAACTGTGAAATTTTAATTTTTCTCCCCAACAGTTGTTTTTTAGTTTTCGGTCATCTCTACTGCAAAGTTTTTTCATTTAAATTTGCTGTCAGCACCTCTGCAAGAATCACTACTTTGTAGGAGTACAGTCGGGTAGCACAAATTAAACAGTCCTTCATGCTCCAGTGAAAATGAGGGAAAGCAAATACTATTGGGAGGGGCTAGAATCTGGGAAGGGAAAGAGAGAAGAGATGGGTAAGAAGGTCCACTTTAATTCTGACAGTTTATATTTATGAGTAAAGCTCATATAAATGATTTTGTGCAAAGATTACCTGGTGTTTTGGCTTTTGATTGATTACAGCTACTGGTATTGATTACAGTTGCTGTCAGATATTCAAGCTACTCTCGCCTCAACATTTATCCTAGAGATTCAGACTACAAAGTTTGGACTGGGATCTGAACATCCCCAGAGTTTGAGGATGTTTGGATCCAGACTTATTCCAAATGTATCTTGCAGGCAGCTAGAATCTTCTTATCAATGATGAAAAAATATGAATTAAGTGACATAGTTAAGAGAAAATGTTTTCTCAGAAGAGGTAGCACTTGGTGTTGCTCTAAAGCTGAGTGAATAGTATCACAAATAATTTATTCAAATGTTTTAGCTTCTTTTTCTGCTCATGGATTATCTGCAAGAAAATTGTGATTATTTTGAAAGTATACATTATTCAAATGTATTTGACATTTTTCCTTTTCATTCTAAGGATTAATCACAAAGAATCTGTTGCAAGCATTTGATGTTAATTATTTAATATGCGAACTGCTGTATTTTGTTACCATTGGTCAGATAAGTTGCATGTTATTGTTTCTGTTCCCAAATTGCACAAGATGCAAGCATTTATAGTGTAAATACTTATGCTCACATATTTAAAATTCAGTTTAAACAAATATTAGCACTTGTGTGCAAACTTGCTCTCCAAATTTGTGCCAATAAATCACGATTGTTGGAATGTTCACAGAAAGTAAATGCAAAAGGGGTGCTGGAACGGGAATCTGAAAATTCAATTTGATATTGATGGACATTATTTTACAGTATTCATCTAATGCTAATGCTGACATAGATAGTGATGAGGTTAGTTAAGAAATCAAGAAGCCACTTCAACCAACTGACAAGGGATCCCCTATTGGTTCAAATCCTGACGTGTACAGTGACCAAAAGAAATCAGATGGCTATTTGGTGGCATCACTCCAGTCCTTAAGGAACACGCTTCCAGTTCACAAACAGCACTGCTATTAGCAAAAGACCCCCTTTTGGCAGATCCAGCAAGAGTCTGAAATACAGAAAGTGAATGGACATAGAGACTGAACTAACCTCACCTCTGCTCCTTTGTCTCCATTATGAGCTAGGGGGTGTGATTCCCAACTCATGTACACATGCTCGTGCCACTGTGGCTATGCTACTATTTATACTCACACTACAGCTCAGCGAGCTTGTGTAAGTATGCGTTCACAAGCTGAGAATCTCATGCCTAGCTCATATTGTACACATAGCTTGAGGATACATCTACAGTGGAGCTGGAAGGTGTAAATTTCAGCTTGAGGACTCAAACCCACGCTAGCTTTTACTGAGCTAGCGTGCTAACAAACAGAAATGTAGCCAAGGCAGTGAGAGGGGCAGGAAGGACTAGCTAGTAGCCCTTCCGGCTCTTGGGCAACCATAGATACACTTCTATTTTGAATGCACTAGCTCAGTCAGAGCTAGCACGGTTATGCCTCCTCAAGCAGGAATTTACACCTTCCAGCTCTAGTGCAGACATACCCATGAAGTAGTTCTCCCAGGTCAGAACTGAGCCACTGTGGTAGAGCATTGTAGGTGAAGCTTGCCTACGCTATACCTGTTCTGAGGATAAACAAAGGACGTCAGTTTCTAGGAATGTCAGTCTATAACTTCCAGAAACATTAAAAATTCACTTGCAACACTTAATTCCTTAACATGTACCCCATGACGCCGTAGTGCCACTTAACTGCAGTTACTCTTCTGAGTGGAATATGAGTGAATAGAAGTCTGGGTCAGGCATCAATCATAATATTGCCAAACTTGTAAACAAAACAAATTAAAAAACCTGCAACCACAAGTCTTAAGTTAATGAGGAGGAAACATAACCCTAAGTGTATTTGCAGAGAAGTAACAATAATGGCTGAACAAAGGATAGTAGAGACTAGGGCTATATCTTCACTCTCAAAAAGGATGTATTTTTACTGTGGGTTAACCAACATGTGTTGGCTATCCCACTGTAAAAAAACAGTGGTTGCAAGGCACTGTAGTTCTATTGTGAGGTAAACGAGGCCATGGATAGGGAGGAGTATGGTGCTGAACTCACCTACCTACCAGACAGTAAACAATACAAGTGTCTTGTCTCCACTTAGGACTTTCCAGCTACCTCACTGTAAGAAAAAAAATACCACATTTGTGTCAATGAAGACAAAGCCCACAACAAGAGAGGTTACACTGGGGAGCAGTGTTCCTGACATTTCTGTTAGTGAAAACAAGGCTCAAATGATCAAACATGCTTTACACCTAGAATAATTATATTCTGCTGCCAGGGGGGAGTTAAAATGGTTACTCACCTATCGCCACGACTGTATTCTAAGTTCCCACAATAAATCAATATTCTCTATTCCTTAAATAGAGGCGTATCATATATATATAAAACTAAGGAGAGTTACCATCAAGAAACCACTGGCTTCACAACTCATTTCAGCACCTAGTACTTTTTCCCCCTAATGTCTTGCCTTCAATTTTCTTTTCACTTATAAATTATTTGCCAGAAGCTGGGATTGGATGACAGGAGATGGATCATTCAATAACTGCCCTATTCTGTTCATTCCTGCTGAAGCATTTGGTACCAGCCACTGTCAGAAGACAGGATACTGGGCTAGATGAACCACTGATCTGATCCAGTATGGCCATTCTTATGTTATCTATTAATCCTAACTGAGCCATCTCTAGGCTCATGGGTCTGAATAGAGGAAAGCTGGTAACAGACCCAGCTCTACCCTACAGAGAGAAGAGGTGGTTGCTATGAATGACCAGGTAATAAGGACTGTAAAAAGTTTAGCAATGGATTACTGTGCCAGTGACTGAGGGTTGGGAAGGTTATTGCCTAGACCAGCAATAGCTTTAGAGCACTGTTTCTTAAACTGAGAACCTGGCCTTCATGGGGAGGCTGCATTCTCTTTCTTGTGAGTCCCAAACAAACCCAAGGAAAATTAGAACAAAATATTTCTCTCTCATAGACTAAAGATTTGATTAAACTAAAGCCTCATATTAAATCTTACTAATACTAAATACTCAGCGGAAGATTCCTCTTGTACTGAGCCCTAATTGAAAATCACCCAACAAGAGAGCAAAATTAACAGTCTGCTCTTTTGCTGCTGAGAATCACTTCCAGAGTGAAGATGAAGACCTCTGCTCCCAGCATTCTGCCTCTCCTCACCCTCTGAATGAAATCTTGGCCACTGAAAGCAATTAGATATTTGTCATTTACTTCAATGAGGCCCGGATTTCACTCTCCATTTTTGAAAATGCTCGTTTGCATTAGGACTGAGAAGCTTTTAAGGATATTTTCAAAAGTGCAGTTGGGATATATGAAAACAAATCCCATTAAACTCTCCCCCTCTGTATCTGGGACAGCAATTTTACTACAGCCGACAAGGTGGGAAAACCTTACTCTACAGACCAGGGCACTTGAGGGAAGGTGTTTTCACAGTTCTAGAAAGTTCCTCCACCATTCTACAGTAGGCATGACAAATACTGCAAAATTTATTATTCTTTCCTTTTTCTTCCCTGTCCCTTCCTCATTTAGTTAATCTCCTCAGGCTTTTTTTTTATTTTTTGTTTACTGTTTTCCATTTCTCTTCTCCTTATTCCCATTTTGTTCTACTGTGGCTTCCCACGTTTTTCTTTTCTTTCCTTTTTTTTTCTCTCCATCCCATTACTACTGTCTAAAAGCCAGGCCTTCCTTGCTCCCTAGAAAGGAGTCACATCAATTTAGGAAAAGCAGAGAACAATGTAAAAATCATGAAATTCATTATCTTATTGTACCCTTTTTCTCCTTATGTGTTAAGCATGATGACAAAACAGAATCCCAGATATGAAAGCTCTCACAACAATTACTCTTACTACATTTTCAATACAATAAACCTTTTGGCACTCTTCTTGGCATCCATTCATTGCGCAGCATCCCAAATGTCAAAATGTGTTTCATGTGCTAATACAGAAATAATCCTGTTGCAGTTGCATTATAACGGTAATCCTTACAGTGCAAATGCAGCACACTTCTTACAAGGTGGGTGGGCTGAACGTGTGTGCACATGTCATCTCACTCTTCCCTGATAAATCAACACTGAAGCAAACTCTCTGACATCTATGGTGATCATGTAGGATTTTCTGATGTTACAGCTCCACTTATCAGTGATCCTGGTATCTCTGTGCCGTTCTACCCAGAGCCCTGCAAATCCACGGATATCTGCAGACCATTTTTCTGGATTGGATGCAGATACAAATTTTGTATCCGCACAGGGCTCTACTTCCATCTCCAGTGACTTTTTCAGCCTAATGATAGTATGATTATTGGTTATATTTTGTAATGAAGTAGAGGTGGATTATCCCAAAGGGTTTGCTTTCTAACTGTAAAGTTAATGCACTCCAATCTGTGCCAAGATGTATCATGATGCAAATGTCATCATGTTGCAATACAAAGCTTGCACTCTGGAAGTCCATCCACAAAGGGTGGATGGCAGGAGAGTAATAACCATGGGAGGAAGCACCCATGGACAAGCTTCTAAAGGAAAGAGGGTTTCCTCAAATGTTTGGCCCTTTTCTGCAACTCATACTACTAGCAGCCTGCATTCTACAACCTTTTCAAGGTTTGATCTGACTCTTGCAGTTTGGATCTCCATGGACAGACTGAGGACCGACCCTTGAATATTGTTGGGAGATTTAAGTTCATGATTTGTAATCAGCTGCCTCCCTTTCTTTTTAAACATAAAAACAATTTTTGTGAAGATTGTGTGGGAATGCCCCCATTATTTTCTTTGGGTTCATATTATTATTGCAATATTATATTATAAAGTGACTCACTGTAATTCTCTGAAACAGTGGGTTTGGGACATCAGTGGGTAAAAGACTAGGCTAATCTCTGTTACAAGTCTGCTGTTGCCACTGCCATTACTATGTGTTTGATCTCTCTGTCTGTATCATTTTATCATTATCGTTTGAGGTGATTGTATAGGTTCTTGGCACAGAGATTCTCAGTTTCATCTCATCTTGTTTTGAGATTGTATCCCCCCCCCACACACACACAAGCATATAATAAGTATTTCTAAGTACATACGTTTTATGTATTGCTTCCAGCCTGACTATGATTAGCAGAAAGGAGTGTTGGCTCATCCTATTTATAAAATACCGTTTATATTGGTAAGTGGGAGGACATAGGAAGAGACATGCTGTTGAAGTAAGTTACATAACAGAATTCTGTACATTATAAACCCTTTCTAACGCTTTCCCCAGCCATTTGCTACTGCTCCTGTGTGTTACTTTCTCATCATCACTGATATGACTAAGTGTGTAGGGTCCAGGTCAATAATGCAGTACATGCAACTGGGGTTAAAATTAACTTATCCATAAAATGGGATCTTGACAACAGTGTGGATTTGGGAGAGAGAATTTCCTTTTACTCATCTCTTTGTAAGTTCTACTTTACAAGACCTAAACAAAGACCACAAAACTAATACAAAAATCACTGGTGAGGTAAAAGCATTGGTGATGGAGTTGGACTTTGATCACATATATGTTGTAGAAGAAACGTGATCAAAACAACAATTTGATAAGGTATTATCCAAAACGTAGAGCAAACGGCTAGAAATGTATCCACATTGATTAATTATGATGTTATAAAAACATATTCTGAGAGGTAAGTAAAATCTCAAAAGCTTCAGTAACCCTATGCCTGAAACTAGTAAGGATGTTGAATTTGGCAAGCCAAGCAAGCCCTGTTTTAAACAGTGAGGTTGTATGTTACAGGATATTGCCAGTCTGTCAGAAGGGGAATAGTGTGTGTTGGAGAGAGGCAGAGAGAAAACGTCCTTTGATTCCAAGTATGAAGAGAACCTATCCACCCTCCCCCTCGCTGAATATTTCACCTACACATTGGATCAGAACTGACACGGATGATAACAAAGATTGCCTTATACCTTACACTTTTATACTATTTTTCTTACCATAACTAAAAGAATTTAAAGATGATTGCACGTAATAAAGCGAAAGGTGCTGGTTGAGGACAGATGCACCAGGAACATGAGTCACCTGTTTTGTGCACATTCTTTAAAAGTCAGATTAATAAATTGTGTTTCTATCTGTTCAACAACAAAAGATAGTTAAACTTTTTGCCACTTTCTAGTACTGGACAAAAAGATGTCACTTTTTCAGTGGGGCCAGATTTTTATTAGTTTGTTAATTATTAAAATCCAAGGGGATATTGCCAGCAAAGAAAAGAAAAAGCTTCTCATTTCCTGGTAGGATAATGGGAGTACAGCAGCGGACGTGTTGATTTTGAGATCACAGCAAGCTGTGCTTTATTCAGAATTTTGCCCATAGCACTTGAAACATGTTCTGTAACCACATGGAAACCATGGCATTGGAGGAAGATTGTAGGAGGGAGATTGTATGGTATAACAACAAAAATCAGCAGAAAACAGAAAATAAATTTCATATCACATAAAGGAGATATGACACAACCGTGCTTTTTAAAAGCTTGCTACTTATAAAAAAAGAAACACGGATAATAAAAACCATTCCTTTTCTTGGAAGAGAAGGAGCATGAGCAATGGTAGGTTGATGGGAGGGAGTGCGTGGGCCGTGGGACTAATGTGAGGCAAAGTGCATTGGAGAGAAAAAAAAATCCCACATAACGAAAAAGGGGAGATGGTTTTAAGTTACCAGGCCCATTTTTCTCTCAAAGATAAAGTTGAGGCCAACTAGATGTCACACAGGAGTTCATACAAAGTGGGGGTGGGGGGAAATGAGGGGAGAGAAGAGACAAACAGAAGGGAATGTAAAAAGTCCCTGAAACATTACTGCTGTCTCTTTTATATCCACCACATTCTATACTTTACTGTTAGAAAAGATAAGACTGGGAATGAAGAAAGGTTCAGCTGTAGGGTATTAGTAATGGGATTTAGGGTCTGATCTGAAGCCCACTGAATTCAATAAAAGAATCTCCATTGACTTGAATGGATTTTAGATCATTCCCATAAAGTCTTTTATTTATGTACAGATTTAGCTTGAGTCAACAGTGACCAAAGGGAAGCAACTTGTTATTATATATACACCATTGCTAAGTAGCCTATGTGAAATGTTTAGGGGCTTTAGTGCAGTCCCTAGCAGACATATTCACAAAATCCCCACTATAGATTCATAGATTCCAAGGCCAGAAGGGACCACAGTGATCATCTAGTTTGGTCTCCTGTATCATACAGGCCATGGAACTTCCTCAAAATAATTCCTAGAGCATATCTTTTAGACAAATATCCAATCCTGATTTAAAAATTGTCAGTGATGGAGAATCTACCATGACCCTTGGTAAATTGTTCTAATGGTTAATTACTCTGTTAAAGATTACCCCTTTTTTCCATCAAAACTGTTGGGTTAGCAGACTCTTTGACTTAAAGGTCAGAAGGGACCACAGTGATCACCTAGTCTGAACTCTTGCACATTGCAAGCCACAGAACCTCACCCACCCACTGATCAGGGAAGCCAAGGAATGAACACACACAGAAAACAAATTATCCTCTAACCCCCAGAGGTGGTCTCCTTTAGGGCAAGGTTGAGTCATATTAGTGGAGCAGTGTAAAGAAACTTGCACTGCCATTGGCTGGGCTGGACTGCTTGTTATGTGAAGAGGACATCAGTTCTCAGAGAGAGCACTTGGATGCTTTTCATGAAAATTCACATTAAAAAAATATCATAGAGGTATGTTTCACACATTCAGACCCTAGCAACGGTGTGGTGTGCTCTCATACAATAGTCAGTCTAGTATACTCTAAGAAAATTATTTTATTTACCATTATTTCATATAGAAAAGTAGATGTAAAAATAATTTTTCCTTATTTTTCCATGTTAGTGACTTACGCCCTGCTTCATCAAAGCCCTTAAGTTTATGATGTCAATGGGACTTAAATATGCTTAAAATTAAGCATGTGCTTACGTGCTTTCCTGAATAGAAAGGGACTTAAGAAGCACTTATTTAAAGTTAAGCATACATTTATATGCTTTGCTAAACTGAGGCCATAATGACAACAAAGAGATCTGAATTTGTCCTCTTGTCTATTCATTACTAATGTCAAGAGTACAACATTGTGAACAATGATCAAACACCTTTCCCTACAGCTTATGTCTCAAATGAGGTATCTGAGACTAGTGAAGGAGTGGAGGACAAGGAATAAGAGGAAATTGAGAAAGATCCTTTTGTCACTAATCAAAGACAACAGAGGAGACAAAAATTTTAAAAAATTAAAAGCTGTAGCCCTAGGCATCTTGTACTAATTTTAGGTTATTTTTTTGGTTCAGTGAGTTATGATTCACTATTACAGCTGTGAGTTTCTGAAGAGAACAGGCAGAAACAATTGTTGGCCTCACTTTCAGGCAAATAAGACTCTAAGTACACCATTCTCTTCTATGAAACTGCATTTTTTTTTCCAGAGATGTATGTCAATTCACCATTATGGAATTTTCCATTTCTAGCAATTTTCTTGTGACTCCCATGACATTAGGAGCTTTTCTTAGAGCCCCAGATCCTGAATTCATTTGATCTCAGCTTTCATTTTTAAAAGAGTAAGTTTCTAGCTCTCTTGATTGTAAAGAAAAGCTTGAATATGTGAACCCTAAAAGCTGCAAAACTGGAAGGTAACTAAAATGAACCCCAAAATTTTTATTTTTAAAGTCTCCAAAGCTGAAAATTAAAAAATCTCAACATGTTTTAAAGCCGATCAGATATTTTTTTGGGGCTAGACTCATGATTCTTTCATGCTTGGGTTGGTGGTACTGAAGTCCAATGAGGCCCTGAATAAGAGAAAGGGCATAAACTGCATGAAGTGATTACAGGCTTTGGCTCTAAATGTTCACAACTAACCACTACATTGTACCACCCAGGAGTCGCACCGGGTATAGCCAAGGGGGATTTGTGACTGTGTCCAAATTGCTCATAGAACATCCTTCTTATCCAGAAGGAGAGTAATTTACTGCAGTTGTGAAGAGGGTGCAGATTACTTTCCCCAGTCTGTCCAGCTGAGAGAGCTAGAGTAGGGGGCAAAGCCTTCCTGCTCCCTGCCCCTTTTGCCCCGGGACCAGTCACTTTTTGTGCGGGAGCAGGAGCCATGCTCTGAACAGAGCTTGGACTCAAGAACCTTACTTCTTCACCCCCATTCCCCTGAACTGTTACATGACAAATAGCTACAATCTAGTACTCAATGAATTCAATTAAAAATATAGTTACCTGGACAATATCACAGCGGCACCCAAATACTCTCACAGACAGACAGACATCAACTGATCAATCTTGAGGTTGCTAGACAGCCAAAAACACTAGTGAAAACTATGCTTTGTTGATTCATGGCCTCTTATAGGACCTGTTGGAGGTCCAGTGCAATTTGAGTTTCCTGACCACTGTCCTACAGGCCTAGCATAGCTTCAGTTGGTTGCTTGGCGATTCTGACCCTGTAGCATGACATCTTCCAGTGGCAGAGATGAATAGGACTACTGAGTGACCTTGCAGATGTCTCAGTTTCTGCATACCACAGCACATAAGACAAAATACACATCATGTATGCTTGCAGCTGCACATAGGTAACAGCATAGGGAACAACGTCTCGAACATCCTTGAACGTCTCGGGGTACACTTTTTCTGCCACTTTTTTTTACACCACCCCTCCTATCATCAGATGTTGTTTTGATGACCCCAATTATCATGGTGAGAATGGAATGTAGTTAAGTGAGAAAACCCAGTGTAGGTAATTAGCATATATGATAATGAGTAGAGAGGTAATTAGGTAAAAGTTGTTTATGGAAGGGTATAAGTTACCACTTGGACAAAGGGGGGCGCTCCATCAACACTTGACTCCGCGGGAGGTGCTGTCGGTCGGACCAGAGGCCACTGACTCCCTGGTAGGGCCCCTGAAGAAAGCCGTTCCTGTATACAGCCTTCTGAGTGACTGCTTAGCTCTCCATGTTTAGTGAGTCTGATATATTGTAGTTAATTTTAAGCTTTGGATTCAACTAGTATATCTATAGAAAACCTCGCACATTAAACCTTATTGATCTGTAAATCGGGCATACCATGTCTCTCTGGTATTCGTACTGATCACTAAGCTTCCAGTATCAACAGGCCCACAGAACAAAACTGACAGTTAACAAACTAGGTCCTAATTGTAGTTTTGCCATCCATTTACTTGGGGGGGGATAGCAATAGATTTCTGTTTTTTTTCTAATATGTACTTTGTTCTCTCTTTGCTCCTCACTCCTTCCATTTCCATCATTTTGGTGGCAGGACTGACTTCAGTGGGACTATTCGTATGCTTATTAAGCAGGTGCTTAAGTGCTTTGCTGGATCAGGGCCAGAGGGCTCAGTGTTTTATTAAGCCCAATTAAGTGTAATATTAAGCCCAATAAGATTAAGAACCACAAGAGCAACTGGAATCCATTTAGATTAGGCCAAGGAGCCCCAGGCTGGAACATGGCTTTGCTGTCACAAGTTAAAAAGATGTTCAGTAACAAATTATGCTAATGAGGGCTTCTGAAACCTGAATACAAGGCCACAGAGAGAAAGGGAACAGTATCTAGGGCTCCAGGGGAGAAGAAGCCACAGGACAGGGAATAAAAGACACTGATCCTGAATGCTGCCGAATTGCCCTACCTACACTAGGAAAATGTTGAATAATTGTCCAGTATTACTAACAACAGTTCTGCTCCACTGCTATTAGCAATGTTGGGAGCCCTAAATGCTAAATTAGCATCTGGCAGATATTCCTCCTTCCCTGGAAATAATAATTCATTAGAAACTCTTTTCACCTAATACAAATCCAGGGAAAAGCTACACTAGAGTTTTCTGGCTACTCCCACCAGATTGCAGTTACTCCCTTCAACTGGACACATTTAATTTAATCTAACATAATCTGGTCTACCCTCTTCTGATAGGTGATTGTCATCTTGGTATCTCAGCGCCTCCCAAAATCATGAAGTATACATATGCTTTCAGCCTTCTTATTGGATCTTTTGGCTCACTCTCGTCTGAGTTGTTGCTTGGGTACTGTTCCTTTCTGCCTCATTTCACTTTCATAGCACTGCATGCAATCAGTAACATGTTCCCTCAATTTCCACAATAATAACATTTTTCAAATAGTTAATTTGCATTATTATGGATTTTTACATTGAGTTCCAGCTGGTAAAATATTTTACAAAATGTTATGGTGTTCTCAAAAAGAATCTTCACACTGAATGTTGGAAACATTAGACAGCTCTAGTTAGATAAAACAATCTGATTTTCAATTAGTTTTGCCACTGATTTCAATGGCAGAAGGAATGGGCTCTTGTCTTTTCATTGGTGTTTTGTGTTCTGACCCAACACAAATGTAGATAAACTAAATACAGGTTATACTGTTTGGATTTTTACATTATAAATTGAATGTTTTCTTTGGTCTTAGAAACACAATCTATTTTGAGTGCTATTGTTAACTCGAAAAACACATTCCAAGCAACTTAACCTATCTCCTAAGTTGTTTCATCTATCAAAGCTCCAATCACAGGCTACTACCTGCTCCAGTCTATTGACACTTTGCTTCTCTATTATCTGAAACTTCCTGGGGACAATAGACTTTGTGAAAAAACCTACAAATATAAAACAATGATGATTTTGGATTCTCTGTGTCACTTGGTAATTTTTTTATCAAAGTCTTTTTTAAGCAATTCTCAGCCTTCATTTTTTGGTCATAGATCCTCAATTAAAAAATAATGTAATTTTGGTTGAAGATATAGACTTCTCTATTTTCCGATGCTTACTGATCAGGACTTAATGTCAAAACCCTCTTTGAGGATTTACAATGACTGGTTTAAGGCTAATTTGACATGCCTCACACATGTTAAATTTTACTCACACTTACACAAGTACATACACAGTTGAGTAAGGCTTATAGAATATGGCACTTAAGGTTCTAATTCAGCAAGGTGTTTAAAGAATGTATGTAATTTTGAGCATGTGAGCAGTCTCATGGAAATCAATGAGTTTAGGTGTTTTGTTGGTTTGAATCCTAAATACTAGAGCCCCAATTCAGAAAAGCACTTAAGAATGTGCTAAATCCATTCCAATTCAGGAAATCATTTATGAGGACTTAATTGGGACTTAAGCACACTTGTTTGAGTGCTTTCCTTACTTGGGGCCCAGAAAGTGGAAATAGGAGACAGGAATAGAAACGTATTTCTTTGAGGATCATTCTGATAATGTCTTACTTGAGGGTGGTGAGTTCTGTAAGTGATGGCTGGGTGGCCTTGAGATAGCTCTCCCTTCGTGCTGCAATCTTTGGTGATGGCTTCGGGCTGGTGTCCGAGTCCCCGCTATCATCATCCCCCATTGCTTTAATGTAACTGCCACTGCGCATCCGCCGACAAGGAATTTCATCATCTTTGCCTCGTGGAGTGTACCCAGTCCATTCATCTTGGGGAACCTAAAGAAATAAACACAATTCACATATTCAATATACCTTCTTCTTTAGCAATGGTAAGATTAGAAAACAGTAAGCTACAGATGAGCTTTCATTCAAAGGATATATGACTCTGATCTTGGTTTTCTAAGTAAAGCCCAGTTACTCCAATCCAGTTAATATATTTGTAGGGAAGAGAAGGAACAACCCTTCATATGGTATGAAAGGGACATATTTAGATCCTTGAAACAGAATATCTTCAAATTGTGTGTGCACATATGTGTGTGTGTGTGTGTGTGTGTGTGTGTTCTGATCTGAACCCTGCCCTAGGGTTTTGATTCACGATATATTCCACACCAGAAAGATTTATTCTTCATTTCCAGTTTAGATGCATGTTAAATGTAATGAAGCTGCATATATAACTGTGTGACTTTAACGGTGTTTTCTATGTATTGCACCTTTAAAGGTTAAGTGAACCCAATAGCCTGTTGGCAGGGATGCTCCCTCTGAGTTTCAGAAGTTCAAAATGGCTGCTGCTACAGAATCACATCCATCCACCCCCCTCTCTCTCTCATGGTGACTTTATATTTGTTCTTTCTCCTTGTTATTTCCTTTAATATTTAAAATAAAAGTTATCCAAACATTGTATTTGCTTATTGTTTATGGAAAATCATAATCAGAATGTGTTTTCAGAAGATTTTGGCATACTGTAGTGGAAATTCCATGAGAACAGCAGCCTTGTCCATGCCCTGCCTCCCATTTCCTACTGTCTTTGGGGTAACAGGCCATCATTTTGTTTTGTGAAGTTGAGAAAACACTTGTCAGCCTGAATAACAGTAGAAATGAGAGCAGATGTGAAGTGGAATAGGGTTACTGAAGGAGAGGTCCTGAAGTCAGATCTTTTATTGTAGCACCCCAATCTTTCCAGACTGGAGTAATTTGAATAGAAACTCCAAAATCACAAAAGCAAGTAGACAACATTTTAAAGAAATAAAGTAACTGTAATCTTTAGTTTTCCCACCTATTCTTTTCTCCTTCCCTTTATTGACATCAACACAGAAAGGCAAATTATATTGCTCACACATGGCCATTATATGTTATACCAAATGGACACCATCAAATTTTATGGGTCAAAATTTGAACTATAACATCTGAATATTAGTGTTCCTCTAACAGGGATTACAATCTGTAGTCCCTCTTCATGTGGAAATTGGTCCTATGTCAATTCTTCAATGTGATCCCACAACACACAACTTTCAGAGCAGCCTATTGACTGTGCATTATTTCCCCTTACAGCACTCATGCAGTGCTTTGTTTAAGCTTTTCATAATGAAAAATCAAACCTTTACTTAGTTGTTTGTTAACTGTAAATTAATGCTTGGTTGCTGACTCCCCACCACCACAAACATGATTCCTGAAGGCAGCCATAAAGGTCAGACTTCATGGCATACAAACTCTGGCAATGTTGCTTTCATGTATAACTCAACAAAACACGACACCAGACAAAGAAAAAAGTTTTCCACAGTCCTCAAATGATTATAATTAGCCACCCACGCTACTTGCAAACTACCTTAGTGTGGTTTTTGGTTCCTTTTTTTCTTTTCCTGTCACATCCAGGTCTTCATCAAATCCTGAATCCTTTCTTTACAATATTTCCAAAATTCCTTCCTTCTTCTCTCCCTATTGCCATGCCAGTATTTCATAGCTTTATGCTGAGTATTGCAACCTCTTTCTTTTTGACTTCCTCCTTTCTCATCTTTTCTTCCTCCAGTTCATCATCCTTCTCCGCTACTACCCATGTCACTGCCTTTCTGGAATTTCTGCACTGGCTTCTATTTCTCTTCCAAAGTACTTCATGGGTGCAAATCGTGAGAAGTCAATGAGAGCTTTGTCATTGATTTCAGTGGAGTCAGGATTTCACCCCAGACTCTCATCTACTCTTGCCTATATCTCTGCTATAATTTCTTTTTTCCAATCCAGCTTCTTTCTTGACTGCTCCTTACTCCTTTGCACACTTCTTTTGTCATGTCTTCTTTTAAACCAATCTATACACTTGAAATAATTCCCAGTTAGCGTCCTGAAAACTCTAGTTCTGTGAAGCATTACAGTTAGAACGCACATTCAGCACACTGAGTTTATTTTGTATTGTCTTGCACTCTATTGTACCTATTTATGCCTCTCAAATTTAAGATCTTCATAGAAGAGACATATTCTGGGTTGGGCCTAGTTCACCTACTAAACAATCCCACATGCATTTACATTGCTATGAAAAAACCCCCACACATTTAAATAAATGTCTCTTCAACCCCTCTCCTTCTGACTAACTGGTGGGGGAACATGAGAGGAAGAGACCCTTTCAGCAGGAACTAACAGATAAAGGAAGGGTGGCCAGCTGAGATCAGGAGTTAAGAAACTGAACAAGAACTAGACATTAGGCCCAAATCCAGTTTTCATTTCACATTAACATCACAGGGACTGATTTAGATCCGATGCTCTGAACATCATACACCTAACCCCAATTGGGGATGGAGTTCTAGTTCAAGCCCATTTCTTGTGTGTGTATATTTATATATGTAGATATCTTTTGACATTGGCTTTGACTTTGGATTCACAGCCTACAGAAATGTGGAGTATTTTACACTTTCCCCCCAATACACTTGTGACACACAAAAGAAATATTCTCTTTTTGAGCTTAGACTCTTACACTATTTCTAGGACTGTTTCTACATTTGTAGGATAAATAAAATAACATGCATGCAGGCTGTACTATCAGCATTTCTCAAATACATTTAGAAGGAAGCAAAATCACTCTCCTCCCCTACCTACTTCCTGTGTTGGGAGTAAAGAGTTGACTTTCCAAATTGTTCAAAAAGAAGTTGACACAAGATTAGTAAAATCAGGACTTGCTGACATTGTTAATGAAAAGTTGGGACACCTCGCAAGAAACAAGTAAGAAAAGCTCAAGAAAAATAGATTTTTAGTCATCCTTAGAATAGAGATTATCCAAAGTCTCATTATGTACAGTGCATCTAAATGCTCTGAGGGAACAGGTACCTCATACATTTCTTCTGTTTAATTTCCATTCATTATGTTTGATTTTAGTATCTATGCTTACCTTGTTAAACTAAATTAATGAAAAACAAATTATACTGTATTAAATAAAAAACCCTATGTTAATGCAACATTAAGACTGAGATTTTTAATTGGACAAAAGTTTGGGAATTCAAAGTTAATGCTCACGCATCACCCAATATCTCAGCCAAATTGAGTGCCCGTGGTTTCTGTAACACTATATTGGTTGGATGTAATGTTTTAGTACCTAGCTGTAATAGAGATGAGATATAGTTGTTGTGGGAACCATAACTCTGAATTTCTTGAGTTGTGTTGTTAATGTCTTACATGCATACAATACCTTTCATCACAAAGATTATCCAAGTGGTTTAGAGACTATTGGACAAGTTTCTGAAGCTGGTTGCATTGGGTTTGCTACTAACCTCATCTTTATACATGCATATGTTTAATTACACGCACAAATAGGTTCCTGCCGAGCTTTGAAAATTTAGCTGTGTGTGCATCTGTGTGCATGCTTGTGATCACCATTAAGAAATCTAGGCTCTGCTAGCTCAATAACACATGCTCATTTAGTGAAAAACAACAAACTATCTTCTTAACATTCACTTTGCTGTTTCAATGTCTTTTTGCAGAAGAACTACTGAGATGTGAAGGAACAGACTGAGAATTCAGAAGTCCAAGGGCACCAAAGAGACAACTGGATGCTGCTATCTGTCACTCGTGAACAATTCCAGAACGCTGGAACTTGCTAGTGCAAGTAAGTAAATTACAGAGTTATGTGATGCTAACCCAGAATGCAGTAACACAAAGAGAAGTCTAATTTCAATTCATGGCATTTGAGAAGTCAGGATATGATACATGCTGTTAAAACTTCAGTGAACAAGGAATTACAAAGACAATTTCTTAGAAATAGCAATTCATTAAAAAGAGGTGGTATACTAGTTACAACTTTTTTCTGTGCTGAATACTTATATAGTTTGCTTAGTTTGCTTGCAGAAATCTGTTTATGCCAGTTTTCATTTTTGCTTTGCAGATATTAATTTCCTAAGAGAATATTATAATATTATTTTATGTAGGACCTGATTCACCAATGCCTTGCTCCAGTTTTATGATTGAGTAACTCCTTGGATTTTAACCAAGTTACACCAGGGTAAAACTGTAACATAGTGATGAATCAGAGCATTTGCAAGAGGAAAAATGCTGATAAAGTAGTTGACATTTACATTTATTATTAGTTGTATCTCTAACACCTTATACCAAAGGATCTCAAAGAGGTTCACAAACATTACTAAATTAAACCACACAACCCCTTATATACTAGGCATTATTATTATTCCCCTTTTGCTGATGGGCAAAATGAGGTACGGAGCATATACTTCATACAAAGATAGACTCATAGAAGGGACCAATATGATCATCTAGTCTGACCTCCTGCACAATGCAGGCCACAGAATCTTACACACCCACTCCTATAATAGACCCTTAACCCCTGACAGAGTTATTGAAGTCCTCAAATCATGGTTTAAAGACTTCAAAGTACAGAGAATCCACCAGCAAGTGACCCGTGCCCCATGCTGCAGAGAAAGGTGAAAAACCCCCAGGGCCTCTGCCAATCTGCCCTAGGGGAAAATTCCTTCCTGACTCCAAATATGGAGATCAGCTAAACCCTGAGCATGTGGGCAAGACACACCAGCCAGACACCTGAAAAAATTCTTTTTAGTAACTCAGAAACCACCCCATCTAACATCCCATCACAGGCCATTGAGCATATTTACCGCTACTAGTCAAAGATCAGTCAATTGCCAAGTTAGGCTATCCCATTATACCATCCCCTCCATAAACTTACCAAGCTCAGTCTTTGAAGCCAGTTAGGTTTTTTGCCCCTACTGCTCCCCTTGGAAGGCTGTACCAGAACATCACTCCTCTGATACTTAGAAAACTTTGTCTAATTTCAAATCTGAAATTCCTGATGGCCAGTTTATATCCATTTGTTCCTGTGTCCACACTGGTGCTGAACTTAAATAATTTCTCTTCCTCCCTGGTGTTTATCCCTCTGATGTATTTATAGAGAGCAATCATATCTCTTCTCAGCCTTCTTTTGGTTAGGCTAAACAAGCCAAGCTCTTTGAGTCTCTTCTCATAAGGCAGGTTTTCCATTCCTCGGATTATCCTAGTAGCCCTTCTCTGCACCTGTTCCAGTTTGAATTAATCTTTCTTAGACATGGGGGACCAGACCTGCACACAGTATTCCAGATGAGGTCTCACCAGCGCCTTGTATAACAGTACTAACACCTCCCTTTCTGTACTGGAAATACCTCGCCTGATGCCTCCTAGTACTGCATTAGATTTTTCATGGCCACATCACATTGGCAGCTCATACTCATCCTGTGATCAACCAATACGTCTAGGTCCTTCTCCTCCTCTGTCACTTCCAGCTGACTTGTCCCCAGCTTATAGCATCTAAATAGGTACCTAACGCAATACTTAAGCTGTAAAATAAGTGACCTAAGTTTCAGAGTTAATTTATAGTCCCTAGTATGGCTGACATGGCTTTACATGTTAACTTTAGGCATCCAAATCTGATAATTTTGGTATAAGTGATATAAGCATAGCCTTAAAAAATGAGTTTTTGGCAGAGTGGAAATAGAACCCAGGAGTCCAACTGAGTGCCAAACCTCTGTCCTATCTACTAGACAAGACTCAGATCCTTACTTTCAAATCTCAGCAATATTATATGTATTTCTTGTATTTCCACTTTTACATATCTTTTTAATATAAATAGTAATTTACTAAATGAAAGTATTTCAAATCAACGGTGGGTTTTGTTTTTTACTTATGGCCTCTACACTTAGGCTCTTAAAGCAAAAAGCTTCTGTGAAGTAGTAGACCGATATCATTTGCTGTCATAGAAAAATGTTTCAGAATCTGGGAAAAGAAATAATATACTGAGTACTCAGTCCTTAGATAACTAAAATTAAAATTGCCTATATATATAACCATAAGTAAAAAAAACAATCATATTTCCAAAGACCTTATTCTATACTCAGATATAGTGTTGCATACTGTGAGTCTTCAGAACATTTTTTCTGAGTGGGAGGTTTGCTTAGCTCTTGCAACTTTTGAGTGGCCAGCATTGTCTTGCAAGGTCACATACTATGCTGCACATGTGTGTGGATAGTGGCTGCTGCCTTTGAAGATGCAGGGGAATAAGACCCACATACCTAAGATAAAGTCAGCACCTTCACATTTGTTTAATGTTTAAGTGTATCATAATACCCAATTGCCTCAATAGTATAATTTTTTCCAGCATTAGGAATATTATATTACAGCCTAACTACAATAAACCATTCTGCATCACATAGAATATTTTTACTTCCAGAAGAGAGGGCGAGAATGGTCAGAGAGAGAAATAGAGAGAGAACAGTGGAAAATAAAAGCCAAATCCAACAAAGAACATCCCCTCTTCAATTAAAATCTCATTTTTATTATCGAGCTGTTAAATAAAATAACATGGAGACCTCAGGCATTTTATTTTGCAAGTGGGCTTTAATAAATTTTAAGTGAGATCTTTCATAGTGATTTTTTGTTCTTTACAGAACTAATAATGAAGAATGTGCTTTAATTAAGCAAAAAAGTCTGATGAAACAGAAAACAAATGTAAGGAGGAAAAATAGCACCTAACAGAGGCCTCAGAACTGGGTCAGCTAAATGAAACACCACTTCCATTATAAATAAGCACCTAGAAATATAATGTTCCTTACAAGTATGAAAAATAATACTCACTATGGTTTGTTTCTTTCTGCTCAAGCGTCAGATATTAGATTTACTGTACATAAACAGACCATGCAAAATACATACAGTTAATAGCCAATCCTTTCACTGGTTTCAGTTGCCATTTACATGCTCTGATCTTTATCTAAATTTACTTTGCTCTGAAAGTGACTAAATTTATCATTAGCCAGCTTGCGCTGACTGGTACATTTCTTTTAGCATTCTTTTTGTGTAAAAGAGCTGGATTTTTATGTATATTTCTGGGTCCCCAAACAAACAAAAGACAGGCATATAGTGGCACTCAAGTGCTAGATTATTCATCTCTAATTCACACATTGGATGAAATGTGAAATAAACTCCCGCATGTGAGGACAAAAATACGGATTTAATTCAGGGTTTAAATCATAAAAAAAGAATATTTATTTTCTTTTCTGTTGCCTATAATGTTTATTAACTTACCTTATTAGATGAAATACCAAACAGACTGTCTTTATGGAAAATTAAGTTCATTATTCATCTCAATTTTGATTTGGTTTACTGCAGCTGAGAGTATCAAGCTTCTCCCTGTGCTTTGCCAACACAATGTGGGTGACTGGAAGTAAACACAAGGGCTGGAGGGGAGTGGCCGGCCATCACTCAACAGTAGACTAGTAACTTTAGCTTTCTATTAGTATGCAAATACTTAATGAAATGAAATCACACAACTAAGAACAATACTTAATGACTGCTCAGTGCTGATTTTCAAACCCATGCAATTTGGTTCTCTTAGCAGTTATTATGGTTATTTTGTACGTTGTTAGAGAAAATTCAATTGCCATCTTCCACTTTCTAGGTCTATTCTTGGCAATCATGAATACTGAATTCTTAGAACAATAAAAATGAACATCACGGCATCGTTTCAATGTGCAAGCTTTAGGAGTCGCAGAAATATGCAAAAAAAGGAGGACTTAAGGTATAATGAACACTGTATGTTTTACTGTATTTAAAAATAACCTTCACCAGTTTTCAGAAAAGCAGATATACAGATTATTTCCATTTAGAGAAAATTAAATATCTGCAATATCCTTGACAACATTTGCTTCAGCATGTGAGATTTTAGCAATCAGGTTCTATTTTAAACTCAATTCATTTGACTGAAATATCTGCATGGATCTTTACATGAGGAGACATTAGTATTAGGTTCCTAGCAGTCGAGACCAACAAGACTGAGCCAAACTGTACTTAGTTTAGACCACTCTGTCTGCACTGGGGTAATGCATTCCATGAAATTGTTGTGCTTTTTTATCTCCACTTCAATCTTTGGACATGATATTTAATGTAAAATAACAGAAATATTCCTTATTCCCCATCCTGAAAAAGGAAGAGAGGCATCACTTGCAACATTTATCTCGATACTACTGTACATGTCTCCATTAGAAATGGGCCCACGTTGTAGAGTTCAGATCGAGATCTAGATCTGGATCCGAACTGTCCCTGAGGTTGGGGTTGTCCAAGTCAGGGTTTGGTTTGGGCCCCTTATAGAGAAGCCAAATCCACAAAATTCAGATGAGAATATCCCCAGTATTCATGGCGATTGGAAGATGTCAGATCCAGAGTTCTGAGATGGGACCATATCTACTCTATGTTTTCTCCCTTAGTATTAACTGGAGTTGAAGTTGTTACCAGGCATCAACCTTGATGTCTTAGCTTCCACAAACATATCTCACAGCTTCTAAGGTGATTTACAAGGGGATCACTCCAACAGCTGTATTTAATGGCCACTTTATACTATATACTAGTATCATAAAGGTGAGAGGAGGCCTGGATCTAGGTTACAGAATTTTATACGGTGTGGCAAACATGCTGTTGGAATGTAAGGACGTTCAAGCAAAACTAACAGACAGTGGTACTAAAAGTCAAACTAGAACAATGTATTATTGTGTACATCTGTATAGTCACCAACATTGAGAAGTTATGGAACTGTGAAGCAACCAGTAGCTGGGAAAGAGTAATCACATGCACAGTGGCAGATAAAATTGCAGCCATAATCATTAAAGAGCTGACATTGTCATAGAAGATCTATCTAGGTATTTACACAGCCTCAATCAGTGGGGTACTGAGCAACTAAGATGGGACAGCTAGAACAAAAACTAGTCTTTAACTAATTGTACGAGGAAATAATGGTTGTTAAGGTGAAATATACAGTGACGTCATTTTCCCAGGCTGCAATAACTACAGTCATGGAAAGTTATTGTAAGGTAATTTAAAAACAGGTTGCAAGAGGAAGACAGAATTACCTAAAAATGTTCTGCTATATTTATGGGTTATTTTCATAGGAAAGATTTTTCACAGCATAGCAAAGGTATCTTGGATAGCTCAGAATTAGGCTGAAGACTATGTATGCCTAAGGAGTAGATCTGGTTGAATTATTCATTGTGAATATATTTGTTGAAAATTTAGCTCCCATCTGTGAATCATTTACAAATATGCCCCAATTTCTACAGATTTACTCATTATTCATAAGCATTCACCAAACAATTTTCATGGCTGAAAAATCACTTTTGAGTAAATGACGTTTTTCTGGTATGAAATATGAGATAAATAACCAGTTACGTTACAGTTCATGAAACTTTTGTGATTCACAAACTTTTTCATGAATACCTGGAGATTGTCCAAATACTTGAGAATAATATAATTCCACGATTATATTTGGTGTTTTATTTGCAAGTATATTTGTAAATCTTTTTCTTTTAAATTATTTCACCAGCTTTATTAAGAAGTATGATCAGGATAAAATGATAACAGAAGGCTTCAACTTTATCTGTTTTGCAGAACTGACAAGAAAATTGCAGCTGAAAATTTACGATTCAGGGGAAGAAAGGAGTGGAGAATTAAGTCCTGGATATGTACACTGCAGAAGAGAACAAATAGCACCTTCTGTATGTATGCAAGACAAGGACATATTGAGTAGATTAATTTAGTAATCACTTCACTGTGACAGAAATGCAAACAAAGTTGACAAGAAAAACAAGTAGAGAATGATTGCACATTCAGATGGATGTGCACAGATAAACCCAGCAAAACAGACTTTAAACAAATTACCATCCCAGGAAAATGAACAATTTCCCAGGTGATTTAATAGACTAAATTATCAAACAATATGATAGCTCACAATACAGATTAGCATCAGGATCTTATAAAGTTAAGCGATAAACTTCATTTAGCCTTACAAAGAAATGAGGCCAGAGAAGCTACTGAATCTGAGGAAACTAAGAAGCTGCCTGGTCCTAACAAAAGAAAGCAGGATGTACTGAAGCAGAAGAGTTTCTTTACACTGGAGCAGTTTATGGACATTGTTGATGGCCTCCACCAGGGTCTAAGACAGAAAATAAGACATAGGCTCCTAGACAAACCAGGTCCTTCTCTACCAGATCCAAACTACAAAAAACTAGAAAATATGTATATCACACTCAAGCCTTTTGGCTTACAAGTTTTATACGTCCTCTCCGTGTCTCTTGATCATGAGCTGCTGAACAAATCATGATATGCTGATAGTTGTATAGACTTCCTCACATACTATACATCTCACTGTCCCACCTCACCCTGCCACTAATTCAACTGCTGAGTCTTCCCTGAATTGTAGCTGACAACAGCAAAGATCTTTTTCTTTTTCTGCGGCCCTGTGCTAAGAATATAAAATTATTATTATTTATACTGTGGTAGTGCCTAGGGACCCCAGCCAAGGCCCTCACTGTGCTAGGCACTATACAAACACATAAGAAAAAAATAGTCTCTGCTCCAAAGAGCTTAGTGAGCTCTAATGAAAGCCAGGAAATAAATAACTCGCTTTCCCTATCCTGTTGTATCTTGATACAAGTGACTATAGTGTATCATGGAAACACACGACTGATCCAAATTAAAAAAATAGGTGGAAAATATGAAAAATTATCTGTGCATTTTTTCTCTCTCTTTATAGAGAGGCCAAGGCCAGGAGAACAATTGTGCGCAATATCCAGCAATAAATACATCATTACAGACTAACGTGCAGTGTGGTCATGCTGGTGCATGAACTACCATAGATCCATAAAATTAAGAATTGTAAAATATCTTTTAATGCATTTAGACTGTTTCTTGGCCAGAGACATATTGCTTCTACATTACAAATTCTAGTCACATGTCTAGCTGAGAACATTCCAAAGGACTGTCTACCATAAGCCTTGAGAAACCATTCCACTGTCTAACAGATCTCACTGTCAAGGGATGGGAAACTATTATAGATAAAACAAGGATGCTCCTTGCCATCTCCCACCCTCCATTGCTGAAAAGTTGGGCCATTCCTAGAACTGAATCAAATCAGAATATTTTCTTGAGATAAGGAAAAGTTCAAAAACAGACTCTACCCCATTCCCTTCCCTTCCCCCAGACACACCTACTTCTCAGAGAAGAGATGGGGTAGTTCTAATTTACCCTACGCCCACGGACAAGAATATTCTAGTCTCTCCCAAAGTCCACATTGAGGCAACCTCCAAGGCATGGTATACATCCCCTGTTCTGCTGCAGAAGCTACAGAAAATGTTCTGCTACAGAAATGTCAGCCTCAGAAATCTACGTGATTTAAAGGACCAGTTGTAGCAGGACCTAACAGTGAGGTTCTGGGCTTTCACTGGTATAAAACTGGCAGGGTGTCAAGTTTCCCAGCACCTATAATATTTAACTTGGGACTTTATCAGAGCAGGTCTACCAGCAACACCCCATCCTCAGAGGAAGCGGCAGAGGCAATAGGCAAGACACCACCATTTCAGAAAAGCAAGTGAGAGGACAGATGGTCTATCAGCCATCCCCCTAAAATAGCACAGGGGAACTCATAGCTACTTATAAAGAAAATGGAGTTGGGAGGGATCCTAATAGCCACTTCCTCATTGGACATTTAGCTTTCCTACAGAGAATGACAACAGAGCCTACTGGAGAAAAGAAAGATTGTATTAAGAGGAAAGAATGGGTCCTTGAGGAACATCCATAGGTTTGGATAAAAATCTGAGGTTTGAATTCTGCTCTGAATCCACACTCCAAACCTTCAGTGATTAGTCCATCTCTAATATGGACAAATGCCAACTGAGGACTATAATGAAACTATCAAATTTAAGTTATTTCTTCTGCAGAGTGAGATTGTTATTGCTTGTTATTTCTATTTCTAAATACTGAGGTGTCCAGATACTACAGTAATATAAAAGCAGGCAGGCATGTAGATGGAGGGGAAAAAAACCTGAGAGAATATTCATTTGTGAACTACACCAAACTCAATCATGAAGCTTCACAGAAAAAAAAACATATTGAATATTTAGTAGAACAAAAAGAAATCACCTATCCATTGTGTTCAGACACTTATCACAGGAACCATTTGCATGAATAAAACACTACTCATCTAAGGATCATGTAGTCCACATGCTGGGTCATCAAAAGCAACTTAAATTACAAGTGAGTTGAGAAGAGCATCTAGTAATCTGATTAACCAGGTAAAAAAAGTAGCAAAGAAGTATCATGTTAGTCAAAGTCATTATCAGAGTTGTGGAACACTGTCATGATTTTGCAATTAAGTAGTTTTTATCTCAATCACTATGTTTCAAATTGTCAACAAAGGAAACCATCCTGCCTATGTTTCAACAGGAAAAATAAACAATAGATGAAACATATCTACATCATACTTACAGAAGGATACTGATTATTGTACTTGTTGTTTATAATATTTATATTGCAGTAGAGTTCATAGGCCCCATTTAGGATTGGGGCCCCAGTGTTCTAGATGCTGTACAAACACAAAAGACATGGTTCATGCCCTAAAGGGCGTATAGTCTCAGACGACAAGTGACGTGTGAAGGGAAAGGGAGAGGGAAGCAATTAAATATGCACAATTATTTTTACGAATATATATATTTGCTATTTTTAAAAACTGTCAATACATAACAGTAAGTTTAGTTGTCTGGACTGCCTCTTACACTAGCAATGATTACTTGACTATGTCTTATAATGAATGTTAGCACTGTAAATTAGAGCTTGATTAAGATTTTCCTCTGTTTTTTAACAACTTCCAAACGCTGACATTTCTTTTTCTTTTTCCAAAGCAAGTATACAAAAAAAAAAAAAAAAACAAAAAAACAAAAAAAAAAAAAAAAAAAAAAAAAAAAAAAAAAAAAAAAAAAGAAAACCAAAACCAACAATCTGGACATAATAGCATGGCATATGTATAAGAGAACATTTATTCACTGCACTAAAAGGTTGTTGGACATATTTTTATGAAGACACAGATAGTGTCCTCTAATTTCACTTCATGAGCCTATTCCTGTCAATTAAATATTATCTAAAAGTCCCTCTGGAGGTGCTTATTTGAAGCTGATGCTGGCATAGTTTTTCACTCTTTTCTAACCATCTGGTTATACACTGAATTGTCAGCTATTTTATTGATACCTGTCTGGAAACTGAAGGAGTAAACAAAAACATCACCAAAAGAAACCTCAGATCTAAAATAACCAAGACATTCAACTCCAAAATTAAAATTTCTTCTAGGTCCCAAAACTCAGACTGAAGAAAACTACTGAATCAAACCTTTAAAATGTTGTAATATTTTGCTATTTTGAAAACTCAGCCCTGAAGTCCATTCCCATTCCATATACATCTGTACACACATATGCATCTGTACACACACAGAGAGTACATACTTTCTCCATTTCCCCGCCCCCATATTGCTATAAATCAATGGAAAATATACACACCTTTTTTTTTATATTGAAAACTGAGAATTTCAAAGCTTGATATTCTAAATGATTTTACTATATATGCCATTTAACCTACAGAGCTCAATTTTAAAACGTGGGTGCCTTAATAGGACATCTAAATCCTGCACATTATCTGAGTGTTGACTTGAGCAACAAAATGTGGAAACTGAATATCCCTGTAAAGGTAACCACGTTAGAAAAGTGGTCTGCAGTGTATATAATATGCAATAGTCCCACTGTTTTAAAGCAAAACAAAGTTCTTTTCTCAAACCTGTTTTTTCCTCATGGTCTTCTCTCTTCTTTGTGTAACGTTATTCCATCTTACACACACACTTAGATGTTCCATAACTGCTTTATTTAAAATGCATGAAAGCTATCCACAGCTCATCTAAGAATGAAACAGTTTTAATATTTTCTGATCCATGTTTCTGCCACACACATTCGCCGGCAGTATGATAGCTCCAAGAGCAGACATCTGATTCTTGACATTTAAAGATACAATACTGGTGAAAAATAGTGACGCTTTATTAACTGCAAACAGCTTGTGAGGGAGTAGGTGATGTACTCTTAAAGTGTATAATCAGAACAAGCAATCGTTTCAGCCTTTCAATTTTATATTTTTGAATCAATGCCATAAGAAAGAGAAATAGCCAGAGATACAAATCTGGACACTTTACAATAACTAACTATTTAATCTTTTACATAAAAATACTTAGCCATTTATTTACTGGTATAAAAAGGATTAAGACATCTCAAAGTTTTCAAAGGGTCTCCAAGTTTTCATAATAAAATAAGAACTAATGAAAGCAAATCCTGAAATTACAGAAACCAAAGAATTTGTATACTGGTAACATCCTGTTGAGTGACATTGTAATGCTAAATACAAGCACAGCAACCTCCAATTCCCTACGCCCCTGCTGTGACTGCCTTTTCAATCCAACCCCCATGCCCAGAAAGCTCTCATTCTTCCCACATGAAAAAAAATTAGCCTGTTGCCCATGTTTGACACACTGACTTTTAGCAATAAAATACAAATTTATTTTTAATTTTATCTGAATTACCTTTCCCTTTTCTTTATCCAATGACCTCCCAGAAAATATTTAAGAAAATACCTCTGAAATATCAGAGTGAAAACACGTCTGCAAAAAGGATAATTCAGTAAACAGCAATCAGTGCTACATACTATACCTGAAGGTATTGACAAGACCGTTCCTGTTGACATGTCTCTGACTTCACCAGGGTCTGATCCATATTAACTGAAGCTTTCTGGTAAACTTCACGGGCTCTGCTCACTGTTAGTGTAGAGGACCAAGAGCTTTTTTTCATTAACTGGGCATCCAAATTCACGGGCAGGTTTGCACAAGTAGAGCATTTGACATCATTATTGCTTCTGGATGACTTCACAGTTTGTTGACTAACAGTGTTATAGGCTTCCATAAAGTATTGGGAAGTGGAACGATCGGGGCACCTTCCCATAGTCATAACCCCACTAGGACCATGATAAATGCAAACATCATTGTCCAAGTTGTCATCTGAACTCCACCATCCTGGTGCATTGGATCTGGACTTGCCATCTGACCGTCTTTCTTTACTCTTGCTACGCTTCCCATACCTCATTGTCTGTGTCTCCTCTGGGCTTGCTTTGCCACCATTGACACTTCCCTTTGATGGTCCCTCAAGAGAATGAGACTTTGTGAAGAGCTTTTGAACAGAGTGGACCAAGTGGCGGATCCTCCCGGGACTATCACTGCGATGTTCCATGGCAGTCCGTTTGTATTGTAAGGTATGGTAGCCATCTCGATTAAGAGGCAGCTGCCTTTCAAACTGGTCCAAAAGATTGGCAGGAATGCGATTAGTTTTATTAGCTGTTCCATGGGGAACAAGAGCACACTCATCTTTAAGTTCATGGTGGGAATTGTAATGTCGCCGAGGAAATGTGCTGCTAGCAATTTGATCGCTATAGGGTACCATGCATTCTGCCTGAAAAGAGTTCCTCTGAGTATAATAAGGGTGATCTGCAGGGTGAGGGTCCACTGGATTTAATAAATATGGCTTCCTGTCTGGGTGATGTGGCAGACTGTCACATGGAGGGTCACAGGTAACCCCGTGATGATGACTGCGGTTGCTGGATAATCCTTTCATTGTTGATGTAAAGAGTGTCCCAAAGTCATCTAATATGTATTGTTACGTTACAGGCAGATCTCAGAGAAAGGCCTAGAAGAATAGAAAACAACAGAAGTTGTGAGATATTTAAGCCACTACAATTATTAACATATAAATTGCCGTTAATATCAGAAATCTTACGAATAAATCCTTTCTGACACCCCTAGACAATTGGTCACTCCTTATGCATGGCCTAACATCATCACAGAAAGGATAGCTCAACAAATTACAAAAAGTGAGCTTTTTCTACCAAGTGAAAACTAGACAAGGAAGATTTTCTTCTGTGAAACCCATCACTGCTAACTAACTAATAGCAATAAATATGTTGTCATGTACCATCTAAAGCCCCAATCGGCAAACACATATGCATGTTTTCAAATCCTTATATGTATATTCAGTGGGCTCCAAATTACTCCCATGCATGTTTGCAGGATCAGGCCCGAATTCATTAAACAAAATCATGCTATTACTGAAAAAATTTCTGAGTTACTTAGGGCCCAGTTCAAAGCATAGTTAAGTCAATGGGAGTCCAAGAAGCAGTATGGGAGACATGGATCTTAGCTGGATAGTCTGTGTCTTTGCACAAGTGCAGAGAGCCGGTTAGGGTAACACAGTCAGAAAGACCTTGACACTCCCGGGACATGGTGTGGTAGTTACCAGACATGATCAGTAGCTGTTCTGAGGCTTTATATGATGTTTTCATTGTGGGCAACCCCCCTGGCAGGTCATAACTTAGTCACCTTCTGAGAGTTGACTCAATCAGAGAGCAACTTGGGTATGTGGGGCCAGGGGCGGGGAAGGTTACAAACATAGGAGTTAAAAACAGCCTAGCAGACTCAGCAGTTGATTGATACAGGACCAAGAATTGTGTTTGCTTTGGATACAGGCTACAGACTTTTGTTTCACCACCAACTGAGAGGACCAGTCATCTATTAACCCAAGGGTTGGAACGCTGTATGTGGTGGAGATCCTCAGACTGTTTGTTTGCTGATAGGGTTCTAAAGCATTTAAAGGATTGAGATGAGGCCAATTTTCAAGCCTGGAGTAGTCCAGATGAAACACTATAATATACTATTGTCACACTATAAAGATTCTGAAATGTCTCTGAGAGAAGATCAGGGGGAATGAGTCTTGAGGTGTGCTGAAGGGTAGAAAATGTTTTGTTGACATCTTACCTTTGAATGTTTGTAACAAAAACAAAAGGAAGAAACTCTGTATGAGGAACACCATACATTTACTGTCTAATAGCTTTTGTTTAAAAGTTATTCATACTATTCCTAATACTATTTACAATGTGTTTTTTGTGTGCATTAATTGCTTTTTGTTAGTAAGAAGATGTATGGTATGCTCTCTCTGAAATTAACTGGGAACTATTAACATTAATTTATCAGGGTTTTACATACAAATAGCCCTGAGGTTTAACTCTGTGTGATGCTTTCTGAAAAGTCCTCAAAAGACAGAACTCTGGTCTGTGCTTCTGCAAAGAGGGAAGCTGAGGTGCAGGGAGAAGGGTACTGTAATAGATTAATACAGTATATTGCCTGAGCATTCCCTACCTCCTTACCCCCAGTACATAAGCACATTATCGAGTCAGTAATAAAACAATGAAAACATAGCCCAACTGTAATCGTTTTACAGTACACACTCACCTTTGGGATCATTACATACCTATTGACTTACTCCTACTCTTTACCAGAAATATTTTAGACTTAAAGTGGACTGGTATTTTGCTGTTCAGACTTATTCTCATAAATTTTCAAAGAAATGAAATGTTTTAGCATCACTGCTCCTTCTAAAGTCAATGGGATTTGTATAGCCAAGTCTTGTACATTGCTTTTGCAAATGTAAAAGGTTGTATTACTTGACAGTGGATTGAAAATATTTTGCTTCAGAATGACTGTCTCAGTGTTACAGTACTACAACTGACAACCAAATATATTCCTTGAGCTCGAGTATTCAATAACTACTACTTTTGGATCTATTCAGATCTCTTCGGGACAAATTTAGCAGACCAAAAGGACCAGCTGCAATAATGTTGCTGCAGCATCTACATCGCTAATGTATGAATTGCTAATGATGCAAAATAATTCATAGCAATATCTAAAAGTAAAATATCTAAAAAGTAAAATATCTAAAAGTAAAATAATTCATAGCAATATCTAAAAGTGATGCAGCAGCACTGGGCTTTTTTGGGGAGTTCTTGGTGTGCAGTCTCTTTGCAGCTTCTTTTAACTTAAGTGAACTGAAACTTTTTCAGCTACACTATTGTTTCCATTGGGGCTGATAATGCATTGTATCTCTTGGACCACTATTTCAGTCAGTCTTTCTTGGGAGTGTAGAAAGACTTGCATAGCAACTGGAGTGGCAACTGTATAATGAGGGATTTTCATCAGTTAAGTGTTTGTTTTAATGATTTGTAGACATCACATCTACCAGAAAATCAACCACAAAGACTTTCTGAAATAGCATTAAATTGGTCTCAGTCTAGCAAAGCCTGTTTTGCATTAACCATAACATATTTTATATTTTCGTCTGCCTCTCTAGCAAGCTAAAAATGCTGCTCAATATGCTACAGAGCTGTTGTAGAAGTGCTGCATTTCACTCTTCCATACCACCTCTGTGCAATGAAGAAAATGTACATTGTCCGGTGACCTTGAATGCTAAAAAGAGGCTTCAAAATAACACAAATGGCATTTGAAATATTCAACAAGATGAGCTCGCTGCTTTACTCAGATAGAGGCATGGCCTAAAGCACTTTTAAAAACACTAAAAGATATTATATTCAGAGGTCAGGTCTTGTCAACTACACAGTACTTACAGTACCTGGCAGTTCTAAAGAACACTTTACAGCTTTACCAACTTCTTTACAAACATGATCTATTAGCGTGTGGAACAGCCATGATTCCCAAGGGAAATGGTAGTAGCTCTATTACTTGAGTCATTTAAAATGTAACTTGACAAAGAATATACTATCAAGAACAATTCTGCAAAATGGACCTGATGACCAAATAATCTCTATGAATATAGGTACACACTATAAAGCTTGGCAAACGGGGGTGTCAGCCACTAATGTTGACAAAAAACCCTGTTATCATATTGTGAGATTTAAGATTACATGATAAGAATTATTTTAGCGCTTATTATTTATTTTAGCGCAAATTATTTAGCAAAATACAAATTCACCATACAAGAAAAAGATCACAACAATCCCACTCCCAGAGATCTTGCAATCTAAAATATAGACATAAAGAAGACAGGGTGGAGTGGAAAAATCCAGAATGGTGAGTGAGCAACTTTTGTGTCTTTTAATTATTAATATTATTATGAATTCCCAGCTTGTGGGTATTGTGAAAGAAGCAGAGGAGACATTTGAATGAAAAAAGGGGGTAAGAGTTTGCAGACTTGATAGGAAAGCCATTCCATGCATAAGGGGCAGCATAGAAGTCATGGAGTTGTGAAAGAGAGAAGGAAATGAATGGAATATACAGACTGGTGTCACTGGTGGGGTGGAGCAAGAGCACTGTTTTGGAGCAAGATTATGGGAAGGAGCAAGAGCACTGTAAGAGGAAAGGTCTGATTTGTAAGCTGGAGCAAAGCTGTATGGGGTCTAGAAGGCAAAGTTTAAACGAGATGCAGCGTGCAAGGTGGAGGACTTCAAAAGAGATGGAAGATGTGGTTTTATTAATGGAAGAGAATACTTTTACTGATGGACAAATCTGATAGGGAGGCAATGCAGGTGTTACAGAGGCTGGATAAGAGGAGATCTTAATAATCAAAAAAGGAAAAGACCAGGATATGGAAGAGAGACAGTGTCAAGATATGGAAGAAAGACAGCTGTTAAGACAAAGAGGAAGGAGCAGATTTTCAATAGGTTATGAAGGAAGATGCTGCAAAATTTGGATATGGCTTGGATATAAAGAAAGGAGGAGGAGGAGGAGAAAGGAATTCCCAAGTTGTGGTCTTGGATAGCAGGTACGATGGTGGAGAGGCTTAGGAGGAAAGTTAAAGTTCAACTTAATATGGCTATAAAACTGGAGTTGTCAATGAATCATTCATGAGAGAATGCTGGATAAACAGGAGAAAATGGACTGGACTGAGTGAGAAAGAAGAAAATTTGAAATTCACCACCATCACCACCAGAAGATAATCTTCTTCCTTCACAAGTGTATGCAGGGTTACAGTGAAGAGGAGGTGGCTAAGAATAAGGCATGGCAGGACCACTATAAAGAAGGCACCAGGGAGGAAAAGAAACGCTCAAAGCAAGTGCTGAATATCTCACAATGGTGGGAGAACCAGAAGAGGGCAGAGCCAAAGAAAAACAGGCTGTCATGGAGAAAGGAGTGATCAGCAGTATCAAAAGATGTGGAATAGATATAGATGGAGTCTTGCCAGAAATGTGTTTTATATAACGTAAAGGTAGAGTAGAATTTTTTTATTCTTAACCGTTAGGCTGCTATATTATATATTATATTATATTATATTTTATTATATTATATTACAAAGGTCCTTACGTTGCATTAACTGTTGTAAAGATGATAATGCTGAAAATATCTACTCAGAAATGAGCACCATTCTTTTATTATATATCAAATATCTAAAGAACAAAGATATGTCCCATTGTACTTTAATTATTTTACTACTTCAGGAGGGTATAACAAAAACAGAAAAGTTTCAGGCTAAGCTGGTGCACTAATATACATCAAACTGAATAAAGCATATTGGTGACATACTTTCCCTATATTTACTGAAGCTTAAAGTTCATCTATTAAATATTTAATGGACTATCCTTCTGCCCAGTAAAATGCACCTTTTTTTCTTTGATATATTAACTGCATTCAGAAAATACCGGAAACAAATGACATGGTACAACTGCATCCCCTCATCCCACTGAAAAATGATTTAATATGATTATATATTATTTTCCATAACAGAATTGGTTAAACCTACCAAGAAATTTTTCAGTGTCATTAATAGCCAGTGGGGAATCTGACTATGTCATGTGCAGCTGAGAAGAGAAAAATTGAGTTTGTGCTGTATTGTTATATCTTAGTCAAACCAAGATTGTTTAATCAATCATAAAAACAATAAAATATACTTTCTGAAGAAATTACAGATTTATAAACAATGGAAATAGCAGCTTTGTGACTAGAAGAACAAAAGACCACTTGATAGTATAATGATGGATGACACAGTAGAGAAATAAAAATATTATCTTGAAATGCTGGAGAAGTCTTGTCTTATTCAGAATCAGTAATATGTTTGCCATTGTTATTGTAAGTATGCCGTAGGAAAGAAGGGGATACAAATCTATTCCTACTTATTTCTGACATAGTATACCCATACATATTACAGTACACAGTACATATATCAGTATTTTGATGGAATGATTTAATGTGCTGAAACACTATGCCCGTAATAATTCATATGCCACTGGTATGGTGTGTGGTGGACGTTCCCCATACTGTCCATGAAAGGGTTAACCACACACTATGGGCAGAGGAAATCCTGCCCTCCAGACCATGCTGGGCATGCTCCAACTGCTGCCACAGTATAAGAGGGAACAGCCCAGCTCATTCTAGGCTGACCACAGAGGACGAAGGATGTTTGCTGGAGGCTTCAGCCCAGGAACTGCTGCGGCTGTTGCCAGAGGCAACCACAGACCCAGAGAACGAGGCAGGATCCCCGGTGTGCCCAGACCTCCAACCAGAGTCAGACTCTCAGACAACTATGCACACTGAGGAGCTTGGAAACCCTGATGAACTGTGGACCACCACATCAGGAGACAGGGTAGGAAGCAGCCCAGGGAAGAGGGAAATGGCCGTGACCCCCAGGAAGAGTCAGCGTGTTGAGAGTGGATTCCCTGCTGACTCATTGGTGAGCAACATTGCCACTGCCAGCGCCCTGGGCTGGGACCCAGGGGAGGAGGGTGGGGCCAGGTCTCCTACCCTGGCTGTCAACCTCTGACTCTGGTCATGGGGCCCAGCAGCCCCGACCTCCAGGGCAGCCCCACTGTCTCTAGCCACTGGGCCACACAGCCCTGACCCTCCGAGCAGCCCCACTGTCTCTGGCCACAGGGTCATGCAGCCCTGACTCCCAGGGCAGACACATTGACTCTGGCCATTGGGCCACACAGCTGATCCCCAGGGCAGCTAAATTGGCTCTGGCTGTTGGGCCACTCTACCTTGAGGTCAAGGACAAAGGGCTGCCACACTCCCCAACCTACCACAAAGAGGGACGGGGTGGATGTACCCTATGACACATGGTTAGGAATCAAAATGGCATACAAAACATCAGAACCTGAATGTAAAAATTTTACAAGCTTTCAAGTATTTTATACACAGACTATATTATGATTTTGTATTTGTATTAACTGATGCACAAATCATCTATATTTTGTGTTCATTAATGTGCAGTGCTTTCAAGAAACTTGTTTTCTATTTTATAGATCTGTGGAAACCTTTCTTTTTTAAAAAGTGATGTGTACCATAGCCTCTCCAATTTTATCTGAGAAGATCACACAATTACGTTACTTGTGTTTCATAAAAAATCATAAAGGAACTATCAGGTAGCAAAATTCTTGAGCTACAATCATGTGCAAGTAATATTTACATAGGGTAGGCAATACAGCAGACTAGAGCAGATAATATAGAATGCATAGTTAATGCATGTGTATTCTTATGTATTTAGAAATAAGTTATAGTTAGCATCTTATCTAACCTATAATAAAGTATTTTATATTTCTTTCATGTGGACATTATATGTAGTAAATATTGATTATTTTTCTAGTAATTTCAGAATTTGATTATGCAACAATAGTATAAGATTCATGAGAAACTCCGCAATATATAGAAGCACAACTGATGCTTACAGAAGTAATCTGAAGGAATCACAACGTAATTATATTTGTATATATATTGCATATTTTAAATATAAAAAAACCCCAAGGAGTTGAGAAATTTATGAGCAACAAGTGAACAGGAAAACTGTATTAGCAATATACAGTATTGAAACTAAATAATTACTTTGTATGCAACATATTATTTCCTACTTAAGGGTAAAAGTCACCTTAGCCACATCACGTAATCCCTGCAGTACATCTCTGTTGAGAAAAGGAGGGCCAGACTGCTCTGAAGTTGCATTTTCTTTGCGCAGTGAACATAATTCTTTTGAAATATCATTCAGTGAGTCACAGCCTGTTTTTTAAATCTCAGTTTCAAAGGCAGGATCAGACTAAAACTATGGCTCTGATTCAGGAAAGCACTTAAGCATCCTTGCTCTATAGGAATACTTTCCTGAATTGGGATGTGTGTGTCTAAAAACAGACTAGACTTCCCAAAGAGAGGTGCATGGCTATTTGGGACATATGAACACATTTTTTCATAAATACACTTATTAATGTTGTCATTTGTAACAGTTCTCACATTTGATGCTATTGTATCCATCCTGGAGAAATGGAGAGAGATTCTCCTTACTCTCATACTGAACCCTGAGGATTTCACTTTATTCATATACTTAAGGTGTGCCACCAAAAGGAATAGTTGTTAATAGAGAATACCAGGGATTGAAAATGCTGCCTGAAGAGTTCCAACTCTTACACACACAGTAAAAATACATTTGGACTGAGATTCAAACTGCCATACACTCCTCAATCATAACACAGAACGTTCATCTTCCAGGTCTCTATATTTAACAACCAATTATTCTGGTGTGGCCTTTCTATTGGGTTTAATAACATCAATGTTACATCACAATGATGCAGGTATACAAATAAATACAAGGATACATATGTTAAAAAATGTGTCCATGTGCTTTGTTAAAGATATTCAGCGTCTATCAAAAGGAAAATAAGATCTTACATTAATTTTCCCAATCCTTTTTGGCATGCGTCCTGAGGTGAAATAATTTTAAAAGTATCAAAAGGATGTGTGGATTTTGGTGACATGACAAGCAATCAGACCAGGCAAATGACATTTAAAATATAATTCCGGCTTTGACCAGCAGAAGGGAATCCTCATGAGAAAGGGTCTGGGCAGTAGAGTACGCTTGTCCAGCTTTACAGACAGATCAATAAATAGGAGTATCTTGAAGAAAACAATCAGACTCTGATTGATCTTTGAGGAATATATTGAAATTGGCATAGTATTGAAGGAAAACTCACAACAGAGAGAAACAGAATTATGTGATTAGAATGGATGGATTATTACAAAAAAATTTTTTTTGTCCTTGTCTACTTCTCCTGTCTGCATTATCACACCCGACATTTTTAAGTTCACAAATGACTATGGTGAAGGTTGCCAGAAACATATATACCCTAGAACATGATCACAAATGACTCACTGCATTAGATACACATAATGGAAACAACTAATCATGCTTTGGGGGTACAAAATGTTATATCTACATAGGAACCAGATTTTCACTAAAATGGGTGTTTGTGGTGAGACAATATTGAAGTCCAAGTTTATCATGTTATCTGTCTCTTGTAGTTCTTTTTCCTCTATGGCTAATAATAAATTAATTCTTCTATAACAGTGTCACTAAGATTGTAGTCACTGCAAGAACCTTCTAACACATAATTAATCTGTGAGTCACATTCAAATACCATAACAAGGTTTGCAAAAGCTGCACCAGTGATACATCTCTGTGACATTTTGACATATTGAGACTGAATTTTAATCATGTTAGGTGTGCAATTATTTGGATTGCATGCACAAATCTGGGACCTGTATATAAAAATGGCAAACAGTGATAATTTTCACTCCTACTTACCTCATTCACACACACAATTGAACCTTAATGTTTTTCAAAGTCAGGTCCATTATGATAAATAATGATATACTATATAATTAGACTGCTTGTAGTCAGGCATTTTCTGTGGTACTCCAGTAAAGAATATGTCTCTCAGGGTAGGGTGCAGCATATTGTATATAGAATTTGTGGTAGGTCCTATCACAGACGCATAATTGCCATTTTCTATTCTTGCCTCTGAGGAGGAAAGTGACCCAGCTGCTTTTGATGCATTTAAATGTCTAGATGAGCAATATATTATGTTACACACATTATAATACATATAATTTGTAGAGTGTGTCTTGTTATGAATCTTATACTACTGTTACATAATCAAATTCTTAAATGACTAGAAATGTATATATATAGAGAGAAGAGTGTGCATAATGTGTGTGTAGGAAAACATTAAATTGTACTATTTGAGAAATACTAAGTGAACATACATTTAAAGACTATACTGTAAAGTATACATATAAGGGGACCAATTTAAGGTTGCATATGAAGCTCTAATTCTATTTTCTGATTTTTGAATGCTACCTTAACATTCTGTCCACAGTGTTACGTGAAATTTGCAGAGGGTTTTCTGAGGAGAAGAAAAACAAATTCCATAATTTGGAACTATAGGGTTATACACCACTTGGATAGCTTGTGCCATTTACCTCACTTCACACCTAAGGATCTGCAGATTGCCCGTTTCGGTTCGAAACGCTAAATATCTTTCGCTTACTGTAGTGGCATAGAGATGTTCTGATATTATTTCACACCTAGAAGAGGTCATAAAGGAAAAGGAGACTCTGAATCACAGCATGCTGATCTCATAGCATTCAAATGACTGGAACTGCTCAGGATCACACAAAGAAGGAACCTGTCTTGCAATCTCAGTAGATGCAAATACCAGAATATACCCAGCACTGACAACGTGGAGGTGTTGCCACCATGCAAAGAAATTACAAAAAGTACAAAGTTAATAACTTACATGTGGAGATATGAAAGGATTAATTTTGTATACATTATTCACTTATGAACTGTTTCAGGCTCACATTGTCAATTAGTATGTGATGCTCAGCAGATAAAACCTATATACAATGTGTGTAAAGTACAATATTGTTCTTGTGAAAATCAGGACTTTAATGTTCTCAAATCCTGGTCATTTTTTTTTTTAAAAAAAAGGTCATCTTTAGTTTATATTATAAAAGCGGGATTTGATTAAGTCATCTGGACACTATACATCACTGATCAAAGGACTGCAATTGTGGTAATCTGTGAATATTTTGCAGCAGAATAATGAACACTGCTGATCAAAGCCTACATAGAACTTCCACCAACATTATATGATCCACAGTTGCAAGGTTACTAATCCACTTTCTGCTAGCTTTTTTAATAGTCTGAGCCTCGTGAAATTCTCTAGCACTCCATTTTTGCAGCAAGAATCATGGGCTAAATTCTGACCTCAGAGACTGACTGCACCACACCTTTAAGCAGGGGGAGGAGAGGGCATTATTTGGCTTACTGAGGAAAGTTCTTTACGGGGGATGGAGGAGAGAAATGAGAGGTCAGAAGCTGCTGCAAAAGGGGGTGTGGATCAATGTGGTGACGTGGACTCATCTCCTGGGACTGGAAGGGCGGAGGAGTTGAAAAAGGGGCAAGCCTGAGTGTGAGAAGCCCTTTCTCTGTGGAGCAGGGGAGGCAGCATGGCTTGGTAAAAAGGAGGTAATGCTTAAAGGAATGGAATTGGGGGGGTCGGTTTTGTGTCTCGTATGAACGGTACAGCAGGGAGCTAACTGGTTCTTTTTATAGCCCACCTTAACCCTCATACGGGAGTGGGTGGATTGTAAGATCCCAGAAATGTGTTGGCTGGGGGACCTGGATGGAAAAATGGGAGGAGGCTGGTGGAAGCCCTCCGGGTATTTATCGAATGAACATGGAGTTACCGGCACTGTAGACTTTTATCTGCCAGGTAGTCCCAGACATCTAATAATAAAGCTGCAGCCCGATTAAAACCATATCAAGTGGCTCCTGTCCTCCTTTCGGTATAGCTGGACAATTGTTGGTGTGGTTTTAAGAGGTTTACGGTATGCTATCCTGAAACCACAGTATTTACATTCATGTCAAGTGCCTGGCTTCTCTTAGTCCCATGTGCAGGGGTCCAGTTCACACATGACACATAGGATTGGGGCCTATGTTTTTATGGTGATGGGAGTTTGTGTATGTGACTTTACATGCTTTTAAATAGCGATACACAAAATTCAGAAATTCATTTACTAAAATTGCACTTATTTTTAGATTTACATTTCTTCTTATTATAAATGAAACGGAACATTGTTTTAAATAAAATGCTTCTTCATTTTTTCTCCCCCTCATCTGAGAACAGCAGGCTGATTTAAATGAAATAAAATACAGTTTTATGAGGCACTTTCCATTGCTCATGCTTTCAGCATGGATTGCTTGTAGGCCCTGATCTACTTAAACAGAAATACAGGATTTTTTTTTGTTTCCTTTCACTGCCCTATGCCAGTGACTCTTTACTTGTTCCATGGTACCCTTCTAAGTCCAAGCAACATTATATTCTGTAAAGGACGTCAATATCACATTCTGTAAACTTTCCGTTTGCCCCTTGTCCTGGACCTGGTTGTCAGCTGCTGGCACTAGTGGTGGTGGAATAATATGAACAACCTCAATTCTGATTATGCTGTTCCTGAAGGTTTGTTACCAGCCCCCCCATCCCAAATAAAAAATAATTGAGTATCTAATGGAACAGCCCCACCAGAGCCACATAAGAAATTGTAAAGGGTTAGTGACATGACAAGGAAGCTGAGATCATTGGCCCTAACAGCTGGGAATTCCATATGCTGCCATCACAAGTCTATCAGAGTGTCAGTGGACAACCAACAGCAAGGAACAATAAAAATACCCCTGAAAAATAATAGTAAGAATTATCAGGGGAACCCATTTCACAGTCAAGCTTAGTATTATACAGCCTTGAACATATTCAGAATTTTGCCAGTGTGGTGACCTTACACTATTCATGGTCCAGGCGCTGCTGTTCCCTAAAGGCTGGCAAGGCATGAGGATGCTGTGGAAGGGGTTCTTCCTTGGATCAGAAAAGTATCCATGAAATTGCTCTTCACGGATTAAGATTTGGTGCTGATGGGTTTGTAGAGTTCTTGGGAAAAAAAATTGTTTGTAAGGCAGGGCACAGTGACAGTGTTGTTAACGTTGAGTTAATACTTTGGAGAAATTAGGGGAATCCTGAGGATTCCTCATAAAGCTCTGATTCCTACCAGTTATCTGTCCAGACCATATTTCTTCAATAGGACACAAGGAAACCAGGCAAGAGGTAAAGCTGTGAAAAAGTTTAACTTATATTAAGGGCCTACAAACTGCTGCAGAAAATATGCTTGAGGAACTATCCCAAAGAACTTTTTGAACTACCTTATACATACCACCTCAGATAGCGGCAAAGACAGTTGATAAGATAAGATAGGAAGAAAACACCTTCTGCTTAGCTCAAAAATGAAGTTACTTTTTAGAATGCCCTCTTCAAACCCCTCATTCTAGGAGCAACAGAAGCTAAAATAACTAATGCTCAGTTCATCTCATCTCACTTTCATCTAACCCACAGGATCAGAGGCAGCTTGGATTTTTCCTGAGCTAATTTCCACACACCCTTTTATTAAAAAAATATTAATTAATATGGTAGACTCTTGAGATTCAGTTGACCCATATAAAAGGATTATTTGCGCAAATACCTTTAAAGAAAGGTATTGGTACTGGTAAATGTATCATACTGTTTAAACAGACAGTTAACAAAAATATACTTAAAGCTCTCCTATAATTCATGAAAGGATTTCTAATTCACTTTACTGAACTGCCAAAATTTACCCTATTAGTTTTTGTTGACACTGTATTGCTTGATTTGTTTGTTCCTTAATTTACAAGTTTAATACATCTAACTATATTCTCAGTTTAAAACAAACAAAAACAAACAAAAACTCTCTGGCAAAATGCTGCTAAACTTGAGTAAATATCAAATATAAGGGTAAAATGTAACAGGGATGTTATAATTATTATCAAAAGAAGCATTCTAAACTTAAAAGAAATCCAAACATGTTAAGGAATGAAAATGCAAAGTTAGGGACCATTTTAAAATTAATTTTAACTTAAACTAATTAATTGATTTACTTATAAATTCTTAGACAATTCATTATGTACTCGAAGAGTGAATACTCTTGTTTTAAGGAACATAATCTGTATTCATAAGTAAAACTTATTTAATTCAACTCCATCTTAACTATGAAACCATGACAAGCATTTAATATTTATGTTTTAAATAAATATAGTTTTAAGACTTTTAAAAGAGGTTCCCTCTATAATCACAATTTTGGATTCTCTTTTGGCCAACTGCCTGACTGGAAAAATCAAAGATTTGGTTGAATACCTCAAAATATTTCCGCTAATATTTGTCCAAACAAAAAATATAATTTGCCTCAGCTGTGTTCATGCCCTTTTTGTGTTTATTTTTCATCAGTATTTCAGTGAATTGGTTCAGTGACCTGAATGTGTATGCAAACTTAATTTTAAGACAGCAGCATAGAATACTCATAAAAAACAAGCTTTGAACTTCTGTAATCACAAAAAGAACCTGATTTTAAGAGTTATGCTCACCCAGTTAAGTAGCAGAAAATAATGCTGTGTATTCCATGGGTCATATCAAAGCTAACATAGCCCAAATATTGGATTTTGAATACTTGCAATGAACGACTTGCAAATAATATCACTAAAATCACTCATAGAAACTATTAAATTAATAATTTAAAATACTGAACAAGTATGAGAAATTCAAAATTTGCTTATGGACAATTAGCAAAAGAGGAGGCAAAATCCATTGAATAAATGATTTGCTACAAATTATTCACTCAGCTTTGTAAAAATGGGGATGTAGGAATGTTTGGCTAACACTATTTAGCTCAAAAGAAACAATTAATAAACTGCCTGATATCCTGGGTTGAACAGGCCAGCTCTATATTGTGGGTAGAGTCAGTTTTCTGTGTGTAATTGATTGACTGGTCTTTATTTGCATGGTCTGTGACTGATTTTTCGTGAAATTAGTGAGGTCACAGATGGTTAATTCTGAAATTTTGGTTCTCAGAAGAAAAAGACGGAGCCCTTGGTGGAGGCTTGTTAGATGTACTTCCTGTAGTCTCAGTCACTGCATTATATTCTCTCTAGAAATGCATCACAAATAGCAGTGGTGAAATAATACCAAAAGATAAATGGGTATGTTATTACTGAAGGATGCTTGACTTTGTCACATCTCCAGCCCCATTATTGTATGTTACCTGTTTAGCTCTAGAGGGCAGGAACAATGATCACACCGCACAGCACCTTAAGTGGTGGGGGGCAGAGGACACTGTCAGTCTTACCTGCTTTAGGACAGGGGGGTAGAGAGGCACAGATGTTGCTGCAGATGTAGAGTGGGTCAGCTGACTCATCTCCCGAGGACCAGAAGAGAAGGGAGTTGATAAAAAGTGAGCCCGGCAGGAGAAATCCCCTTCCCCAGACAAGGCAGAGCACCCCACAACTTCGGAAGTGGTATAATACCATACTTTGGTCAGGATCAGCAGTGGGCACTGTGCTAGCCGCTCCTTTCTCAGGGGGCTGGGAAGGAATTTTTCCTTCACTGCCAGACTGGCCAGGATGGAGTGCGGGGTTATTTCACCTGCCCCACAGCAGGTTTGGGGGTGGCTTAGTTAGGGCAAACAGGGAATGGAAATTAGGCTATGATGTCGCAACTCATTACGTAAGTGAGGTGCAGATGTCCAGTGCAGGTACTCCATAGGGAAGGGATGGTTTGGTAAAGGATTTAAAGGAGGAATTTGTTAAAGGAGTGGAAACATGGGAGGTTCAGGGCTCCTATGACTGACACAACAGGGAGCCAACTCACCCTCCTTTATAGCTCCCCTTAACCCTCATTGGGGGAGAAGGGGATGGTAAAGTCCCAGCACCAGGTTGGCTGGAGACTAGCATGGGGGAGGGGATGATGAAACCACACCAGGTAGTTAATGAAATTATCATGGAGTAACCTACACTGTACATGTCTATCTGCTGGGTACTCTCAGACAGCTAATAATAAAGTTGCTGCCTAATTAAACTATATTCAGTGTCTCCTGCCCTGCTTCTGGTATAGCTGGACAATGCGGCTGCAGATCCTTGAGGCAGCTGGAAGATGGGCACAAAGGTGCCAGTGTGTGTGTGTCTGTTTCTCTCTCACTTTGGAGAGTGCATAGTGCACTGCTAGCACCAAACATAGTAAGTAAGAAATTATAATTAGTAGTAGTAACAAGTAGATACAGAATACATTCAAGAATATTTCCAGTTCACTTGAGTTTTCCTGCTTGGAAGCATATTCAGACAAACAGGGTATTTGAAGTGAGAGCAAAAAAAAAAAAAGAAATAAAGATTAAAATTGGAAGACAAAGAGAGAGCAAGAATTGGGCTTTATTCTGTCTTTGCTTTCACCAGTTATTCACTGGTATAACTCCATGGACCTCAGTAGAGTTATTCCTGATTGACAGTTTAAGCAACGTGAAAGAGTGAAAGGAACAGAATATATTTAATCTTAGAACCTCTTGAAGGTAGAGAATATACCTTTTCTATGATATTTGGTAAATACAATTTCAGAACAATTCCTTAAGGGGTATAATATTAGTTGTGTTATCACTTCATTGTTAAAAAATCATAAATAAAATGTATGTTGTAAAATGTATTGTAAGGAGTTTATCAAATTTGTTCTGTAATTAATGCCAAATAGTGAAGTACACATATATTTAGGATAATGTAGACTCTCCTTATAAAGTGTTGTATTTGAATGGTGTGGAGAAAGAGAAGAGGGAGTGTTATTTACCCCTTCATTTAACACAAGAACCAGGGGTCACCCAAAGAAATTAACAGACAGCAGGTTTAAAACAAACATAAGGAAGTACTTTCCTGGCATGCAGTCAACCTATGGAACTCATTGCCAAGAGAGGTTATGAAGGCTAAAAGTATAACTGGGTTCAAAAAATTAAATAAATTAATCCAGGATAGGTCCATTAATGGTTAATTAGCCAAGATGGTCAGACATGCAAACCCTATGCTCCAGGTGTCCCCAAACCTCTGACTTTCAGAAGCTTGATTAACAGGGGCTGATCCATCATTAATTGCCCTGTTCTCTTCTTTCCCTCTAAAGCATCTGACACTGGCCGCTGTTGAAAAACAGGTATTTGGGCTAGATGGAGCATTGGTCTAACCCAGCATGGTCATTCTTTATGTTCTTATTAGTAGGTCCTACTGCAGTATGGCTTGACCTGAATGTTTTAAATGATACAAACCAAATTTACATTGTGTTCTGAAAAACTTGTTTACAGTTCAAACAATATCTGTATAAAGCAGTTGCAAAGCACTCACAATGCTTCAGAGGAACTATAATTGAGAGAAGTGCTAAAACCTTCAAAATGAGAAAACTATAGAACTTAAATTAGTTTGCACATGAAAAATCATGGTAAATTTTTTCCACCTACATTTCTCTGTGTCCATCACATTTTTGCGGGGTGAGGGGAGGGAAAGGAAGTTCACACCACAGTTTTGTATTAATCCCTCAAATTATTTGTTTCCCAGACACTACTGAGCAGAGAAAAACCCGATTTAAAATATACACAGTAGCTGTCAAACAATATTTTCACATTGGTTATGTCTTTGCTATTCAGCAGAAATCCTGCCTTTCCATTGAAAATATTGGGTACATCATAAATTGAATACCAGAATAATCAATTTTTAAAATCAGAAGGGACCAAAGTCACCATCTAGCTGACCTTCTGCATAACACAGGCCATAGGAATTCATCCAATAATTCCTGCGTAAGATCCACAACTTTTGGTCCATAATTCCTGGCCGACCTACATCACAGCTTTTAGAAAGACATCCACTCTTGATTTAAAGACTTCAAGTGATGGAGATTGTACCACATCACTTGGAAAGATGTTCTAATGATTAATTATCTTCACTTTTAAATATCTGTATCTTATTTCTGTCTAATTTTATCTAATCTCAGTTTCCAGGCATTTGATCTGAGTATGCTTTTGATTCCTAGATTAAAGAGCCCTCCATCATCAGAAATCTTCTCCCCATGTAGGTACTTCTAGACTGTGATAAAGTCACCTCTTAAGCTTCCCTTTCATTAGCTAAATGGATTGAATTTCTTAGTCTCTCACTGTAAAGCAGGTTATCCAGACTTCGAATCACTCCTGTAGGTCTTATTTCACCCAGACCTTAAATCAATTTTGTATGTATCAATCAGGCATATCTCAAAGATAATAATTCCCATAAAATATACAAACGTGCTACCAGAAATCTTGTCAGTTTTGAATGCGAGCGCAAGGAAACAGTATGACAATCATACAAAAATGTATTACTTCCCCACATCAACTCCTCTATTTATACACATCAACACCATTTACAATAATCTGTAATCTACAACTGTTGGCCAGTCTCCCATTATTCAAGTAGGGATTTACAAGCACAGTTTCCACCAGTGGTTGTATCAAAATAAGCACAGATGGATGGTAGTTCGGATGTGGGGAATCGCCCATTAAGAATTAGAGGGAGCTCAGATTGTAAACTCATCAGAACAGGGATCATGTCTTCTCATGTGTCTGTATAGGGGCCCCCCACACCTGTATATGGCCTGATTGTTACCACAATACAACACAACACAATAAATAAAAAAAACATTTAAAAATACTAATTAGGTTTTGGTCACGAACGTTTTGATCAGATTGTGAATTGGTGCCAAACAGTAATAGCTTTATCCTCTCCCATTAAGTATACCTACATCACCCATCCCTCCCTCAAAACACCCAAGGATAACTCAGAAACATTTACGTGTTGGGTTTTTTTCTTCCTGCAGAAACAAGGAATTGGAACACCTAATATCCAAGAAAAGTGACAAAAAAGCGTCAACTGCCTGGGCCAAATTTTGTTTAAGAATGCAGGTTCAAGAAAATAGCTATATTAGCACATTACCATTTATTGATAACTATATGGAATCTCACTAAAAATTATATAGGAAGGAAGAATACTGCCGAGGTGCATCCCGCGGGTGCACCCCCTCCTGGCGGAGGGTTGCACCAGTTGAGGGTCTCTCCATGGGGTCCGACTCCTCGTCCGAGGAGTGGTGTCTATGGGCCTTCTCCTGTGCTGGAGACACGGACTGAATCCCCGATGACATAATGGATTGGGGCCCTAGCCCCATCTGGATACCCCATGGGGCCCAATAAGGCCATTGTTGCGGCCATTGTCCCTGGGATCAACCCGGGGCTGACTGCGCCACAGGCTGTGACACTTTGTGGGGGCATCGGCTCTCCCGATGGCTGTTCCCCCTGGGAGACCCCGAGTCATCCTCATAGTCAGAGACCTTGGACCAGAGGTGCCGTGTAAGTCCTTGGTCCCGGGCACCCTTCCATGCTGGGAGCCACCCTCTCGATGCCTCCAACTTGGAGGACGACAAGGACTGCCTCTGTCACCACGAGTGGTGCCGATGAACGGAGGTGCGCTCTGAAGAGCTAGAGGTACCAGAGCATCATCTTGATACTGATGATTTCTGCTGCCGCTTGCCTTGTAGCCTTGCAGACACCTTCTGTGACTGAGGTCGGTGCCGCTCCAAGCTCCTCGGTGCCAAGCCAGACTCCGGCAACCTGGTTCCGCGTCGTGGACTGCATGGTGCCAGGTCCCCTGATGGTGACCAGGTTCTGCGCCGTCTTGGAGTGGGCGAACTCCTCGGTGCCGGGGATCTGGAAGGGAGTTGTCTGAGCACCGCCTGGCGGACCTCAACCGGTGCCGCCTCCTGGCATGCACTGCCTCCAGTGCCGGGGATCAACGTCGGTGCTGAGATGGTGACTCCACGTCCTGTGTCGAGCAGGTCGGCTCGACGCCGCCAACCTGGAGCAATTACTGGGGGGAGCGGCTCTGCTCTACCCTCAGGGACCGTCAAGCGGGAGAACTTCCTCCTCATACCAGGGATCTCCACCACCATCCAGGGGGACCCAATGCAGGTTTCCCTTGTGACACTGGCCCCTTCTCCCTCAGTGGAGGGGGGGGGGGCGAAGGTGGTGTAGGGAAGGCTAACAAGGCTCTTGCCGCCTGAAAAGCCTCTGGTGTCAACGGTGTCAGCAGGGGCACTCTCCCACTCCCAGGAGTTTGGGGAGGCTCCCTGACTGGAGATGCAGGCACGGAAGAAGACTCAACAAGCCAGGTCCGGTGCATCTCCGCACTCGACTCTACTTGTACCGACAGCGCAGGGGAGTGTCAGCGCTCCGCACGCTGCTTCTTCCTCTTCGGTGCCGGTGATGTGGTGTGGTGCCCAGTTGAGGGCGGTGCCGGCGGTGCACTTTGTACCAGGGTCATGCTCAGTGCCGAGGTGGAGCGCTGCCTCCATCAACAGGGCTTTCAACCGGATCTCTCGGTCCTTTTGAGTCCTCGGATTAAAAGCTCTGCAGATCTTACACTTCTCTTTCCTGTGGGCTTCCCCCAAGCACTTAAGGCAGCGGTTGTGGGGGTTGCTGAGCGGGAAGGCCTTCCTGCAGGAGGCACATGGCTTGAATCTCGGCGACCAGGGCATGGCCCGGCTACTCTAAGTCCCTGCAGGGACTTGCCTTATCTCTAGCTACTTTTAACAACACTTAAAACTTCTTAATTAACTAAAAGTAACTTAGAATATCAAACAAGTCCAAACAAGGGGAATGGTACTTGCTGAGAACAAGGCTAGTTCCAGCAACCGTCACGGGCAGAAAGAAGGAACTGAGGGGGCGTAGGGCCGGCAGCACCTCATATACCGCGGCATGTGCGTGGGGCTCCAGGGGGCGCCAGAGCTGGCCCTATGGGATCTGTTAAGGGGAAAAAAGTTCCAGGTAACCGTGCATGGAGGCGTGCACACACTTATAGTGGAATGGACATGAGCAAGCATGCGAAGAACTAATCAGTTGGGGCACACTGCCCCTGTGAGGGCAGAGGAGCTGAGATTTCTATGAGTAGCCAGTGTCAGGGTTTGGATATCACAGGGGAATGACTTAAAGGGACTCGGGGACTGGGTTGCACCTATTATTAACCTGGAAGGCAAAGTGAGGGCTGGAAAACCCCGAGGAGAGTTGCTGATTGATTGAAAGGCTGGTGGTTGGGGTACTGACACCTAGCCAGGCAAAGGCAAGAGTCCCTCATGCTAGAGGCAGGGAGTAACAAGATGACTCACAGTCCTGGGTGCCCCCAAAACCATCACAGTCTCCCAGGAAGAATTCTGGTTACATTATTCACATACCGTATCTAGTTAGGGAGCTGGGATTAAACCACCCTCCGCTCCTTGTTAGTCTGAATTAGGTGAACATAAAAATAGCTATAGAAAGAAATGAAGGAAAGACATAATGGACCAAAATCTCTAGTGGTGTAAACTGGCACAATTCCATTCACTTCAATGGTGCTGTAGCGATAACAGCAGCAGAGAATTCGGTCACTGTACACAGAGTTTTTATACTTCTTGCTCAGTAGGAGTGCACTACGCCATTCAGAAATACACTGGAATACACATATATCTTTTATCAGATCTCTTCTTTCCTTTCCTTTCTGCTTCAGGTTCACAATACAGATTCAGAGACATATGGCTGAGAGATAGGGTGGGATGAAAGCATATTATTTTGCCTCACAACATCCATTAGTGAGTTCTGTAAAGTGCTGTGCACAAGGAAATTTAAAATACACAAACTCACATGCATCATATGCCCTACTGAAAATGTTGCCTTAAATCAGTACATATAAGTAGTTTCAGTCTATCCTGTTATTTTTTATATTAATGGATATGTAGAATGCTAAAAGGTGGCGTCCCCAGTTTCCCCAAGGGAGAAAAGAGATTATAAGGTATTTTAGGCTGCATCCATTGCTGAATGATTCGTGTTCATAATAGCTTTCAAAAAAGTCATTCATCTCCTCTCCCAGCTGAATAGAGAATGGTAGGTCAAGGGCATCTGGGCAGAAGGTTTGGGACAGAATGTGGGAAAGAGCTGTTATAAAAAAAAGAAAAGAATTGCTGATTTCTACCAGAATAAATAGACAGCAGAAAACTCCATTGAGACACTCAATGTTGGTTTAAGTCTATGACACCGTGGTCTAAAAAGAGGCTTTTATCGTCTTAACAGTGATGAGGGTGATCTCAGATCATTACCAGCAAGTTTTTGAGGACCATCAAAGAGATTCCAGATAATAAAAAAGATGTGTTAAGTATTATTTTGTTATGATAATGGATATGCTTGTATTATTTACCTGTAACGTTTTTACATTCTGACTTTATGACAAGTATTTAAAACAATACATACCCAAAGAAAAAAAAACAAACGTTTTTTTCAGTACATGCAGCTTCCACATAGGTCTGTTATTGCTATGGAAAAACATGTGCTTACTACTTTTGTTTTTTACACAATGTGGAAAACTTGATCTAGCAAAATTCAGTGCTCAAAGAATGAAGGAAATCATCTTCCTTCCATACAGCAATGACAGAAGGACTGGATGTTGATAACAACTGGTCTAAAGGAACAAACAATAAATTAATTTAGACCAGAAAGGTATCTAGTGACTGCTGCTCTTGATCTTGCTTGGTAACATGTGGCATTGCTTAGAGTGTCCTTAGATAAAACAATAAATTGGAAGGAGACTTTCTTTTGTATTATGACAATTATAAACAAATTATATCCCTTTCTGTAAGGGACCAGGATGTAGACAGTCTGGCCTAGTGGTCACAGCTGGGCTGAGGTCTGCCCACCAGGGACCATAGTCACTGGTCAGAAGTTGGAGGAATTGCAAGAACCAGGTTCTGTAAGTAAGAGTCAGGGTCAAAGTCAGGCTGGAGCTGGAGACCAGAAATCAGGAGATCAAGCAAAGTCTGGCATGGCAGCAGGCTGAAGGCTATGTGGTATGAATGTAGAATGTACTGTATTAAGAAGTTTTGAAATTTGACTTCCCTTGATAAGATTTATAAGGGCCTGATCTAAAACCCAGTAATGTCAATGGAAAGACCCCCACTAACTTAAATGAACAAATATAGGTAGCCTTCATTGTATAAAGGTTACAAAACAGTATCCGTAAAAAGGTCATGTTCAGTTTGCTTATAAATTATATTCTCACACTCTCATTGCTCTCTAAAATCTTCATCTTTGAAGCTGAATGTATCAAATGTGGCTTCTGCCAAAAGGTTTTAAATTTAAGCAAAACACAGTAATATATTTTCCCCTTTCTATAGTTTGGTGCTTTTGGACAGCGAAGAGTGTTCCCCTCCTGTGTGATAAGTACATGCATATCAGAGAGCAGGATTTGGACCACTATCTAAAAACAGTTTTTAAAAATTGTGCTAACAACCAAAATTGAGATTAACTTCCCATGCAGTCAATATAAACATGCATCGAACAGCATTATTACAAAAAGAGACTATGGGCCAAATTCATCCATGACATAACTCCAGTGACTTCAACTGGACACCAGAGGTGAATTTGGCATAAGATCTCTATTTTAAGACCATTTTAATGACTAGTTAGAACAACTGGCAGAATTGGGAAAACAATTACCTGACTTTCCTTACAAGTTATTCATTGACGATTTCTTGGTTAAATATTTGATGACATGAGGCTTTTTAAGGCTACTTTTCAAACTAACCAAATTCCACAGGCAAGAATATTGTATGATTTTCTCAGGGTCTATCTGGACAATTCATCCAGGCTAGCAAGACTACTCTACTGTCCAGTAAACTTATTGATAGCTCTTATATGAAATATTCAATAGGATTTGAAATAAAGAAACTTTTCAGCCTTTTACTGAGTCCTACTGTATTTTAAGCAGCCAAAGGGATGAATAACTAAAACCTAGCTCTCTATTACAGAATTAGAATGTGCTAGACTTCTTTTTAAAGGGTAGAAATGATCATATGAGTACATACCATGAATATATTTGGCACAATCTTTAGTCTTAGACGATAATCTCAGCCTTTAAAATCTCACTGTCAATTTGCCTATTCATTTTTGAATAATGCAAAATTCAAGAGAGCTTGAATGTAAACAGGTATGAAGATGGATTAGGCATGAAAGGTGGGATGAAATATGTTACAGAATGCAAAATATTATGATGACCCCCCTACCTATGCAAACAGGAAAATTATAGCTCTTTAATCCTTACATTTATAGAGAATCCCCTTTCTAGATGCCTGGCTGGTATGTCTTACTCACATGCTCAGGGACACAATGATCAACAGATTTGGTTTCGGGAAGAAATTTTCCCCCAGATGAGATTGGCTGGGATGCTAGTGGTTTTTCAGCTTCCTCTGCAACCTGGGGCCTGGTTTGACTGCTAGGATCATTTGCATGTATCTCAACTAATCAATTCCCTGACATTGTGTGGGCCTCAAGCAGTAGGGCACCTCGACCTCCTGTTCTTTTCCCATGGCGCCCAGGTTAGTTTCCTGAGGAGTGAAATGCTTTAGTCTAACTAAAATGTTTGGGGTTAATATAGGTGTATCTGGATGAAAAATAATGACCTGTGAGATACAGGAGGTTAGACTAAATGATCCTCTCTGGCCTTAAACTCTACTAAATTATGAATTATTCTGTATTATTATTGAATATTTACATTCTGCTGAAAGAGCAATAGGCACTTTACAGACAGATATGAAGAAAAATTCCTAGCTCTCTTCCTCTCCCATGAATGATTCCAATTAAGAAGACAGTGTTTACCAACAGTAAAGACACCACAGTATAGTATCTGAGATCCTACTGCTATTTCCCTCTACTGAGAATAGAGAAATAGCTGTGGTGCCTCAGATATGGTAGTGTGCTAAATATTAAAATTTATCAACAGTTAAGGTGGAGTTTTTCAAAAGCACCCAATTAACTTTCAAAAGCACATTAAATGGTGATATCCGATGTGTAAAACATGTACTAAAGATTTTTCAAAGCAGCACAGTAGCTTTAGCGACATATGTCCCATTATTTGTAATGGAAAGATGTGTGGCTAAGTCCCCTGCACTGCTTGAAAATTTCAACTGTATATTTTTAATTGGTTTTCGTAATTTTGAGTGTCTAAATACACCGGCTCTGACCTGCTAATACAATATCATAATTGGTATCAATTATAAAGCCAAAGAATCGTAAGGCACAAAAATAAATGGATGGCTTTGGCTATTGTTTCTGAAAGTGGGAACTTTAAATCTGTGTTTCAAGTTTTCTAGGTGAGTTCTGGATCCCCGAAATGCTTCCAACACTCATTCACTATTTATGCAAAGGTATGCATCATGAGTACGTTGATGCCCATGTGGAAGCAAGGCCAGGGGCTTTGTAGCTGTGTGGAACCACTTGCTACTTATTGATAGTAAAGAGGCACGCAATTGCTGAAAAAATACACTAGAATTAAGGCTGGAGAAGTAGTCAGAGAGAGGCTTACCTCTTTCTTTGTGACCCAAGGAAGGATTTCTTCCCTTTAAAAATCTTCAGCATGTAGCTCTGTTCCTTGGTGCTGTGAATATGATTTGCCCCTAGAAATACATCCCAGCGTATGTACAACAGCATTATGAACCTTAGAAATATCCAAGAAGGAAGAGGAGAGGAAACAAAGTATGCTAAGGAATCTTGTAAAGGGGTGTGGAGTCAGAAATACTAATAGCTGTATGGCCAAGCATATTCACTGCCTCTGCAATATAGTAGTGAATCTGGAAACTCATGCTGGTGCTCAGGAGCTAATAGCAAGAAGTGCATTGTATGCTGCTGTTAAACTACCAGTCCAGGGAAACTTTTCCTATTATTAAATAAAACCCACTGTTTCATCCACGGGTCAATTAAATCTCATGGGACATGAACTATATTTCTTAACTTCTTGGACTTCAGGATCTGTGACTTAGCTCCCTGTGCAGCACGAAAAAACAGAATGTGCACAACTTCCCAGAACATCATGGGACATAAGAGATGAAGGAAAACAGCAATATCTCAGTGACGCCCACAGGAACAGTAGCAATTACCAATTTGTCACCATGCCTCTGCAATCCCAGAGCACACATGAGCATATGGATTGCTTAGGCTTTATGCCATCAACCTACAGTGGGGAAGTAGGTTCATGCAATCCACTCTGGATCAGTTTCAGTGGAAAATTACTTCTATTTTGAATGATTTACAGGACTCGGGTAAGATGGGCCTTACACTGTGACATGTTCTAGTAAAAACTGCTGTCCTCAACCAAAGATAGCTATCTAGTGCATCAGAGTGTTTTTTCACTGCTTCCCTGTGCTAAGTGCTGTATATGGGATATATGATTGCACATCTGAGATTACAAAACACTGTGTGAAACAGAAAATCCTTACCTTCTGTAGCATGAATAATACTGACAGTGCTGCCCAGACCCTGCGTAGAGCCAACACTGCTGAGGGTTTTATTTTTATTACAATTAATTCAGGCTGTGATGTAGTAATATGTGCACACAGTGCTTTCAATGATCTGTATATAGGCAGTTAGAGTACCTTCTTAATATAGGAAATACATTACCAGAACCCTTAACAGGAGCTGCATATGCACATCTCGGAAGGGAAAAAGAAAACATTGTGGAATTGTTACCAGCATGCATCAAAGTTTCAATTTTTTGGCAAAACATTAATCCCAGGTCTGTACAAGAACCATGGAGAAAGATGGCACAGTGGATAAATGGCCCAGTCTTTCACCTCCCAAGAAATAAATTAAAATCCTGACTTGTTCTTCAATTACATTATCCACATTGCAAAATGACAATTTGGTACAATTTCCTATATTTGTTTAGAGGAAGTTTGTTTTTAAAGGAAAAAATGAATATGGAAAAATTTCCTTTCTAAGCATCTGACCTTGTAATCTCATGTCTGACCCATAATATTTTTTTGGAGTTCTAGGAAGGTTGCTAACTGATAACCCATTGATATTTTGGTGTCGATAATGCAGTTATGATATTAATGAAATATCCTGATCCATTACAAATAGGAAGCAGAAAAATATAAAATGGTTCAAGTTCAATTCATTACTCATTTTTAGCATACAGCTATGAAATCTGATTTTACTCCATACATTCCTATATCATGCACCAATCCTGTAAACACACATGAATAACTTTACACATACAAGTTATCTCATACAAGCAAATGGAACTACTCACATCAGAAAAGTAATGCACACTCTTAAGTGTTTGTAGGATTGGGGCTCAAATGTTCCTAACAGCCTTGCAACTGAATATGGAATTGTTTGAGAATACATTTTTAGCATCTGTATTCCATTTTTCGTTTTAGTTTTGTTTCCTTTGCACTGACTGACATACAGTGTGCAAGGAGAATTTGATCAAGAACCAAATATTAATAATCAGCTGAAGGTGTCTTGAAGAAGATAATCTTGCCAGTTAGAGGCATTACTTATTTTCTTGTGCGATGCTTAAGTTAGCAACACTGTAACAGTGAAAACCCCATAAGCCAAATGTGTTCTTATCTTCAGTTAGGTACCTTTTCAATAAATATAAAGAAATGCTCTTAAAGCAGGATGAGACAGTTACTCACCTTGTGCAGTAACTGAGGTTCTTTGTGACGTGTGTCTCTGTGGGTGCTCCACTCCACGTGCTGGTGTGTCCTCGATGGGAGATTTCGCCAGCAGTGCCCGTCCGGGTCGCACATGCACCGTCCCCGTGTGGCGGCGCTGTTGGTGCCCTTTTCGCCCGTGTGGCGGCGCTGTTGGTGCCCTTTTGGACCCCTCTGTTCCTTCTCTACTGTAGAGCAGTGTGTTTGACTCCAAAGTAGAGGGAAAGGAGCTTGGGTAGTGGAGCACCCACAGGGGAACACATCTCGAAGAACTTCAGTTACTGCACAAGGTGAGTAACCGTCTCTTCTTCTTCGTGTAGTGTCCCCGTGGGTACTCCAATCCAGGTGCCCTCAGTTGGAGGACGGAGCTTCAGAGTTGTTAGGTTGAATAGAAGAGAGTACTGATAGTCCGATTGCTGTATCATGTCTTGATGCCTGATCGATGGTGTATTGTTTTATGAAAGTGAGGGCTGAGGCTCAGGTTGCTGCTTTGCATTTTTCAGTAATTGACATGTTATGCAAGAAGGCTGAGGATGTAGCTATTGATATGGTTGAATGTGTCCTGATGCGCTGGGGTGGCGTTACCCCTGACTGTGTGTAGCATGTGTGGATGCAGGTGGAAATCCACTTTGAAAGACTTTGGGTGGATATGGTGTTGCCATTGGAACGTTCCGTAATTGAAACGAAAAGTTGGGAGATTTCCTGAAATGCTTTGTTCTTTCTAGGTAAAACGCAATGGCTCGTCTGACGTCCAGTGTATGGAGGGCCGCATTCTGTGTGCTAGAGTGTGGTTTTGGGTAAAAGATAGGTAAATGAATGTTTTGGTTAAGGTGGAATGATGATGTTACTTTGGGGAGGAACTTTGGATGAGGTTGTAGCCTCACGATATCTTTGTGAAATACTGTATACGGTGGGTGGGCAATAAGTGCTCCGAGTTCACTCACACGGTGTGCCGATGTGATTTCAACCAGAAATGCTACCTTCATGGACATATGCAGTAGTGAACAAGTTGCTGAAGGCATGAATGGTGGCTTGATAATTGTCCTTAGAATGAAGTTGAGGTCCCAAGGTATTATGGGAAGACGTATGCCGTTAGTGCGTTAACCTACTTCTGTTGACGCCATAACGAAAATCTATGCCATTTCTGAAGGTAAGTTTTTCTTGTGGTAGGTTTTCTGCTGTTTAGTAAAATACTCATTCCAAACATTGTAGTTCAGCTTATCGGAACCAGTTAGGAACCATGCTGTGAGATGTAAATTCTTCAGGTGCGGATGACGTATGGTTCTGTTGGCCTGGGAGAGGAAATCGTCGACTAGTGGGAGAGCGATTGGTGCGTGGATCAACATCTGTGTCAGGTAAATGAACCATGGTTGCCTGGACCAAGCTGGAGCTATCATTATCACCTTCGCATTGTCCTTGCGTATTTTGTGTATGGTTTTGGCTATCACGGGGATAAGTGGGAACGCGTACAGGAGACCTGTGTTCTAGTTGATGTGGAATGCGTCTCCCAATGAATGTGTACCTAGATCTGCTCTCAAGCAGAAGTAACGGCATTTGTGATTCTTCATTGTTGCAAATAGATCAATTGTGGAGTATCCCCATTGACGAAAGATGTGTTCTAGGACTGTATTGTGTGATTCTCACTCGTGATTGTTGCCAGATTTTCTGCTCAGGTTGTCTGCAGTGGTATTCTGGGTAGATATGCCACTGAAATGTGGATGTTGTGGGATATGCACCAGTTCCATAGTCTCATTACCTCTGAGCATAGAGAGACGGATCTTGTGCCTTCTTGATAATTGATGTAGAACATACACGCGATGTTGTCATTATCTTCATAGTTTTCCCTGCTATCATAGGTAGGAAATGTATACAGGTGTTGCAGACAGCTCGTAACTCCAGTAGGTTTATGTGTAATTTCATTTCCTGTAGTGACCATTTGCCTTGAATGGAATGCTCTTGTAAGTGCGCTCCCCATCCAATTAGTGATGCGTCTGTTGATCATGATTGAAGGTGTTTTGATTATGAATGGACTTCCTCTTTGAAGGTTGTTGGCTGTGTCCACCATTTTAATGATTGTTTGATTTTTTTTGGCATTGAAACTTTTTTTTTATAGAAATTATCTTTGTGGTTTGTAAACTGTCGCGAGCCACATTTGAAGTGGTCTCATGTGCAACCGTGCATTTTGCACTACAAAAGTAGCGGCTGCCATATAACCCAACGTTCGAAGGCATGAGCGTACATTCAGAGTTGGGCTGCTTTCTATTATAGATTCCAGATTTACAATAGTCTGAAATTTGTTCTTTGGTAAGAATGCCCTGGCAGTGAGGGAATTGAAGTGCGCCCCTATAAATTCCAGTTGTTGCACAGGCTGTAGGGTGGACTTTTTGTTGTTTATCTTAAGCCCTAGTGTGTGAAATACTGACCTTGTAGCGTGAACTTGTTGGCCAAAATCTTGTTTTTGAAATATATGTAAGAACAGAGCCACAAACCCCCCCCCCACTTCCTACCAAAAGGCACATCAGTCTGAATCAAAAGCTAAAACCTCAAACTGACTCTTACTGTTCTACCCTTTTAAATGTTAATTCAAGTCTGTCTGCACTTTGTATAATTTTAAGATTGTTTGTAAATGTCTGTACTATGTCCACTGGCCAGTTTATCTGTTAATTTTACCTGCTTCCAATATATTTGTAAAAATCCTATTCTAAGTACAAAAGCCACACTGTGCAATGTAATGTATCTATCTAATTGTGAAAGACACTATCAAAAATGAAATAAGGTTTGCTCTAAAAATAATATGTAAGTTCTTCAGCTAGGAGTTGGCCCTGAGTGATTGAAGTGTGAATGGCCGAGCAATTGAGTTGGGTGTAGACAAAAAGAGTGATTGAACAATTGGTCTGAGTAAGGGATATCGAAACAGACATGAAGAAAACACCAGCCTCACCTAAAACGCTTGAGGGAAGAAGAAAGAAGCAAAGATGATCAAATGGCCGAAGAGGAACCCACCCTGATAACTTTGGAGCCAGCCCATTTCAAAGGACAAAATCTGATCAGGCTTGCAACAATGTGGATGATTAAGGATCATACCAAGAATGCAGTTGCAGCATGACAGAGCAAAACCCATAGAGTTACTTGGGGTCCTTTCCCTATAAAATGGGACAAGAAGATGAAGGCTGGAGGTTCGGGTCTACAACATCACATCAGCCAGGAGTACCGATGCGCATCGGCAGAACCTTGCTCCTCATCCTCATGTCACCTGGCCAGTGACTATCATGAGCACCAAGAAGCTGGTAACTATGACATCTGGAAGATCCCTATGTATGTTTGTCTGTCTCTATCTGTGTGTGCCTGTCAGTGTGTGTGAATGTGAATGAAAGCATCAATTGAAACATGTGTCCCTGTAATTTGTAGTATTGATATAATGTTAATACTGTTTTCCTAGTGTTTACATTATTAGTAATGCTATTTCATTGGTAAAGCACAATATTGATATTATTGCAGTGTTGGTACTTTTCTTTAATACTATTTACCAAGTTTCTGTGTTCACAATAAACGTGGCTTGTTGCCTTATCCCCTAATAAGATCCTGTAATATTTGTTATTTGGGTAACAAACTGCATGTACAGCTTCCATATAGACGCGTGCCCTTATTAGACAATTGTCGAAATAGGGGAATATGGTGACCCCCAGTCTGTGAATATAAGATGCTACAACAGCAAACCTTGGAAAAGACTCTTGGAGCAGTGCAAAGGACGAAGGGTAACACCGTGTATTGATAGTGGTTGTTGAGCAGAGTGAATCTTAGGAACTTTCTGTAGGCCAGATGAATAGTAATGTGAAAATATGCATCCTGAAGGTCGAGGGCTGCAAACCAGTCCCCCTGTTCCAGTGCCAGCAATATAGTAGCCAGAGTAACCATCCTGAATTTTTGTATCTTTATGAATTTGTTCAATTTTCTTAAGTCTAAAATGGGTCTCCAACCTCCAGTCTTCTTTTGGATGAGAAATAATGAGAATAAAAGCCTCTTCCTCTGTGTTGGGAGGGAACATGCTCTATGGCACCTATTTGGAGTAAATGATCGACCTCCTGTTGTAATAGTTGTTCGTGAGATGGGTCCCTGAAGGGGGATAGGGAAGGAGTTTGGGTTGTAGGTATCGAAGTAAAGGAGATAGTGTATCCAGATCGAATAATTTCTAGTACCCATTTGTCTGATGTTATGTTTGCCCAGTGTTGGTAAAAGGGGCATAGCTGATGATTGAACGAGATGGATTCTGACTGTTGAAGGCTGGGGAGGTTGTACAGATCTTAGACCAAGTCCTCAAAATTGCTGTTTTGGAGGGATAGCTTGGGATGTTGATGGCTGCTGGTTAGTCTGTTGACATCACTGTGGCCTTTGATGGGAGTGTTCTTATCGTCTGTTTTGCAAGTAATGTTGGTATCTGGAATTATATGACTGATACCTGAAGGGTCTTCTTATTGGTGCAGGTGTATAAATTCCCAGGGTGTGGAGCGTAGCTCTGGAATCTTTCAAAAGTCTATGCATGACTTCATCTGTTTTTTCTGTGAAGAGCTTCACTTTATCGAAAGGAAGATCCTTGATCGTTGCCTACAGTTGTATAGACAGGGCTACAGAGTGAAGCCATGATGCCCTATGCATGACAACAGCAGTTGCCACAGTTCTAGCCACAGTATCAGCCACGTCAAGGGAAGCCTGCCATGCTGTTCATGCAACCAGTTGCCCTTCTTTGATCAACGATTGAAATTGCTGTTTTTTATCGTCCAGGAGAAATTCAATGAATTCTGATATCTTGGAATAATTTTCATGGTTGTAATTTGATAGTAAACTGGCATAAGGGCATCATCCATTGGAAGGGTGATTTTGGTGGAAGCTGAGGTCTGCAAAATTTTAAGCAATTTGTGTTGTGACCCTGCCACTTCCTGGAGTGGGATCTCCAAACAGCCCGCCACCATCTTAAACAGTTCCTGCAAGTGCTTAAAATCATCTGCCATCGTCGGTGGTGGGGAAACTATGGTCTCGTTGGGTGAGTAGGATGAGTTGTGTGTGGTTGGTGGCATTTCTTGCTCTGCACTCATATCCTGTTCATTGGCAGGACCAGTTATTTCAGGTCCTGTTTGAGTAGGTCTAATAGGTGACCTGTCTCTGTGCCTATATGAAGTTGACGGTCTACTGTGTGATGGAGAGTAAGTAGACCAGGTGTCCCAGCCAGTGCATATGGTATTGTGGAGCAAACCATGGAGGTGCAAACCATGGATATGTTGGTTGTCTGTGATGTGGCCAATGTCTGGATGGGTGGCCTCTGGGTGATGATAGCTGGGGAAAGAAGGTAGATACAAATTCCTCCTCATTCTCACGGTGTTTGCTCTTCTGAGCATATTTTTGCGGAGCCGGAGTTGTCGGCTCCCTTGTGAATGACAGCGCCGAAGTTGGCTCTGTAGCCTTTTCCAGTGCGGACGTATCCATCGGCACCGCTGGTGCCGTCGGTGTCCTCGGGGCTGTCTGTTGCTCAGGTTATATTGGTGCCGTCGATGCCGTGGTTTTTGCCAGTGCCAATGTAGACTGGTCGGCGTATGTCGGTGCCGTGTTGCTTTTCAGCACCAAGGTCCGAATCAGTGCTGCTGTCGAGGTGGTTACAGCCATTGTGTGGGACATTGCTTTAGACGGTGCCGTGTTGGCACTGGGTTGTTTAGTTTTGTTTCTCAGCTCTGTAGAGGAGCGATAAGAGTCTCTCCTTGTTTAGGAGGTCAATGTACCCGAGGTACCCAATGTACCTAAAGTCTCTTTGGTACCGAAATCTTTTTCCTTTTCAGGTGACCTCTTTTCTTGGCATGCTCAGTTGTAGATTGAATAGAGTGACTTTTTCGAGTGTTTTCCTGTGAGGAGCCATTATCCTGCCCAGGGTCTGAGGCAGGTCTTAGTGACTGCTCCATGAGTATTAACTTCAGGTGGAGGTCCCTGTCACACCTGGTTCTGGCTTTTAGATTTGTACAGTGGATGCATTTCCGGGCAACATGCCCTTCACCGAGGCATCTGATGCACTTGGAGTGTCCGTCCGAAGCCAGGATAGCGTCCCTGCATGAAGTACAGTGTTTGAAGCTGAGAGAATCCAGCATAATCCTATTTATAACGGAGGGATGAGACTGAGGGAATTTTTTTTTTTTTTTTTTTTTTTTTTTAAACAGGGAAGGACTCAGATAAGGTACACTAAACTACAGGTAAAATTGAGTAATTTTACAGAAAAGAAGAGACTTATTGAAGATTTCTAACGGGCTATGAAGAACTGTTGGGAATTCCATCTTGGACTGTGGACGGTTGAGAAGGAACTGAGGGGTCTGGGTCATGCGTGTCGAAAAGGGCGCCAACGGCACTGTGAGATGGGGACGGCGCATGTGCGACCCGGGCGGGTACTGCTGGCTAAATCTCTGATCGAAGATGTGCCGACACTTGGAGTGGAGCACCCACAGGGAAACTAATCGAAGAATACTCTATCTCAGATCATTTATGGAGCTATTCCTATAGACTTAAATGTCTCGTCAACTGGGTTGTGATCAATGGGGCACATCTTTAATAAAAGAGTGCTGCTTACCATATGTCTCTTCTTCACTAGTTCCACTAAATATAGTAAGCTCTTCATTATTCTTCATATCTGACATATCTAAGTCATTCTATATATGTTTCATATGTTCCTTTGAAACCAGAAATATATAGTGTTAAATTAAAGTAAAAAACTATTAATTGCTTTTCAACAGGCCAACACTTAAAACACTTGCCACATGTATTCATTAAAGGAATATTTACAGAGATTCACCTACAATTATTAAATGGATCTACTGCAGCTTAGATTAATGGATTTACTAGGGTTTAAATTTAACTCAAAACTGAATAGGAATAATTTCATACAATTTAAGTAACTCTAGTAAGTAAAATAAACATAAATCAGGAAACATTCTTTTTATTAGTTATAGATCAGGTAAATAATTATGTGGAGCCAAAATTTCAAATATGGGAACCTGAAATGTGCTTGGAAAATTTGCACATGCACCTTTGCTTGTAAAACCCCATTAATAATGGCTTGCACAAACAAGTGTTTATGTGAGCTATTACCCATATTGTGTGCACAAAAATCTTTAAGCAAAAATTTTGCAAAATATGTACATGCAATTTTTATGGGTACAAATCAGACAACCAGTTTTGAAAATCTAATTCACGTATTCCAAGTCTGTTATGCCAAGACGGTTATATTATATAAATAAAAGAGTGGTAAGGATGGTTGTATTTATTTGGTAAATATTGCAACAAGAGTTTATTATAGTTTTTTACATGCTCAGAACATTCTAAAAAATTCTTCTTATGGACAGTTCATCATCCTACTTTGAGGACCTTATTGTCATTTATACTAAGACACTTCTATACTGCTCTGGCAGTATAGACGGGCCTTAGAGAGGACACAAATTACCTCTTCCCATCTCTTTAACGTTCCTTTACATTGTCAAAGTGGTGCAAAAAGGCCTTTAATGTAAATTGTGTCATCCTGGACAAACCTTATTGAATTAAGTTCAACTTTACTGAATTTAGTTTAGCATCTTTGGAGTTCATTGTATTAAAATGCAAATGTTTATGTACTATTGTGAGATTGTAGATTGAGGAAGAAAATATTAATGCTATCTCTGGAAAGGATGAGGAAGTCCAAAGATCTTTTGGAAACAAATGTGTGAAGTGAATTTTCTTAGAAAATACCTTGAGGTGAAGGGAATGCAAATTCTCCCCTCTGAAGCCAACCTTTTGAAGATATGCCCTGGGAAGAGGACCCATTGTGTGCTAACTAACTGCTTCTGGAAACTCCAGATCAAAGAGCCTTCCTCTGTATAAAGGGGTGGACTAAACTTTTCCTGAGCGTGCTTGTTCTGAGCTGAAGTTGTGATGAACTTAACACAAGGACTCCGCTGGCAGTGTTGAAGGACTGATCCTCCAGAATCCACAATAGAGTTGAGGTCAACTCCAGTAAGCTCATTAGCATGGGTGCAGGCTTTTTTATTGTTTTTAGTAGATTTTTTCTGTAATGCTTTTACCTTAAGAATAAAACAGTGGTAACATATCTCTAGCAATCACTCTTATGAGTCTCTGAAGAGACAGCAAGCAGATCAGTGTAGGCAGACTGTCTTTGCTGGGAAACACACAATGAAGGCAGGGAACAATACAGCCTGGAGATACTCGGTCAGAAGGCAGAGAGAGAGAGATGTGGGTATTCACTTAAAAGAGGCAACAGCTAGGGAGCTGAAAGCCTGAGAATGGTTGCCAGTGCTGGTCCAGTGAGGGGAAATCTAGGTGCAAGTACCCTGAACTGTGACATAAATGAGAATCGGGTCCTGAGTATTTAACATTGGGTTAGTCATCATGTCTTCTCAGGGTCGTGCTGTAACACAATGTAATTTCCTAGGGGAGACAACCTCACACTGTGAAGACTGTTTCCTCAAGTGGAAGAATCTGCTGTACCCATTTCCTTTTTTAATATTTTCAACAAATCTTATTAAAAATAGATGCATTTTCTATATGTCATCCAATATTATTTCAATTGATTTTAGTTCTATTAAATATTGTGTAAAATATACCCATGAATTAAATTGATATTGGTTGAATAAGGCAAAACATTTTCTGTGAACATTTGGTTTTCATTTTTAAATAAATTCACTGGGTTAAGGTCTCTATACCTTTTGTGTTAGCTTTCTTTGACCACATGTGCAATCAAATTTTACTGGCAAACTTACTGAAAGCAAATGTTATAATTGCATGTTTAAGTATACACAGAAACTGAATTTTAAATGGGCATACACAATTATTTGTGCAGGAAGTACTTTCTCCTCTCATCCAATCAGGGAACAAACAATGCCAGGTGACATATCTAGCCAATCACCACTAAACAACAAAGTTCAAAATTCAAATATTCACAGTCATTCCCTACAATAAAATATTGGAAATATTTTTTCTGAATATGTTCTAATAACAGAAGCAAATTGCTCAGGAGCATTCTGTGAGAAGAAAAAACAAATTCATCAAATAAATTATTTTCTCAGTGATAAATGATGTCTTTACTCAGGAATCTGGGAAATACTTAACTGCCTGACAGCATGCAAGTTAAGGATTGTTTATTAGCCTAAAGATGAGATGGTTTCCGGAATCCTACACTAAATTATGACAAAATGTAAATTCAGCCGTTCTTTAGTGGTCTCATATTTCAATCTACTTCAAGGGGTTTTGGATTAGTCCCTGTGCTCAAATTTAAAGTTACTCTCTAGGAGATCATTGATAGCTTGGCATTGTCTACACTGGGGATTTGCCCCAAATACAGCCGTTGGTACAAATCGATAGCATCCACAGGCAAAGCTGATGTTTGCACCAGTTGAACATATCCATAGACTGGGTAAAGTCCACTAGTGCATTAGTAGCTTTGTCTGTCTATGCTGGGCATGGCTCTGGTGCAGCTACAAAAGTGGCTGGCAACTTATTGCTGTAACTGGGGTCTTGCTCTCAGTATGGCACAGTGATGAGCTTTCCTTTTTTAAACAAACATTCTCTTTTAATAGTATCCTGTTCATTTTTCTATTAGTTCCTGCCCTGCTTCCAGAATAATCTCTACAGTGTCATCTCCCTTCACTTATAGGGTGCATGCAAAGGGATGCCCAAATATGATGAGACTATGGTTTAGTATGTGATACAGGCCAAAAATAATCAACCAGTTTACTCACTCTATCCATTCTGGCATTCCTTTCTCATGCATATACATCCCCTACTCCCCGCACTTGATTTAGTCCCTAACTTTTGACCAAGAATGAATGAATGAGTCTAAAAGTGCCCTAAATCAACAAATTTTCCTATGAGTAAAATCATGATTTGAGGGAAATTTTTCTTTCAATGAGAGGATAATTGGAATGTGTAGGTAATAATCTGTCCTTTGAAATGAGCCTATCATTATAATTAAGTCTGATCATTGTCTAGGCCGGGTATCCTAAAAAACAATGCCTGAGATTTTAGCATTAAAAAAAACCCATCAAGCTTGTGGAACAGAACACTTTTCAATATTATTTTTAAACCCCTTGCCCTGCCCAGCAAGAATTTTTTTTCAAAGTTCTTAAAGATGTACATTGCCAGATTAGGACATCTTGTTAAGTGAAATGCAGAGTTGCTTGTAATTTAATATTGGATTTCAACAGCTGAAAAGTACAAACAAGAGTGAATTTGCAATACATTAAGCAAAACATAAAAGAAGAAGAAACAGAACTGCTCTCGGAGCTTGATCACTTCTTTAAAGCAGCTTTGCAGTGGAAAGCATGGAACAAATTCTCGAATTTGGATGAAGGAGGGTAAGATGCAAGAAGAAACATACTGATATAACAAGGCATTTCACCCAACTTACTAATAATGCTAAAATATTTACTTTGTTATAACTTTGTTATTAGGTTAAATATCTGCTTGTCATTCAAGACATAGAACACATCTTTATTATTTATATTATTGTATCACCCAAACTGTACAAGACTCAGTACAGGCACAACACATAGGAAAACTCGGTCTCTGTTCCATAGAGTTTACAATGTGAAATCACAGCATGTTTAAAATGACTCCATTTGGGTCAACCTTCTGTACAAGATCAAGAGTTGGAATCTGCAAAGGGATCAGTGCAGGTGAACTATTTTGGCTGCAGAGTCCCATTGAAGTCCATGGATTTAATCACAGAAGCCAACAGGCAAGAAACCATTGATGATATAAAGCATTTCATGCTTCAACTCTAAGATCTATAAGGCTAACATGCATTTTGGCTAAAAATAAGTGGAATGTACACATTAATTTGAGTTATGAAGGATAAAACCTGCAAGCCTATGCAGTCTTTCTGTTATACAGAAATCAGCACCATATGCTTCTATCTTTTCTATTCTCTCCTAAAAGCATAGCCACCAACAAGCTCAATTTCTTAAAAGCAGTACAAGGTAACATATTTTTAAAAATCCAGCAATACAGTAAATTAGAACTTGGAAAGCAACAAAAATAGACTAGCCATGGCTGACAGCTATTGTAAAACTGTATATGGATCACTGTTGGCATCAACGGTGTCACAGGTATGGTCCCAAATACATTATCAGCAGCAATTAGGAATAAATAAAAAAGAAAGAAAAGTGGACAGTGGCAGATAACAGCAGGTTGGTGAATTTTTCAGTTACTTGAAGACTACTTGTCAGAGCTGTAGGAAGAGTTTTAGGCCATCTGCCCTCAACTGTGCATCATTTGTACAGTTTTGAAATTCAAGAAACATTGCTGCATTCAGAAAGGCAGAGTTTCACATTCACTGCAACACATTAGGTTATTTTATCAGGTCCCTCAAGCATGGGTAGTATAATCCTATTGGGTATGTTACAAAATGGAGGGTAAGTATGTAGAGGTCTATGAACATATGAAAAAACTGTCAAACAATATTTTGGATAATTTTTAAAATCACCATCTGGCAGATTTTAAGAAATATACTGTAGCAACGTTCATTAATAACATTCTCTTATGTTGCAATATTGATCATCCGATGACAGAGTTCAATTCAGATGAAGTGCTGCAAAAATTTAAGTGTGTGGCAAATTTCCAGTTGCCAGTTTGGATCCATTCCTTTGTCTATGCTCAAGGATGTGTTCACAAACAAAACTAAAGTTGTTATAATTTCTACTATGGTGGCTGGAAATCTGGACTCCCCAGAGGTGCAAAGCCAATATGACATTCAAGAAAATGACATTTTTGCAGTAAAAGCTTTCTTGTCTCAATTAATAATGCTTAATGTAATGACCCCAATTGCATTACAAATACAAAATAATTTTTATTTACAGATTCAGAAAATTTCAGTATTTAAGCTACAGCTTTATGAAGCACATCCATAAACAGAAGGCTTCTTTATCTTCTTCTTTACACCAGTATAAAGGCCTAGTCCAAAACCCTTTCCACAGACTTCAATAGACTTTGGATCAGGCACTGAATGAGGAATAATTCCACTGAATTTAACAGAATCACACTGGTGAAAAACTGGTGCAAATGAGAACAGAACTGGACCCAAAAGTTCCTAAACCATTATAGAGATCACTTGGAAAATACTGAGAATAGACTCTCAAAAGGTTAATTAAGTATGAATCTAGTATTAATTAGGATGATCAAAAGCTTTGTTTGCATTAAAATTTCCTGGGTATATCATAGGCACGGCTGGTGGCTCCATTTTTAATGAAGGTTTCCCAACATTTTCCATTTTAAGACCTTGTTTTCAGTTGCTTATGACTTTGCCAAACTTTAAACATCTGGGCTGTAGTTTTCCATACCAGATGTCTGCCTCAGTTTGAATATTTCTGAAAAATTTCACTCTGAGAATGAAGTTAGGGAAAAATACATTTTGTCTTTGTAAAAAAAATTCTGGCAATCTTTTCTTTGAAAAGCTCTGACACCCCATGCTTTGGAGCAGGGACTTGAAATTTGGCAAGGAGTTGCCTTTGTGCCAGGGATGTGCCTTTTGCCATCCCTATAAAAATCCACCCAGACTTGGACAAGTTAAAAGCCTTTGGAAAAATCACAGTTCACACATGCTCAGTAGGGCATGCCTACACTGCAAATAAAATTCTTAAATTGGGTTAGCTAAACCTGCTAACCTAACTTTGAATAAAATAGCAGTGAAGACATGTCAACTCTTCTAACGTATCTTCTTTTGTAGGTTTGTTTATCTCTCTCACACATATTATACACTATGCAGGCTATTGTACTTTATATAATTCTGCATAAAGAGGGTGTACGTGCACATGCAAATAAATTACAAAATGACTAATTTAAACTGTATTATTATGAAGTGAAAGTATTTTTAAATGAAAAACAACTTTCTCCAGTTTTGAAGCAATATAAAAAAATGAGAAAAAATGAATGAGAAACTCCATTAAAAATATTCCCATCAGTCCTTGAGTGACTCAGAAATTCCATCTTGAAAGGAGTATGAATGATAAGCATGTTACTGTATAAAAGCTTCTGAGAAGCTCTGGGAAGCTACCCAGCTCTCATGATTCTGTAAATATTTTCAGTATGTCCATTACCAGTTAGTGATGTCCCGGGCAAATAAAACAGCTAAAATATAAGTGACAGGTCTGTACTAAGCCAATATTGTGATTATTGTATTTGGAAGGTCAGGTACTAAATTACTTTTTGTATATGGTCAAGATGTATGACCTGAACTATGACAACACTATCATAAAAACTGAGCACATGACAAGAGGTGCTGTATTGTGGTTCCTGACCTTGTTTTACTTGAGACAGAAAGCTGCCTCCCCTCCAGCTCAATGGGTTCCACTTGATTTGCTATAACCAAAATGATTACATTTTGCTGGGGGTAAATTGATTTAATATTTCGACACAACAAACACCTCCTGCCTCCTGAAACGGGGGAATATACAAGCAGAACAAAAGATTTTTAAGGACATAGATGAAATTTTGCAACACTGATTACAGAAATGCACAGAGCTAAATGAAGTAAGAATCCTCTCTATTACTGCTGATAAATAAATGGTCTCAGCTAGACATTGAAAGAAAAATATAAAACAGCATGTCTTACTGAGTTTGGATCAACAGTAAATAAGGACCCAGGTGAGAGTTGGAAAAATCACAACTGAGTTTCAAAAGAGTTTAAAAGAATGGCAAGTTTGTTACTTATTTAAACATTTATTGTTGGTGCTGCTTACCCAGTCCACTTAGCATCTTACATGAATATAAAAGCAATAGATATAACAAATCTTCCTTCCTTGTTAAAAATGCTCTCTATCCACCCCATTCCTTAGTATCAGAAGGAGTCACTGTGCCCTGAAACTTGACAAACTTGGGCTTTGAAGAATCAGTTTCCAAAGGCATGGATCCTCCATTGATAATACCTTCCTGGTGGTTATGGAAAGCTGAAAATACAAGAGCAAGGGTGACCCAGAAAATCTTGATCTTCCATGGAGGGACACAGAACAAGAGGTGATCTCTCAAACAGCTGAATCCCAAATCATTTAGAGCCTACTCAGATTGTAACCAAAAGGAAGCAGACACACAACAGTAGAGAGGAGCAAACTATTTTTGTCCAAAAATGCAGATTCGCAACCACCAAAACATTTGGCGAATTAAAAAAATTCAGAAATGTCAAATGGTTGCTTTAAATGTCAAAACATAACTTTTCTAAATACCGGTGCCGCAGACTCACCCTGCTCCAACAGACAAACTGAGTTCTTCCTAACTCTCACACAACCACCAGACAAGGGTTTTCCAAGACAAATTATGACCTCAATTACATTTGCCAAACCTATACTCAACTTTTTGATTTTTCAGGCTAGATTCAGATTAAGGCATCATTCACAAAATCAAAGAGGAGAAGTGGTTGTTGGTGGCGGTAGGCCATTCACACCCAACAGCCTAGGGGTTAGAGCACTCACTCAGATGTAGAGGAGACAGGTTCAAATCCCTCCTCTGGAGCAGGGACTCAACCCCAGCTCTCCCCTGCTCAGATGAGTGCCCTAATCAAAAGGCTATTCTGGGGTAGGTTTTTCTCAATCTCTCCTGCTGAAGCTGTTCCACTTTGTATAAAATTGTCAATGAGCCACAAAGAGTATGTGAGGTTGACTCTATAGCTTGGTGGTTATAGGGCAGTCATTGAAGGGGGGCGGGGGGGGGAGGACACCCAAGTTCCATTCCTTGCACCAGTGAATATTTAATTTATACAAAGTGGACCAACTTCAACAGGAGAGGCTGAGAAAGCCCAAGCACAGATTATCCAATAACCTTGTGGTTAGGACACTCACTTACGAGGGGAACACCTGGGTTCAAGTCTCTACTCCAAAGTGGGGATCTGAACCCGGGTCTCCTACATCCTGGATGAGTGCACAAACCAGTGAGCAATATGGTATCAAGGGGATGGCAGTATCTCCATTTTGTATTTAGCAATTGAGTCCCCTAGAATCTAGCCCTTTGTTTCCAAATTTATTTTACTTTTATTATTAAAACAGTTTAAAATGCCTGAAACAAAACGTTTCATGTCGGGTCGATTGAAGCATTTTGTTTGACCCAAAATTTTATCTTTTCTAATTTCTTGGAACTGCTCGTGAACCAAAAAATTAGTTATTTGCACAGCTCTAATAATTCGTGCTGATCATAGAGGACTTGATTGACGTGGAGACTGAGGCTCACCCCTTCCAAGAGATGAGCTGCTGCATTCTATGTAAATTAATCATTCAAGTCCTTCTCAAGGGTAGCCCCAGCATTGCAATAATATAGGCTGGAGATTACAAAGACCTGGATCCTCTGTAATTGAATAACTTCAAGAAGGAAAGGTCTCAGACTTCTGGCTAAACATTAACAGAAAAACTACTATATACACAACAGTTGTCATGTGAAAATCTAGAAGCGATGATAGATCCAAAATGGACAACTGCACTGGAAATGTACTCCAAGAGAAAGCACAGTAATAGCTTTGCCCACATCTTTGTCCATGCTTTCCCTAAACTTTCAGCACCATTGCGATCTTATAGGACGATCAGTCTCATCCACTCCCATGAGACTTCAAAGTGTGTAAACAAAACTATATGGCCAACAGTATTAACAATCTGACAAATCCAGGAGAGCCATTTTACTTGTGTCCATTACTAGGAGTAAATCATCACCCATAGATAACAAAAATAGGGAAACTGAGGCACAGAATGGTGAAGTGACTAGCCCAACATCACTCAGTAGGACAGCGGCTGAGAGGGAACTAGAACCTCACCCTTCTAAATCCCAGTCCAGTGTTTTAGCCACTAGGACACACTTCCTTCAGGTTATTAATGCCCCAAAACCGTTTCTTGGATTTTGGGCCTTTCCACAATTTGCTCATCAAGGAAAAGAATTTACTCAATCTTATCAATAATTAGCCCGAAACTTCCCAACTGTTCTTTTCTAGCTGCAAGATGCATGGTTCAAATGTGTAGGTAATCCAGCATAGTTTCCCAACGCATTTAAGAAAAAAACCAACATGAAGCTGAATCACAGACTGTAAGTGTATGCCCAGACTCTTTCCCTGACTTCTCTCCCATCACCAACACTGCCTCTTCTTGTTTATTTAGTTCCCTATCTTCTTTCTTCACATCCTTGCTCCAGCACACCTTTCATGCCCAGAAATGTCATCTGTTCCAGACATTCCGAAGCTTACCAAATGTGATGGCAATGAAAAACCAAAGAAATCATTAGTCTTTTTTTGTAACATCAGCTAAACAAAATATTTCTGAGAAATAAGAGCTACTAATTGGTCTGTTCACAGGACAGCTAACTTAGGCAGAGACTGTCTGCTACTCATACTGATTTCTGCACGTGCATACTGCAGTCGCAAAAAACTGATTTGGAGTGTAATTTCGCATCCACAATAACCTGTGGGTCCTGAAGCAGGCTGGGAGCCCCAGGGGGTGAGGCCATGGCTGACCTGAGTTCTGGGGGAGACAGCGGCCTGGCATGGGTCTCGACCCATCCCCCACTCCCAAATTGCTCCACTTAAGTGGTGAGCACCTTCTGTTGGCATGTGTCTTTTTGTGCTGTTTCTTTGGCACCGGCGATGGTGATTGGTGCTGGGACGAGCTTGATGCCAGGGGAGTGCTTCAGATCAATGCTGATGTACTAGGCACCGAATCTAATCAGCCTGGCTCAGACACCAGTCTCAGGGCCGATTCCATCAGGAGCACTCTCAACCTGATGTCAGGGACTTTCTTTGTGCGGGGTCTAAAGTTCCTGCAGATCCTGCACTTGTCCTGATTCTGAGCCTCACCCAGGCATTTCAGACAGCTCCGGTGAGGACTGTTTGCGGCCATAGACTTTTTACAGGATGCGCATGGCTTAAAACCTGGGGACCAGGGCACACCCCGTCCCGTGGGCTAACCCATGAACGGAGAACACGTAACCACCACTAGAACTACCACAAAACCAACTGAAATTGCTAAAACGATATACATTACTAATATAAGAAAAATCACTGTGAGATGCTTACAAGGAAGTTCCAGCACTGTCACAGGCCATAAGAAGGAACTGAGAATGAGGGGGGCCAGCAGCACCCTATATACCGATGCATATACATGCCACTGCAGAGAACACTAGAGCTGGCCCTATGGATACCACTGAGAGAAAAATCTCTGGCACTGGTACATGTGGGGCGCGCACACACCTACCATGGAATGGACATGAGCAAGCACTGGAAGAAGAAAATATATTTTCATTTTTCAAATATTACATTCATTTTTGGAGACCAAATGATGTTTTGTTTTGTTCAGAGAAATAAATTCACTTAAAATCCAAAACATCAATGGCAAATACTAGAAAAAAACAACATGATTTGTGGTTTTTCAGCCATCTGAACTTGAAATGGAAAGAGAAATAAACTCCTGTGTGTCTCTATTGCTCTCTCCTAATGGTTGTCTCTGTATTGCAGTCTGGGAGTTCTCTGTGGCAGTGACAATTTTAATCTTGAATGTTCGGACACAAGACTTTTTAATAATACTTTCAGCCCTTTCTCATGCATATTTGTTTTATGCATTTTGTATTTTATTAGTTTATTGTAAACATTTTGAAAAAAAAGCTTGAATCTACAGTATTTATACAAGTTGGTTAAAATGGATGTTTATTGTGCTCTTGATCTGAAGAAACTGCATCCATGCCTCCCCCCACTCAGATTAGAAAGGACATTTTTCAGGCCATAAATTACTGTTTGTATTGATTCAAGAAAAGGTATCAGATTTTCCTTTTTAGCCACTCTATCCCAGTTTAAGATGAGTCATTACATCAATGTAAATGCAAATCTAAAAGAAATGTTAATTAGCATGGTTCTTTGATCAGATACACACAATGAACTATTCACAAATGAAAATATAATCAAATGCTGTCTCCCCTCTGCCAAGCCAAAGCAGATGTTTGGGACCAGGTAGGTTGGCTTCCCAGTGGAGAGGAAATCAGACACACAGACTGGGTATAAGTGTAACTAGTATATTTGTGTAACTAAAGCACCAGTCCTGGAACAGAAGTGGTCAAACAGTATGCAGGGCAGTTCCTTCTTTCAGGAATCTCAGCCCAACACAATGCCTGATTCACAGAGAGTATCTTTTCCTGAAGAACAGACTTTAATAAGAGATCAAGACAGAGGGCAAACTATTACTTCTGCTTGCACACCTTCCTCCACTGAGCACTTTACATAACAAAACTAGCTACAATAGACAGCATGTCTCCCCAAGACTGTATAATTGCTCACATGCTAAGAAAAAGACCTTGGAAGACTATGTGTAACACCATCTCATGGTGACACCTGCCATAACAATACATATAGAGGAAGTATTAGCAAGTTAGAAGGCAAATGGGAATCCGTGCTATATCTGTAATATAGCTAATTTTGGTGGTAACATTTTCAGAAGCACCTAAGTGACACCGGGGCCTAAACTGCAGTGAAAATCAATTAGACTTATGCTCCTAAATCACTTAGTTGCTTATGAAATTTTACCTTTGGTCTTTATTTACACATAAATCCCACAGATTTAAAATACATGACAGTGTGTTTGTCTCACTTTCATGAACGCCAAAAGTCACCAAATTAAGCATAAATTCTCAAAATAACTTTTATCAGGACCTGCTTGAAAACCTAATGCAATATTTACCTTTTTATTTTCATTCCTTGCCAAGAATTTAGTGAAAAGCAGCAGTGGGCCTTCACCAACTTGATGGGATTTTTTCCCCTTAGTTAGAAAATTAATAATTTAGAAAGCATCTTTTGAACATTCAATTTCAATATCTAAAGCACAGCACTTTGGAATTAATGTTATGCACTTTAAGTCTCTGAGCCAACCAAACAATGGAGCTGAATATTACTTATCAATTTGCGGCAATTTCTGCACAACATCCACTGCCCACAAATCCTTTAGGGCTCATAGAATCCCTTGTCTTATTAAGACTGAATACTCAGTCTACTATTTTAGTAGAGGTTGTGTGTTAATCCTGGGCATCTTTCTTTTGCAAACACTGTTTGTTACAGCTTCTCTCTCCCTTTCTATCCAAGGTTCTGAATCTGCCTAATTCTCTGCGGGTTCTTTGAAGAATGATGAGGGAAAAAGAGAACACAGACAAAATCCCCATGATTAGCAGCAAGGTCTTTAGTCATCTACATTTACAAAATTACTTCATCTCGCACAATGTCGTTGTCATAATATATTCTCTTACTGATAGAAATCTCTGACACTGTAGTTCTGCATTTCCAAAGGACATACACAAATATCAAAATATTTGACTAGATGAAAGCTGAGATCCTTAATCACTGAACATCTGCCTACATTTACTGTAGATCTTTAAGCAGCACCCTTCTAACACTTGTTACAGAGTAATTTAATTGGATTGCACATTGTTTTATAACACTAAAACTCAGTTAGAATGGGAGTTGATGGGAAATAATTCTTGGTTCTGGCACTAAAGTGAACTTAAACTAAATGATACTTTGTCCACACAATGAATCCATGTATTGCGTTAGAAGCTGCCAGAAAGACAAACATTTTACTGGCTTTGAAAATATACCCTCAATTAAAGTATCATTAAAACAAAAAGATGCATTACAGATAGTTACTTCAGCTGGCTGAATTTACCACTGTTGCACATTTTAAAGAAAGTCATACAATCATATTTGCAAAACAAAGAAAGCCTTATGCTCGAAATAGCTCAGAGCAAAATGATATAAACATTTTCATGGTTTTATGGATATATTTTTAAGAAGGTCACAATAATTTCTCATTAAGTATATTCAAAATTTTATTATCCTTACTGAACTGACATACATTTCTGACAATGTAGCATTTTAAAGCACGCTATCAGTGCAACAGGAACTAATTTAATAATGGCAAAATGGACTTTCATTTTTGATAATTCTATATAGGTGTGTGTGTGTGTGCGCGCGCGCGCAGCCACAATAATTTCTGAAATATACAATGCACTGTGTGCTTGTGTGTCTGTCTATATGTGTGAATGAGACAGGGAATGCATGAAAAGGCGATGTGGTTTTATTAATAAACTTTGCAAAGTCTGTATTACATTTGCTCATGAGCAGCAAAACCATGAGTGAATTATGTAGCTCATCCCAAACAAGCATGGGACAAACCATAGAATCATAGGGTTAGAATACTGCCCATTCTGGATTTTGAATCAGTGTTAATTTGGGGAGAAAATTCATATATGAGGAGGAAGAAGGAAATATTTCTCTAACAAGTGAATTAAAGAAATGGCTGATTTGAAGTGTTCAGAGTTTTGGAAAATTGGAAGCAGATCTGGTAGAGATGAATTAGTGAGTAGAGTACTAGTCATGCAATCTAAGATCCATGACTGTCATATGTCTATCACCATACCAGATGTGTGTATTATTATTTATGATGTATAGTATATTTTATATTAGAGTATACCCATTTTTAGAAATAAAACATATAGCTTGTTGCCTGCCATGTCTAGTTGCCTTTTCTTCAGGATTGGCTGTTCCTAGTGTTTCTACCTCATGACTGCTCAGCCCACAGCCTATATCCTCTCTATCTAGACAGCCATACTCACTTTCCTTTGTTTCTGGGTGGCATAATGAGCTTCCTGCCTCACTGGGTCAATAGAACCCACTTAACTTTTTTCCCAGCAGGACCAACACCTGGACACAGGGTGGGATGTTTCATACAAATATTGCCAGTCTATTACAGATATACTGCATTACTGGGGTGGGGTGGGATGGGGCTGATGATGTTGAGGTCTCTGAAAACAGAAGAAAAATCCTTCCTACAAAATGTGAGAAGTTTACATTGCATCTAAAACTCTTTTCCATGTGCTCATCTATATTGCCAGGGCCTTCCCGATTCACTACAAGTCATGTGAGATGTTGTTGCTTCATTTTACAAGCATGGGGGACAGAAACAAGCACATTAATCAAAGCATGAGAAAGCATTTCCAAATTTGCACTCTTAAATTGCTGTAGACAGCTTTTATTATATGCAAAGTAAAATGAGAATCAAGCACTAGAAAAATGAGAATCTGTAATAAATCTGTACAAAAGACACAAATGTCATTTTCACAACATATTAATGAACACCCTTATGTTTTATAAAATTTGCTGTCCTGTGCAGCATATAGTGCAGGCTGCATTAGTACTTGAAAGAAACATGTAATGAAGCTGCTTGAGGCTACGGATAAATAATAGATGATGCTTTTCCCAAAGGAGAAGCATTAAGTGCTTTAAAGCACACCAAAATGGAGAAAGCCCATGCTAAGAAGTGGAATGGAGCTAGAATTTCACATGAAAAGAGTGCTATTCTGTTTAAATTTGTAAAGTTGCTTTGATTACCAGATTTCTCGGTCAGTGCCCACTCCTGAGATAAAATAACTTTTGACACATTTTCAAGTGCTACTCACACTACATCAAAGGGCAGACGGGGAAAAGAAAACCTCTAGTGTTTAGCATAGGACATAGTCATTTTCTCTTACAGTTGTATTAGTCAGGAAGCCTCTGCACACTTGAAATTCCAAGTGACACGGTGGCTTAATACAGTAATAGGCAAGACTTGCAATCCAGACACTGGTTTGGTACTTGGTACTCTATTCTAAAAGAAATCACAGTAGTTAGCAGCCATCCTTTTGGGGCCAGGCAAAGATTCCTTCACTAAGCTTACCATGACTAGCCTAGGTTCAGGAATTCGCTATGTGACAGATGGACTTCACATACACAGTACATAGTAAATACCATTTTTGCTTTCAGTTTACTCTAGTGCTTTCCAGCTTCATTCTTTTTAAAAACAGCTTCTATATTTCTGAATGCAAAAAATCAGACATATGAGAAAGCAAAACCATAAAATGATTCAGATTTCCTAGGTCTTTCAGGACTAAAAGCTAGAAAGTCTCTTTTGTTTTCATCTAAAAACTGTTGTCAGAATACCTTCAAGTCAGAAAGCTGCTGAAGGGGAAACCTCCAGTTGGACTGAGAATATTTTGTGAGGAACGATCCTGTCTCACAGAAGTGCAATGATGGGAAAAGCCTTCTTCACACTGTGATTTTTGTAGGGTTAGAGTACGCTGGCTCATTGCCACCCATGACAATGTTAAACTGTGACAGAAGAACTACAGTATTACGAGCCCCAAGTATTCAAACAGCATGACTCGGATCCCTCCCAAAAAAATCATGAGATTTTAAAAAATAACACATTTTGGTGGCTTTTTATTTGCCTTCTGGTTTTCAAGCCTGGAGAGTTTAAGTTTACAGTGCACTCTCTAAAATACCTGTGCCATGATTATTTGTTCCTGAGACAGCTGAGGATAGCTCAATCATGGGGGCACCTGTCAGAAGATCAGATGTATAAACAACAAATCACCCAATTCCTGATCTGCACCCTTTCAAATACTATTCCTGTTAAATGACCTTTAATGGTTTCGTTCCAAATTTTGCTTTGAATTTTTGGGTTTGCAGAGACATAAAACTGAAAATGAAATGTGGAATCTGAACAAGCCCATCCAGACTGAAACCAAAGAATATATGCCCAGGCTCCCCATGAAGCAAAGATGCTGAATTTCACACAGCTTTTCACGTCGTTCATTCCCTTGCCAAGGCTGGTTTGGCCATACAGTATATTCTTAGTACATGCTGCATTAAGTTCAATTTGAAATGGCTCAAGTGACGAGAAGACCATTTCAGAGTCTAACACTGTTAGGAATTCAGATTTAATACAGCCACTGCCTTTAATAAATGGCATTTGGGAAAATTGAGGCTGAACTGTATTTTCATTTATTCACATATAACTCAATTTCTGGCAAAACTAGCTATTCAGATTGAACAAAACTTCAGGGCAAACTGCTAGGCATTCTCAGTTTGATTCTAAGCTACAATATATGCCTTCCTGAGAATTTCTGCACACAGTATAAGTGTGCTTTACCTCTGGCCTACGAAATAAACAGGTAGATTAGGAATGAGCTTTCCATATACCTCACTCAGTTTTCTTTTTTACCCAGTCAGTCATATGGGACGCTGCACCTGTCTGAGTGGTCCCCTGCAAATAGCTTGGGTTTTTAGTAAAATAATGTGGAGAAAATAGTGGGACAGATCCTCCATAGTATTATATTTGCATAGCTGTAAGGATCAGTGGGACTAGAACCTGGGCCTGCAAGACTACGAGACTATCAATATCCCCCACACTAGCCAGATTACAATTGTTGCTGAGTGGCACTCCTTGTGACCCACAATTTTCAGAGGTTCAATGCCACAGGAAGTTCCGCCTCAAGTGACCTGACTGACAATGTTTTTAGTGATCCCTGATTAGCTCCTTGGCCCTACGTAAACCTTTGGGGCATACCAGGAAGTGTCCAGGCAATGATGTAGATCCCTTGCTAGCTGCCATGGTAGTACTATTCCTGAACCTCCTGGTACTGATCTTAGCTCTGACTTAGATTCTGACTTCTGATTGACCCCCGAAACTCCAACACGGACCCCGATACCTGGTGCTGACCCTTGGCCTGATTCCTGACTCTGTCTATGACCCTTGGCATAGTTTCTGACTCTGGCTTGACTCTTGGCTTCAGTTCCTGAATCCCAACCTCCTGTCACTAGTCCCATCTATATTTGTCCAGAATCCTGACAGCAGCTTCATAGACTCCAGTGTACTGATTTACATGTGGTGAGGATCTGGCCCAATATGTTTATATATGTTGAATTCTGTGTTCAGTGAGTATATGCATCCTCAAAGTTTCTCAAACTCTCATTTGACTGTATTCTGTTTAGACCAATAGGTAAAATTATTCAGTCCAGAAACAATATGTGAAATCCTGGCTACAATGAAGTTAATGGCAAAACTCCTATTTACTTCAATGGGATCAGGGTTTCACCCAATATTTTATAATGTTTGAAGAATTCCCTGAATGCATAAAGGCTTTATTCAAAATGTTCACTGTAACATTAGCCACTACTCTGATTCCTCCACCCCCCCTTGTTTAGTACAAAGGTTCATTGATTACATTAAATTTATAGTTAAGAATATCAAACTTACAAAGATTAATGGATTGAAAACACCAACTTTTCCCTATAATGGTCCAATGGATAGGATCCGGTATTGGGAGTCAGGAAACTTGGGTTCCCTTCCTGACTTTGATACTGACTCACTGGTATGTCACTTAATTTATCCATTTGTAAAACTAAGGATTAAGAGTTCTAGACTGGGCTTTCACACAGCCTTACTCCTTATTAGAGCTAGGTGACATTTTTGGCTGAAATGTTTCTTGGCAAAAAATGCAGATTCAGCTAAACCGAAACATTCAGCAAATTCATGTTGATTTTGCTGAATAGTCGTGGCAGGGAAAACAAACAAACCTAAAAAAATTTCTGAAAACAAACATTTCACTTTGATATTCTGGAAATTAAATCTTTTATTTTTGTTTCAGCTGACTTTGTGTTGAAAAGTTTCCTTTAATTTGTTGATTAAAAAAAAAAAAAAAACATTTAAAAATGATCAAAATGAAAACAAAAGATTTTGATTTTGTTGACAAAATGTTTTGTTCAACAATTTTTTTTTTACTTTTCAATCTGCTGAAAAATTTATTTTCTGTTTTTCCCCAACTCTTCAGATTGAAACAGGCTTTTTCCCCAACTCTTCAGATTTGCCAGAGAAACAGGAAATCCATTATTCACACAACTGTACTCCTTATGCTTTGGGGAATACAGCTACTGCATACAAGTCTTCATTGCTGATAACAAGGGATGTTGGGAAATTTGCTAAGTGTTGATTTGTAGGCCACAACCACCACAAATTGTATAAAGAGATCTGAACATGGATGAGTGTCCCCAGTAAAGTTTCCCAATTATCCTTTGAAAAGACCTAGTGCCAAAACTTTCTATAACATAGATTGGAATAATTGTACATCTATTTGCCTTATGGATGCCAGAGAATAAAATATAGACGTTCAAGATGACTGCCATATCCAAACGTAAGCCCCAGAAGGAGCACATACTTGTTACCTTCAGCACATGCCTATGAATCTATAGAACCTTGGCTAAATCAGCAACCACAGCTTTTTAAATAGAACAGAATAGACTTTTTTTTAGAATTGCAGTGTGTGGTGGGCTAGGAGTGAGAGGGATAGATTGGGGGAGTTTCAGAGCAAGAAATCTTCCCACCTGCCCCACAGGCTAAGCACAATCCAAGTCCTTTCGCTCCTAGGGTCTGATCCAAATCCCAGTGAAGTCAGTGGGAGACATGAGGAGTTTGGCAGTGGACTTCCCAGAGTGCATAGGAAATAAATAGGTGAGGACATTGCCCCTGCCCTTTCTCAACATCAGCCAGCAAAGCTGAACCACTCAAAACACCAAGCCTTCCTCAGATACTATGCTTGAGGGAGTAGTGTATATTGGGTAGCCTTCCACTGACCCTGCAGCATAAAGATATTTTAACTATCAGAATTCTATATATTTGGGTTAGTGTATGTTTAGTTGCTTGTGTAACAAAAGCCAGTTCTGTGCGTGGGAGGATGGAAAGTAAATGAGTTGAGGCTCCCTTAAGGGGGGAAAAAATTCCTCTCACCACCAGGACCTTTATAATGGCTGTATCCAATGCACATCTTAATTGATCCAGCTCTGCTTCTGCTCCAATGTGTCTCAAAGTTAAATACCCCAAATTCTTTTCCAAAGGATTAGTAGAGGAGAATCATGCTCCCATTTCCTGTTTTGTTTCTCTTCTCTAAATTGGGAACACAATGCGGTTGAGTAGTTAGCATGAAAGCAAGTGGCAGATAAGTCTATAATCACAGTCAAGCACGTTCGAGCTGTATCTTTATATATCAACACTTGCACTTTTATTAATTCTCAAAGTGTATAATAGATATTCTTGTGATGGCTCTGGCTATTTATAGTTCCAGTATTCTAATAAGGAGCACACAAAAACATGCTTTTTTTGCAAATATCGTGGCCTACTCTAGATAATGTGTTTAAAAATAGTAGATGTAGACACTGGGTTTGTAGAAACAACTTGACAAAGAAACTGCAATCAAGGAGGAGTGTCTTGGCCAGTTCAAGAATAGTAAGGTCAGCAGGCAGACAGAGTTGCATAACGGTTTCACACCCTTGCCAGCTAATGCTTCCCAAGCATGATAAACTTCCAGCTAAACTGACCTGCATGATATAAAAAAAGCTGTGTTGAAAGGAGCTTTTACTCTGCAGACAACACAGAGCTGGACAATCTCACGAATTCCAAACCTGTCTGATCCACTCTGCTACCACTGAGGTCACTCCTCCACTGCACAGATTTCTCAGCCGGATTCCGTCCTCTCCAACTCCCCCTCCAGCCAAACTCACAGACTGACTTCAAGAGACCGACATTATTCCAGCATAAGAGAGACTGGGTGTCTCATTTTAATTTGAAATGAAATATACTTGTATGAATAATGAAGTGTTGTTCTATTTCCAGTTCTAATCATTAGTATTTAATAATATTGCGGGGCCCCCCCCTTTTTTTTTTTACTGTTCTGAAGAGACAGTGGAAAACAATAATAGAGGAGTACTCTAAATAATTAAAGTACACTATATAAGCAATATCAAAAAGCCTAAAAAGCCTCTCTTATAAAGTCAATAAAAACATGTTCCTTGAGGCTTAAGACACTCTTCACATTTACACACACACACACACACACACACACACACACACACACACACACACACACACCCCAATGCTATCGAATACTGATACCATAGTTTTCTTAGAGTAAATGTCAGTTTCCATTCATTTAGAAAAAAGACCAATTGACTTTGAAAGATTTTGGATCAGGTCTTATCTCTATAAGTACTGTAGTATGTAAAAGATCAGAAGTGTCTGAATTGCTGGAGAGGGGAGATATGATGGGAAAACCTTTTATTTTCCATTCCTAATGAGTCCTACCTTCTGGCCCACACCAAAGGACACATTCTGGCCCTACAGAAGGCAGTGGGAATTTTGTCATTGACTTCACTGGGGACAGAATTTCAGCCAAATATTTGAGTTATATAGATGCCATGCACATTATTAAACCTGGCTCAGAACAAGTTATTTTGGAAGTGGTTATACACTGACAGTCATTAATACACAAGACAAAAAATACCTTAAGGGAAAAAACAACATTGCTGATTCCAAATATGCAATTTTCTTTACCAGGAGGAAGAGATTTAATAATTGACATGAAAACACATTCAAGAAGATAAACATTTTGCAAACTAAAACGTGTTAAGTAAAATTCTTATTTCTCTGCATAATAAGTTATCATTTTCTGAAAAGAAATATTGTCTACTGATGGTGAGAAAAGTGAGTTCAAGTGATGACTTTTAATGCCACAAAGAATTTTATAATAATACAAAAATGAATTTTGTGTACCACTGCATAGATAAAAACTTTTAACAAAGTGTTATACAGAAGCAGCCAGGGAAATCAGAGCTAAAGCATAGCACCGTATTGCTGCAGGACTCTATGAAACTAATGAAAATGATATATTTTCTATCAACTATATATTTCATTTGGAAACTTTCATTCTTGCATGAACTTCCAGGTGTATCAATGGGATTTTTGTGCAAAGTCAGAGAACTAAATGTAGCTTTGTTCAAACACACCCCAGTTGTCCTCATTAAAAGTTAAAAACAAAGTTTTTTTTGTATGGGTTTTTTAGTTATTCAACTGTAAAGGGGAATCCTCAAATACTTTCTATCAACTTAATATTTAATTTAGATGCATGCTTATTGGGACATGGATCATATCCTCCTCTAAGCCAGTTTGTGTCCAGCCCGCTACAGGCTCGTGGAGGTGGAAGCCTTCCTACCCTTTTGCACCAATATACAGGAGAAGCAAGAGAGGAATGGAAGCAGCTGAACTTCTGTCATACTGGCAATGTGTTTTTCTCAAGCAAAATAACTGTAGGAGCTCCTGATGGGGATGTGTTTTTCTACAACTTGCATTAATAGTGGCTGCAGCTTAAGATAACGTAAGGAGGCTTAGAAAGATTAGATTTCTATCAGTGATTGAGTTCACTGTACACACACAAACTGACAACAAAATATTTCAATCGATTATAATCAAAATTGACAGATAGGCAAAGTAAGAAAAACACTGCTTGAGAACTTAAATCAAACTAAGGATATTTAGTTTGTATAGTTTGACACGTGACATTGACAATTTGTTGTAATGGTTATTAACCTTTACCTTTTTAAATCTCAACCCCTATCATTTAGTAATTGTCTGATCCCTCCCATAATTTCTGTGAAACTTTGAAATCAATAAATAGAAAACAGATCCTTAAAACAGATTATTTTGCACAGCTACAAACATTCAAAATGATAAAAATCAGAAAAATGCTAAAAATGATCAATATTATCCGTCACAATTATAAAAAAAATAAAAATTGATTTCTGCCCAATCTACTTATAAACTCTCTAGGATTTATATAAGCACCAAGATGACAAATAATACTCAATACAATAAAAACATTTGGATATCTTAAAGTGGCCAGTTAATTATAAAATTATAAAATGTAATTTCTGGGATAAAACAAAGCATAAGAAAATTAAGTCTCTACTGTCATTTTTTAGAACAAGTTAAAGTTATGCTACACTGGAATAGGGCACAGGAATGAAAGCATCAACCCATCCTTCCAGTAATCATTGCACCAATATTGGGATGCTGAATATATATTATGGAGACGGATGAACTGGTTCAAAAAAATAGGATGCATCTAAAATGTAAAAGGAAAATTTTTCTGAGGATTCAAAATATTTGGCTTTCTATTCTAATTTTTGGTTTTTTGAAAGTGACAATATATAACAGTTCTAGAAAGTAAAGAATATCTCAGCTGAATGAAAGAATTTCTACTAACAGAATTTAGGTAGACAGAAAACAATCATGTAGTTTGAATTTGACTAGGCCACCAGGACTAATACTCTTACAAAAAAATCACTAAGGCATTTTCAACAAGTGCATCTACAAGAAAAATTTTAAATTGACCACATCCCATGCACAATTAAGCTATAAATTTGCAAAAATGTTTAAAGAATGCTTCCTGATGACATAACGTCAATGCTTCAAGAGAAAATTTTGTATCAAACAATTCAATTACTATGATGAACACAAAACAGCCATAGAGTGTAAACAACCTGTCCATAAAAGCATAAATACACAAACACCCAAAGAAAAAAAGGCAAAAAAACCCTTTAGAGAATCCCAAATGCACATTTCAGAAAATACAAAGGGTAAAGATAGGAGTCAGAAATAAAGATCCAGTTGCCACCTAATGGTAGCTGGAGATGAGTTTGTATTAAACTGCATGATGGACAGGTTGCTTTATTCTCTTCACTTTCTAATGAGAAATTGATTTCAAATTGGTAACTGGGCAATTTACCAAGAAACAACCTTCAGTTTCAAGTATTTGTCACCCACCAGGATATGCCCTGAACTCGTATGGAATCATAAGGCATGGAATGTCTGGGGGCATTTATAAGCCTGAAACAGTTTTCTTCTAACAGCCTCCCCTCAATCCCCCCATCATATTAGAAGTTCACTGTAGACACTTGTCTTGACCTTCTGCAAAGCCTGAAGGAATGTACATATGAAACAAAAGTGCATCTTTGAAATTATTAATTTAATCAGTGTAACAATAAATGGAAATCTTGCCATTTTAGTTCTTAAATAGGCCCAGGGTATTAAAAGGTCAAACGTTTCTTCTTGTATATAACTCAGTGTTCTCCAACTGTGCTAGAATGCAGCCACTTTGCTTGCTGGGGAGAAGGGGGGCTGACTGAACCAGCAGGGAAGAGTCATTCCTATGTTCCTGGCCAGCATGACTGAATTTAGCCCTCCTCCCCATGACGGCCGTATGCAGCGGGGCAGGGTTGGTATCACATCTGACTTGCTTCCCCCATGTCCCAATTAGCCGATGGTTGCCTTAATAGCTAAGTCCCCCGTGGCACATTTACAATGAGGGAAAAATCCTCGAGCATGCAGGAGTGAAATCAGGACGACCAAAGCATAATTGGAGTTGCAGCTAGCAAGGGACATGAAGGGCAATAAGAAAGGTTTCTACCGGTATGTTAGCAATAAGAAGGTCAGGGAAAGTATGGCCCCCTAACTCAATAGAAGAGGCAACCTAGTGACAGATTATGTGGAAAAAGCTGAAGTACTCAATGGTTTTTTTGCCTCTGTCTTCACAGACAAATTCAACTCCCAGACTACTGCACTAGACAGCACAGTACTGGAAGGAGGTGGGCAGCCCTCAGTGGTGAAAGAACAGGACTATTTAGAAAAGCTGGACATACACAAGTCCATAGGCGGGATGCAGCGTATCCGATAGTGCTGAGGGAGTTGGCTGATGTGATTGCAGAGCCATTGGCCATTATCTTTGAAAACTTGTGGCTATTGGGGGAGGTCCCCCAATTGGGGTGATTGGAAAAAGGCAAATATACTGCCTATCTTCAAAAAAGGGAAGGAGGAAGATCCGGGGAACTACAAACTAGTCAGCTTCACTGAAGTCCCTGGAAAAATCATGGAGCAGGTCCTCAAGGAATCCATTTTGAAGCACTTGGAGGAGAGGGAGATGATCAGGAACAGTCAGAATGGATTCACCAAAGGCAAGTCATTCCTGAACAACCTGATTGCCTTCTATGATGCCATGATTGGCTCTGTGGACGGGGGGACAGCGGTGGACGTGATATACCTTGACTTTAGCAAAGCTTTTGATATGGTCTCCCACAGTATTCTTGCCAGCAAGATAAAGAAGTATGGGCTGGATGAATGGACTATAAGGTGGATAGAAAGCTCAGTGGCTCGATGTCTAATTAGCAGCTGGTATTGAGTAGAGTGCTCCAGGGGTCGATTTTGTTCTACATCTTCATTAATGATCTGGATGATGGGGTGGATTGCAACCTCAGCAAGTTTGCAGTTAACACTACGCCGGGGGGAATGGTAGATATGCTGGAGGGTAGGGATAGGATACAGAGTGACCTAGACAAATTGGAGGATTGGGCCCAAACAAATCTGATGAGGTTCAACAAGGACAAGTGCAAAGTCCTGCACTTAGGACGGAAGAATCCCATGCTCTACTATAAACTGGAGACCAACTGGCTAAGCAACAGGTCTGCAGAAAAGGATCTGGGAGTTACAGTGGACAAAAAGCTGGATATGAGTCAACAGTGTGCCCTTATTGTCAAGACGACTAACGGCATATTGGGTTGCATTAGTAGGAGCATTGCCAGCGGATTGAGGGAATGATTATTCACCTCTATTTGGCAGTGATGTGGCCACATCTGGAGTATTGTGTACAGTTTTGGGCACCCCACTACAGAAAGGATGTGGACAAACTGGAGAGACTCCAGTGGAGGACAACAAAAATTATTAGGGGGCTAGGGCACATGACTTATGAGGAGAGGCTAAGGGAACTGGGCTTATTTAGTCTGCAGAAGAGGAGAAGAGTGAGGGGGGATTTGATAGCAGCCTTCAACTACTTGAAGGGGGGTTCCAGAGAGGATGAAGCTAGGCTGTTCTCCATGGTGGCAGATTACAGAACAAGGAGCAATGGTTTCAAGTTACAATGGGAAAGGTTTAGGTTATATATGAGGAAAAACTTTTTCACTTGGAGTGAGGTGAATCACTGCAATGGGTTATCTAGGGAGGTGGTGGAATCTCCACCTTAGAAGTTTTTAAGGCCTGGCTTGACAAAGTTCTGCAGGGACGACTTAGTTGTGGTTGGTCCTGCTTTGAGCAGGGGGTTGGACTAGATGACCTGAGGTCCCTTCCAACACTAATCTTCTATGATCCTTCCTGCCCTGTGTGGCTGCTGGTAGCTCCCAGAGCACAGTAGCAATAAAGAAACCGAGATGGGTGGCCTTAAAGGCTCCTGCTGGGTGCAGGGCACCAGAAAGGATAGACATCAACATCTCCTTTCATATTCCTGGGGTTTGATCAATAGATGCAGTTTCTTTATTACTGCTGGACACCTGTGCTCTGGGTTCTATCTGCAGTCTCTCAGGGGCTAGAAAGGATATTTTCCCCTCTCTATAAATGTACCATGGTATGGAATGAGATTTTGCATAGGAGCACACAGATGATTTGGTTTAGGGAGCAGTTATCTTTTGGCTGATTTTATCTGTTGAATCAAGAAGAGATCCCAGCCACTCAATCTCAAGTCATATGCTTGGGTGGGAATCAACTGGACTTGCCCCAAAGACTGATAAGTTTGCAATGCTCCGTCTAGTTAAAGTAGACTTTATTAAGAAAAACAAAGTAAATTTCTGAGAAGAGTTAATAGCTACCACATTCAAAATTTAAACAATTCTGATAGTTCACACAGAATATTCAGATTGAGACTGTGCCATGGTGAATATGCTCTGTCTCTAACAACCACCCTGTACTAGTAGTGAGCATATCACACTGTGTTCAGAATTTATGAAAAAAGAGTAATGGGTGTGTATGTGGGTTTGCAATTCATATAGCAAGTGTTTCTCAACTGTTCATGGCAGTTAATATACCAAGTGAGGTGAGAGTGGCATTTATTATTCAAAAGTTAAAGCAGAAGTCATTTATATCTGCTACTAAACGTACTAAAGGAACTTATTTTCCTACAAATATCCAAATTCTAAACAAGTTAAGAAGTGTTTTATTATCTGCTACACTGATCTACATGTTTAAAATGAATTTATGTTTGTTCTAACAGCAAGAAAAACACATGACTGAGATCATGTCTCTGCTTTTGTAAGACCAGTTTAATCCAATGTCGAGTTTTCCAGATAACTTCAGTGGGCATTGGGTCAGGCCTTGAGTATTTGTTTCTCAGATGGAAAAACTGACATTTCAAAGTTAAGAAAAATATTATTGGTGGGATAATACTGTCACCATCTAAAGTCTGCAATGACTAAGAATGTCGTTCTTCTCAGATAACATATACAACACAAAGGAAAATCGATCACATGCTATGGCCCCAAGTAGAAATTGCTTTAAATCAGTGTCCATCACACCTTAACAGGACTTCTCTTCTAGATATTTTCAGAGGTGGTTACAAAGGTCTGAAAAACAGCCAGGTGTGGAAAACGTGAATGTGCATCCACAAAACTCTATTTCAAGTGCACTAGTGGGTGTAGGTGTAAACTGTGTTTGGTCAGTGTGTTTTATCTGTCTCTCCATCCTGTGCCTGATCCATACAGGATGCGTGTCAATTACAACCCACAGCTACCAAGTCTGGTTCTTCAACTTCAGCAGTAAAGATTGATACTTTCAACTCTGGACTGCTCTGATTCAATCCCCGCATGTCTCCCTGGCTACCTTTAGAAGCATTGCAATTATAAATACAGAAACATTAAGATACATGGCAGTTACAAAACTCTGAAGCACCTGAATTTACAATCATGATAAAATAACATAGTCTATATAATAACTTGGCCTTAGTAAAATTATCCAAGTGCATCTGTTTACTGGTTATTTTTAGAGTGAGTTGTGTATTTAGTCATCAAGGGCTATTTACTTGTCTGTAATCTGTGTGTTATTTTACATAAAAATACTTATAAATAAGGTTTGTATTCTTTTTCAGTTAAAATATGTATTTTTCTTCTTGAAATGGTGTTTGTGGATAACATTTAAATATATAACACATATTCACAGAATCTGACTAATAAAGAATGAGACATGTATACATGTTCTAAGGGCCCCATCTAGCTGAAAATACTCATGACCTTTTCTGCTGTACATCCTGGCTCAGTGGGAATCTGGCCTATCCAGCAGAAAAGTCATCTTATCATCAAAATCCTCCCCTCCCTTAGCACCCCCTTATAAAATAAGTAATTCATACACCATTGCAAGTTATGGAATCTCTGAAGAGCGCATGTTGCAAGACTTGCATACTTAACAGTTCTTGTTCACGTTTCTTTCAAAACTCACTTCTCACCATGTGCCCTTGAATAAAACAAGATTTACTGTAGTTCTAAAACCTAACCTTTGTTGAACTTATTCTCCTCTGCAGGGAAGAAGGAACTTTGCAGTACTGAGAGAAGTATTACACATTGCTGACAATTAGTATAATCCCTTTTTAACTTCTTCAAAACTAGCAGTTTCAGTCCTAAGGGTGTCCAAGAAGAACAAGGCAAGGAAGAAGTCTAAAGACATGTAAGGTTGAGGCTTGATCTACAAGAGATTGCAAAAACTCTGGGAATATTTAGACTGGAAAGAGAAAACAACTTGAGTGTGACACTCAGAAGAGTACAGTGAATATTACATCCATGCTGTGAACCAACACCTGAGAGCAAATTCCCCCAAACTCTCCGGGCTTCAGAATCTGATGGAATCTAAACCTTGATTTGGATCCAATTCTTGCTGCTGACCCTATTTTTATTGGGCAACGCTATAGAGTTAAACCCCTGAGATTTGTGTATTTGAAGTCCAGATCAAATTGTGATGATGTGGGCCCAGCTCTATTGAAAAATGATCAGTAATTCAATGGCAGCAGAATTTAGAATAAATAAAAGGAAATGAGACAATCTCTGGAAATCACTATCTTAGCAGGCTAAGTCAAATATTGTCACTACATTTTTTTTTAAAAGGAGAGAATATTACAATCAAATTAGATCTTGGACTTTGAGATGTAAACTAACCACCTGATGCATTGTGGCCTCTTTATAATCACTACTTTGATATATCAGATAATGAATGTTATTAGGACCAATTTTTCATACTTCATGGACAACTGTCTGAGGCATTACGGCAAATAGTAACATCAGAAACTGGAACATAATGTCACTGGTAAAAGTTTACTTAGCATGAAGACTATGTTCAATATTCCTAGTCCACCAAGGTAACAGTTTTTTCTATATCAAGTGATGCAACTTGCAATGGAGTGGTGTAATGGAAACGTACGGGCATCTGCAAAATGGGCAGTAGAGAGGAATAGAGAAGAGGAAAGACATATAGCCATTCAATTGTTCTTCAGCTACTGGGGATCAGACAGCTAAATCCCTCTGCACCACTTTAACAACTCAGAACATTGTGTTTAAGGGCATTCATTAAAGAAAATTATTGACATAGATTCAGCTTTAGAATCACATTGGTTAAGGAGAATTATGTGCTTTATAATTAAGGGTTTTTTCAGTCATTTTGCAGAATTTTAGCCAGTATCTTGAAGATCATGTCAAATAAAAATAATAATAAAAAAATCTGTTGGTCAGATTCACTCACGCTGATGCAGGGAAGAGTTGTTACATCTCTATTAACTTACCAGGCCTGCTCACTCAATGGGACAGATCCTAACAGAGAGCAGGAGGCAGTATTGCCACTATCTACTGTTGGAGTTTTCTCTTCAGGGGAGAGCAGTTTCAGGTTATTGTCAAACCTCTATAGTAGCCTGTGATGCTGTATGAGCGAAGATGACCATTTATATCACTGCTACCATTGTCACACCGTTTCCATAAGTCTTTGTACAAAGTATGTCATGTAAGGTATCAATGGAAAAGTTATGATTTACTAAGTATGATTATGCTGATTAAATCCATGTATCATCTTTGTATCTAGAGTTATGCATATTGGCTATATACTTGTATCTAAAACATGTGTTGTATTTCTGGGTGACACCCTCTCAGCTAGATTTGCATCAGGGCTAGACAGCTCTGTGTTGATGGCCCATGAAGGACACTCCACTCTCACAATGGGCCATTGAAGAAACCCATCCTCTCCAGATAGCTCTTCCTGAGGATGCCACAGACAGCGAGGAGCCAATGGCTACCCCCTGTGATTCAGCAAAACATGTAAGGGCATGTAATAAGTACATGAAACCCTGGATTCCATTTTGGGCCAATAACTTTCCACGTACAGGAGCTGCAGGCACTGTTTGGAACAGTAAATTTCCATGCACATGGCAGAGGATATAAAAAGACATCTCCATGTTGCCTCTTTCCTGCTCTGATTCTCTGGAGTGTAGATTTACAGCTAAAAGGATAATTCTGAACTATGGACTGAGGCCCTTCCAGAAGTTACCAGAGAAACTTTTGCAAACCAACAGTTCATTCCATCACTGCTACAAACCTGAAAAGGACTTTGCAATCACTTGTATATATATATATATATATATATATGATTCCTTAACCATTTATAACTCTTTTTTTCTTTTATTATTAAATCTTTAGTTAGTTTACTAACAATTGGCTGACAGTATGATATTTGGGTAATATTTGAGTGTGATATTTGACAGTGTGATATTTGAGATTCATATTGACCTGTGTGTCTGATCCCTTGGGATTAGAATAACCTCACATATGGCAAAATGGGTTTTCAATAACCTCTCACTACGTTAGATTGGGTTGCCTGGATGGGAGCCAAGGGCTGGAATGCCTAAAAGGGCTGTGTCTGGCTTCTAGTTAACCAATGTGGGACTGCAGAAGCTTTTTTGTTACTGGTTTAGTGAATCTAATTACCAAATAAACCACCAGCTTTGGGGATTGTCTGCCCTATTTCTTGCAGTCTGTCCTGAGTGTGGTATTGTCTGTGTGGCCGATCCCAGGCACCCAGTCACATAGCCTCCCGCCCACTCCAGATCAGGATACTGAAAGGATGAGTTGATTCAATGTATAATGTGGCCATTCCGCTCTTCCAGGCCAACACAGAAATTTCTGGGCAGTGTTCAGCTGCTGGACCTCAAAACCACCTCTCTCAGAGAAGGGAAATTGCAGCTGCTTTCCACTGCAACAACTTTCCCTTAGATTCCTTCCTGCTGTCAAAGCCCTGTTGTCAGTGTAAACCCAAGCTAAATTTATCTCTGTGATATACTTTCAGTAGGATTCTTTATAGAGAATTAGCATTGTTCAAACTGATTTTTAGAAATTCTTTTTACTTTGAGAAATTACACAGTCTAAATATAAGATGCATTAGCAAAGCTGTAAGTGTTTTGCAAAATTTACTTCATGGGCCACCTAAAGCTGTTGTTTTGCATCTATGCAGACTTTGGCAGAAATTTAACACTTCTTCCTAAAAGTGTTTTTTATTGTTTTGAGACCGTGTCATGTAGATTACATTTATTAAGAAAGATTCAGTTCTTTAGAATGGGTAACACATTGAGAGCTGACATAATGCTCTGTGTATATGTACTGCTGTCCTTTATTTAGGTTTGACAGAATTCAGGTGGTTTTTTTTTTTAAATAATTTTGACAGATATCAATGTTAATTTTAATAGTTTGTGCAAAATTGTGCGGGCATTTTTTCTATTTTTATTGATTTAAATTTGTGCAGCTGTGGGAAACTATGGTGGGGGGATGTGGGGTATCGGGCATTGGGAGGAGGTGTCAGACAATAATTATTTAACTTTTGAATCTCAATGTCACCTGTCATTAAAGCTTTATAACCATTAAAACACAAATTGTTGACATCACATCAAAATACGTAAAGTAAATATCCTTAAATCAAACTCTAATACGTTCTCAAGCAGCATTTCTCTTACTTTGCCCATCTGTAAATTTCAACTATTATTGATGGAATTTTTTTTTTTTGCCTATTTGTGTGTATAGAAATCAACATTTACCAACATTTATCTATAAAAATCTAATCCTTCCAACCCTACCTTTATTGCTGAAAATGTCAGACCTGCACCAATGCTTGTGACTATGTTGTCCTCTACTGCTTGTCTTACACTGCCTTATAATATTAATAATAAGCTTAATATGCTTAATTACTCAGTAACTAACTTTATTAATAATAAGCCTCAATAATACTACAGTTAACAGATATTTTCCTCTAACTCAAGTGACAGAGGTTTGTGATTTTTGGATCCAAAGGTCTTGCAGCTTGCAACAATAATGAAAATAATGTATTGGGGGGGGGGGGGGGGGGGGGGAGAGAGAGAGGGGAAATAGAAAGTCATGGGTCCAGATCTGAGCTTTCTTAAAATAAATTTTACCAACCCCGCATCCTCAAACTCTTCAGGTACACCTCATGCCCCTGGGATAAGAAACCCAGAGTTCATCCCCAATTTTACTTTAGGGCCCTTTCAAATCTGGGTCTGTAACTCTTTAAGTTTTAATGATGAGAACCTAGTTTTTTAGACACCTCCCCCTCCTACCCACACACACTTAATCCCATCACAGCTGTATGATTAAAGTAATAGAATTTATATCTTTTGTGATGAAACCATACATGCTTGCAAGCATCATTTCTTGATTTTAATTTAAGTGCATTTAGGTAATTTATATTTTTAGAACTCTAGGTTTACTTGTAAAGCAGCTGTTTTCAACTCATTTCCCCTCTAATTTGGTCAAATAATTTTCATTTTCTTCTCTTTCCCAATCAACCAGATTGCAGTTTATAGTTTTCTAATCTTATATTCCACATGCCTTGATCCCTGGGTTACATATGTTTATGCATCATTTATCTGGATTCAAATCTACCTTGACAAAGTGCACTCATTATAATTCATACCCTCTATGAAACCAGAAGTCATTGATTTTTCTTTATCTCAAACATATTCTTGTTTTTCCTATTAAATTTATCATCTTCCTTCTTTGATTTTGCTTGAGTAAGCGTGAATATGATTTCCAACAAAAATAGCAGCAATAACGTCAGTCATGAAGTTGAACAGTAATCATCATCATGCCTCCTACAGAAGGCTAAAAAATGAACCAAAAGAAGAATTTTCCTTAAAATACCATTTTATATGATGAAAAAATATTACGTAATTTTATCAGACACCAACTGAAGATGTACTGGGTCTCCAGAGTTTAAGATGCACTCTTTCCAAAATCCAATATATTTTCATTAAAAATGCAAAGTGAAAGGGCCCTACCCCAGCTTTCTACATTGCCAGCTCAGTGAATGAATTCCCATGCCGCACAGAAAAACAGGCAGGTCAATTTAACATAATTAACTGAGATGGAAAAAGAATATTCCTTCTTTTCTGGATGTTTTATCCTCTAAACTTCTAAGAAAAGGATTACTAATCCCCATTGTCAGAAATTATTAATAGCTGATTATGGTTTTGGATTATTAAAACCTTATTCAATATTAAATCTTAAAGATTAAAAAATTTCCACAAATAAATCAGTCTAAACCAGGAAGTTGGCAACATTTATTAATGCATCTGATAAGAATCAGCTACTTTTGAAGGATATAGAGCGGTCATTGTTAAAAAACATTTCAATGACTAAGATAACTAAATAATATCGCCTCAGTATTTGCAATATTAAGTATAGGAAAATACTGTCAATTGGGAGGAAATCCTACCTAAGTCATTAAGTCAACACTGGAAAGTTTTTAAGGCTGAGTACTACAGTTCACAGTTGGAATAGGTTTGCAGTCTACCATGCACTTTTCCAGCAGTATCACAAACCACATCCTGCCATCCATGTGAAGGATAGGGTTATCTATACACATTTTTAAGTCCATTTTTTGGGATACTTGTGTTCTTTTGACCAGTATTATATCCATGCAGGGCATTGGACAGCTAATAATGTATTCTCTTTTTTAATGAGCCATGTTTAGCTGAGCAAGATTTGGTGACACTATTCCTAACCATTGAGTATTAGTTTGTATGACCCCAATTAAATCGACAGCAGAAAACAAAACTGCTTACATTTTATTGACAGCACAGGAAAACTGGGGAGATGTTTAATGGAAAAGTAATAAGTTACAGAATCTCTCACCTCTTTCCCATATCAAATTCTGCCAAATTTGGTAGTGACAAACTTGTTAACCTCTGGTGGCCACCTTGTGGCCTATATAAAATGGGCAGATTGGTCTTCAGTCCAGTTTCAGGAGAGATGTTCACATCAAAAAGCCACCACCTCAGCTGACAACCTTCTTGGAAGCCTCACCAAAAAAAACAAAGACTGAATGGGCAGAGATACAAAACTACTCTTTAAGCCTATGGTTCCTACAGGTCAGGTTTAAGGCATCATGGTGAATTTGCACTGCCACTGACCATGCTGACCTGGTTGATAGACAATTTCAAGGATCAAGAAATTTCTTAGAATTAGTAAATTCACGTTTCTAAAAGATTGTGTTAACACAGTATATATGTATTACACACATATATACAGACACTGTAAATACATGATATATATAAAATAATAATAAATAATAAAAAGCTAACTCTGTCTATGTAGATATCTATCCTCCCTACATCATTACTGAGATAACACTTTAGGAGACTAAAGTGCAATGCAAATACAGTACTGAAAAATCTTTTTAACTCTCTTAGTACTTCTGTGCTGTACTTGTGTTTTTTGACTGCTGTTAAATCCTTTGACACTATAACAAGAGAAGGAGACATCTCCACAAAATGCATATTTTCATCACAGATCAGAAGAATTTTATTTCCCATATTTATTCTGCTTAGTAGTTTGCGGGTATATCATCGCATGGGGGAGTGGAGAACTTTCAGTTGCTTTGTGACTTGATTACTTTAAGTATCTTGCTACTGTTTGGCTGAAATATAGTTACAGGATGATTTTAGCTAAATTGTCTGTCTGCCAATTTCCTCTTTTTTTCCTAGTACAGAGAGTTTTGTTCTCTTCATGAATTCACAAGATGGGCTAATAATGTGCCAGAGGAAATCCTTTACTGCTGCCATGCTCCAGAGAGTGATGGAGTCTCCGTGAAGTTTAAAGAGAGAAAACATTAAGATCTAATAACTCAGGTAAACATATTCTAATGAAATATTTTATTCCTGGACCTTCTAATTTGAATACTGTTTCATCTGGAGCAATTCTCTAAGTCAACTAACGTTAGCTGGAGATGGACAGATCAGTATCAGTATCCTAGGCAAATTCAATTTTGTATTGTAAGTAGCTAAAATTGTCCTTTAGTTCAGTTAGCCATTTTTTATGCTTGTGAAATCTTGCTGTTGTAGAATATATTTTTATATTCTAAATATAATACAGAATTTCCACCAATACTTTTTCAGCCTCCAGTGGCCTTTTTCCCCTTTTATTTTGATAATCAGGGTACTTTGTCTATAGGCCCAGAGTAATTAAATATGACAAGGCTTGATACAGTGAATGGATCTCTAAAATGGGGACTCAAACCAAATAATACAGAGAATTAGACCAGTGGATAGGTAGACAATGTGCACCCTTAGGCAATCAGGTACTAACAAACCTCCGAATTTCTCCATGTTTGTGAATGTGCCCATTTTTCCAAACCCAGCCTGTTATCTCTATTTTAAATGCACATTATAACAAACATTTTTCTCCCAGAGCACTACAGAACGTATGAAATTAAATATAAAATACACGCAGAAGGATGTTGTAAGGACAATCTTTTGTGTTTTAAGTAGCAGGACAAGTACCACATGATGTGGCAATCTTGAGTGTAACTTTACTCATGATTCAGAGAACAGCACAGCATACAGACTTACAGTAAAGTGTGAGCAGATTTACAGAAATATATAAAGAGTCTGCTTTTGTTCCTATTTCAGTGACTCAAAATTCTCAATGACTCTAGTAAGAGCAGAAATATATTCAAAATAGAACAAACCATAACACTTAACCTAGGACTACATTTACTTACAATTTCCCCACCCCTGTTCTATTTATTTATTTTTCCTTTAAAGCACATGGATTTCTAATGCACACATGTTCAGTTCACCTCTTCAGGAGTTACAATCTACTGCGGTACATGAATAAGGAGTGCAACTTCCCCCCGGAAAGAACTGACATTTCACCTGATAATTCTAATTAAAATCAGATCATAGAAGTGTGTGTTTCACTGAATTTGATCTTCTATTCTCTTTGCTTAGCCTATGAACTTGAAAGGACTTTTTTAAAAAAACAACAACAGGGCCAAATTCACAGCCCCATTTCACTCTCTCATGTAGATCAGGCAGTGTAAAAGAATGGGAACTGTACACATCTCACTAGGAGGTGATCTCTTGGTCTGAGGGAACTCCCGGTGGGTGTAGAGCTGGCGTAGCTGGTTTGTATACAACCATGCAGTAGCCACTGGAATAGGAGCCTTCAGAGGTGTGGCTGGAACATTCTGTCCCTTTGCCATCCCCAGATGGTCCGCTGGAACAGCTGCCACGAGCTAAAGCAGTCCCACAATCTTTAACCTACACTTGTTCCAAGACCAGGCAGAGAATGAGGGAGCCGGTTACAAACCCCTGAGGGTCCTATCCTCTGCTGTACTGAGAAATTTTCAGCCCAAAATCATTCTTTATGAATAGTCTGATAAACTGTACTAGGTTTCCAGCAGTGCATAGCTTTTCTATTAGTGAGAAGACACCAATTCACCTCAATATTTCCATTTAACCATCTGAACTGAACATGAACCATCTGAACTGTGTTATATAAATGACTCTGCTCTTCTTCCTCTCAAAGCGTGTTTTTTAAGACTTTAAATTGTGTTCTGATTATTTAACAAAAAAGCCTTTATCTGCTCTCTACACAGATGAAATAGAAAAACAGCAGGCAGTGGTAGAATGTATCCATGTAATTTCTTCAGAACATAAGTTTCCCTCATTTACATGAAAGAGAAGCATGGGTCCTTTCAGAAGCTAACTGGAAACAGCTGTTGTAGAGCTTGGAGCATTTAAAGGTTACATATTTTAAACAACAGCTTTTAGAAATATTCTAAAAGCAAGTTGAAAGCAGGATTCCTGAATATGATGAGTGCAGAATTAAAGAGAACTACTCAGCTGCCTAATCCTCTAGAGTGCTACTTTGCAGAAAGTGGCACTAAAGGTCCTACAAATCTTAAAGCAGCAGGCACTGTTTGCACTACACAATTTCAAATATGTGCCAGAGACAGAGTGAAAGACAGAGACAGAGAGAACAAAAGCAACAAAAATATTCTTCTTCAAGTTTTCCCTTTGTTCTATCTGAATACATTTCCCCCTTATGTTTATAGTTTATGTATCCCGGCTCTGGTTCACTGATCTAGCACCCAAAAGAGTTTGTGTTAATGTAAGCAGGAGAGAGACAGTAAGAACTGGTGCGGAGTACCTGACAGGAGGAGAGACACATTTTGTCTGTGTCTAAGCTGAGAAAAGCAGGGTGGGTTAAAAAAATATCCAGAAGATGCCTTACAATGCTCAGCTAGCTAACAAATAACCACAAGAAATGCACCAAAATATGGGGCAACAGAGGTTCAGTGAAAGAATCACATACATTTACATTTCCAAATACTACTGTCGATATCATCCATAACAGACTCAAGTTCCAAATTCTCAAGTGATATCATTCAGTATAGCTGATTCACCCCAGCTAAGGATTGGCTCTTGCAAGATTTCAGAAGTACCACATTCATATAATTGTAAGAACATTACTTTGAAATGGAATCTATGCAATGTACAAGGCAGATGAAAATGTTTTTTTTCTACTTTTTCTTTCTGTATCTGAACATTTTTATATTGCAATTCATAAGAAGAAGAAAAAATTAAAGATTTCTTTGGTTCTCAGCTAATTGGTGCTAACGATAGTAATTTTATGCCTCCTCACTCTGTCAAATTGCAAATCAGTCATTATATATGAAATATTGGAGATAAATTATATCCAAAACAGCGTTATTTCTTTTGCAGTGCTACATTACATTATTATTGTTGACGGAATAGTTGTTAAGATTCAGATTTACTTACTTACCATTCAGTTTTGAAAGATAAGCTGTTAAATAAGGACAGGGTTCAGTTTTCGACAACATTTTTCATAGACAGTTGCAAAAACATCTCCTTTTCTATCTTCATTTTTTTTTATAAGTTTCTAAAGGCTTGAAAAATAGTTATGCACCATCAATATCTCTGTATGAGTCATTCACCTAAGTGAACAGCTGCCTGCTAATTAGCCAAATGTTCTTCATTTCAAATCATACAGTTAAATGAATATCCTGCAACAGGCAGTAGAATGATGTACAGGAGCTTTTCTGCAACTTGAAATGAAACAGACTTGCCATTAATAGTAAACAGTAGAGGTCAGTACACTGACCCAGTGGATATAACAAACAATCCTGAGTTTACTGGCTGAAAGACACACAATAATTCAAATTACGGTAGGTGGTGAGTCGGAATGTGACAAGTAAAACTGGCTCATGCAGGTGGTACTGTTTTGGTTAAATATGTGCACTGATACAGCTTTAAGGATAATACTGGGTATGTCTACACAGCAAAGAAAAGCTTGCAGATGGCCTGTGCCAGCCAACTTGGGCTCGCAAGATTCAGGCTGAGGGGCTGTTTCATTGCTGTGTAGACTTCTAGGCCTGAGCTGGAGCCTGAGCTCTGGGACCCTCCCACCCCACAGGGTCCCAGACCCTGGGCTCCAGCCCGAGCCCAGACGTCTTCCCAGCAATGAAACAGACCTGTAGCCCGAGCCTTGCGAGTCCACGTCGGCTGGCATGGGCCAGCCGGGGGGGTTTCTTTGCTGTGTAGACATAGCCACTATTTTCCCTTGTTCTGATAACAATTGTTTCCTTATGGTCACGTCACTCTCTCCTGAACAGTCAGATTAAAAATGGTTAGGAAGGGTAGAGCCAGTTAGGTTTATTGGAAAACAAATGCCTTTTTATGTAAGGACAATGATTTATATTGTTCCATGAAATCTGGTGTCAGGGCCAACTAAATGTGCTTTCCTTGAAGAAGAAAAGAGAGCCTTCAGTGGATCTGAATGGGATTTTTGTTCAGTATAATAAAAATATACGACATAGGTGTGGATTTCAAGCTAATGTTAAGTGGTAGCAATCCCTACTGAATACATTTTAAACAAAATCTCTGATCCATTCCCCCTGCTGAGTGGCATTATATGGGTCTGCCGGCTTTCTCCTGCACTTACAGCATATTGAACCTTTTGCTAGGCACCATCATATCATCTCTGACATGAAAGTGGATAATACTTTACGTGGATGCCATTTTCATGGTTACAGGGCTAGTTGCACCTCTTTCTGATCTCTCGGAGTGCACCCCTCCAGTGTCAGGCCTCGTGCTTTTACTTCTTCTGGGGTGGAATACGGCAATTCCCGTACTCTAAGGGGATGTATACACTACAAGCTAGGGGTGTGATTCCCAGTTAGAGATGACATACACACACTAGTGTTCATCGAACTAGCGTGTTAAAAATAATAGTGTGGTCGAAGCAGCCTGGGGAATGGCTAGAGGGGCTAATCGCCTGAGTACTTACCCATAGGATCCAGATGAGTTTGTACTTGGGGCTGCTAGCCCCTCCCACTGCATGTGCTACAACAGCTACATTACTATTTTTAGTGTGCTAGCTCAATGACAGCTAGAGTAAGCACGTCTCTGACCTGGGAATCACCACTCACAGCTCCAAGTGTAAACACACCTTTAGACCAGGCCCTTTGCTACTGTACCCTGTGCATCAAACGTGCTGACCCAGCAAGCCCAGCTGAGTTTGGACACCTGTGGTCCTTCCTTTCATGAGTCTGTGACCAGTGGTTAACACAGTGACTAGGCAGTCTTCTTAAAACCTCCCTTACTGCCAACTGGCAAAAAGGTTACAGGAATATCCTGATTCTGGTATGTATATTTTGGGTCACCAAAGAACGTCATATGAGGTCCCAGAGAATGTCATATGAGGTCCCAAATGAAAGCTGGTGCCACTGGTTACTAATATTATTGTGAAATGTATGTACAGATACAATATAGGAAGTTGTGTATATGTACTGAAAATATGTTCTCAGCATCCAAATCAAGGTGTTACTCCCCAGCAGAGGTGAAAAACAGGTTCTCTGTCAGACAACAGATGTTTGTTCACCTCTCTCTTTGTGGGGATGTAAACTAAGCATTGTAAGCCAACACAATGGATGCTGATTTACATATGAAGTCAAATGATAACAAAGAGATGCAAAATCAATGGGAAAGGGGTACACAGTAAAAAAAAATAAGCCACGAGAGGTTAGCCTGAGTAAAGACAGTGAACTATGGGGATATTTCTAAATGGCAAAGAAGATACACGGTCATCCTGTAGCTAGGAAGTAAATGGACAATGACATTTACATTAATGAAAACAGGGTCTCAGGCAACCTGGTTGAAAACGTGGAAGAGGATTTCGGGTGAGAAGTTTCTTTTGACAGGAGGCCTACTGGTTAGTTAGTTTAGAGTCTAGAAAGCATGTGATTTTGTTTTATATGTAAGCATGTGTTTCCAATATCCTTACTCACTATTTCCTGTCTGTTATGGATAAACGTATTTTTGTTTTCACTATAAATATATCTCAGTGCTGTGGTGTTAAGTGAAGTGCTGGTCCTGAGTTGAATCTTATAAACTGGTGTGCATGCTGTCCTTTTGGGACAACAGACCTCATAATTCTGAGTGTTCAGCGGATAAGGGGGCTGGACACTGCAGGGAACGCTCAGACTTTGGTGGTTGGTATGTTGCCTATTTCTACCTTTACAGAGAGACCGAGGCCTGGAGGAGGCCTGGAAGATACTGCTTGTGTTGCCAGAGGCTGCTGGAATCAGGGACCTGATCCACAGTAGGCACAGCCAAGGCTGTTTCACGCTAATGGCAGGTAGCGGTGAGGTGCCACACAACTCTGGATATCTTAGGGGTAGTCACAAAATATTTGATTAATTTCAACGGTAGGAAGAACGAGTAAAAAGATTTTAAAACAACAAGCATGTCTAAAGACATGTCTATCTTACCCAAAGGTTTATACCATCCTTTGATGGTAGCCTAGGCAGGCTTAGTTTCTTCCAACACTCCAGTGGGTGCCTGGGTGAGTCTGAACAGCTCCCCATTTTCTGAAATGAGGAAAGGGAGTGGGAGTCCTTTTATCCCAGCCTGAATGCCTTTATTCTTGTCAGTTCCTAAGCTTTTGCCCTTCTGGACCAAACCGGTGTGGTAAGACAGCTGGAGCTAGCATCTTCAAGCTAAGAGCCAAGCACTGTTTCTTACAACAACTCTTAAGTGTGCACTAAGAAGTGAAAAGTTCCAAAGGGTTAGCCGTGTAAATCTGTATACAGCAAACACAACGAGAGTCCTGTAGCACTTTAAAGAATAACAAATTTAATTTCTGCAGGCATAAGCTTTTGTGAGCTGTAACTCACTTCGTCAGATGCAAGAAATAGAAATCAAATGACAGGTATATATATACATCCAAGTTTAAGGAACAACAATGGAGAAGTAGTTGAGGCCTATTCACAACCATTGATTAGGAGAGGAGAATGTGTGAACAGAGAATTTCTTCTTGTAATGAGATGGCCATTCCAAGTCCCTGTTTAAACCCAGTTTGATTGTGTCAAGTTTGCAGATCAGTTCAAGCTCAGCAGTTTCTCTTTGAAGTCTGTTTTTGAAGTTTTTTTTGTAAAAGTATGGCAACTTTCAAGTCATTTACACAGCATGTCCTGGGAGATTGAAGTGCTCTCCGACTGGTTTATGGATATTTCTATTTTTTATGTCTGATTTGTGTCCATTTATTCTTTGGCCAAACTGCACCGTCACTACGCAAATGTACATGACAGAGGGACATTGCTGACACGTGATGGCATATATTACATTTGTAGATGTGCAGGTGAATGAGTTCCTTATGGTGTGGCTGATGTGGTTAGGGCCTGTGATGGTGTCACTAGAGTCGATGTGGGAGCAGAGCTACGGAACTACCTGATCAGCATTCTGTACAGCAAACAGGAGAAGATCAAGAAAGAACTCTCAATGCTGGATAATCTTATGAAAAGCCAAACTTCCACAGAAAATTCCACGTGGTCGATCTTTACTAAAACCAGACGGGCCATTTACAACACTCACTTTGCTTCTCTACAGAGGAAAAAGGACTCTAAACTATCTAAACTCCTTCATGCCACAAGAGACCACAACTGTGATACCCTTAATTCATCCAACAATATTGTAAATCTATCCAGCTATACACTTAACCCAGCAGAAGAGTCCGTCTTATATCAAGGACTCTTTTTTTGCCCTACCATCCCCACACACGATACAATTCTGCGGTGACCTGGAATCCTACTTTCGCCGTCTCAGACTCAAGGAATACTTACACAACACCACTGAACAACACACTAACCCACAGATACCTTCCTACCAACGCTACAAGAAGAAAAATTCTGCATGGACTCCTCCTGACGGTCGAAACAACAGACTAGACTTTTACATAGAGCGTTTCCGCCAATGTGCACAAGCTGAGATTGTCGACAAGCAACACCGCTTGCCACATAACCTCTGCCATGCAGAACGCAATGCCATACACAGCCTCAATAACAACTCTCACATTATAATCAAAGAGGCAGACAAAGGAGGTGCCATTGTCATCATGAATAGATCTGATTACGAATAGGAGGCTAACAGACAACTCTCCAACACCACATTCTACAAGCCACTATTGTCCGATCCCATTGCGAAATACCAAAAGAAACTACAACATCTACTTAAACTCCCTACAGAAACACAGGAGCAAATCTATACTGACACACCCCTTGAGCCCCGACCAAGGTTATTCTATCTGCTACCCAAGATCCACAAACCTGGGAATCCTGGACGCCCCATCATCTCAAGCATTGGCACTCTCACAGCAGGACAGGCTATATGGACTCCTCTCCTCAGGCCCTATGCCACCAGCACTCCCAGCTATCTTCGTGATACCACTGACTTCCTGAGAAAACTACAGTCCATCGGTGATCTCCCAGAAAACACCATCCTAGCCACTATGGATGTAGAAGCTCTCTACGCCAACATTCCACACAAAGATGTACTACAAGCCATCCGGAACATTTTCCCTGATGGCGATATGTCACACCTGGTAGCTGAACTATGTGACTCTGTCTTGACTCACAACTACTTCAGATTTGGAACCAAGTCAGTGGCACAGCTATGGACACCTGCTTGGCCCCACAGTATGCCAACATTTTTATGGCTGACCTAGAACAACGCTTCCTCAACACTCGTACCCAAGCACCTCTCCTTTACCTATGCTACACTGATGACATTTTCATCATCTGGATCCACGGGAAAGAGTCCCTCAAAGAATTCCACCGTGATTTCAATAATTTCCACTCCACCATCAACCTCAGCCTGGACCAGTCTCCACAAGAAATCCACTCCCTGGACACTACAATACAAATTAAGGATGGTCACACTAATACCACCCTATACTGAAAACCAACTGACTGCAATACATATCTTCATGCCTCTAGCTTCCACCCTGGACACACTGCACGATCCATTGTCTACAGCCAAGCCTTAAGATAGAACTGGATTTGCTCCGATCCCTCAGACAGAGATAAACACCTGCAGGATCTCCATAAAACATTCTTAAAACTACAATACCCACCTGGAGAGGTGAAGAAACAAATTGACAGAGCCAGACGGGTACCCAGAATTCACCTACTACAGAACAGACCCAACAAAGAAAACAACAGAACACCACTGGCCATCACCTACAGCCCCCAACTAAAATCTCTCGAACACATCATTAAGGATCTACAACCTATCCTAGCAGATAATCCCTCACTCGCTCAAGCTGTGGGAGGCAGACCTATCCTTGCTTACAGACAGCCCCTCAACCTGAAGCAAATACTCACCAGCAACCATACACCATACAAGAAGAACACTAAGTCAGGTACATACTCCTGCAACAAATCTTGTTGCCAGCTCTGCCCCACATCGACTCTAGTGACCATCACAGGCCCTAACCACATCAGTCACACCATAAGGAACTCATTCACCTGCACATCTACAAATGTAATATATGCCATCACGTGTCAGCAATGTCCCTCTGCCATGTACATTTGCGTAGTGACGGTGCGGTTTGGCCAAAGAATAAATGGACACAAATCAGACATAAAAAATAGAAATATCCATAAACCAGTAGGAGAGCACTTCAGTCTCCCAGGACACGCTGTAAATGACTTGAAAGTTGCCATACTTTTACAAAAAAACTTCAAAAACAGACTTCAAAGAGAAACTGCTGAGCTTGAACTGATCTGCAAACTTGACACAATCAAACTGGGTTTAAACAGGGACTTGGAATGGCTCTCTCATTACAAGAAGAAATTCTCTGTTCACACATTCTCCTCTCCTAATCAATGGTTGTGAATAGGCCTCAACTACTTCTCCATTGTTGTTCCTTAAACTTGGATGTATATATATACACACCTGTCATTTGATTTCTATTTCTTGCATCTGACGAAGTGAGTTACAGCTCACAAAAGCTTATGCCTGCAGAAATTAAATTTGTTAGTCTTTAAAGTGCTACAGGTCTCTTATTGTTTTTACTAAGAAGGGACTTATCTTGAGCCACTGTTTCCTTTCTGATGGCTTTTTTCTTATAGCACACTATTAAACTAAACCAACAGTAAACATCCTAAATATCTAGTCAACATACAGTATTAATGATTTCAGCACCACTCCATAACTGTTGCAGAAAAATCCTTCGTGTAAGTAAACAAATGGATTTCCACCTCACCTCACAGAATTTCTGTTAGATATCTCGGTGTTTTTCTAGTCTGCTCTTCTGCCTTTGAATTATACACAGTAAAAGTGTAATATGCAGTTGCTATTTCACGTACTATCAGAGCCATTAAATATAGTGTTTCAGCCACCTCTAAATTTGCCAGAGCTATTTAAGATTATAAACCTTCCATTATGACAGATGGACAATCTTACTCCTTATAATGACTATCCTGTCCAGAGTCTCAGATCTTTTCCAAATGAGGATTATATTGCTGCCATTATCCTACTCTGGAAGTATGAAGTACATTATTAGCTTCTTCTGCTGCTGGAAAAAAAAATGCCTTTCACATCTATGAAAAGTACCACATGGTAGTTTAATTTCTATCACTATATACAGCAGGCAAGGTTAATAATAATTTGCACTTATATGGTACTTTTCATCCAAAGATCTCACAGCAGTTTAAAAATGTTGAACTCTACAACATCTCTCTCAAATAGGTTTCTATTCCACATTCTCATGGGATGATTTCTGCTGACAGGTGGAATATTAAGGCTCCAGGACTGTATTATAACTAGTTTTCAGATTAGCAAACTGAAAGGAAAGAGTTTTAGGCTGGTATTTTCAAAGGAAGGTGCCTTTGGAAGTCAACAGGATTTGGGCACCTAACTCCTTTACACTCCTCTCACAAAGTCACCACAATCCAGATTTACAAAGATATTTAAGCACCTGAAGATGTAGAAAGACTGCTTAAGTAGGTTAGGCACCTAAGTTCTATTGACTTCACTGGAACCTAGGAACCTAACTTCCTCAGGCACTTTTGTACATCCCAGTAGGTGCCTATCTGCATCTTTAGGCATCTAAATATCTCTGTAAATCTGAACCAATGTGAATCAGTGATAGTGCTGGGCTAGAACCCAAGAGGCCTGAATTTGAGTCCACTGCTTAAATTACTTGACTTCTGGGTTTTTTCAATAAAAATCAAGCAGACTGAATTAACAAGAAAAATATATTCTCCAGAACCACTGTTGCTATCACTCCCTGCTTCTACGTTTCTGTTGATAAACAAATTACAATACTGACAGAGGTGAGAAAGAGAGAGCTATCACATTTGGAAGCATTCTGATCTGATTTAATTAGGTTTCTAATCCTCTAGAAAGCTTAATGTGCACATTTTTCTTCCGTAACCTGGAAGATGTATTTAAGCCATTTACAATTTATTGAGGCTACAATATTACTAAGATAGTAGTCTGCACTGAAAGTTATTCACACAATAAATCACTATCAAATGGGATGGACTAAAGTGATGGGGTTTAAAACTGAATTTGTCTACAGCATTTTAAATATTTTTACTTTTTTTATCCAGTCTTCAATAAAGAAAGAGGTTATGAGGTCAGCCACTTTTTTGTGTGTCTGGTTTAAAAAAAATACAATATTCTGATACTCATTTATATTTGTGATGATGTTTTATATATGACTATTAGAACAGTTGTTAGGAAATATTCTGTATTATTTTAGAAGTCACTAATATTTCTCCACTTTCTTCCATAAGTCACCATCAACCCTGAGCCATCTTTTTTCTCATGAGCTGAACCTCTAAGTAGTTGGGGTTTTTTTCATTCCATTATCAGTGTGCTTCAGTCTTTGAGGGTTGGAGTTACAAACAATTAAGCACTCCTGCTTTCCTGATGGTTCATAAATTCAAGTGATCTATCTACATACCCACTTCTGCAAAACATTAAAATCTGGCCAAAGACAGCACAAGTACATGCTGAAACCAACCAGAATGTTTTTCACTCTTGGAGCCTGATTTGCAGAGGAGCTGAGTTTCACAGCTCTCACTGACTTCAATTTGAATTGTGGGTCCTGGTCACTTCTGAAAAAAAGACTCAGGGTTGTGCTGGCTTTTCCACCCCTTAATGAGATGTATATGACTGCTCAAAGCTTCTGGTTCATGAAAGGAAATAACAGGAATGGGGGGCAAGAGACTTCTTGATCCAGAATTAATGATTTTAAGAAACCCAGTCTGTAATACAGTCATTTCATTCTACTCTCCTCTGTTTACAAAAAATTGACAATATATTACAATGGATTTTGTTTCATCTCACTAATGAGACACCATAAATTGAAACAGTACTTAATAAAATGATTCAGGTGCAGTACGAACAAAGAATTCACAGGACACAATTAAAACCTGCAACTGACATCTGTTTATTTGGAAAATAAACTGCATCATTCATCTGATATCTCTCTCATCCTTGCCAATTCTCATAATTCAATCACAAGCCTCATGATTTTATAAGAGATATTTGTACTCCACCCTTTTAAACACACAAATTCCCTTTCCGTACCAAGGGCCTGTGGCAAGGCCCCCTGCATCAAACGCTGACTCTTCCTACATCAGGTCCTTCTTCTGAAGTCAAGTGCTTGTCTAATCAGCTTTCCACTTCCTGCTCTGCACACGCAGAACGCTCATTAGACAAGCACTTCAAAGAGCAGACCTGGCACAGGAGTACCTGGGGAGGGTACTCAGTGCTATCAGGTAAGGATTAAATACTTGAATTTTATTTAATTATGAAGAAGGGATTGATTTGGGCTGCAGGACAGAGGGAGGGTAAGCAAAAAGGGAATGAAGAAAATGAGAGGGGGACAGAGAGAGGGGACAGGATTCCCTCAAAACATTTCCTGTGGGCTAATTTAGGTGGCTCCCCACTCAGCTTGCTGGCTTCTAAGGATTCCTTTCTTAGACACCTAAGTCTTCCCCTATATTGTATAGGGAGCCAGATCACCTAACTGGGGGCTGCAGAGTCTAGTGGATGTCAAGGTGCTTAAAATTTAGGCATTGCAATTGCAACATCCAAGTCCCTTTATGGATTTTACCCTAAGTATCATTGCAAGTACGCAGGACTTAGGTTCCTAAATGCCTAAATCACTTTTGAAAATGGAACTTAGGATCTTTATTTTCAATGAGACTCAGGCTCCTAAATGCTCAAGTCAATTAAATAGTCATTGGGCCAAAGAGACATACAGAGATTGACTTGATAATCCAGTGGCCAGAGCACTGGATCTGAAAATGGAACTTGGGCTTCTAAATCATTTAAAAGAACTTTATAAAATGTAACCACGTATCAACATCTTTTTTGCATTACATTTTTATCTTTGCATGTAATGGTCATTTTTGTTTGTTCCCAAACGCTGTATGATTATAGACATAGAAGATGGAAAAGGCCCATTAGTGCTGGTTGTTTAGTCACTCTACCTGCTCATGCAGGTTTCTACCTACTGTACACTTTATAGCATGTTGTCCAGTCTAGTGTGAGATGAGAAATAAAGGGACTTCAGCCACCTTTTACACAGATTATTACACAGTCTATTAAATGTTAATATCAAGAAGATTCTTCTGATATTCAGCCTAAATTTTCCCTATCTTAGAGCCACCATATTATTCTTAATGATACCTTCTCCCCCCTCTTATTCCATCCTAAATAGTTCAGCACTTGTTATTTATGATGTTTAGGAGTCCCAAACCTATGAGCAATAGAAACAGATTGTCACAGTAAGTCTTATAAATAAAAAAAAATACTATATCAAAGCAGAAAGAAGTACCTTTCAAAGGCCACATTTGGCTGTGCCTTGTCAAATTATACTCATGACCTGTTTAAACCCTAAGAATTCTTCCTCAGATTGGCAGGATTCAGTATGAGTATAAGGAGACTGTAAGATTAAGACTTCACAGACAGCCACTTTAACCCTGGGGCTGTCACAGCTGTACACTCATTACTTACTCTCTATGGAAATCAACATCAATATGCTATTATTAGTGAGGCACAACTGAAAATATTTGAAAAATATTAGGATTTGAGCAAAGTTCTTCAAAATAAATTTCTAGCTTTAATATTTCTGCATAGATTTTTGTTCTAAATGCATATACTTGCCTAATAGCAGGCAGACGCTTAAAAAAAAAAAGAGGCATAATTAGGAGAAATATCTTGTTCAGCCCATGAGAACAAAGATCTCACACACACATCCATGCCTATGAGCAGATTCTTTTCTCCACACCCTCACTTATCGACATTAGTGGTGGAATCATAGGCTCATATCTAATACCTACCATCACTGTGATATCTGAAAGCCTAGACACCCTCTTAAAATAACTATATTGGGGATAATGCCCTGAAATGAAAAACATTCAACTGTCAACCTCCCAGTGGTCTTTTCTTTTAATGCTAAAGCTGCATTGACCCAATGTGTTTCACAGAAGACACTTTCACAAAAAGACATGAGGATCAGATTCACAGGAGCTTTGTCAGAGCAATGAAGATTATTTAGAAATGAAGCCAAATACAGAAGACTGAGTAAGGTGTGGTATTTAATGTCACCATACTATTTTTCTAGGGACATCTACTGAAAAAGGTTTAGTAGCCTTAAATTTGACACTCTATGAAATTACTCAAAATGCTAGATATCTGAAGAAAACTACTCCAAATCTATGAACAAGTCAGCAATTTCTAGGGCTATCTGAAAACAATGGATACAATGTAAAATCATGACAGGGTTGACTTGTGATTTTGTGATCAGTGCTACTGATAGGCGACGAATTGTGCACACAGCTAATTCATGCAAACCTATACTGTACTATTTGTTACTCTTTCCCTGCTTGTTTGTTTCATCCACCTGTTATGTCTTGTCTTCTAGATTGTAAGCTCTCTGGGGAAGGGACTGTCATTTACTGTATGTTCATGCAGTACATAGTGCAATGGGAGCCCGCCTTTGTTGAGAGCTTTCGGCACTACTGCTATCTAAATTATAAATAATTTTAACAGTGACAGATATCACGGTGACTAGGAATACAGCCTTCTCTTTAGAAACACTGGAATATGGCAAGGAAGCACACGCTTAAATTGTCCTTTCCTCTTTCGGGCTTGTTGGCTTTATTTGGAGTGAGGAGGAATGTATGATTGAATGCAAAAAATGTATGGTTTTGATTATTCAGAACATCACATTTTCCAAACTTAATTCCATGTGAAAACAAATAATGGTGTATCGCCTAGTATATTCAAAGTATTGGCAGCTACTTTATTAAAATTCATTGCTGTAGTTTAGTGTGCATGGATTTTCCACAGGGTTTGAAGAATGAAAGTGAAAAATCCATAGTAAGCACATAGAAACACACAATGTGATTTATGAACAGGTTCCCAAGTATGTGGAAGAACAACAGTAAAGTGAAGGGAGGAGAGCTAGAGAAGAGTTCTAAGATAAATTTAGGTCACCATCATGCATGTCAATCAAGAAGAAAGCCAAAGGAGCAGTTTATCAGAGAACACAGCACATACAGTAACAAACAAGCTTGCGAATCACATCAGGAAAAAACATGAGTCATTCATAAGGGTTTCATCTCCCTTAATTACAGATATGTGATGTGACATTAAATGATTAAAAAGATCAGACTGTCAGCTTTCATCAGCGTACACTTAAATAGGTCAATAAGAAGGAGCTTTTGAAGAAATCATGTTGTAAATGAGATGGGGCAAGTCTGATAAAAATACATAAATAAAAACACTGGTGTGAAGGGAGGAGGAAGAAGAGGGAAAGGCCTTCCTCACAAATCCTCTCTGGACAAGATTTGAGAATTAACACTTTCAGGAGACAAGCAACATCTCTTCAAGAGAGAGAAGGCAGCAAAGGGGGACAGATGAGCACAAGACTTAGTCTGGGAGCCCCTGAGTTCTACTTCAAACCCCCCATTGACTTCAGTGAGAACCAATTGTGTCCTTCAAGTCTGTCACTGAGTTTCCTTGTGTCTTTGGGCAACTAACTCATTTAAGCCAACATTTTAAAAAGTGTCCACTAATGTTGTGTGTCTCAATTTTTGGTGTGCAATTTATGACACCTAGAGCCTGCTGTGGAACTGAGAGTGGATACTTTTGAGAATTTGGTCTTAACCTCTATCCTAATTTCTCCGAATTTCAGCCTTCTTTAAAACTGAGATACTAACAATTATGGGCCTCCAAGTGGTTTTATGAGGATCAACTAGTTAATACTTGCGAAGCACCTTCAAGTGGAAAAATATGATGCAAAAAAGCTAAAACACTGGTATGGATAATCTGTAAGGCAAATTTAGTTGATAGAAAGGAAAAGCTCAAAAAAAACTGTTGGCATGAGATGTCAGGCATGACTAGAATTGCCCTATCCTTTAATTTCATCCTTCAAGTAGAATCCCTTTATAAATTTCTCATCTTATTTATCAGATATTATGTTTCGTGTCTTAAGATTTCTTATTTAAAGCTATTGAGTTCAATGAGGCCAGTCACATACTTAAAAGTTAAGCATGTGCTTAAATTCCTTGGTACTTTGCAGAATCAGGGCCTAAAACAGCATAACTTTCCCTAAAATGTCCTTAAATTATATTTATTCAAAAGACCAATGTATATTTATTCTTGTTAATCATGCTTAGTCCTATTATTTATAAACAGTATAATCCATGTGGATTCCTATCAGCATTTTCAAAACAATCATCCACTCATTGTTTTGTTTTTTGGAGGGGAACGGGAAGGTATCTGCCCACATTTTTAATTAGGCTGTGTTGTTTGTGCACATATCGTAGGCTGCTTTTAAACTTTATTTCTAATAATTACACAAACCATTAGGAAAACTATTCTCCTTGAAAAATTCATTTTGATGAAATGTCATTCCATCCCAATGTCCATTGCTCTGGTTAAAGGAACCTATCAGTTTTTGAAGGAACTGCAATATTTTTGTTTACCTACAATACTTACGGTAGCTGTATCAGCTCTCAATATTAAAAGATAATCATACCACCACCTTGGCAATTTCTTTTCCAGCCAAAACAGGAAATTCAAGTAGTATGTACTATTTAAATCCTTTATGCTCATTTCACTCTTTCCAAAAGATGTTTAGGGGCATTCCTCAGACTACAGAATAGAAAGTTTAAATAGCGCCTCTCAATGAGAGAACTCTATGATAGACTGCTAATCTCTTTGATTAAAAAAAAAAAAAAAAAAAAAAAAAAAAAAAAGAGAGAAGCATCTTTATAAAGAGAATGAAAGGAATTATTTGTCAGAATCTGAGTAACAGGCTTTGAAATTTGGTCCAAGTGACAAGAAAGAGAAAAAATGTACTATATCACATTCCATCCCTCTGACATGGTAGTATTGTTCCCTAGAAAGAATATTCTTGAGTATTTTGCCAAGTCCACTTCTTATAAATGACGTGGATAGTAGGAATTTGGAGATTATTCTAGACCCAAAATAATTTCAAATATCAGGAACATTTACCTGATATTCAATCTACATTTTCTTTGCTTATTTTCATCCCATTAATATCCCTGTGCATTCCAAACAAGTCATTTCATGCCTGAGGATTTACACCCTTCAAATATTGCCAGACTGTTATCATAAACCACTCTAACCCTCTTTATCTGATGCTTATATAGACCTTATCATGGTAGTAGCAGAGTGCCCCACAAACCTGAATGCATTTATCTTTACAACCACACTGAGGCAGGGAAGTAGTATTATCCTCATTTCATACCTGGGGAACTGAGGCAGAAAGAGATTAAGTGACTTGCCCAAGGTCACACAGGAAATCTATTGTAGGACAAGGAATGGAGTCTCCTGAATCCCAAACAGTGCCTTGACTACAAGATCATCCTTTCTCTCATTAGACCTCCCATAATTATATTTAGTTTTCTCAATGACTAGCTCAATTTAATAATTTCTGTTGCTCTTCTCTGAATTCCTTCCAACTTTTTGACATCTTTCTGACACTAAGGACTAAGTACAAGATGACTGCTGGTTTCATGAATACAATATGGAAAAAAACACAGGCACCCTTAGAGTTACATAAAGCATGGACTCTGTGTACCTTTTGCTCTTTTGGCTGTGATTGTGTGGGTTTTGATAATGCTGCATCAAAGCAGTGCTCAGCAGAGGAGGCAGTTAAAGTGGTAGGAGAAAGTAGGGAAACAGCATGGTTTCTAATTTGTATAGCAGTTCCGCTTACCCAAGGCAAGTTTCTTTGAAATGACATCCCCCCCCCACCTGCAAAATGTTCATCACATCTTTGAAAAACAACATATAGCGCTCATGACGAATACGCAGAAACCAGAAGCGTGTCACAATGTATTGAAAGAGCTTTGCTGAAGGTGAGGTATTCCAGCTTACTTTTATTGTGTCCATCACCACCCACACAAACCTCTGTAACAGATGGATGAATAATTTCTTTGTCTAAAAGTGGTGCTGAAGTATGGTTTTCACGAGCATAAATATCATCAATAATTATCTAGATCAGTGTAAGAAAAAAGACAGTGCTGTCAATGGCTGAATTTGGAAATATATTAATTTTGAGATAAATAATTCTTATTGAGAGCCATCTACCCCAAGACCCGAATCATCACTTGTCAGTATGGGAATGTTCTATTTTGCCATTCTATATGCTGTCCTTCTAATCTAGAATATTGCTGCAATTGTACACAAGTAGTACAAAAACTGAAACAACTTAAAAAGGTGTGACAAAGAGGAAGATTTTCAGCATAGTTTTCAATCACCTCTGTTCATACCTCTTGTTAATATTATACAGGAGTTACTATCTACGAACAATTCCTCACACAGCATACTAAAATGAAATTCTGTTTGTCCAGGGTTCAGTCAGGAATGCTTAACTTTATTATTCAAAAGTCAGGTTTGGAACAATACTTGCTCAATAACTAATCCAATAGATATGGCATGTGCCAAAGTACATTTAAGGAGATATGGATAACTCTTGACATGAAAGGCAAACAACTGCTGATCCCCCTTGCTATGAACCAACTCACACTATTTTTCTGAAAAAATATGGAATTAATAAAAGAACCTGATGCAAATCTTTTCAGGGGGATACCAAGTGCATCTTTAAGAAAGTGAGAAAGAAACAGGAGCAAATTTCTGGCTTCTTGCTATAAATATATAGAAATCGATATAATAGGCCTGAACCACTTCACTGTTGTTCCAGTTTTATGCTGGAGGCACTTCACTGATTTCAAACAAGTGATGCTAGTGTGAAACTGGAATCTTGGGGTGGTGACTAACACCCACTACTTTTGTGGAGCTCTAGATGGAACTCTGTAATAATTAAATTTCCCTACATAAAACAAAACAAAAAAATGGAGCGTAACATAGTTGGGTTGGGTACACCATTCATAGCCTCCTCTCTCCATTTCAAGTACTCTTTATATACTGAAATGCAATCTCTGTAATTTGTCCATATTTTTCTGAAACAAAACTTTTTGTTGCAGTGACTTAACTTAAACAGTGCTTAGGGGCCTCCGAGAGTTTATTTATCTAAAAGTGCATGATTATATATTTGTCGAGGCTTATTATACATAGTTAGATAGGCTAGCAAAAGATCAGCTGGTATTTGACTCAATATTGTTATGCACAGGTAGGAAAGCTTTTAAGTGATGCAGCAATGATATATACTAGTATTTGGTGTAAAATCGGTAGCGTAAGGTTTTTATTCAAGCAAGCAAACGTATAACTTTTTTTAGTTTGTTTGTTTTAAAACTGTGAAGGACCTCCAATTCAAGACACATTGCAAGACCTATTTATTTACCTGTTTCTTCTTCCAAGGAGCTGTTACGGAATTGTATGGAAGGGAACCTGGAGCTGATGGACTAGCATATTCTAACAGCAACACTATTTCAGGTTGTATATTATGTATATATTTTACAGCACTGTTATTTATACCTAGGCATTTATATGTTTTATAAATAAAAAAAAATTGGGAGTAAGAGCTGTCTTCTTAATTTCTCCTAATATTAACATTCTACTGTCTGAGTCATCTAATGGAGTGGGGGAGAAGGGGAGAGAGAATGGGAGGAAGATATGTTTGGGCATGAGAATGGTTACTTCTTTTTCCGACTTTGGATTCAGCGTGGGAGGGTTTGGAGTTTTTCCTGCTCTTTTATTGTAATTGTGTTTCTCAGAGTATGCCTCTAGACCACTGCAGTTTTGCCAAGAGGTTTAACATTTTGATTGGATTATTCAGCCCTCAGCATTTAAGGCTATGATATTAAATTGAAATCCCATCTGTTTTTAGATTAGTGCTGTATTCTATTCTGTTGATTTCCTTTTGACCATTAGGTGTCTTTTTTCCCCCAGTTATTAACAGTTCATTGCATTTGTGTACCCTCCTCTGTCTCTTAAGTTAAAACACACTTTGCTTACCCTTACCACTCTATTTTCTGAGAGTTTCCCAATGGGTATCTACTACCTATGCATTTTTAATGCTCCTAACACTACAGTACCTAAGCCTCAGTATAAATCTTTTATGCTTATGTGATACCTTGTAAGTCAGAGCATTTTCTGGTTGTGTGTTAGTTAAACCAATATAACTTTCACATGTAGCCAAGTCCTAAATCATTTTCACCATTCAAGTGCATGGCCCTCAAATGTAGGGAAGGTGGCAGAGACAGAATTTTATCTACCACATTACCAAGGCTGATTTCTTTTCCTTCCATTTTTAACTTCCATTCCTTTAACAAAAAGTAAAGAGAGAAAATACAAAACAAAATAATATGTAAGATTAAGTATGTCAGATTAAGGCAACCATCTTGTCAGTGAAGGGGGAAGAGAGAGAGGTGATGGTGGAACCCACAGAGGTAGCAAGATACAGACAAGAATAGATTAGAAGGATATCTAACTGGGATATCTGTATTGGGTTTTTGAATGATTAAATATCCTTTCCATTCTAAAAATGAAGGTTACATTTATGCAAGATTAACTCTATCCTGCTTATCTTACTTCCATCTTGTTCCTTCACTGACTTCATCTATTCTGGTGGTGGCCTAACAGACGAAGGTAGTACACTCTCTTATGTTATTTGGCAGCATAGTCCACGGATAGGACCCTGGAAAACAGTGATTCTATTCTCAGCTCTGCTATATGACTCTCTATATGACTGTGGGCAAGTCCTTTATCTTGTCTTGCCTCAGTTTCCTCATCTTTCATATTGAGGAGATAATGCTTACCCAACCATATAAAGTGCTTTGAGATAAATTATTTGGTTTTGTTATTTATTCTTCTTAATTATTATTGACATTTCTGGTTCTACTCCAAACATTGCAATATATCATTTTTTTTATTTCATAGGTTTTAATGGGAAAACTTGACAGGGAATAAAATTTCATGGTGTGTTTGTGTTGGCAAGTGAACAATGGACCGATCAGAAGCACTGTGCAGAAAAACATTTTAAGATTGCTTTAAAAAAAAAAGTATTTTAAAGTGAGCTAAAATTCATGAGTTAAAGTTATTTTTTGTGATGAATTTTACACATGAAATGGTGTCTCCTGCCTGAAGAGGTCTAATTAGCAAATGACAGTATGCTCAGTTATAATGCTTTTCTTTTCTGTTTCATTGGTTGAATAAGTTGTCATTCAGTGTTCTGGTAACAGTGTGTAGGTGGAGTTCTCTGAAAACTGATCCCAGCTGGAATTAGCTTTCATAGCTGTTCACATAGTTTAATCTAGCTCTTAATAATATACAGCTGATGATTTTCTGAACACTGCCAAATAATGGGGTTTTTCGGACTAGGAAACCTAAATCTGGGCTAATAACACCATTCTTGTTATATCATTGTATCCAAACTCAGAAAAAGTTTTCCAGAAAAGATTCAGATACTGAACTAAATTTGCCTGATACTATCAAGCATATTTAATCAATCTATCACTTTTCTTCTATGAACTTAGAGTGATAGACACTCTGAAAGTTAGGTCTAGATCAGGCCTAGAGAAATGAGACAGCAACTGCTTAGTCCTCAGGTATGCCAGTACCTCAGGGGAAGATGAAACATTACTTTTACACTGCATAACTCCTTCCTCTCAGTAACTTATTCAAGGGGGATAAAAAGAACGCTTGTTCCTCCCAAAGAGACCCCTCCCAGTACGTCATGGTAGGAGGTGAAGAGATATCACTTGTAGTTTCCAATGGCCCATTTCCCAGGGCCCAGGAAACAAGGGATGGAAGGAATGGAGACAAAGGCAAAAGACCAAGACATCATGGGCAGAGAAGGGATGACACCAGGGTGGTATAGACAGAAAGACCAGAGGAGGAGGAAATTGAAACACAAGGGAGTAAATATGAGGGAAAGGGCAAAACTGAGGAAGAGGAGGTGATAGGGGAAGGAGTAACAGTAGTAGGACAAGAGAGAGAGAAGGGTGGATAAGGAATGGGGAAAGAGAGGGAGAAGAGGATATTGTGAAGCAAGATAAAAGGTTGACGAGAGTGGTAGCGTGGGGGGGAGGCAACAAAAAGAGCTGTTGGGAGGGGTCATAGTGGGAAGACAAAGGAGGAAGAAAGGCAGAGATGTGTTTTGGCAATATCATGGCAGGTTTACTGCATGCTGCAATGTCAGTTTTGGCTGGGGACTGGCTACCTGCAAGAGCCTATCTAAGATGTAAATTTGCAATGAACCTGAGGGTTTTTTGTTTTGTTTTTTATAGTGTTTGCTTCATTAATCTCATTGCCCTGGGAGCGGGACAGGAATTATCAAAAGGGGTAAAAAGATTATAATTTTTTCTTGATAATGTAGCAAATGATCAAAGGAAATTTGTAAAGTGTAAAACACAGATTATCAGAAATCGCATGTGCTTAAACCTAAACCGTAAGTGGTTTTAATTGTTATTGGAAAGGCAAAGTAAAACTACTGAGGGTTTTGCCAAAACCAAAACACACCTGCCCAAGCCCAATTCTTAAAAATGACAATATTCGATACTGACAACATTCACATACTTTTACTGACAATTTCAAACACAAAAAGGGCCAAGAGATACAGATTACACATGAAAGACTACTCAGAGCTTGGAAATAATAATTTAAAGGCCATTTGGGATTTATTAAAATTCTCTTTCTAGTAAAGATATGGCCATTTTTATAGCATCTATTATTTGAATTATCAATAGTCTTCCACTGACTTCAGTAGGTTTTGGATCAGGCCCTCTCTGGAGACAGCTGCCTGAGTGGCAAGGGAAGGGTTCATGGCCAGAGGAAAGGAAAACTATCCTCTAAATCTTCTTTTTTCCCCTCCAGTACTTGGTGTGCTCTGTGCCTAAGATTAACAGAGGCACAAATAAATGCACTGCTACTGCTTTGCAGTCAGAGAGCTTAGCACAGAGGGATTTTTTCAGTTCATTTTATCATTTCCTATTTAAGGCAGCCCACTGTCAGTCTTAAGAGGCTGCAAGGCTTCAGTCACAGGGCTCTCCTAGTGTAGGGAGGACCCCATAGGGAGGCAGAGAGAGTTCTTGCTTGCTTGCTCCTCATTCTTCCTACATTGCTCACATAAAGAGTAAATGCGAGGAAGCTATGCTGAATCTCTCTCCTTGTGAGCCCCAGATCCCAAGGCCTGGCCAAGAGTTTGCAGCTCACTGTGGCTGTGTCTCACCCCAACCCCAAACATACACAACTGGAAAAGACATTTAAGAGTTAGGGGGACATGAGGCACCGCAGTACTTTCCTACCTGGCTTTCACCTCCTAGGTGCTATAACTGACTCGAGTTATTTTCTGTCTCCTAATCCCTCCTAGTGGCTGCTGCTGTTGCCCTAAAAATAAGGTTTTTATTGGCCCTTGATCCTACAGAGTTGCTTTTGCCCTTGATTGACGGATCGACTAAAGAGCCCCCACAACTTCTATCCTATGGGGCTACTTTCCTTATGAGCATTGCTTCAAGGACCCCATCTCTGTGAGGTTGGTCCCCTAGTCCAGGCAGGGATACATGTGGGACCCCAGTTTTTACCAGACTTCTCCTTGCCCCCAACTGGAATTTTATTTCCCCCAGATCTCCACGAGACTGGGCCCTATATAGGACAATGGGAAACAGAGATTATAGTAGCAGAGTATAGGTTAGTCTAGCAACTGAATTTCTTTTGTATGCCATTTGAAAAGCAATGGGCTGGGATTATAATTGAATTTTAAGATTCAAAAGCCATTTAATGCTTCTAGAATAAACAGGTGGATCCCCCTTGTATCACAATTAGCGTGAATGGAGCAGTTGTTGGTGAATGTTGTCGATAGGTATATTGGTGTAGAATAAGGTCACTATTAGTCAACATGAGAGACACCACAATTATTTTTGTGCTACAATTAGATTTAAAACTCAAGTAGTATCACTCAGTTTAAAAGCAATAAATAGATATATTTAGACAATCCATCACACTATAGTACCAAGATTTCTTTTAAAAAATCATCTATCAAGCAGTGAACATAACCAAGGAATGATGATAAATAAATATTTTCCTAGTTGAACTACATCTCCCATGGTGCATCCTGGGAACCCCTATCCCTGGTACATCATGAAATATGTAGTTTGGTTGGGTAACTCAGTCCATAGAGACTGGGTACATGAGTCATCTAAACACAACTTTCCTATGAGGCACCGTGGCATCATTTCCAAATAAAAATTTTTCAGTTTACAGATATTTGTGGTGTGATGCTGGCAAACCAGGTGCCAGCTCAGGCCAATTCACTTGTGTGTTAGTATAGATTAAAGTGTTAAATGTGTAAGTGTGCATTCAGATGTTTAAACTTCATGAAAACTGTTATTCGTATTGTTTTCACTTATCTGTTCCTGTTATAATGTAATAGCAAACATTTACACTGTTAATATCCCTAAATTAAATAACTCATCAGACTTCAAAGAAGCCTTGGGGAACGTTAATGAAGGACTTGATCAGAAAAGGTGCAAATGGCCACTGTGATGATGACTTGAGGTCAGAGACTCAAAGTGCATTCCTCGCTCAGTGTCATCAAACGAAAAGCCCACACGGGTAGACATGCTGTCAGCTTGCTTTCTGTGTGATGATACTACAAATAGAGATAAAGGATCTTTCTTTGAATCCATGACTGCTTGGACTCTTACAGGGAAGTGTGTTAGATGCAAAGCAGAGATCCCCAGAGACAACTGTGGTATCCTGAAAGACTTTTGGGAAACTGGCAGTTTATTACATCTCTATCACCATTTGAAATTACAAACTGCGATTCACCTCTACATATATTTTACCTGCTTTAACCTCTCAGTAACTCTCGTTCTTTTTTCTTAGCTAATAAACCTTCAGTTTACAAAAAAATTGGCTGCCAATGTTGTCTTTGGTGTAGGATCTGGAGTACCAATTGATCTTGGTCTTTTTGGGATTGGGAGAAACCTGATGTGGTGTGATTTTAGGTTTAAGGAACCTTTTATCACAAGATTCAGTTTGTCTTGGTGGCAATATAAACTGGAGAGTCTGAGGGACTCTGTCTGTGACTCCATGGTAAGAATGGTACAACAGTGATCCAGGAGTTCACATATGTTACTGGTTTTTGTGAAATCTGATTATAGAACATATAGAACCCACAGTTGTGAGCTACTCCAGACAGCGCAATACAGGGATTCAATTAAAAGTAAAATTTTTCCACAGAACGCAGATACTTTGAAAAAACAGTTGCAACAGAACATTTTCAGCCACCCCTAGTTTATTTCTCTCCCTCTTCGGTATTTACTGCATTTCATTACTTGTTGTTGGCTAACATATTCCCTCCTTAGTCATAATTTAGACAATATATAAAGATTAATCTCTTAATATATCCTCATCTCAGTTGTTCTTGCCCTTTGATTGTTTTGCTGATTGATGATGATAACTTAGGAATTCAGAAACAAAGTACTTAGAGTCAAACCAAAACACTCCAGATATGGTTTCACCACAGGTATTCAGAAAGCAACTATTACCTTCCTGCTCAATGACTTGATGCATCTTTGTATGCCACCTCCAAGTTGAACCAAGATTTTCCTCTTACCATACTGAATTACAATCTCATAACACATTTGTTGTCCATTAATATCCAAAATCTTTCAGTACAAAGCCTGCTTTCCAGTTTTCTTGTTCTTACTGAGCACGTGTGCCTTGGAAGATTTTATTTTTCTTTAGATGTATTTGCTTGCTTTTTTCCAAGATGAATTTTGAATATTTTGCCCAGGTCAAGAACCTCTAGCTTCATTTGCTTTAATCCCATGGTTTTTACTGGTTACTTTCCTAGATAGCATAATTTGCTAATTTCATTAGCAGGCTGTTTAGTCCCCTTCTAGACATCTTCCCAAATTCAATGTAATGCCATTTATTGTGATCCTTCAAGACGTTTTCAGTCTTAAAAAGCAATGTTTACACCAAAGATACTTTGGCTAAATTTTATGAGATATAAAATGTCCTATTGTAAATAAAACTCACCAGACCAAATTCTATATTGATTTAAATCTCATTAACTAATAGAATCTGTTAACTACTGGAGTTACACAAGCCAGTTAAGTCGGGCAGTTAAAGTCAGTGCAGAAATAGTCCTGTTTATTTGTATTTACAGTAGGACATTTTATATTGCTCAAATTTTATTCCAAGTGGCTTGGATCTGAGTGCTGTCAGGTTCTGCGTATAATACAGCACAGCATTTGTCCCAGTACAGAATATCTTTAGAGATGTACATCCATTATCAGGAATACTATACATCTGGGTTAGAACGTCCTGCCAGTACAGGAGGCGTTTTCTCTAATATACAGACATGCCAAAGGAGAAATTACAGTTGCAATGTTCTAAAACTTCTACTGCTCAGTACAGATTATCACTTTCTGTATAAATCAATGGTTTTGATACAACTGAGGTGAGAGAAAGCAAAAGTGACTTTAGGCCTTTACTCCCCGACCTCACTCCAGGAGGCTGTCCAGGAGCTCTACATTGCACCAGATGATAATGATCCTAATAAGGTTATTACACAAACTAAGGATTGCAACAGCACAGGGCTTTGCTGCCTCCCTTCTGCATTGGGGCTGGGATGAGGAGAGGGAGTGATATACACTTGGCTTGGCTGGCTCTAGTCTAGTTGGAGATTCCCCAATGCTAAAGGAATCCCCAAACTAGTTTTACACTGCTAGAGTGGTACAAATCAGGAGGTAAAGAGTCTGGACTTTTGTGCAGGTTAAGCAGGGCACTGAACAACTCACTTCTGATTTACATAGACTGGGACCATATTCTTTAAAGAAATATTTTTTTCTTGTTTTTAGTCTCATGCAGATTTTGCTTGAGTTGCAAACAGCATGGCAAGAAAATAACTCAAAGAACATTCTTGTAGAGTCAGCCGGCTGCCTTCTTTATCTCAATAAAAAAGTCATTTCACTCTCAGAGAAACAAATTGAGATACTTTGATGAGCAATTCTGGAAAATGGAATAAAATAAGAAGAAATTGAGGGAAAAGTATGTTATGACCTTATCACATTAGATGGCTTCATAAACACTACATATCACTTGAAGTGGCGTAGTAATTTAGGCAGACAAAACAGAAATGTTCCATGTAGCTGTATATGTGGGTAAGACTAGTTAAAGTGTATTTTAAGGAAAGTATCAAGAACATGAAATTAACTTCCTCAAAACTCACCTACAAATTGTATTGAAAGCAACAATTAATTTAGTACTTTCCATCAGAGGGTTATTCCCAGTTTAATTTCACTATTCAGGTATGTGTTGATCTATTAAAATCACAAGATTCTGAAAACTGTTTGGACAAAAAAATAAAATATAAAACCATGGTAATTAGGAGCCAGTACTGGTAATTAGGAACCAGCAGGGGCTATAGGGACTGGCAGCTGCAGTACTTTGGAATGCAATCCCACAAAAAAACAAGGTTACTTACCAGTAACTGATGTTCTTCGAGATGTGTTGCTCATGTCCATTCCACTATAGGTGAGTGCACGCCACTGTGCATGGTTCCCAGAACTTTTTTCCCCTTAGCAGATCCCTTAGGGCTGGCTCTGGTGCCCCCTGGAGTCCCGCACACATGCCGCGGTATATGAGGCACTGCTGGCCCCACGCCCCCAGTCCCTTCTTTCTGCCAACTCCGGCAGCGGGGACAAGGGTGGGTTGTGGAATGGACATGAGCAACACATCTCGAAGAACATCAGTTACTGATAAATAACCTTGTTTTCTTCTTTGAGTCATTGCTCATGTCCATTCCACTATAGGTGACTAACAAGCAATACCTTGGAGGTGGGTAGGAGTTACCGGTGAGCTGCCCTCAGCATCGCTCTGCTGAATCCCACATCCTCTCTCACCTGCTGAACGATGGCGTATTGGGACGTGAAAGTATGCACCGATGACCAGGTGGCAGCTCTGCAGATGTCCTGCAGGGGCACTCTCTCCAGGAAGGCTGTATCTGGTTCAGTACGCTGTGATGGCACCCTCGCCTGCTCGTAGCAGAACTTGATGCATGATGTAATCCATGAGGAGATGTGCTGGGTGGAGAGAGGTGAGCCTTTCATCTGGTCGGGCAGTGCGACGAAGAGCTGCGTCAATATCCAGAATGGCTTTGTACGCTCAATGTAGAAGATCAGGGCTCGTTTCACGTCCAGCGAATGCCATCTCCTCTCCTCCAGGGAGAAAAATATCTTGGTTACAATGAAACCACCTTGGGCAAGAAGGCTGGATGCGGCCTTAACTGCACCTTATCCTTATAAAATACTGTATAAGGGGGCTCCGAGGTCAAGGCCCTAATTTCGGAGACCCTCCTAACTGAGGTAATGGGCACCAGGAAGGATACCTTCCATGAAAGCATGAGCAGAGGGCGTGAAGCAATGAGTTCAAACGGGGCCCCGTGAGTCTCAACAGGACCAGGTTGAGATCCCAGGGAGGCACCGAATCACGGACCTGCGGATAAAGCCTTTCCACCCCCTTGAGGAACATGACTGACATGGGATGGGAGAACAGCGATCTCCATTCTAGTGGCTTATGGAAGGCCGAAATGGCCACCAAGTGAACCCTCAACGAGGCCAGGGAAAGACTCTGAAGTTTTAGCTGGGGCACGTACTCCAGGATTGCCTGTATAGGTGAGAGGCTGGATGGAATACCCTAGGACTCCGCCCGACAGATAAATCGCCTCCACTTAGCCCAATACACGACCTGTGTAGAAGGTTTCCTGCTGCCAAGCAGGACTTGTTGGAGCTGCACCAAGCAGGCTCTCTCTCCCTCTGTCAGCCACAGAGCCTCCAGGCTGTGAGGTGCAGGGAGTCCAGGTCTGGGTGCAATAGGCGACCATGGTCCTGGGAGAGAAGGCTGTGCCATCTCAGGGGCTCTAGGGGTGGGGCAATCAAAAGGTCCAATAGCATGCTGAACCAATGCTGTCTCAGCCAGGCCGGAGCGATGAGTATAACATCCGCCCCGTCCCTCTTTATTTTCAGCAGGGCCTTGGGCAGGAGCAGAATGGGTGGAAACGTGTACATAAAGGTCCCCATCCACTTGATAACGAATGTGTTCGAAATCGACCCAGTCTCGCGACCCCAGAGCAAGCAGAACCTCGGACACGTCGTGTTCCAGGTTGACGCGAGCAGGTCCAGTTGGGGAACACCCCACTTCCAGAAGATTGTAGTCACGTCCTCCGGGTGCAACGACCAGTCGTGATGGGGTAGAAACGACCCGCTGAGGCGATCCGCCTTGTCCTTCCTCACTCCCGGGAGGCAAGAGGCAGTCAAGTGGAAATCATGCCACACGACAAAGTCCCACAGGCGGAGGGCTTCCTAGCAGAGGGCCGAGGAGTGCACTCCCCCCGTCTGTTTATGTAAAAAATGGGTGTGGTGTTGTCCATCAGCACCTGCACCACTCTGCCTGTCAGGAATCGGAGGAACACCTTGCACACTAGACGAATGGCCCTCAGCTCCTTCATGTTGATGTGCAGGCACCTCTCCTCCTGCAACCAGAGCCCCTGAGTGCCTAAGTTGGCTTCCCATTCTACATCCGAAGCATCGGAGACTAGGGTGACTGACAGGACCGGTTCCCTGAACGGAACGCCCTTCATCACTGGCCTGGGAGTCCACCACCAATTTAGGGAAGCTAGGACTGGTAGGGGGAAGTGTGACAACTCAGTCCAATGGGTGTCTGCTCAACACATATACTGAGGCCAACCATGCCTGAAGCGGTCTGAGCCTCAGGTGAGCTAATCTCACTACGTACGTGCAGGCTGCCATGTTACCTAACAGCTATAGGCAGTGCCTGGCTGTTGTGGTGGGGCATTGGTGGCAGCTGGGAGATGATAGAGACCATTGTCTCGAAATGTGGCTGAGGCAGGAAAGCTCTGGCCTGAGAAGTGTCCAGGGTGGCCCCAATGAATTCTATGCATTGCACTTGAGTTAGTGTGGACTTCTGCTCATTTATGAGCAGTCCCAGCCTGCTGCACGTGGAGCAAGTGAGGGTCACGCCCTCCTGCACTTGGGACCTGGACCTGCCCCTGATCAGCCAATCGTCCAGGTAGGGAAAGACTTGCACACCCTTTTGTCTCAGGTGGGCAGCCACCACCGCCATGCATTTACTGTACACCCATGCTTGGAGCCGAAGATAGGCCAAAGGGTAGGGCTGTAAATTGGTAGTGGGAGCCAGCCACCATGAAACGGAGGAAACGCCTGTGGCTGGGGAGGATGGACATGTGAAAGTATGCGTCCTTGAGGTTGAGGGCAGCATACCAGTCTCCGGGATCCAGGGAAGGGATTATGGAGACTAGGGAAACCATGTGAAACCTGAGTTGTTTGACATACATGTTTAGATGACGCAGGTCTAACATGGGTCTCAGATCTCCCTTTGCCTTGGGGATGAGGAAATACCTCGAATAGAACCCCTTCCCCATTCTGCCCTGAGGCACCATTTCCATCGCTCCTACGTTGAGGAGGGTGTCCACATCCTGTAAGAGGAGTTGCTCATGAGAGGGGTCCCTGAAGAGGAATGAAGGGGGAGGGTTGTTGGGGGGGGGGGGGTAGATGTAAATTGTAGGGCGTAGCACCTTGAGACTATTTCAAGGAACCAACGGTCCGACATGATCTTTGCCCATTTGGCATAGAAGGGCCTTAACCTGTTTAGGAACGGGCAGGGTGGATCCAGGGGAACAGTAGGGGTGCCACCCTCAGGTGCACCATCAAAACTGCCTCCTCCAATTGCCTGATCCCCTGGGGGGCACCTGCTGGGGGACTGAGGACGAGCTGGGGGGCTGATTTCATCACCTAAACCCCCTATTTATGTAGGGCTGAAAGGGTCTAGGTGGAGGCCTTGATTGCTGCTGAACCTGGGGCCGTGACTGTCGCCTGGAAGCCTGGGGTGTGTACAGCCCCAGGGAGCGAAGCATGGCCCTGGAGTCCTTCAGACCATGCAGCTTTGCATCAGTCTGATCAGAGAATAGGGCCAACCCATCAAAGGGGAGTCCCACAAGTAAAAATTATATCTACCCAGGAGGGACTGAGGGAGTCCCACAAGTAAAAATTATATCTACCCAGGAGGGCCTAATGGTCGGCAATCCTGAACTGCAGGGCTGTCATTGAATACATTTTTCTCCCAAACGAATCCAGCTTTTTGTTGTCTTTGTTCTTGGAAGTGGAACCTGGCTGACCTTGCCTGTCCCGCTGGTTGGCTGCATCTACCACTAGGGTTCCCAGGGCCGGATGAGTGAAAAAATACTCAAACCCTTTGGCTGGGACATAATACTTTTTCACGGTCACCTTTGACGTAGGGGTGACCAAGGAAGGGGTTTGCCACAGGGCCTTTACAGTTTTGAGGACCCTATCGTGGACTGGTAAGGCCACTCTCGCTGGGGCAGCCGCCACCAGCACATTGAAGAGGGTATTATCGGCCTCTTCTAACTCCTTCACCTCCAGCCCCAAGTTGGAGGCCACCTTCTTGAGCAGCTCCTGGTGTGCCCTGAAATCCTCCAGTGGTGCCAAGTGGTCCCAGGAGACTGCCTCATCCGGTGAGGAGGAAGAGGACTAACAAGGCACATCCTGTGGGTGCTCCCCCTCCTGACAAAGGGATGTACCCTTAGAGGGTCCTTCCATGGGGTCCAACTCCTCGTCTGAGGAGTGGTATCTATGGGCCTTCTCCTATGCCGGAGGCACGGACAGTATGGATTGTGGCCTTGGCCCCATCTGGATGCCCCATGGGGCCTAATAAAACCATTGTTGCGGCCATTGACCCTGGGGCCAACCCAGGGCTGACTGTGCCACTGCCTGTGGTGCCTTGTAGGGGCGTTGGCTGTCCTGACGACTGTCCCCCCCGTGGGACCCCGAGCCACTGGACCTGCCATGCTGTGCACGTCCTCGATCCCGGGTGCCGTCCCGTGCCGGGGACCATCCTCTTGACGCCTCTGACCTGGAGGACAACGAGGACTGCCTCCGTTGCCATGAGTGGTGCCGGTGAGTGGAGTTGTGCTCCGAAGAGCTCGAGGTACCGGAGCGTCATCTTGGTATCGATAACTTGCTGTGTTGCCTGCCCTTCGGTGACTGAGACCAGCGCCACTCCAAACTCTGTGGTGCCGAGGTGGACTCCGGCGACCGGGTTCAGTGTTGGGGACTGTGCGGTGCCGGGTCCTCGGATGGTGACCGAGGTCTGAGCCGCCTCGGTGCGGGTGAACTCCTCGGTGCCAGGGATCTGGAGCAGGAGCTGTCCGAGCACCACCTGGCAGACCTCGACTGGTGCTGCCTCCTGGCCTGCACTGCCTCTTGTGTTGGGGATGGACGTCAGCGCCAAGAGGGGGACTCCATGTCCTGAGTCGAAGCAGGCCAGCTTGATGACGCCGACCTGGAGTGACTGCTGGGGGAGCGTCCTCACTCTGCCGTCCGGCGGGAGATTTTCCTCCCTGTACCGGGGATCTCCACCGCCCTTCAGGGTGACCCAACGCGGGTTTGCCCCGGAACACCGGCCCCTTCTCCCTCGGCGGAGGGGGCAGCAGAGGTGACGTAGGCAAGACCAACAAGGCTCTTGCCGCCTGACAAGCCTCCAATGTCGACAGCGTCAGCAGGGGCACTCTCCCACTCCCAGGGGTCGGGGGAGGCTCCCTGCTCGGAGATGCAGGCACTGGAGAAGACTCGACGGGCTGTGGCTGGTGCATCTCCATACTTGACCCTGCCCATACCGACGGCGCAGGGGAGTGTCTGTGCTCCGCGCACTTCCTCTTCCTCTTCGCACACTTCCTCTTCGGCACCGGGGCTGTGGCTTGGTGCCAGGTCGATCCCGGTGCCGGCAGTGCACTCTGCACCGACGTTACGGTAGATGCTGAGGTGGAGCGGGATGCCTCGGACAGAGCACTGCCTCCATGAGAAGGGCTTTTAACTGGATCTCTCGGTCCTTTTGAGTCTGCGGTTTAAAAGCCCTGCAGATCTTGCATTTATCTTTTCTGTGCTCTTCCCCCAGGCACTTAAGGCAGCAATTGTGGGGGTCGCTGAGCGAAAAAGCCTTCCTACAGGAGGCACACAGCTTAAATCCAGGCGACCCGGGTATGGCCCAGCCGCTCTAAGTCCCTCAGGGACTTCTTATCTTACTACACTTAACAACACTACTTAACAACTACTTAAAACTAACTAAAGTACTTCAAATAACAAAGTTCAAAAAAGGGGAATGGTACTTGCAGAGAGCAAGGCTAGTTCCAGCAACCGTCACAGGTGGAAAAAAAGAACTGAGGGGGCGTAGGGCTGGCAGTGCCTCATATACCGTGGCATGTATGCAGGACTTCAGGGGGCACCAGAGCCGGCCCTATGGGATCTGCTAAGGGGAAAAAAGTTCCGGGAACCATGAACGGTGGTGTGCACACACCTACAGTGGAATGGACATGGGGAATCACTTGAAGAAGAAGAAATGAATTGTCCTCTACAATTAAAGAATTTTAAGAATGACTAATGTGTCTGAGCCAAGGGTACATGCTGTATACTCACCATCTTTATTCTCACCGTATTGCTTTACAATGTCAAGTAACTGCGGTTAACGGTACTTGTTTGTTTTTATTTTCCTTTACAGACAAAAGCAACATTATTTTCTTATGTCACACTTCCTACAGTGTGTTTAAGATTTGTCCATCATAGAATTACAGAATCCTGAGACTGGAAGGGACCTCAAGGGGTCTTCTATTCAAGTCCCCTGCACTCAAGGCAAGACTAATTATCATCTCTAGACCACCTGCAGGTGTTTGTCTAACCTGCTCTTAAAAATCTCCAAGGTTGGAGATTTCACAACCTCCCTAGGCAATTTATTCCAGTGCTTAACTACCCTGACAGTTAGGAAGTTTTTCCTAATGTCCAACCTAAACCATCCCTGCTGCAATTTAAGCATATTCATTGCTTCTTGTCCTATCCTCAGAGGTTAACCAGAACAATTTTTCTCCCTCCTCCTTGTAACAATCTTTCATGTACTTGAAAACTGTTATGTTTCCCCTCAGTCTTCTCTTCTCCAGACTAAACAAACCTAATTTTTTCAATCTTCCCTCATCAGTCATGCTTTCTAGACCTTTAATCAGTTGCTCTTTTCTGAACTTTCTCCAATTTGTCCACATCTTTCCTGAAATATGGTGCCCAGAATTGGACACAATACTCCAGTTGAGGACCAATCAGCACAGAGTAGGGCAGAAGAAGTACTTCCTTTGTCTTGCTTACAATACTCCAACTAATACATCCCTGTATGATTGCCCTCCCCCTTTTTTTCTCGCAACCATGTTACCCTGTTGACTCATATTTAGATTGTGATCCACTATGACCCCCAGATTCCTTTTCACAGTACTACCTCCTAGGCCATCATTTCCCATTTTGTATGCGTGCAACTGATTTTACCTTCCTAAGTGGAGTCCTTATTGAATTTCATCCTATTTACTTCAGACCATTTCTCCAGTTTGTCCAGATCATTTTTAATTTTAATCCTAACCTTCAGAGCACTTGCAACACCTCCCAGTTTGGTATTGTTCACAAACTTTATAAGTGTACCCTCTATGCCATTATCTAAATCATTGATGAAGATATTGAACAGGACCAGACCCAGAACTGATCCCTATGGGACACCACTTGGTATGACCTTCCAGCTTGACTATGAACCACTGATAACTACTCTCTGGGAATGGTTTTCCAACCAATTATGCACCTACCTTATAGTAGCTCCACCTAGGTTGTATTTCCCCAGTTTTTTTATGAAAAGGTCATCTGAGACAGGTATAAAAAGCCTTACTAAAGTTAAGATATACCACATCTTCTGCTTCCCCCCATCCACAAGGCTTGTTACCCTGTCAAAAGAAAGCTGTTAGGTTGGTTTGTTCTCCACAAATCCATGCTGACTGTTATTTATCACCTTATTATCTTGTTTGAAAATTGATTGCTTAATTATTTGCTCCATTATCTTTCCAGGTACTGAAGTTAACCATCAAGTCAATCATCAAGAAAAGAAATGGAGAGTTTTTTTCCCTTAAATTGTCAGAATTTTCTTGGTGTTATCACTAGTGGTCCTTGTTTATGATCCTCCTGCCTTTTCAAAGTGATGCTGAGGTACCTTTTTAAAACTTCTTTTTTGAATTTGTATGATCTTTCTTGCCATTTCAATGGCTTTTGGTTAGTGTGATAAATGTGACCAATTTGTGTAATACTAATTTTATCTCAGGCAGTTTTATAGATGAGTGGTTTTCAACCTGTGGTCCACAGATTTGTCTAAGGGATCCGCAAAAGGTTGTAGTTACCATAGAACAGTGGTTTTCAACCTGTGGTCAGTGGACCCCTGGGGATCTGCAGATTATGTCTAAGATTTCCAAAGGGGTCCAGACTTCCACTGGAAATTTTTTAGGGGTCCACAACTGAAAAAAGGTTGCAAACCATTGTTATAGATGATTTTTAATGTGGTATTAACTATTAATCTGTCATTCAGGAGTGGGCTATTACATACAAGTCTAAACCATCTGGGGTAAAACTGAGTGACGTGCTAATTAAGTTCTGCTACTAGAAAGGTGCTGATGCACTTGTTAGGAAGATAAAAGGAGAGAGAATTAGAAAATATGTAGAGGTCTTGTTTGCTTTCTTTCAAGGGTGGAAGTTCACTGTGGTGTATGTAAAGAAAAGCTTTTTGACAAGCTTCCTTGGAAACACAATGCCATTAATGCAGATAGGGGAAACAAAATATCATTCATCAAATGTCAATACATTTTTATAACAAATTATCATAATTATATTTATTTTGAGCGACAAAAGAATATGTTTAATCAGAAACTTTAAATGATCAAATGCTAATGGCCTGACACACAGATGTAGATTGTAAGACTTCGAAAGCAACCTTATTCCAAAATAAATTGTTATTTCTGACACCGCCACATCAAAGACTCAAGCACACACAATTGATCAAGGAGTTTAAAGTGACTATAACACATTCTTCTTGGAAGAAGCAACACTGAAAGATGACAGACACCAAGAACAACTCTTTGATAACAATCTGATTTCCTCTACCATCTTGTATAACTGGGTCCTACAGCCCACTCTCAGGATTTTGTCTTATACCCAATGGGAAGACAGAAAATTAAAGTTAGTTAAAATATGTATATCTTTCTATTTTGAGAACTGCCTAAGTATTACTTTGGTCTAATCTAAAATGAATTGGGCTTTAATGAAAGACAGACAAGGGACTGGGATTTTCAAAAGGCCTGTCTAAGAGATTCAGCCCTGGTCTCCGCTACAAACTTAAGTCGATATATCTGCGTTGCTCAGGGGTGTGGAAAATCCCAACCGAACTTCCGATGTAGACAGCGCTATGTCGATGGAAGTGGTTCTTCCATCGACATGGCGACCGCCTCTTGGGGAAGTGGAGTAGCTATGCTGATGGGAGAAGTTCTCCCATCGATGTAGGTATTGTCTTCTCTAAGTGCAACAATGGTGCAGCTGTACTGGAGCAACTATGCCACTGCAGAGATGTAAGTGTAGACAAGCCCTCAGGATACACATTCCATTGAAAGTCAGTGGGATTTCTGCTATTAACTCACTTCAAGACTATCTAGGTACAAAATTAAAAAGCACAAAAGTGGCTGTTCTCTTCTGCTACAACAGTGCCATGGACATGCACGTGAATGCCTGTGTGATTCCAAAGGGAACCAAACAGTCTATGAGGTTCTGTAATAGTTATGACTTTTGACTGTGCAGTGTCCAAGCATCTTGGCCAGAAATGCTTTATTACTGGTGATAATCACTCCAGTTGCTCAATCGGAATGTAAATAGCACCTACAAAATACTCAGTGTATACCAACCTAAACAGCTCTATGTCTGGTCTCCGGTGAAAGGGATGTTTTGAGGTAGGCTGGAGGAAAGGAGGGTATGTACTGGAGTACTTGGCACTCTGGTTATTGTGTGTCAGTGTAACAGCTGATAAAGAGCTGTTACAAGCTGGCACAATTTAGAGCAGCACAGCGGCTGGGGCCAGGGCCAGGTAAAAGAATGACTCAAAGCTACCTTTGCCCCTCTTCTTCCCTGCCCTCAGTGTAGGAAAGAGAATGGCGAATCTGACTCAGTGGGATTGCCCTGGAGTAATTAAAAGCATAAATCTGAAGAAAATGATGAAGCACAAGAAGGAAAGAACCCAACTTGACTTTCAGAACCCAGGTAGAGTTTGCAGGTCCAACATTTTAAAAAGTCCTCTTGTAAACTGGATGTCAGCAAGGAACAATAAATAATGGAATCTCACATTGCCTTTTTAAAGGATAATTTTTTTCAGAAAAGAATCACACTTTACACAAAGTAATATACTTGGAAAAGCCACATAAGAATTTTCCAAATTTTACATCAGAAAAATAGATCTGAGTCCAAAAAGTAGAAGTCACATACACCATAGTTTAAAAACCACTATTCTGTTATGCAGCTCATTGTTGTGCTTTCAACTTTAGTCTCTTTTACTGAGACACACAATATAGCTATCCATTCTTCTGATGCACAGCACTTAATATAAAAGTGTTCTCAAGCAAAACATTGATAAAATGAAGAGAAATAAAAGACTGATTGCCTGCAAACCCCTCCCCCCCGTATTTATCAATAACCAGTTGGTATCAGAAAGGACAGCTTTATTTAGGACGTGAAAAGTTCCCTACCATTGTCCTACAAGACATCTTGCCATGATCTGTAAATCACAATTATTCAACTGTGTCAACAATGGATCAGACTACTCTTGAGATCTTGAAAAAAAAACATTAATTCGGTGGTAAGGGTACAATATCTAAATCTGATGGGAACTCTCATGTCATCAAATTCAATTTTTGCAAGAGGGTTACTGGCCCAGTGGATGGGGGGAAAGCAGTAAATGCGATTTATCTTGATTTTAGTAAGGCTTTTGACACAGCACCATATGACATTCTCATAAGTAAACTACCGAAATGTGGTGACGATGAAATTACTATAAGGTAAATACAAGATTGGTTGAAAGACTGTACTCAAACAGTAGTTATCAATGATACACTGTCACAATGGGGAGATATATCTAGTCAGGTCCCACAGGTGTCTGTCTTGGATTTGGTACTATTTTCATTTTCAATAAGAACTTGGATATTTATAAAATTTGTGGATGACACCAAACTGGGAGAGGCTGCTAGAGCACTTTCGAGGACAGGATTAGAATTCAAAAGGACCTTGACAAATTGGAAAATTGGTCTGAAACCAACAAGATAAAATTCAATAAAGACAAATGCAAAGTACTACACTTAGGAAGAAAAAAATTAAATGCACAAATACTAATTAGGGAATAACTGGCTAGGTGGTACTACTGCAGAAAAGGATCTGGGGGTTATAGTGGATCACAAACTGAATATGAGTTGACAGTATGCTGCTGCAAAAGGCAAATGCCGTTCTGGGGTAATTAACAAGAGTACTGTATGTAAGATAAGTATGACAGAGAGTGGGTGGGCAGTAAGTGTCCCACACTATTTGGGTCTAGTGGGGCCTCAGCTGGAGTCCTGTGTCCAGTCCTGCGCCCCAAACTTTAAGAAAAATGTGGAAAAAATGGAGAGAGCATAGGGGACAGCAACAAAAACGACAGAAGTTTTAGAAAACCTGATCTGTGCAGAAAAGTTAAAAAACTGGGCATGTTTAGTCTTCAGAAAAGAAGACTGAGGGGGCACATGATACATTTTCAAATATGTTAAGGGCTGTTATAAAGAAAACAGTGATCAACTGTTCTGCATGTCAGCTGAAGGTAGGACAAGAAGTAGTTGGTTTAATCTGCAGAAAGGGAGATTTAGGATTTGATATTAGGAAAAGCTTTCTAATGATAAAGGGTAGTAAAGATCTGGACTATGATTCCAATGGAGGTTGTGGAATCCTTGTCGCTGGTGGTTTTTAAGAGCAGGTCATTAGACAAATACCTGTCGGGGATGGTCTAGTAGTAGGGTGTGAAATGTGTGAAAAATCAGGACGGGGGAAGGGCAATAATAGGCACCTGTATAAGACAAAGCCTATAAAATCGGGACATCTGGTCACCCTATCTAGTAGGTATACTCAGTCCTGCCTCAGCACAGGGGATAGACTAGATGACCTTTTGAGATCTCTTCCAGCCATACATTTCTATGATTCTATTAGAGCACTGCACAGATATAAAAATTTGGATCCACATCTACAAAAATTTACTTGTATCCAACCCATGATCCACACGCCACCTTTTATATGTATCCACATGTGCATCCGCACCAGCACCCTATCTCATTGTTAGTGCCTGTGACGTTCCACCCCCCCTGCAATCTGGACTGGTGTGTAGCTGTGTCACCCCAATTCCTCACTCCTGGGCCACCACCTATCCCACTTTGCTGTGTGAACCACCCACTCCTGGGTCATCCCAAACCCAGCTTCCTGCACGTAATCGGTCCCTGACCTAGTGAAGGAGCGCTTCTGGCCAGCCACTCATGGGATAGACTCCCAGCAAACACCTCCAGTCTCAGATGCAACTCCGGGAACTGCCATTTTGCAGGCTTCAGTGCTGTACGCTGCACCCTGCAAGCTCATTTACATTTATCCATCAATTTATCAAAGAAATTGACCTCTAAGTGAGGTCTCTGCACACACTCAATCCATATGCACTGTTTTAGATAAAACAAACAAATAAGTTTATTGACTACAGCAAGATCTTAAGTGAATATAAATCAGATTAATATAAAACAAAAGAGATTAATAATGAGTCAAGGAGTGGTCACAATTAACTAAAAGATAATTCGTATTCTAAACTAAGATTAACATTTCAGTAGCTTTCAGTCTATGATATTAGCTTACCACACTAGCTGGCTGCGATGCCTCTAGCTACCAGGCTCCCCCCCTGTGGGCAGATTCTCAGTCTTTGGTGTGGTTTAGAAGAATTCCAAGGGAGAGCCCTGAGAAAAAGATGCCTCAGCTCAGCAGTTCCCGACCTGTGGTCCGCGGACCCTTGGTGGTCCATGAAGCTACTACAAGGGATCCGCGGAAAAGAAAAATAATAACATCCTCACCAAGGAAATTATTACTGAGTGCATATTATTTCTTTGTTATTGCATTAGATTTCCATAAAAAACAGTGTATTAAACAGCTAATAGCATGTGGTGGTCCGCAAAATGTTTGGAGGTTGAAAAGGGGTCCCCCACACTCGAAAAGATTGAGAACTGCTGCCTTAGCTTTTAACAAGTTTCCTCAATACCTCCTGGTGTCAGGTGATCAGCCATGTTTGGCAATGGGCGTAATTCCTTCCACTTGAGCCAAAGTGTTCAAAGGTGCTTAGACCAGTACATTGTTTCTGTATACATGCCTCTGTGGGGCGAGGAGTGGAACCTCAGCTTTGTGTTTGTCTGCATCTATTCAAGCCACCTGAGACACACATTTGGGGATATGACACAGCAGAGTTTTATATCTGTACATATGCAGGACATTGCAGGAAACATGCTACCATAAAAATAATGTTTAGTATGTCATGAGCATTCCAAAAACACCTTACATAACATACTTTGCATCATTGGACAATACACAGTTACACTATAAGGGTGAACATGAATGATACACAAGTCACACTACATGGATGTACATGGGGTACAGCATGTCAGAGCCCCGCATGGATATAAAAGTTACATCTGCATCCAAGCTGCGATCCACAAAGATGATAAACAACACAACTGCATCCTCAGGTATCAAGCGGATATCCGCAGATTTGCAGGGCTCTATCTATAATTACAGAGAATGGCTCCTGCAGAGTGTGAACCTTACACACCATCCTCCAGTAATCAATAGAAGTTTTAATATGCCCACTCAGTTCTCTGCAGATCTTAATATTTGAACTAGTCGGAACCAACAGCTTGCAGCTCCCCTCATGTCAGGGTTTACTAGACTCTGAAATATACTGGCTCTCTTCTTACCACTAACAAGTGCAAATACCTATTGACATTCCATTCATACCCTAATGTCTTTGTCTCCTTTTGTCTAATTAAGTTTTATTTCTGGTCATTAACAGCTTTCCAATATGCAGTTTTTGCCGAGATAGAGAAAGCTGAAGATATTTAAATTTAATAAGCTACTCTCATATAATAAATTATTCTCCTGCCAAGGTCTAACCTGAAAAATGTATGAAGACAAAATATAGGGTCATTCCCATTTTGTTTTAGCTGCATGGATGGGCTTCCCCAACAGAATTTCTCCCATTCAATTCAATCCCTTTTGAAAGAACAGTAAAAATAATGCCTGTTAAAATTACAGATCTAACAAGCCTCTCCCATGTGTTTTAGCATCTGAGTTTTAGGGATAAAGATAATGAGATTCCTCCAAATTAAAAATGCAAATAAATCTGTCTTACAAGGCTGAAATATATGTCTGCGTGTGCACTGTAGTACAGGGATATTGACACAAATGGATAGTTTTTGTAATCTGTACAATGCAAGACCTGATTATCTGCCAAGGAAGCTTACATCTAATTACGTATGAAGAAATGCGTCATCCCACACTACATTATTGCCACCCAGGCTTTAACTCTTACAGCTGGTTCTACATACAATTCTATTGGATTTTCAGCTACAGGATATTCTCACAAGTTTATAGCTATCATATGGCCATCATACCACTCACTCCCTTGACACCATAAAATATGCTATTGGCTATGGCTAGAGATTTAATTTTGTCCCACTTATTTATCAAAAGGCAAGCCTTATTCATCAGATTAGCTGAGTTTGGTATCTGGGTTAGGGAGAGTTGGAAAGATTGAATCTTCCCCTCACTAGGTCACAGAATGGCAGTAGGATCTGTATAGTTGCAGACCCATTTTTCCCCAGCTTTAACTCATGCTCTGGGATAGAATGAACTCACCATGAATATGGAAACCATGGAACACAACTCTGCATGGGGATCCCAAATCCTGACTTCCTGTCAACTCAGTGCAACCACACCAGTTCCGCTGCAGGCAAGGACCTCAGTGGCCATAGAAGGAGTGGCTGGATTTTCCCGCAGAAGAAAAGCTACTCAGAAAGGCCCACATCATGTGGGAGAGGGGTGGGGGGAAGGAGGAGGGGGAAGGGACGGGGCCAGGAGGGGTTAGCAGCCACCAGGAGTGGCTCCTGGCCAGGGCGATGGGCCCATGTCACATGGGAGGGGCGGGGCCGGGAGGGGGGAGCGGGTGGTGCTTCTTGGGGCCGGGTCCAGCTCCTGACCCACGTCACATGGGAGAGGAGTGGGGGCGGGGCCAGGGGGAAGAGAGACTTTATAAATGTTAAAATGTATTACTGGCACGCAAAACCCTAAATCAGATTGAATGAATGAAGACTTGGCATACCACTTCTGAAAGGTTGCTGACTCCCGGAGGTATTGATTAGTTACCAAATCATATTAAAAATGCCTATTTTACATAGATGAAGCTGTTTTGAACAAATAAAACATTATCTATGAGTGCTATTAGTGAAGGTAAGAAATTAAATTCTGAGTTTACCATTGTAAATTAATAGCAAATGTAATCTAAACTAATACTTGACAGAGATAATTAGCATTTTAAGGAGAGATCATTAGCATTTCATAACCTTGAAGTTGTAGCTCAAATCCAAGATCTTATTGGTAATAATATTGACAATAATTAAGGGCGTAACTTTAGCATCTTCTATCCAAAGAACTCAAAATGCTTTATCAATATTAATGGAGTTATCCTCAAAACCCCTGTGAAACGGGTAACCATTATTAGGCCTATTTTACAATGGAGTAGGCTGAAGCATAAAGGGAAGTAATTTTCTTCAATCATCATAACAAAACGTAGACAAAAAGATTTTGTATGTGGCTGGAAAAGTGTCATGACAACTTTGTAAGGCTGATAAAAAATGTCCTTTTTTATCATCATGTTAAAAAAAAATCTTTGTCAAGCTGGCACAGAGAGTGTTCCTTTTGTACAGTTTCTCTAATGCAACAACAGATTGCAAAAAGTCATAGCCAATTAATTACTACTCAAATAAACCAGACCTCTTAACTTTTAAAATATTTTCTTCTCTGTAAATCTGCTACCCACTCAAGAGAATCAAAAATCGAATATTTTCAATGACTGTTACATGGCTAAAATGTACAATATAGCTCAGTCCACTTTACATTCTTTGCTTAGTGAAAAATTCCCCTTAGTAGAATATTTTCTCCTGAACCAATCCATTTTGAATTAAGTAAAAGCATGCTTCTTCAATAGCATCTGACATAAAACCATTTCCCACCTAAACATCACTGATTTACTGTTCCAAACAGCACCTATAATCAATTATTCTGCATAATTACTACACACATTGCCACTGATTATAGGCTATGGGGAGTAACTACTGTAGTCCAAGCATAGAGCTCCTTTCCTCCACGGTTAAGAAGTTTTCCTTTGAATTATTATCAATTATCTGTATTACATTAGTACCTAAGAGATCCCAACCAAGATCATGGCCACATTGTGCTAGGTACTGTGATTGCATGTAATAGAGTCAGACATTCTCTGCCAGAAAGAGCTTACAATTTAAGAAGACAAGACAGACAGCTTGACAAGATACACAAAGGTGAGGAGAAAAGAAGTACTATTACAATGTACAGAAAGGGAACTGAGGCACAGTAATGTGAAAAGAGTTGCCCAAGTCACACAGGTAATCCACAGCACAGTCTGGGTTCAGGGTTCAATGCTTTAGCCACAAAACCAACCTTCCTCTCAAGCTTGTAATAACATCTGTTTGTTAATGCATGTAATGTCAAGAAATAAGATACAATTTTTTTAAACAAGAGGCTTCTTTGCTTAATTCTGATCACACTGGTAACAAAAAGTAACTCCATGCCAGCCCACAGTGTTACACCAGTGTAAAACGAGTATTCAAGAAGCAAGTCCACTATTTTTATCACTTTATAGTGCTCTTTGTATGAAATGAGAATTTGTTATGATGAACACCTGCAGTATTATAAACTCAGTTTAGATTTTCTAAAAGACAATGAAAATTAAAAGCTAGCACATCTAACATCAATGTCAGTCACCTAAACTAGTAGGTTCCAGATGTACAGGGCACCCATCACTTTCTTCATCTCACAACCATGCATTGTGAGCTCCCTCAAGTAACAATGCCCATCGCCAGGAATGATCTGCTCCTTTTGTCCAGCATAAAGAAAACCACTCTGGGATACTTCCTTGAGAAATTGTTTACCCATAAACAAACCTGGTGGTTTACAAAAATCCCTTCTCAAGTTCAAACCTCTGTTCTGATGCCTGGATCCAAATTCTGCATCAGTTCCACTGGAACTTCCCCCTTTTCCTGACTGATCGTGTTGGGGGCTCTGACTGTCTCAAGCACTCCAGACCCTAAGCTGAACAGCCTGTCTCCTGGGAACCTCTGAGCTGCACGGAGTGGTGAGCCCCGACCCCCTGCCCCGTCTTTCCCCCCCCCCCACCCCAACACTCTCTCTCTCTCTTTTAGTCCAGGCATAACTTTCTACTTTTATAATCAAACCTGGGATAACTTTCTCCAATACCCCAACTGTAACTGTGTAGTATTATAAGCGTTTGATTGTTTCTCTCTCCTTGTATGGGATTACTATTAGTATCATAAGTTTTATCTAGCTGGCAATAAAATAACTGTTATAATCAAGCTAGTTGCCACTCTCTCTCTCTCCAAACTGCATTTACTCCTTTGTGTTCTTGGCTTCCCTATCTTGATCTGCAGCAACACTTCTTTTACCTAAGCCAAAGATCCCTGGAGTGCCCAAAAATCCTATGGGGTTTGCTCATCAAGGGGGTTACTGCTAGAATAATTGTAGAGTGAGGGGGGAGGCATCTGAGAAGTGCTGCTCTGCCTAGCCTACGGAGTCCAGGGGCATATAAGGGTGGCCGCTGAAAGTGGTGTGTCACCCAGCCTGCTGAGTTCAGGGACATATAAGGGGTCAGCTGAGAGTGCTGATAGCCCGGTCTGCTCAGACGCACTCGGTTAATATGGAATGTGTGTGTGTATATCTGTGGGAGGTTTATTTGAATCTGGGGCTGGAGGAACCCAGCTCTGGAAACTTTAGGTCCTGCAGGATAGCTCCATTGGGAGGGGACTTGTAGCCATATGAGCACACAAGTAGTACATTAATAGAATCACACACCCCAAGTAACACAAGCAGTACATTAATAGAATCACACACACCCCACTTCCAGGAAGGTAGCCCTAATAAATAAGCATACCTCAAGGTGACGGGCAAGTCTGGAAACGCTGTTGAGGCCAGGACTGGGATGATTTCTCTGATTTTCCCTGCACAATGGTGATCTGGACAATCATGTCCCTACACTCACCAGTATTTTACAAAAAAAAAAAAAAGTAATATATTTTCAAAAGAATAAAATAAAATAAAAAATAGATCAATGTGGAGAATCAAGCTTTTTAAAAATGCATATTAAAAATGACATTTCCTTTAAAGATTTTGTAATTCCATATGAAGAACTAAACTCTACGTGCCTTATGTTATGTTCTTAAGGTTTCTCTATTTTCTATGAAGAAATTGTAAACATGCAAAAGAAAAATGCCAAATAAATGAGGCATAATCTCATATTATCCCTGGGTAACAACTGCTTTTACATATACATCTTTTATAAGTTGTCAAACATTGTTCAGCACAATACATGGAACAGCTAATTCTCATCTCATCTCCTATATCTCCAAGTAGAGGCTTTCAAAACACGTTGGAAAGTGAGTTTCATTTCAATGTTAGTTAGCAGCAGCAAAGATTCAGGTTTTATTTAGTTTCATTGCATGGCCCTTTATTTTTGCTGAGTCCATTTCACAAAAACCCCACAGAAATGCTATGCAAGATTTAAATAGCATTCCTTCAATTTTTTTTTACATTCTAACCACTGAACAAAAACCTTCTGTCACATCACATTGTGAGCAATGCTAAGAAATGCCATCAATGAAATACAGGGCTGTGTAGTTTCAGAACCCAATTTGTTTGGATTAGACCTAAATATCTGTAGGAATTCAAATCCAAACAACCTAGAATCACACCCAATTATATTCACAGCAGCAAAATGTTTGCAGCTGAAATTCAAAGAAGAATCTACTGTCTTGGAAGGCAGACTTACCTTTGTGACAACTCGCCAAATATACAAGCCCTGCGTTCCAAGGCAGAAGCCTTAAAACATTCTCTGCTGACAAGTGTGCTCAGGGAGAATGAAGGGTTGTTTACGTTAATATCGACACGTATTTTTTGCAGCCTGGTCACTCTAGCTAAATGCAACAAAGCATCTTTGAAAATAATGCTGCTGATGTAGTTCTGTGCCGTAGATGAATAGTAATGGCAAAATGGATCCAGTCTTTGAAGTGCAACTCTACTTTTCCCCTTCATTCCTGGAAATAAAGTAACTAAACAGAGACTTTTGAAGTAAATAATGCACCATCAGGTCAGAAATCCAATGCACTTTCCTTTTTCCCCCATCACACACATAAGTACACATGGAAGGCAGGACTTTGTGGCAATGGAAAATAGGAATGTTTGGTGAAGAAACTTAATATCTGTTGCAAAAAGTGGCAGTATACTAAGTTAAACCAATCAAAGGAAAAATGTATCTGTCTATATTGAATATACCCCTTTTGTCTGTTTTTGACTCCCCCTCCACCTTTAGACTTTGGGTCAAGTTCTGCACCAACTTACACTCCATGCAATACCAATTAAGTCAATGGGTGTAGCAACACAGAATTTGTGCTCCTGCCTATAATTTCAATTAATCATTTAACAGCAGTACCTAATGTCTGAACATCTATCTGTTATTGTGCAGACACTTTCACTTTCTTCCTAATTTATTATTCTATATTAACATCAGAACATCTCCATATTATACACTCACATAATGACCAATATTGTGTAAAGTATCTTTTCAGTGTTTTCATAATGCAGCTGATAACAGCATGGAAATAGCCAAATACAGATTAAGCCAGGGTTTTACTGTCCTTTCAATAACACGTGTTTATAAAGTGCCTAGGCATGTGTTAGTTTAGAGGCTATTACTTGTGTGTGTGTTTTAAAAAGTCACATGAGCTTACTTCAAATGGTAAGTAGGGGTAGATGGAAAACCAAAATTCCATTCCACAAAAAATATGAAGATTCAGCATTTGTTTTCATTCTGCATTGGAATGAAAGCTAGACCTTTTGAATTTTTTTGTGAAAAAAAAATGGTGAGAAACCCACTCCAGAATAGCCTACTGCTTAGGGCACTCACCTGGGATGTTGGAGACAGAGGTTCAAGTCCCTGCTTTGAATCAGGTAGAGCTAGACTTGAACTTGGGTCTCATACATCCCAGGTGAGTGCCCTAATTGCTGCATGATAAAGGAAACAGGGAGTTGGACTAGATGACCTCCTGAGGTCCTTTCCAACCCTAATCTTCTATATTTCTATGATTAAGTCAGTCTTTCAGCCCAATGAATATTTATTTATTCATACAAAGTGGAACAGCTTCAATAAGAGAGAAAGAGAGAACAAGAGACTGACTCACCAGGGATATGGAAGATCCAACTGCGAGTTCCTGAACAGCCTGATTTACACTGCAGAGATCTCTTTCTGCCCCTCTCCCCACTTCCCTAACATTGTCATGAAAAGTTCCAGCCATCAGACAACACAAGACTCCCAGCATCAGGGGCCATTACTGTGTTATTTGTGATAAAAAAAATCACAAGAGTTGGCAACAGTCGCCTAAAGATCTAAATAGAGATCTGGAGGCCCAGATCACATCCAGTAACATCATGTACATTTCCACTGTGCTGCTGCAAAGAAATTCAGTTTTCTGTCCAAATTGTTTGACTTGACCTTTTCTACACTGGTTTTAAAGGACAGATGCTAAAGAAAAATCTGAAAACATTTGTTTGGTTTCATACTGTGTAAAAATAAAATAGACATATTGACTATGGACATCTTTCTTATCTTTTTAAACAATCAAGAATTTAATGAAAATTTATAATCTCATTCAGCAGTTTAAAACTGCAGAAGTATCTGGGATTACACCAAAGGGTGATGGAATTATAATATAATGTGTATCTAATCTTTGCTTGTTTAAAGCAATCGTATAGAAGCTTTTGAATATTTAGCTCCAAAAGTCATAGCAAGGCCTTAGGGCCATTGTGAGCAGACCTTCACAGGTGCAGTGGAGGTAGAGGTACAAGATGGCACAGGGAGCCTTTTTGGACTCCTGCATTGTGTCTGAGCACAAGGAAAACTCCAGGAGAACATTTACTAAGTTCCAATCAGTTATACCTGTGAAAAACCAACTAAAGGCAATGGGATTGCACGGGAATCATTGAAGACAAAATCTGACGATAATGGAGTTGCACTAGTGTAAGTAAGGGCATATATTGTTCATCAGAACCTTTGTTTGCTGGTGCTAATGAACGGCAAGAAAAGAACCCGGTTTGCCTCTCAGAACACAGGTCAGGTTTGAAGCACTAGCAATTTTAACTTTAAACTGAATTCATTTGATACAAAAATTATAGCATCACAGAAATTAGGGCTGGCAGGGACACCAAGTTATCTAGTCCATACCCCATGCTGAGGCAGGACCAAGTAATACCTACTAGACCATCCCTGACAGGTGTTTGTCTAACCTGTTATTAAAAACCTCCAGTGATGGAGGTTCCAAAACCTCTTTTGGAAGCCTATTCCAATGCTTAACTACTCTTATAGTTAGAAAGCTTTTCCTAATATCTAATTTAAATCTCTCTTACTGCAGATTAAGCCGATTACTTCTCGTCCTATCTTTAGTGGATATGGAGAACAATTGATCACAGTCCTCTTTATAACAGCCCTTAACACATTGGAAGATTGTTATCAGGTCTCCACTCAGTCTTCTTTTCTCAAGACTAAACATGCCTAATTCTTTCAATCTTTCCTCATGGGTCAGTTTTTCTAATCTTTTATAATTTTTGTTGCTCTCCTCTGGACTCTCTCCAATCTGTTCATATCTTTCTTAAAGTGTGGCACACCGAACTGGACACAGGACACCAGCTGAGGCCTCACCGGTGCTGAATACAGCGGGAAATTACTTCCTGGGTCTTGTATACAACACTCCTGTTAACACAGGATGCTATTGGTCCTTTTTGCAACTGCATCACATTGGTGACTCGTCATTCAATTTGTGATTTACTATAATCCCCAGATCCTTTTCTGCAGTATTACTGCCTAGCCAGTTATTTCCCAGTTTGTAATTGTGTATTTGATTTTTTCTTTCTTCCTAAATTAAGTTCTTTGCACTTGTCTTCATTGAATTTTATCTTGTTGATTTTAGACCAATTCTCCAATTTGTCAAGGTCCTTTTGAATTCTAATCCTGTACTCCAAAGAGCTGGAAACCCCTCCCAAATTGGTGTCATTTGCAAATTTTATAAGCATACACTCCACTTCATTATCCAAATAATTAATGAAAATATTGAATAGTCCTGGAACCAGGACAGACCCCTGATGGACCCCACTAGATATTTCCTCTCAGTCTGACAGCAAACTATCAGTAACTTCTCTTTATGTATGGTTTTTTTCCAACCAGTTTTGCAGCCACCTTATAGTAATTTCATCTAGACCACACCTCCTTAGTATGGTTATGAGACTGTCATGTGGGACTATGTGAAAAGCTTTACTAAAATCAAGATATATATATTGCATCCACTGCTTTCTTCATTTCCAATAGGCCAGTAACCCTGTCAAAGAAGGAAATTAGGCTGGTTTGGCATAATCCGTTCTTGACAAATCCATGTTGGCTATTACATATCATTATATTATCTTCTAGATGTTTACAAACTGATTACTTAGTAATTTGTTCCAGTATCTTTCTAGGTATTGAAGTTAGGTTAACTAGTCTATAATTCCCTGGATCTTCTTGGTTCCCCCCTTGTAAAGATAGGTACTATGTTAGGACTTCACCAGTCCTCTGGGACCCCACACGTCCTCCATGAGTTCTTGAAGATAATCACTAATGTTTCCAAAACTATTCCAGCTAGTTTCTAAAGTACCCTCAGGTGAATTCTGTCAGGCTCTTGCTGACTTGAATGCATCTAATTTACCTAAATATTATGAGAGAGAATAAACATGGAACCCCACAATTCGATTTTTACAGTCACTTTTCAGAGAAGTATTGGACGTTAAGGTATTTGCATAAATCCTTCATGGTATTAGCAAAGCTGTGGAAATAATGTCTTAATTTTGTTTTCCATTAGAATGTCTTAAATAATAGTTTATGTAGACAAAACTATATGTTTTATTGTATCATAATATTTCAATTATAGCTTAAGTTTTTATATAAAACTGTAATATTAAATATAAGTGATTCTCATTACCTATTAGTTAAGCAGCATTAGTAGAGGTGGATTATGTCCTTTAACAGTCAGCAGTGATGTTTACTAGCAGGAACTAGAAGCACAGAAAAATCTGAACTAGACTTTGAATTGTCAGTTTCTTAGGGTATTTTTAAATATATCAAAGTGATAAATCTTGCCATCTGCTACGGAGATCTCCTGGTCTTTTTCCCCTACTCTTGGGTACTCTTAAGGGTATCATCAGGAAAATGGCCCTAATTCTCCTCTCACTTAGACCAGTGTGAATAGGAGTAATTCCACTGAATTAAAAAGGAGCCACCCTCGTGTAACAGCTATGTGAGAAGAGAATCTAGTCCAATGCTGATAAAGTTCCCAGAGAGTGTCATTATTGTGCCTGACAGGGAAGCAAATAAATCTTATCACTGGACTAATGTCTTCAAAGGGAACTGGAGAAAACTTTTCAAAAAGAACAAAAAACAGACCATTCCCTGTAATATTAAGAGTCAGCAGCTCTATTTTTCAGACCCTCGGGTCTGTCTTTGGAGCAAAGGTCTAAGTTTTGCAATTTTGCTTGTAATCAATAAATACTTTCTTCTGATATCTGAAAGGTTCATTTTGGTTTTTTGCAACATATCAAATCACACTCTCTCACAAATCTCTCTGCCTGCCTGCACAGAAACATGCCTATTGCTCTAGAGATATCCACACCTATTGTTTGTATGTGTGTGTGTAAAAATGTGTGTTTGTAAAAGTGTGTGTGTGTGTGTTTGTTGGAGAGGAGTAACTTTATATGTTAAATAGTTCCTGTGGTTAGAATTTTGGTTCCCTTCAGGGCTGAATAAAACAGTTTGTCTGTAGGTTTCAGTGGCTTTTGCTGAATTAATGTAGAGATTTACTGTTCTTCTAGTATGCTCCTGGATTTAATTAGAGTGTAGTGAGTGGGTGTGGCCTCCCTCCGAAACTGACAGGGAGAAACAGGCCGGGCCTGTGGGGGCGGAGCCAGAGACTGCCTGTCCGCTCACCCAGAAGCAAGGGGGCAGGACAGAAAGTATAAAATAGAGGCCCAGGAGCTCAGTCGGTAGCCTGCTCCCAGAGGGGAAGGACGTCCCTTCCCACCCTTCAGAGCTACCTGCGGTCTGGTACCTGGGTGAGCAGACTGGGACCTGGTTCCTGGGTAAGCGGAGCAGGGCCTGCGTCCGGGCGCCAGCTAATGAGCAGCGCGCGGCCTGGGGCCCAGAGATACCCCCGGATCCAACCACCCCACCGGACCCAGTGACCTAGAGGGGCCAAGACCTGGAGGAGCTGCCGGACGCAGATGAGGAGGAGGTGGCCATACCGGGGACAGACTTGGGAGTTGCCAGAGAACGACAATGAGGCATGGGCCCTGACAGGGCCGGGCCTGGAGGAACTGCCCCCTGCTGACCTCCCCAACGAGCTACCTGACCTACTGCTCCCTGAAGGTATCAAGGGGTTCTGCAACCTGCCCCTGGGCGCCTACCCTGACAAGGTTGACTGAATGGTGGCACACCAGGTACCCAAGGGAAAAGGGGCAGGAAGTAGCCCAGGGGAGGGGCCACCCGGTCCAGGGACTGGGGAACTGACAGCGAATCAATGTGTTGCAGTTGGAACTCTGCTGACTCCGTGGCATGCCCCTCTGCCATGGCTAGGGACCTGGACTGGGACGCAGTGGAGTCGGGTGGGCCTGCGTCCCCCTTCCCTAACCACCCCGCCTGGGGCCTCTGAACTGTGTGCTGCCCGCTGGAACTTGGGCTATCGCCTTTGGGCTGCCCGGCTTGAGCCTGGAGACTGTTCCCCTGCCCCGGACTGGGCCAACCCCTGCTGGAGCATGGTAGGGAGTGGGTGTGGCCTCCCTCCAAAACTGACAGGGAGGGACGGCCAACCATCCTGCACAGCGGGACTGTGAGTATACTAATATGAGTCTATTGAGATTTTCTAGATTTATTTGTGGTCTGTGAACTTTTTAAAAGGGATTTTTTTATCTCAAGAACCAAAAATTTCCTTATAAAGAGAGAGGAAGAGATTGTCTACACAGCGCTTTAGTCCACACCACTGGAGTGTACATTTCAGTCCACACCAGTGTGTTGAATGTGGAGGCTGCTGGTGCACACTAAAAGTTCTCTAATGCACGTTAATGTAGTCCTGTTTGAAATAAAAGTTTGAAATGGGACTTTAACACACACTAGGGAACTTTGAGTACACACCAGCAATGTCCACACAAGCCATCCCTCTGGTGCATACTAAAGCACCGTATAGATAAGCCCTAATCAACTTTGGTTTTCTTTTGGAAGGCATTCTCAAGCTTACCAATAGTGGGTATCACATCATCACTTCATGAGTCAAGCCATCCACTTCTGGACATCTTTGGACAAAGTAAGTTAGCTGTAAAACAGAACAATGTGTTCAGCTTATCTAAAGATGAAAAAGACTTGTGGCCTTTGATAAGAGTAATGGAGGTTTTTCAGAAAAACCCAGGTTGCATTAGTGGTGTAGTTATATTTTACAGAACTTCTAGTTTATCAGAAGTATTAAGAGGTTTATGCAAGACCTTATTTATTTTCTTTTCTCTTGAGAGAAAAGCAATGGCCCTGACTTTTTTCATTGAAACCACTGTGAATTTTGTAGTGTTGTCAAGGCTCCTGGCTTCATCTCAAGTCTTGGAATATTTGGTATTTTCTTTGAGCCCCATCTCTTGGAAGCATGTGATTAGGGGAAAATCTCAGTTTACATTAAAAATAAAATAAGTTTGTAGTCATAATCACTACACAGAAACACTTGAAAATGTGAACCAAGTGCACCCTAAAGACTAAAAATGAAGAAGGCAAATAAAATGAACCCTATATATTTTTACATAAAACCTCATGATCTTTTTGGAACCTGACTCATCTTTTTGAACACTTGGAGCTGGCAATATTGTCCCATTTATTTAAATTAGTGTAGGAGCAAGGCCACTGTGATTATCCTGACCAGCATCTAAGACTTAGCTGCTTGGAAAATGTACATGTATTATGATGCCTGGGAGTTGCCAACAAGAACACATTTCCATTTGCAGTGATCACAAGGAAGACTCAAGTCAAAGGGAAAATTTAGTACTTATACAGATGATGTCTTCACTGATTTTTAGAACAAATTAGAATGTTCATTCTCACTGCCTGGAAAATACAGCAGATGGTTTTACCGTTTGTCATGCTGGCTGAATAAGGAGGGCCCTTGAGGTGTATTCAGGAGCTCTGATTACTCCCTTCTACACCAATCTCACGTTGGGGGTGTCACACTGGTTGGATGGGGGGGAAAGGAGGGCATTTATTATATTGTTTGACATCAGTATGTCAAAATCATAATTTGTGAGACATGCCATGTCAGGTACTATTAGAAAGGTTATAATGTGCTAAGTAAGATGATGATGTTTATGTTCATGTGTTATATATGTAATGGAAGTTATGGATATGTTTGATATATCAGTATTTCAAATTGTGCTATCTGGGTAACACGTCAGACAGGATGGCGGCAGAATAGCCTGCTTAATAGCTCACTGAGACCTTCACAGTGCAAGGGGCCCAGAGGGAGAAGACAGGGATATATCTGATGAGTCACCAGGACTTGCTCATGTGACTCTGGACTCCATTTTGGTTCCTGTGAAATTCCACAAGCAGCATGGCAAGGGCCAGAGGACATAAAAAGGCAGAGGTCTGGGATCCATCTTGTCTTCAATCCTGTTCAGCTTTCAGCCACCTATCTACCTCTGGATCAAGTCATCTGCAACTGAAGCTGTGAAACAAAGGACTGAGACCCATCCAGGTACTGGATGTATACCAGAGGGACTATACAAGCCTGCAAACTCCACAATTCTTCTAGAAACCTGATATAAATGGACTTTCAAATCATTTGTATGTGTCTGATTGATTTAATCCTTTAACATTTCTCTTATTGTTTGTTCCTTTTTATAATAAACCTTTAGTTTTAGTTACTAAAGGATCGGCTGGCAGCATGATATTTTGGGTAAGATCCAAACTTATATTAATTTGGTACTGTGGCTGGCCCTTTGGGGTCAGGAGGAACCTTTTTGGTAAAGAGCATAGCGTTTTAAATAACTGGTCTCTTTACTGGACCTAGTGGCCGATTGGGAGCCAGAGACTGAAATGCAGTAAAGCGGACTGTGTGAATGTGTATACTGGCTTCTTGATAACCAATGTGGGGAATCAGCACAGTTTCTAGCTGGTTGGGAAGCCTGACTTAAGTGTCACCCCCCAGTGTTTGGAGAATCTGACCTTGGCATTTTCAGGAGGCTGCCCTAGGCATGGACGGGTCACACCATTGTTAATGGTATTTACAAGATTCTCTATGATTAGAATGGTGAACTCTCAAATAGTGCAGTAACTATTAAACAGTTGAATATAGTAAAGACAAATTTTTCATGGTGCATATCCGAGGGTACTAGTGTTCCTAGATCTTTTCCCCACCCATTAGAATAGAGTTATGTTGGTTTTTATTCTATCTGTCTACTCCTCCCTCCTAAGCTTCCCATGCAGGCTGAAGAGACCACTGGTGGAATTCACAATGGTGAGCAGACGGGGAATTCCGCACTTGTTACAAGATTCTGTAGCCTTCTCAATGGTTGCACAATAGTGGAGAGCCCTGTCGACATCCTACCCTGCTACCTTCTCATATACCCACTCTGGTCCAGTACCTGGTGTAAATCAACATTGTTCCCTTGACTTCAATGGAGGTACATTGATTTACACCAGCTGATGCTCCTGAAGACCTTACATTTTATGGACCAATGGGACTGCCAAAGTATCAGAGATAGTGGTTTTGTAAAATATGGCATGGCAACTGTACAAAGTACCCAAAAGCATCTGGGAGGATTGAACAGCACAACAGTCATCCACCTGTAGTTCCAAAAGGACACCTTTATATTGGTAAATATTTGGGGGGGGAGGTCCTTAATTTTAATGTTTTTAATTTTAATGTAATGCTGTAAAATATTTTCTATAAATATTCTTTGGAATTTAATGGATTTTGTTTAAAGATATTTGTACCTTTACTGCATAAACTTTCTTCAAACTGTTACTCCCAGAATTTGACTCTCCTGCATACATCCCAGAACTTGACAGTACTGCAGTCAGCAATTTTGTATGTTCAGCCACTGCTAGCTGAAAAACAAACATCATATAACTAGGAACATCTTATGCCTTTGTGAGGCAAGGACAGACAGTTTGTTAATCAGAATGAAAAAATGGAACAAGTTTATGGGGAGAGTGAGTTAATATCAACCTTGGTTTTAAGTGCCCCTGACATGGTGTTATGACTAGAAGAACTAGAAATGTTTTCAGATAAGAGTAGTTTATTCAAATTAAGACAACTGGTGACCCAGTAAAGGTTAATGAATTGACCCACTAGGCACTATATGTTCTATGCTTTGTTAGAATTAGCTATAAAACATTTAGTAAAAGTAAATACCTCTGAGCAGTCAGAGGGAGCTTTTCTTTGGGCAACGAGCTGACATCTAAACTCCCCATCAGCTGGATGGAAAGACAAACCCTGGAAGCCCGGCTGATCACTTGAAATCATCTCAGACTGTGGGTAATTATATTTGGTATGTCCTAAACCTATTGTGGGTGTGTGCGCTCGCGCTTAACATCTAATAAATAACAGTTTCAGATGAAAGCACTCATTTGTATCAATTATTTATCAGATGGATGAGCTGTGTCCCCATTGATTTATTCCTGACACAGCCTGTAGAGAAATAGTTAAATTACCACTGCTTTGGGTTCTGGGAAACCCTGGGTAACAAAGCAATAAGAGCTATGCAGTTTTACTGTCATGAATACTTGCAGACAGCAAAATTTAAAATTTCATGCATGAATCTAGATTAGATTAGTACACCTGAGTATTCTGACTGAAAGTGGTTACACTACTGTTTATATCAGTGTGCACTATATCTTGCCCCTATTTTCCTCTGTGGAGGTCAAAATAGTGAGGATGTAAGTCTGCCAAATCTGTATGACTGCAGCAGGAGGGGATATTGTCCATCTACTATTTTAGCGTGCCTTGTCTGTGCACATCGCTGTATTAGATTTTGTCTGTCAGAATAAAGCCCCAACCTTCACATACTGAGCAAGATCCAAAGGAGCCGCACTAATTTATACCAGCTGAGATCCTGGCCCATTGTGTTTTATAAGGGCATTTGTTCCAATACAAAAACAAATACACTTTAAGACCATTATGTCTCATCTCTCGCTGAGAAGCCATTTAAAAATACCTTCCTAGTCTGTGTCTGCACCGACTTAGTCATTTCAAATGCCTCTCACAAATTCAGGAAAATAAGATTGTAAAATATCACTGAAACACATTTAATGGCTGAGGTACAATAATTTCTCTGAATGAATGGTCTATTCAGACATCACCTCCACCAAAATACATTGTATTATATTTTTCTATAGGTACTACATAGATTTCTCATATCAGTTCTGGCTTTTCCTGCTTTTTAGAGTTCACAAGAAATAACTTTGTAGTTCTCTTGTACCAGATACATTTATTTAATAACTTCATGGAAAGAAGGTCAACAGCATCTCCTTTTCAGAATCTTGCTGCACTAGCATTATTTGTATTCTAAAATTTTCTATCAACCTTTCCAGGGTTTAAATGAGATGTCAAATCTAAATTAGCACTGGAAACATGACCTGTCAGGCGCCTTTACTGAAAATTGACAGCTCAGCTGCATATGTCACACGTGAATCTCCCTGTTAGCTACAGACTAAGCATTTGGCACACTGTGAACCACAAAATTGATTAAAGTAATACTGCCAGAAAGAATAAAGAATCTCATACAGTTCTATACATCAGATTGTTCACTTGCCTCTCATTTGAACTGCTGGTTAAATGTGCAGGATTAATTCTTAAAAATGAAATTTAAAGGGCAAATTTGGCCTTATCGTGTAAAAAATATGAAACATTAAAAAACAATGTTGTTGGTCACAGAATTCTGTTCCTCTGGGGAACTCATTCCTTCTTTCCTCTTCAGTTTTTAGAAGCTGCTACCCTACTTCTCTCCCCTCCTCCCAGTTTCTTCTTCCTCCCCCTTTCAGCATAACTTCATTTTTAAACCTGTGTTATCCTCCCTTTCCTGTTGGTCCATGTTCCGCTCCTATATTTCTTCTTTAGCCCTTGTTTCCCTTTTCACTACCCTCACACAGGATATTCTGCTAAATCAGGACACATTATGCATAGTATTTTACTATGCTGATAGCAGCTGAAACAACACTTCTTTTTAATGATCCTTTACCTGTTTTCCATTTCAACTTCAGTGGTCAAAGGACCTCCCTGTTCAGAATTAATCCTGAAAATTGTCTCATAATGTACTAACAAAAGGATTTTTTAAAAACATGTGGTTCATCAAAATTTGATAAGCAACTATAACTAGTTTTGAACAGTAAAAAGCAATACGCAGACAAAAAACGTTGGAAAGAAAGCTACATCCCCTATACACCAAACTCTTGAAATATATGTTCCAATTGCTCTTTTTCAGAAAGCAGCCAAAAAAATCAAAATTCTTTCTTCAAGTTCCATTTACTAATCTTAGACTTACCCTGTTTGCACTTTTATACTGTTATCAACATGACTCACTCCACTGCATATACAAAATCTCAACCACACTTACATATCTCCTGGGTAAAGAAGTCAAAGAGCAGGAGGTCAAAGAGTTGTCAAAGAAACAAGTGAGCAAGCTCCCAGAAGGGATGGTTTCTAGTATTCACCACAACAAATGCTATAAGGAACTTCCAAAACATGCAAAAGCTACAAGTTCCCCTGTCAAGACGAAAAAGTCCCCTCTTTTTGTTTCAGTGTTTTGACTATATAATAAGCAGGTGCAATTTAGAAAGTCAAGCCACAAACTCTACAGAAGATTGGGATGGACTGACTGAAACATTAAAAAGGCTGTGATAAAAACCACATGGTCTGTTCTAGCCTGCTCTGGAAGTCAGGGGAATAAAACTTATTTCCTATTTATTGTCCCCGAGGGATCTGGTCCCAGTACAGACCCCTGGAGGGCACTGCTATTTACCTCTCTCCATTCTGAAAAATGACTATTATTCCTACCCTTTGTTTCCTATTTTTTAATCAGTTACTGATTCAGGAGAGGACCTTCCCTTTTATCCCACGACTGCTTACTTTGCTTAAGAGCCTTTGGTGAGAGACCTTGTCAAAGGCTTTCTGAAAATCTAAGTACACTATATCCACTGGATCACTTTGTCCACATGCTTGTTGACCCGCTCAAAGAATTCTAATACATTGATGAGGCATGATTTCCCTTTACAAAAACCATGTTGACTCTTTCCCAAAAAATCATACTCATCTGTGGGTCTGATAATTCTGTTCTTTACTATAGTTTCAACCAATTTGCCTGATACTGAAGTTACCTGGCCTGTAATTGCCAGGATCACCTCTGGAGCCTTTTTAAAAAATTGGCATCACATTAGCTATCTTACAGTCATCTGGTACAGAAGCTGATTTCAATTATACATACCACAGTTAGTAGTTCTGCAATTTCACATTTGAGTTCCTTCACAACTCTTAGGTGGTTACCATCTTGTCCTGGTGACTTGTTATTGTTTAATTTATCAATTTGTTCTAAAATCTCCTCTGACACCTCAATCTGGGACAGTACCTCAGATTTGTCACATAAAAAAGAATGGCTCAGGTTTGGGAATATCCCTCACATCCTCATCCATGAAGATGATGCAAAGAATTCATTTAGTTTCTCCTCAATAGCTTTATCCTCCTTGAGTGCTCCTTTAGCATCTCGATCATCCAAAGACCCCACTGTTTTTTAGCAGGCTTCCTGCTTCTGATGTATTTAAAAAAATGTTTTGCTGTTACTTTTTGGGTCTTTGGCTAGCTGTTCTTCAAATTCTCTTTTGGCCTTCTTAATTATATTTTTATACTTCACTTGCCAGAGTTCACGTTCCTCTCTATTTCCCTCAATAGAATTTAACGTCCACTTTTTAAAGGATGCCTTTTTGACTCTAACTGCTTCTTTTACTTTGTGGTTTAGCCACAGTTTGCACTTTTTTGGTCCTCTTACTATGTTTTTTAATTTGGGAGTGTACATTTAAATTAAGCTTCTATTATAGAGTTTTTAAAAGTTTCCATGCAGCTTGCAAGGATTTCACTTTGGGCACTGTCCCTTTTAATTTCTGTATAACTAACTTCTTCATTTTTGGGTAGTTCCCCTTTCTGGAATTAAATGCTAATGTGGTGGGTTACTTTGGTGTCGTCCCCCCATACAGGGATGTTACATGTTATTATGTTATGGTCATTATTACCAAGCTGTTCAGCTATATTCATCTTGGACCAGATCCTGTGCTCCACTTAGGACTAAATCAAGAATTGCCTCTCCTCTTGTGGGTTACAGGACTAGCTGCTCCAAGAAGCAGTCATTTAAGGTGTCAAGAAATTTTATCTCTGCATCCCATTATGAGGTGACGTACCCAGTCAATATGTAGATAGTTGAAATCCCGCATTATTAAGTTTTTTATTTTTATAGCTTCTCTAATCTCCCTGAGGATTTCACAGTCACTATCACCATCCTGGTCAGATGGTCAGTAGTATATCCCTACTGCTATATTCTTATTATTCAAGCATGGAATTTCTATCCATAGAGATTCTATGGCACAGTTTGGTTCATTTAAGATTTTTATTTCATTTGAGTCTATGCTTTCTTCCACATACAGTGCCACCCCTCCCCCCTTCATCCCCCAGTATGACCCATTCTGTCCTTCCAATATATTTTGTACCTTGGTATTACTGTGTCCCACTGATTATCCTCATTCCACCAACTTTCTTTGATGCCTATTATATCAATAACCTCCTTTAATATGAGACACTCAAGTTCACCCATCTTAGTATTTAGACGTCTAGCATTTGTAGATAAGCACTTTAAAAAATTGTCACATTTTAGCTGTCTGTCATTATGTGATGCAATTGAATGGGAGTCTTTTACATTTGACTATTTCTCATCAGATCCTACCCATATTTTATCATCTTCCATCCTCTCCTGCTTATTAGGATATAGAGAATCTCCATTAATAGATCCTCCCCTTAAGGGATGTCTCTGTCCGAACCACATGCTCCTCTGCACCTGTCGGCTTTTCCCCAGTCTTTAGTTTAAAAACTGCTCTATGACCTTTTTAATTTCACATGCCAGCAATCTGGTTCCATTTTGGCTTAGGTGGAGCCCATCCTTCCTGTATAGGCTTCTCCCTTTCACAAAAGGTTCCCCAGTTCCTAATAAATTTAAACTCCCATTGCTATGGCCATTAACAGAGTCCCTACCCCAAACAGAGCAGACAGCCTCACTCCTCCCTTCTGCAAGGGGGCCAACTTTCTGGCATGGAACCTAAAGTCTCCCACTGATGGATTCTGGAGCATATTGTTGCCCCCTAGGCTAACGTACAGGACAAGACCTGGCAGGAGTGGGAGGTCAAGGGAAGGATAAGTCACTCACTGCAGGTAGGAATCCCAACTTGGCTCTGTAGAACCTTTTAGGAAAATTCTAGAAATTGTTATGTTGTGGTACAAGCAGAAACAAGCTGCACCAAGGCATACATGGTTACAAAAGTGGTCCATGTTGGAAGTGACAGAGATAGTCAGCACTACCTCTAGATGAAGTGAGACTTTCAGCGTTAACTCAAAATACCTTCTACCTCAGGAATTGTTTGAGGTTCCTGAGGTAGAAGGCACTTTGAGTTAACGCCGAAGGTTAACAGAGGAAGTGGCCATTTCCTAAGAGTTAATTAGAATATTACATAGATTAAGCAAGAATGATAGTTAGTCATTAGTGTAATTATTAATTTCTTTTCCAGTCACTTTGATGTCTCACTGTACTTAATGCACTTTTGAGACTGCAAGCACAATTGCACATACATCATATTGCATCTGTAAATATTGAACTATTTAAATAGTTATACTGAAAGAAGATACTTCACTGAGATTTTAGGACAGCTAAAGTAGAACCATTTCTGGTTCTATCCTCCATCATACACAAAACTGATTTACCACTTTTAATACAGAGGTTGCAGTGCCTGGAGCAGGGAAGTGAGTCCAGTCAACCTTGTGGGACAGATGCCACAGGAGCTGCCACACGTCCCTTTGAAACATTCTGGCAACCCACTTTTGGGACCCGACCCAGAAGTTGAGAAACCCTGCTTTACAGTTTCCCATTTCGGTGTTCCACTTTAAGTTTCTCTGATCATAAAACCTATGTCAGACTGTATTTACTTAGCTTATTCCTTTCCCACATTAAAACAGTATCTGTATCTTTCTGACACTCTTACATAGAGATGTAGAAGTGATTCTTAAAAATCAGGCACTTTGCACTTTTGAAATAATATGCTTTTAATTTTTAAATATTTTCTTACTAATAAAATAACAAAGTTGGGTTTTTTAGTGTCTGCCTGGGAAAATGGTTAATGACACACAAAAAGTCTCTTTCTCTCTCTGTAATGGAATGTCAGAGAGTTCAGATGTCTGTGGATTCTATACAAAAGCACCTCATGTCATCTTCTTAGAGTCTCTAACTCGTGTGATTGGTCTTAGTTGAGAACTGGTGTTGGTGTTGTAAATTACTTGAACTCATTTCACATGCACAGAGGTGGTTGGTCATTTCTTTCTCTTAGTTGTAGACTTCAGGTTTGGTTTAGCTGATGGTCAGCATCCTTCAACCTGGTCCAGGGAAGAGAGCAGGATACAACTTTGGGTGTCGTCATTGATGGAAAAGAGCCCCCCCTTCTTCCTGCATGGTTAGAGTCTTTTGTAGGGTTCGTTGTCCCTTTGCTCTGTCTTGGGGATCTCTCTTGTCCAATTAGAGATTCCAGCATGTTGGCTATAGCTCAACATGGACCAATAATTTGATATTTAGATTTGAGTTCATTGTAGAAGAATCCAGTTTGAGGTGGACATCTTCTTGCAAAATCCATTGGTGACAACAAGCAGATGTCCTCTTTGTAGGCAGGACATGCGAGAAGCATGTGGAAGAAGGAGTTGGCAACAGACTTCCATCTAATAGAATAAGGCCCATTCTTACTTTGCTAAATATAGTTGAAGGTTCATCCTCAATTACCTTTTCACACATTTCCACTCGTTCCTTGTGATAGTTAGTAGGCATGACAAGGAAAAAGGGTATTTGAGAGGGGGTGGGGAGCCAAGTCCAGGGTATATGCATGGTCTACTCCAGTACCTTCTCACCTAAAATCAGAGATGCTTTGCTATTCCTTAATAATACAAAACTTCATTTAGCATTTGACCAAATAAAGTTATCCAAGCCCAAATTCAAATCTGGCTTATGTTCCTAACACTTCTGATATTCACAGCTAAAGTTCATGAACCTGCATGCGAGATGAATATTGCTACTTTTCTGACAGTTGTTATAGAATCAATTCAGAAAATACAGGAAACTACATTCTGAGATTTATCCATTCCTTCATGTGAGACATTTCATAAAGGGACTGCATTTCTCCAGGAATGGCTAATATGTAGTGACCAGAAATCTTTGCCGTAGGTGTTTGTTAGTCTATATACAATAAGTTGATGGTCTCATTCCAGTTCACAACAGATACGTAAATACATAACAATAACAAATGTGTTGGTATCAACAGCAGAAAAGCCAAGGATTGAATTGGGATGTACTACCTTCCACCACCTCAAAAGATGCTCCTTCCAGACTAGGGTTGATGTGCAATTTTAAGGCAGTTTGAGGAAATTTATATAGTTACCACAGTTACACCTGTTCTGTGGCTAAATAGGAGACTTCAGTCTCCATAGCTTTAAAAGTGAATCTAGCAAAAATATAAAATTCATAAAAAAGGTTAGATGAACAGTGTTTAGCAAATTAATTATTTTCAGGGGATGCACAAAGTCCTCTGCCTACCTGACACCATTTCAGTCTTCACTTGCAAAATATTTTCCAACTGTGTCAGTCCCAAAAAAAAAGCATATAAATTAGTTCATTCAATGACTACAAGCACAAAAATCTGTATTTCTAACATGAAAGATGCAAAAAAGACTCAGATCTCAGAAAATGAAACATTGTATGTAGCTATCTTCTGTTTCATACAGTAGGATATAAATTCAAGATAGATCTGATAGCAACTTTCACCACAGAACATTATATCTTCATAATATGTATTTCACCTTCAGGTGTGGAGGGTCATCATTACAAAGTGAAATGCACCAAAAATTACCACATTGTGGTACTGAAGAGTCCCCATTCTAAGTGTAAGTAAGTGCTGAGGTATCTAACACTGTAACATGATTACTGCTGGTAAATGTTCACTGTTCAAATGATGACCATTGTAATACCAGAATAGCGTGCGGTTAGAGAGTCAGAAATACGCTTACGTATTATGGCACAGAACGTGATATAATGCAGGACATTCCATTACAGAGTGAGATAGAAAAATAAAGAACAAAAAGTTCTTTATGCAAAGGAACACGATGCCCATTTCCTACAAATGAATTCCCCTTGACAATGTAACTGCCAAGTGTTCAATTGTGCTAATTGAAAGATACAATCGCATAACATCTGCGTACATGTAGAAGCAACATCATGTCAGCAAATGACAGCCGTCCACCAGTGACTACTCTACTATAAATCAGAAATATCTCTTTAGTATTTCCAAATTAAGATCACAAAATACTGACTGGAAACCATTTGTTGCAACAAACTAAACTCATTGCAACAGATACAGTATTATCAAAATAAAATGACAAAATGTGAAACGATGCCACAATATGGCCTTTGCTGGTCAACGTATACTTCATGATCTAAGGCGCAATAATACCTAATAAAAGGATTAGCAGAGGGTTTTCCAGCACTGAAAGTGATGAAAAAAGCAGTGATGAGCAAAGGAAAATCTTCCTTTTTTCTTTTATTGACCACTAAAATTATAGTTCTAATTTTGCTAATAGAGATAAGCCAACTCAATCTTACACTTCAGAGTAGGGAGGAATTTTTAACAGTTCCTTAGGGAGACTGATGAACAAATACTATTGAAGTTCAACATTATTACTATTTTTATTTGTATTATCATAACACCTAGGAGCCCCAGTCAGAGACCAGGACCCCATTGTGCTACGCGCTCTACAAATACAGAACAAAACAACAAAGATCTTACAATCTAAGACATAATAAAGGGATGCAAATAGACCAAGAGAGGAGTACAAGGAAAGAATGAAGCTATACTGATCAGCATGATAGGCTGTGGTCTCAGTACGCCAGTCACTTAAAATTCCTTTGGTACTTTTGGAAATTTCCTTTGTAACATTCAATCATGTCAATGTTTTTAATAGAATTTTTACTATGTGTTCCATATATCATTTGATGAGGACATGCAGAAGAATGAGGACAGACATATGAATGGATTCAAAATGGGAGCCTGCAACTTTATTAATTTTGATGTTACAGAAGTAGCTGATCCCCATTTCAAATTACCGGGCATTAATTTTGGCCAGTGTAGGTTAAATGGCCTCATACCATCCAACCAAGGAATAAGGATTGGTCTCTTAACCAAACCCCCAATACTCAAGACCTGATTCAGCCCATTCCGGGATCCCAAGAGGCTCCATAAGTTTCTCCCAGGCCATATGCTCAAGTTATTGCAGTAGCTGGCCCCTTGGTGGCTTTTACCAGCATGAGATATCAGCCACAAGTTGTGACAATTTAACATTTTTATACCCTGTTTTTTTCCCCTTCCTTTTTTAAAAAAAGTACTCTCTCTGATTCTTATCATCCGCAACTTACCAGGCCTCCAGGGTGTTGTGAGGAATGCAAAAACACTCTGGACACCTTGCCAAGTTATATGCAGGGAAATATTCCTTCCTGATTCCAAATGGTGACTGGGTTAGACCCAAAGCAAGCCTGGAAACACAGCTCTGACAACTATACCACCCATGCAGTAGGGCAGCTTTCAGCAGCAAGAAGGTCTGTTGTGCACCCAGGAATATGTAAACACAAGGGAGTCAACTGGATTCTTCACCCCCTCAAACAGGACCAATGACTGACTAGTGCAAGTGAACTATTACTCAATACTCCCGAGGCTCAGCCCCACATCCACATGCATTCTCAGTGGGGAGAGGGAAGAGAGAAGGGCCCTAAGGGTAGAGAGCATGCCCTGCCCCCTCCCAGCAGGACGGCAAGGGGTAGCCATTCCCCTGCCAGTCCAAAAACCCTCCCTTACCACTAAGACACAAAGAGACAATCTAATCATAAAAATTTTAACATATTAACTTTATCATAAAAATAACTTCCATGGTTTAGTAGGGCAACTTTCAGTTCAGCTGCTGTGAAAATAAGATACTCTTAAGTAGTTACTGTAAATACACACAAAAAACGTATTGTTGTGGCTTCTTTGAATGCTTAGACTTCATCTTAAATGACATTCCTTTTGCACAAACTTACTAGCACTTCACCTCAAGGATGATGGCTTTGTTTATTTGTGTGTATACGAGTACTAGAGGGCAAGCAATAGGACCCATCTTTTCAATGCACAGATATACAGGGTTTGATCTGGAAATAAATGCAAAGATTTAAAAAAAAAAAATTTTAAATTCTTTTGTTCCTCCAACAGCCCCTCCCACACTCTACTCCATGGGTGCTATTCAACCTGTTTTACCACTGTTGACCAAGTGTGCCTTCTATACTTCCGACTGACCTCAAAAAAGCCCCCTTCCATCTACAATATGAACAAATTGCTGATGACAGAGAAGAAGGCTCCCAAGTCTTTGAAAATATACTTTTCCCTCACTGCCCTAGCCACACTGATTTGACCTTGTCTTTCCCATAGGAGATGGTGGGGGTCTTGCCTCACATGGCTGACCTAGAGGCATGGGATCCTAATTGAGGGGAGAGAGTAGGAGTGAATGGATGGGGAGAACCCAACTTATAAACCCTACTCCATTGCTATATGTGCTCCAAATTCACTCATCAAACACGGACTCTTAAAAACAGTTATGAGAATATGAATATCTGCAGCTCTTCACAGAGAAATTAACACATCAGAGGTACTGACTGCTTCATAAATGCAATTTGTAACAATGCATTAACAGTCTATAACAGAGACAAAGTCATCCCTCACATTTAGCAAAGTAATAAAATACAGATATTAATCATAATTAACATATAATTTTGCATAATTTTTCTGTGAAGCTGCTAGAGACGCTTTCAGTGGTTTGTTTTGTCACTGACAGTTGTGCTTCCTCATCGCAAAATAAAATCATTCAGCTTGTTTTTCTTATTCTTCCCTTTTTTGTCCTCCCAATCACTATACCTGGCTCACTAGTTTAATTTTAAGATACGCCACTGGGCCTTTTATATAGCAACATTAATTTAAGTGTTTAAGCTGTAGAAGTCTTTTCCTGCCTGCTGTCTCTCTTTCTTTCTTCTTTAGCATTGCTTTCCAGAGCCTTCAAGTCAATACTAGCTTCTCTTTGTCCTGCTATTTTTGTTGACTGTAACATGGCCAAATCAAATACCATTTTATATGAGCACCCCAGTCCAACCACTTGATGTTAAATGCCTTTTTCCTACTAGATATTTTAAACACACACACACAAAGCATGCAATTCCTTCTCATGCTTTGGTAAACTGACTTATTTCAATACCATATGGAAGCACTCAGTAACTGAAAATCTTCTTCAAACATTTTAATTATGAATGTTTGTTTTAAGCTTTCAATTCTCCACTGCCAACTTTCTCCCTCCCTCCCCACACAAATCCTAAACAAGTTGGTGTATGTGGAGGAGAAATGAGCTAATACTTCTCAGGTATTTTGAATAAATCATATTAAACAGATCCCCCATTTTAAATGTCAGCTCACACTAATCATGTTCTCCACTTTCTGAAGTACAATACATTATGCAATTGACATCCTGTTGCCAAGGTCTAGCTATTAAATTATGAGTTACAAGGACCTCATTTAAATAAACAAGATAGTGAACTTGTTATTTCTGGCATCATTAGGCTAGAAAAACAGTGTCAGGACCAAATTCTAATGAATAATCTGGAAGATAAGAATTAATAATCACATTAAATAAGACTAATAAATTCTGCAGCAGCATGTGTCAAACACTAGGGCTCTCAATACAGAGTTATATACTTCTAGTGACACTTTTGAAAAGTAACCTTGAATTATTTCCAGTTCACACATCATTTATGTTTGCATCAAAATGTGTCATAAAACCTTATTTCAAGATCTAAAACATAAGATTATGAGGTTGGTCTATCATTACTCCTGAATACTCATATTTGAAATCCTCCTCATATCATGCTAAAGACTTACTCACTTTTACAGTAGTCTCATAAATGAAGCTGGGATTTATTTTTCCTAACTGTGCTAATGTACTAGGGTCCATAACATGCAAGCACATTGTTAAATGAGAAGAAAATGTTTATATCTGCATAAAAAATAAAGATTATTAACAAAGCAACACAAAGTTATGACTTAAAATTCAGAACCAATTAACACACACAGAAAAAAATTATGTAATTGTTCATAGATCTAATAATTTAATGAAGTACTAATACCACAGGGATCTATGCATTCATAGTCTCACATCTTTTTAAAAAACACTGACGAATTCAAAGTTCTAACATAATGGAAGGCAAATACCCAAGGGTTTCTAGGATTTGCAGTTTCAGGAGGCAGTACTAGCCACAAGAAGCTGAAAGTTAGTTAGTGTCCCACTAGTGTGTGTTTGTACATGCATGAATGTTTTCTTGTGTGACAAACAGTAATGCCAATGCACAGCATTCAGAAGTCACAATTCAGGTCCCAAAAATCATGATATTGACTTAAAACATCATGAGACTTTCAAAAATAATAAACTGGGGTTTCTTTTTATTTGTCATCTGGATTTTGAACCTTTAGGGGTCATGTTTTCAAGCATTTATGCACAACCAAGCTTATGTCCCTGGCCTCTGTTTGCCAAAAGCTGGGAACGGGTGATGGGATGAATCACTTGATGATTACCTGTTCTGTTCATTCCCTCTGAAGCACCTGGCATTGGTCACTGTTGGAAGACAGGATACTGGCTGGATGGACCATTGGTCTGACGCAGTATGGCCATTCTTATACCTAACACTCAAGCTTGATGTCATTTCTCTGTTTTTTGTATATAACATAACTTTTGAACCAAATCTGCAATTGTCTATAAGTCACAGAACTGATTGATGGCAACCACTAACACATTCCAGGATAACAATACTCCTCCATGTTAGCTCTACTCATGCTCCTGTGACAGGGCACCTGCCCCTCACTGGCCTGGAAAGGGTTTAGAGGGCCCTTGGAGAGGCAACACAAAAGGTAGCCAATAAGATGGGGCTGTGTGGCAGCTAATTAGGGCCCAGGAGGCCTGTATAAATGGGAGTTGCAGAGCAGAGAAAGGAGAGTGACTCTTAGGAGCTCAAAGAGAGAGGACTGTCAGCACCCTGGACAGAGCAGTGGCTGGCTGCTGGGACTCAGCAGAGCTGAATGCCCTGAAGCAAGGGTGGAGAAGGCACTGGGGCTGCAGAGAAATGGCCCAGGGAAATCTATGGAGGAGTTGTGGGGGGAAATGCAGCAGAAGGCTGCCACAGACACAGGGTCCCTGGGCTGGGACCTGGAATAGTGGGCAGGCCTGGGTCCCTTCCCTCCCCTGATCGCCATTGGAGTGGTGGCCAGACTGTGGTGGCCAGACTGTGGGAGGTGGCTAGAATGGACTGGACAATCGCCAGGAAGGCGGGGAACATGGATTGTGACTCAGCCGGAGGGCCAAGTCATGAGAAGGAAAGTCCAGTAGAGACAGGGCTGAGGGTAAGACGCCCCAGAGCCCCCAGAATGAGGGGCATGCATAGCTGCTGGCATGGCAGGAAAATGGGTGGCCCTGATATAGATGAGGGAATTGGGGGGCACACAGAGGCTCTGTCATGGGGAGTAGAGGGAGAGAGGACACAGAGCTGCTGGCATGAAGGAGAGGTTGGGGCGGTTGCTGCAAGTCCCTGAAATAGATGGGAATGGGAAGATAGCACACAGGGGCTCATGGGGGAGAATAGAGGGATGCCAGGAGCCGCGGATATGTGTACGTTTTCCTGGACATTGCCTCTTTTATGATCCTCTGTCTGCGTGGATTTTTCAAATAAGAGGCAATGCCTGGGTTTTTTGTGGAACAGACCTGGCAGTTCAGAAAGAGCCCCAACTAGTCTGCTTCCTGATTGGTCCTTCCTCTGCATTTGCATCTGATTGGTCCCTCACGGCTGCTGGATCCTGCCCACCCCAGGCCCTGGCTCCTAGCCTGGGGAAAAGGAGATCCACACAGGGAGGTGCTGATGGATGCCTGGCACTGAGTCCTGGGTATGCGCCAGCCGCCCTGGCACTGTGACAGGGAGTGAGAGTGCCCCTCGACCTCAAGAGTGGGCCCCAGGAACCCCCTCCAGCACCCCCTAAATATCCCCCAGTATACACACATCCCTACAGTATCCCCTAAATTCCCCCTCCAGCACCTCCTCAAATGCCCTTCTCACTACCCCTCCAGCATCCCCCAATTGTACCCCTCTCCAGATGCCCCTACTCCTGCCCCCCTCCAACAGTGTTCTCTTTTGGGAACCTGAAACATAGTAACCTAGTTGTGAGCAAGGAGCTCAATCTACAGAAGTAACAAAGTGTGTGACCTCCTACTTTTAAAAAAGTGGCTGAGATTCTTCTGCAATAACATGACTCTAGGAACTAGATCAAATTGGCAACCATTCCCTAGAAGGTTGGGACAACAGCCTGACCTAACATACCACAGAAGAACAGTTGAGTTCTGTGGGCCCTTCCACTCCAAGGAGAGAGCAACGGAGAGACAAACTTCACTTGGGGGTGAACAGGGCCTGGGTTTAATTTTAACTTGCAAACACTTGTATCCGGTTGGATCCAAAACTGAATATATGGCTCGAGTCCCCATATTGCGGATATGAACACACCCAAAGGTTAGGCATGTTTGGATTAGGAATTCTGATGCAGTCCCATTTCTACTTCCCTACTCACTTCTTTTAGCTTCCCAGTGTTAGTTTACTCTCTGTCCCTTCACTCAACCCCACCACTCTGTGTCAGAGACTTCCTTCCCCTCACCTTGTCACTTCAAAACAACCTCCTCACATCTCTCTGCTTCACTGACCCTCCACATTCACAACTCATCTGAAGATATTATATTTTTGCCTTGCCTACTGTGGTAAATCAACATTAATCTGTCAATAATTCATGTCTGATATAGAGCTGAATTTATCCAAGACGATAAAATTCATCCTTCTGCAGAGGGCCAGCGTGAAGCCACTTTGATGCTGGTTAAGCCCTGAATTTCAGCCAGATATAATTATAAGAATAATATAAGCCCTGTGCCTTTAAACAAATGCAAGGAAGTTTCCAAGCTGGCTTCTAGCTGAGGCCTCCAGACAGGAAATTCAACATGCAAAAGTATGGTTCCTGAGCTAGAACAAAAGGCACTGAGGCTGGGCAGTGAGTAGGCTTATCTGGAAATAAGAATGAAGGGAAGGAGGAGAATCCGGGGAACTACTGACCAGTCAGCTTCACCTGAGTCCCTGGAAAAATCATGGAGCAGGTCCTCAACTAATCCATTTTGAGGCAATTGGAAGAGAGGAATGTGATCAGGAACAGTCAGCATGGATTCACCAAGGGCAAGTCATGCTTGACCAACCTGATTTCCTTCTATCATGAGATGACTGGCTCTGTGGATGTGGGGACAGCGGTAGACGTGATATATCTTGATTTTAGCAAAGCTTTTGATACACAGTATTCTTGCCAGCAAGTTAAAGACGTACGGGTTGGATTAATATATTATAAGGTGGACAGAAAGCTGGCTAGATCATCGGGCTCAATGGGTATTGATCAGTAACTCGATGTCTAGTTGGCCGCTGATAACAAGCGGAATGCCCCAGGGACCAGTGCTGGGGCTGATTTTGTTCAACATCTTCATTAATGATCTGGAGGATGGAGTGGATTGCACCCTCAGCAAGTTTGCAGATGACACTAAGATGGGGAGAGTGGTAGATACGCTGGATGACAGGGATAGGATACAGAGTGACCTAGACAAATTGGAGGATTGGGCCAAAAGAAATCTGATGTGGTTCAGCAAGGACAAGTGAAGAGTCCTACACTTAGGATGGAAAAATCCCATGCACTACTACAGACAGGGGATTGACTAGTTAAGCAGCAATTCTGCAGAAAAGGACTGGAAGTCACAGTGGACAAGAAGCTGGATATGAGCCAGCAATGTGTCTTTATTGCTAACAATATTATTGGGCTGCATTACTAGAAGCATTAGCAGCAGATTGAGGGAAGTGATTATTCCGCTTTATTCAGCACTGGTGAGGTCACATTTGGAATATTGTGTCCAGTTTGGGCCTCCCACTACAGAAAGGATGTGGACAAATTGGAGAGACTCCAGCGGAGGACAACAAAAATGATTAGGGGCTGGAGCACATAACCTATGAGGAGAGATTGAGGGAACTGGGCTTATTTAGTCTGCAGAAGAGAAGAGCGAGGGGGGGATTTGATATTGGTTTTCAACTATCTGAAGTGGGGTTGCAGGAAGGATGGAACTAAGCTGTTTTCAGTGGTAGTAGATGACAGAACTAGGAGCAATGGCCTCAAGGTTTTCACCGGGAGGGAGGTGAAACACGTAGGTGGTGGAATCTCCATCCTTAGAGGTTTTTAAGGCCCAGCTTCACAAAACCCTGGCAGGGATGATTGTGTTGGGGTTGGTACTGGTTTGAGCAAGTTGGACTAGATGACCTCCTGAGGACTCTTCCAACCCTAATCTTCTATGATTCTGTGTGAAAGGTGGAGACAATTTTTTTTTAAATGGGAATTTAAATGTTTATCCAAAACAGCAAGTATAATAGTGAATGACAAGAAAACATACGACTTGGTATCAAAGACAGATGGTAGTATCTTCCTCAGAGACATCAGGATACACTCTTTTGTGGTGTGGAAGGCACAAAGAGACCTGAAAAAGCATAATAGCACTGAGAGTCAGAAAGGTGGACATTGGACGTAAGAACACTTCAGGTAAGAGCTCATGTCCCTGACATGCTGCTTGACAAAAGGGGTAACATGGCAGCTGCTGAGTGCTGAGATCTTGAAAATCTGGCCATAATTTCACTTATTGATTTTTATTTTGCTCAATATATTTCTGTTCCTGATCTTTACTGACTTGTTGGGACTTGATAACCAGCTAATGTTGCCAAGAAATTCAGTCATAAATGTAGAGTTTTAAACTTTACTTATCCTAGCAATCAGAACATCAAATTGCAGTATCAGTACAAGAGATGGACCAAAACAAAAACCAAACCCTGACCCATGTTTTACAAAATGACCTAATTCTTCATAAGAGACCAAATCCAACCCCTGGATTTCACATGCCCCTAAACATTGACAACTGTTAAAAACGCAGATCCAAATCTGCAGTTTGGCTCATCTCTACTAAATATTTTTTCTCATTAGACGGATGTTATGTATATCCTATAATTATTGAGAAAATGAACATACATTTCTTATTTTATTTCAGAAAGCAGCTTGCCTGTTAGAGACAGAACAAGGGATCATTAAACTGCTGTGACATTGGTAAAAATAGAACCTGAAAAGAGAGCCCAATTTTTATGAATCTAGAGTGGTTACTGCATATGGTATTAGACTTTCCCATGAAAATTCCTTATAATCTTTTTTCTAGTAAGCTGCATTTCATACATACTTTTTTAATTAGCACCATTTCCTTTTTTTAGAGTCTCTATTTCATTCATGTTATTAATGGTATTGTTCATCAAATTCCTGTTCATCAATCAGATTGGGCAGAAAACAGAGTGGCCCAAGACCTATTTTTGATTGTATGGCATCTTACTAAAAATGTTTGTCATGTAAGATTTTATTCTTCCATCAGAAATGCTTTATAGCATCTAGTGAAAGGTCTCATGTTTTTGTTTACCGGTAACGTGAAGTGAGCCAATAAACAAATTCAAACTGTGTTTTTAGCCTCTAAACATACCATCATCTTGTAAGGCCTTGCTTACCAAATTATTTTTTTAAGTTTTCCACAAGACACAGTTCTGAGATATTCAATACAATAAAATGAAGAAATTATTTGAAGGCAGTGCTTTACAATAAGGCTATAAAAATTACTAGAGGAATAATTAACAAGATCAATTATAAAACTGAGATGGGAGAATAGTCCTGATTTTCTAGATTGTTGAAATGTGCATAGTGTCTACTATCAGAGACAGTCATTTAAGACAACTCTCATTTCAAAACAGGAAGCAAATAACTTCCATGGACACATTTATGAAACCAAGTATGGAAGTCTGTTTATTATCATCCAATCAAGAAATCTGCAGTCTCCTTATTCAAAAAGTGTATAGGAAAAGTAGGGAACACCTACTTGCATATGAAATCCTCTGACTTCAGTCATTTACTTGTTTGTTCTGTGTTCTGTACGAAATTACTGAAGCACACAGAAATGACACTTTGCCCTGTGGGTATAAAATGGAATGGCAAACTAAATGAGTAAACAAAAGACTTGGGGCTTTCTCTGAAGAAAAAATAAATTACTTAAACCACTTTGAGAGCTTTTAAAATGTCAGCTTTTTTAAAAATCAAGAAACAAATTATTTATTGCGCAGACTGAGTTCTCCTAAAAAAGCAGAGATGGTGAGGGGAGCTGGAATTTTATCTAACCCATAGCAGAGATTATCTTTATCAACATCTGATTCAGTTATATGTTAATTAATAGCTTTATCTTCACTGAAGACTACGCACTTCCCTTGTTTACATCAGCACAGTACAGTTACATCACCTCACACTGTATTATAAGGCCTTTCTTTCCTTTCCCATCACAGAATAAACCATTATCTTTGCCTCATCTACTGGAATTAGACGGCTAATTTATATTTAGTTTGGCACTAGATTTGAAAAAGCCTTTAAATCACAGTGAAATATAGTATAACTTTAATTACAACAAATTGCACCGTTATGTCTGGCTAGAAGTGGTTTACAAATTCAACAAAGATTATAGGGTGACAAGTGCTAGCATCTCAGAATACATACTTTATCTCCATTTGTAATGGTGAGCAAGAAAGTAATCTCTGATCTCTGCATTGAAGCACTTCTGTTGGATAACTTCAACATTTCCCAAGAGTGGCTTTACAAAATCTGAGTTTTCTGATCCTTATGATATAATTTCCCTCCCCCCGCCCATGCTTTGGTCATGTTTTCTTTTCATGCACAGTAACAGAACTATTTTGTGCTCATCACCTTGCTTGTATTTCACATATCTCTTTCTAAAAAACTGAAATACTCAGAACTCAATTACAAGAAGGAAAAACAAGCTTACTTACCAGTAACTGATGTTCTTCGAGATGTGTTGCTCATGTCCATTCCATTATAGGTGTGTGTGCACGCCTCTATGCATGGTTCCCGGAACTTTTTTCCCCTTAGCAGATCCCCTAGGGCCGGCTCTGGCACCCCCTGGAGCTCCACGCACATGCCGCAGTATATGAGGCACTGCCAGCCAGCCCTACACCCCCTCAGTCCCTTCTTTCTGCCAACTCTGGCAGCGGGGACGGCGGGTGGGTTGTGGAATGGACATGAGCAACACATCTCGAAGAACATCAGTTACTGGTAAGTAACCTTGTTTTCTTCTTCGAGTGCTTGCTCATGTCCATTCCACTATAGGTGACTAACAAGCAATACCTTTGGAAGCGAGTAGGAGTTACCGGTGAGCTGCCGTCAGCACCGCTCTGCCAAATCCCACCTCTCTCACCTGCTGGACGATGGCGTAGTGGGATGTGAAGGTATGCACCAACGACCAGATTGCAGCTTTGCAGATGTCCTGCAGGGGCACTATCTCCAGGAAGGCTGTAGATGAGGCTTGAGCTCTGGTTGAGTGTACTGCGATGGTTCCCAGAAGTGGCACCCTCGCCTGCTCATAGCAGAACTTGATGCATGATGTAATCCACAAGGAGAGGCGCTGGGTGGAGACAGGTGAGCCTTTCATCCGGTCAGCCACTGCGTTGATTTCCGGAATGGCTTTGTACGCTCAATGTAGAAGGCCAAGGCTTTTATCACGTCCAGCAAATGCCATTTTCTCTCCTCCTCCAAATCGTGAGGTTTGGGGAAAAAACATGGGGAGAAAAATATCTTGATTACATTGAAATTCGGAAACCATCTTAGGCAGGAAGGCTGGATGAGGCCTCAACTGCACCTTATCCTTACAGAATTCTGTATAAGGGGGCTCCAAGGTCAAGGCCCTAATCTTGGAGACTCTCCTGGCTGAGGAAATGGCCACCAGGAAGGCTACCTTCCATGAAAGCATGAGCAGGGGGCATGAAGCCCTGGGTTCAAAGGGGGACCCCATGAGTCTCAAGAGGACCAGGCTGAGATCCCAGGGAGGCACCAGTTCACGGAACTGCAGTTAAAGCCTCTCCACCACCTTGAGGAACCTGACCGACATGGGATGAAAAAACAGCGATCTCCCCTCTAGCGGCTGATGGAGGGTCGAAATGGCCACCAAGTGAACTTTCAGCGAGGCCAGCGCCAGACCCTTGAGCTTTAGCTGGAGCAGGTACTCCAGGATCGCCTGTACAGGCAACAGGCAACAGGAATGCCCTGGGACTCTGCTGAAGAGGTAAACCGTTTCCACTTAGCCCAATACATGACCTATGTAGAAGGTTTACTGCTGCCAAGCAGGACTTGCTGGACCTACACGGAGCAGGCTCTCCCTCCCTCTGTCAGCCACAGAGCCTCCAGGCCGTGAGGTGCAGGGAGTCCAGGTCTGGGTGCAACAAGCAACCATGGTCTTGGGATAGAAGTTCGTGCCATCTGGGGAGCTCCAGGGGTGGGGCAATCGAAAAGTCCAGCAGCATACTGAACCAGTGCTGTCTTGGCCAGGCCGGAGCGTTGAGTATAACGTCTGCCCTGTCCCTCTTTATTTTCAGCAGGACCTTGGGTAGGAGCGGAATGGGTGGAAACGCATACATGAGGGTCCCCGTCCAGTCCATGAGGAACGTGTCGGAAATCGACCCAGTCTCGCAACCCTGGAGCGAGCAGAACCTCAGGCACTTTGTGTTCCAGGTTGACGCAAATAGGTCCAGCTGGGGAACGTCCCACTTCTGGAAGATCATAGCCACCACCCCTGGGTGCAACGACCAGTCGTGGCAGGGTAGAAACAACCTGCTGAGTCAATCCGCCTCTTTGTCCCTCACTCCTGGGAGGTCAGAGGCAGTCAAATGGAAATTGTGCCTCACGGCAAAGTCCCACAGATGGATAGCTTCCTCGCAGATGGCAGAGGAGCGCGCTCCCCCCACCTGTTTATGCAAAACATGGCTGCAGCGTTGTCCGTCAGCACCTGTACCACTTTGCCTGTCAGGAATCGGAGGAACACCTTGCACGCTAGGCAAATGGTCCTCAGCTCCTTCACATTGACCAAAGACCCTGAGTGACCAGATTGGTACTGATGTGGGCTCCCCATCCTACATCCAAAGTGTTGGAAATTAGGGTGACCGACGGGACCAGTTCCCTGAACGGAACACCCTTCATCACTGCCCTGGGAGTCCTTCACCAGTTTAGGGAGGCTAAGACGGGCAGGGGAACTGTAACCACCTGGTCCAATGGGTGTCTGCTTGGCACATATACCGAGGCCAACCATGCCTGAAGTGGTCTGAGCCTCAGGCGAGCTAGTCTCACTACTTACGTGCAGACCACCATGTGGCCTAACAGCTATAGGCAGTGCCTGGCTGTTGTCGTGGGACATCGGTGCAGCTGGGAGATGATAGAGACCATCTCCTCGAAACGTGGCTGAGGCAGGAAGGCTCTGGCCTGGAAAACATGCAGGGTGGCCCCAATTAATTCTGTGTGTTATACTGGGGTTAGTGTGGACTTCTGCTCGTTTATGAACCGTCCCAGCCTGCTGCATGCGGAGCAAGTGAGGGACATGCTCTCCTGCACTTGGGACCTGGACATGCTCCTGATCAGCCAATCGTCTAGGTAAGGAAAAATCTGCACACCCTCTCGTCTCATGTGGGTAGTCGTTTGACATATTTGTTTAGACGACGCAGGTCTAATATGGGTCTCAGACCCCCCGTTCGCCTTGGGGATGAGGAAGTACCTCGAATAAAACCCATTCCCCCTTCTGCTTTCAGGGACCATTTCCACCGCTCCTACACTGAGGAGGGTGTCCACTTCCTGAAAGACTAGCTGCTTATGAAAGAGGTCCCTGAAGAGGGACGGAGCGGGAGGGTTGTTGGGGGGGTGGCTGTAAACTGTAGGGCATAGCCCCCTGAGACTATCCCAAGGACCAATGGTCTGACGTGATCTTTGCCCATTCGGGATAGAAGGGACTTAACCTGTTTAGGAAGGGGCGGCACAGATCCACGAGAGCAGTTGGGGCACCACCCTTGGGCGCACCATCAAAATTGTCTCCTCTGGTTGCCTGACCTCCTGGGGGGCCCCTGCTGGGGAGTTGAGGAGGAGCTGGGGGGCTGATTCTCCTTCTAAACCCCCTATTCCTATCTCTATTCCTACAGGGTTGAAAAGGCCTGGGCAGAGGCCTTGGTAGCTGCTGCTGCACCTGGGGCCGTGACTGACGCTTGGAAAACTGGGGCATGTATGGGCCCAGGGAGCGAAGCGTGGCCCTGGAGTCCTTCAGACTGTGCAACTTCACATCGGTCTGGTCAGAGAATAGGGCCGACCCATCAAAGGGGAGGTCCTGAATAGAGTGCTGCACCTCCTGGGACAAGCCCGAGGGTTGCAGCCACGAGCATCTTCTCATACATATGGCGGAGGCTATGGCCCTGCCCGCCGAGTGAGCAGCGTCATAGCTAGGGCAGCACTCCAGACGTCCTAACTTGGTTCCTTCCTCCATGATGGTGCTGAAATCTGCAGCCTGGTCTCGGGGAAGGGCCTCAGCGAACTGCCTGAGGGAGTCCCACAGGTTGAAATTATATCTGCCCAGGAGGGCCTGATGATTGGCAATCCTGAACTGCAGGCTTGCCGTGGAATAAACCTTTCTCCCAAACAAGTCCAGCTTCTTATTGTCTTTGTTCTTGGGAGAGGACCCATCTGACCTTGCCTGTCTCTCTGGTTAGCCATGTCTACCACCAGGGTTCCTGGGGAGGGCTGACTGAACAAATACTCCAACCTCGGGCCGTCCTTCCTTGGTGTTACCCGAAGCAGCGGGGGTTCGGGGGGCCAGATGAGAGGGTCCCACCTTCTATTCTGCCATCCTCCCTCGGCTGTCACCCGGGGCACCGGGGAACGTGCGGAGAGAGTGGCTCGGCTCAGGTGGTGGGGTCTTTAGATTTGTAACATTTAAATTTTGGATTAAACGGGCAATTCAGGAAAAGACAGTAGGAAAGCAATATTTGGATTACAGTGTTCTGGTCACATTATAAAAAGAGTAATATAGAGAGAAGAAGTGTTACAATGTAGGTCAACTAGACTTATACAAAAACTCACGAATCTCTTCTTTTCTGACAGCTTAGATGGAAAATGTAGGTCTGCCTCTCTTCAGCAAAGAAGAGATTAAGAAGGGGCCTCACATTTAGGTATCCAAAATACAGCAAGGAATGCATGAGCTGAAAGAAGGGCAAACACCAACCTAAACTGAATAGAGGGGAACAAAAATAATTTATGGAACAGTTCTTTATATAATGACACTTCAATAAACTTCAAGTAAGTTAGCCTCAGTTAACAGGGTCAACTACAGGAATCACTAGTATGAAACCATGTTTCCTTGGCATTTCTAATCTAATGAAAACGCCTCACCAACTTTTATAATAGCATACAGCCTTTTAAACAACTGGGCATAATTATAATTATAAGTAGGGATGAGCTTTTTGGGTTTGTAGGATATCATTTTTAATTCAATCTGTTTGGTGCTGTTATGCTGGAAGGTATAAATGGCTGTCATCAAGTGTCTCTCTGATTTATAGGCAATCACAGGCATCGTTAAAGCTATTGGACAAGCTAACTGACCTTCATTCAGGCTAAACAGAAGAGGCAATTAAGCTCCTTTATGGAATCAGATAACTGAAGACACTGGAAGCCAAGGCACTAGGCAGCATACCAGGCTGATCAGCAGCTAAGCCATGCATGCGAATGGCTTCCCTGGAGAATGATTGCAAACACACAGGCTGCAGCATTCATTGGTTAGAGCTGTGTGTGTCAAAGGTGGAAGACCAAGAGAAAGTCAGAGTAGCAGTCATAAGCATGGTCCTGGGAGGGAGGGGAGCAGAGACAGAGCTCTTTGGGGCACAGGACTGGCTGGAAAAGCAGGTGTGGAAACTGTAAACAAGAAAACCGCATCCTGTTGAATGACACTGAGTACATTCTTTGTAAATAAAGAAGAGTGCTCCAAAGAAATACCTGACTCCTATCATCAGTTTCTCCCCTTAAGGGAAAAAAAGCCAGCAAGGCAATAACTATTGGCTAAATCGCTCAGACCAAGGGACAACAGTACTTTTCTTATCTGCCAGAACATGAACAATCATTTGAATTTGGACTTCTACTAGAATGGCTTGGAATTGCTCATCATACCACCCCAAACGTCATAATCACACAACAAAAAAGTTAAAAGCATCTGAAACTCAAAGTCATTTTTCATTTTCAATATCTTCTCTACTGCTTCTCTCTTCCTAGAGAATCTTTCAGAAGGGGAAAACCTTTGCTCACCTGTCTTTCAGATGGTAGCAAATGACCTTGTTTGGAAACAGAAAAGTCAATATTAGGTGGTAGATCTGAGGTCCTCAGGTTGTTTTGCTCAAGTCTGATTCTCTCTCTTAAGAAAAGACAAAGGGGGAGTGATGTAAGCATTGCAAAGGATAGGAAAATGCAGCTGTTACCTCTGGATTGTAACTGAGCTGCTGGAAAACTTGAGACACAGCACAAGACCCAATTAGCCAGGAGTCCAGCTTTATTTTCCCGTCTTGAAAAATATTTGGCTAATATACTTTTTTATTGTCATCTTGCTAGTCTGTGGGAGATCAACATTTTCACTAAGACTGGGCTACTCAGGAATTACTTTTCAATTGCCAAACTGGTCACAGTAGTAAGTTTAGGTTTGCCATGATTGGCTAATCCAGATTCTTACTGGATAGACAACTAAAGAGAGAAGAGGAATAAAATGGGGCTGCAAATGAGCATGAGAGGAAATAATAGGTCTCTTAGGTTCAACACCTCAGGACTTACTCAGAACAGAGCTGTGAATATGCTGATATTATCCGTTTCCCTCTCATTGGGTCTGGTTAGAATCGGCGAATAAGGCCAAGGCAAACCTCTGTGTCCCAGCACATGCTAGTGGTGGGACTTTGATGGCAAAATGGGGTGATTCCTGCTATCTTTTCAGCCACACTGGAGCAGTGTAAGATGACAAATGCTCTTCAAGAAAAGAAATGTCCAAAAAGAGTGGCAACCTTGTTTATCCAGTCAAAACATGTTTCTGATGGTTCATATATGAACACTTCCTTTCACCCCTAGGCAACAGTTCTTTTAGGTCAAACCAAATCAGTGTGCATGTTTTTTTATTATGTTCTTTGAACAGAAATTTTACCTATGGGGTTAGAGGTTACAATACCCTTCTTCTAACTTTTCACCCACTTTGGACAATGTAAGATTTCCCCCAGGAGTTCAGTTGAAGACCTCTGAGTTGGCTAGCCAACTCAGAGAAGATCATAACCTTTATTCAGTTTTAGAAAAGAACTTGTAACAAACCTTATTTTAAGTTCTAAAATAAATAGGTTATTTTTTTTATTTTGTACATCTTGCTTTTGGGTACATGTACCAAAATATCTCTAGAAAGCCTGTATTTATGTATTTCCAGCCAGAAACAGAAGTAAAAAACACTCACGAGAAAATCTACCCTCACAAGATTTCCAGCCTCATGTTACAGATTCAAGAAGCAGTGTATCAGCATCAGAACTTTAGAATGCTTATCTGAACCCAAACTCTGGATCCAACAAAAATCCAAGCCAAGAGAGGCAGGTTTGTGTATAAAATCTGAGGCAAGTGAAGAAACATGCAGGAGCAGAAACTGAGGTGTTCTACTGGAGTCCTCTCTTCATTTTGGGCCAGATTCTGATACCTTTACTTACAGGGAGTAGCACCCTACTCCACAAATGGGCCCATTAACTTTGATGGGATTACTTGTGGAACAAGATACTATTCATCAAGATTAAGGATGTCAGAATCTAGACCTTATGAAGGAATCCCAGTAAAATGAACATAACATTTCTGTGTTGTTGCTGATTTTGGATGAATGGCTTGTCAGGATATATAATGTAGAAATGTGTTCCATAGGCTTCTGTTTCAGTAAGAGTTTAATTCTAGCATCACGACTGATACCACAAGTGCTTGTACAGATACCATAGCTTGCAGTTTACAACATCTACCATTAAAATATGCACAACTTTTATTTGAAAGGGTTTTTTGTTTTGTTTTTTGGATAGGAGCAGAATAGTTTCTCTTTATTACATTCACTACTTTGTTTATATTTTACCATCCAAGTTTTTCAATACATACTGTCTTAAGGACATTCATAAAAATGTCAATAAAATCAATTTTTTCATATTGCCTCCTTAGCCACAGTATAAAAAAGATATACAGACAGTACCAGTGAGAAGCTAAAGAAAAAAGGAATGCACGATGAGAACTAAAAAGATTAAATGGATCAATGCTTCAGGAACGAGTGAGAGGTCATTCTAGACTGACTGGCCCACACAAGCAAAATGGTGACTTTCAAATCATAAGCGAGAAGGGGAATGCATATTAAGGAGTCCAAGAATTGGGGGACTCAAGTGAACAAGTTCAGTTAACAAGACTAATTTTTTTAGTCACACTCTTGCTACCAATACTTTTCTAGACAAAATACAATTTTGTCTTGAGCTTCTTGTTCACTGAGCCTCATGAATATAAAATTAAAGAGCCCATCTAACCAAACTGGCAGTGCCTAACTCAGCAAGTTATACTGGGTCCAATGGGATTTGTCATAAAAATCGGAACAAATTTAAAAAAACTAAGTAAAACCAAGATGACTTGTTTTTTAAAAATAACAGCTAACGACAGTATCATTGTCCATAGACAACCACCACACAGTCCATACCCAGCTGGATATTACAAATGTGTGCCCTGGAATAAAGAAAAATTGCCTCAAGAAATGGTCAAGGCCATTTAGAGGAAAATGCGAATGTTAAATTAGGTAAAGACCACTTCTCACAACCCAGCATTGTTCAGATGGGAGCCGGTGTTCAGCAGTAGGCACTGACATGAGGTGGAAAGAACTCAGGTGCAGCAGAAAGACAGTGCCAAGAATCAAGCACTCCTGTCTTTTCTTCTACCTATCTCGATGTTCGTAATCTTCTGGTTTGCTCCAGAGCACCAAAAGGCTACATTTGTTGTTGGCACACCAGACAGGCACTCTGCTCTTCAGAATAAATAGGGAAGCAGTTTTGGGAAAGCTGCCTCAGTCTCCCTCTTCCCTCAGTCAACTTCCTGCTGTGGACAAGCTGCTCTTATAACTGTGTATTCATTCCCTATAAGCTGCATTCTGGCTTTACAATAAATAAATAAACCTTGTTCTTATATGGTGTTTTTCATCATTAAACCTCAAAGCACTTTACAATGGAGGCAAGTATCATTATCTCAAGATGGGGAAGCTGAGGCAAGGAGAGATGATGTGACTTGCCCAAGGCCAATCAGGAGACCAGTGTCAGAGCCAGGAATAGAACCCAGGTCTCAGAGACCTAGTCCAGTGTTCTGTCCACTAGGCCACATTGCATCCCCACACAAGGCCAATTTTCATATAATTCAGACTTCTAAGGGTATGTCCACACACTGCAGCTGGAAGCAAGCCTCCCAGCCTGAGTACACAGACTCATGCTAGTGGGGCTTGAGCTAGCGCACTAAAAATAGCAAGTGCAGACGTTGCAGATTGGTCTGGAGCTCCATCTCTCAGGCTCACTCAATCACCTAGGCTTGAGAGACTGAGCTCCAGCCCAAGCCACAACATCCACATCACTATTTTTAGTGAGCTTCTTTGAGCCCCATTAGCAGGAGTCTGTCTATCTAGCCTGGGAGGCTCACTCCCACGGGCAGAGTAGGCATACTCCAATGCTATGTTTACACTACGAGCTAGGGGTGTGATTCCCCTGTTTGCATATACACTCTTATTCTAGCTCTCATGTGTATGAGGGCAGGGGAATCACACCCCTGACGTGTAGTACAGACACAGAATAAGTGACAATGTTTCCTGTTCAACCTATAGTGGATAGTATTACTAACATTTTCTTTAGCGAATCACTTTTTTGACAGAAAGGAATGGGATGTGTAAATACAAATGCACGTGGAGCAGTATGGGTCTGAGTTGTCCAAAACATTTAATCAAAGCATTTTTTTTTCTCAATAAAATAGTTTTTGAGAAAAATAATAATAAAAACCAAAACAAACCAGAGGCTACAAACCAGAGGAGAGAGAAGTCAAACATTTTTGTATGATAGCATACATTCTATCCTTTGTTTTGTGCCAGTGTTGCTAAGGCTGACCCACAACGCGCTAATGGACACAAATCACCCTGACTTCCTGATTTCCTACATAATGGGACCTGTGTTGTTCTCCAAGTTCCTAGCTAGAGCCCTCCTAAGACAGTTAACGAAGCGGACAATGATAAGTGACTGCACCATTTGAAAATGGAACCGAGCATGCATTTAAGATTACTAAATGTATTATGTGGGAATAGTGACGGTAAATGGGATAGAAATTGAAACTGGTGGATTAGAGCAACACACTTGGTAAATAATATATATTAAATATTGTCATACATATGAGACACTTAAAGCACTTTCCAAAACCTACCCTACATTGTGACCAAAGCCTCTTAGCACAGAGGCAATTAATCAAACAAGAGAGGCAGAGTCACGTGACCACAGCCTTGACAAACATTAGTATTTGTGCTGTGTTAATGCCTACAGTCCTCAACCAGTTCAGGACCCAATTACACTAGGTTCTATACAAACATATAAATAATAGGCCAAACCCCAAATAATTTAAAAATTAAAGGCAAGACATGACAAGAGCATGAGACAAGGAAGTAAAAGGGTGTGTGTGAGGAGAAGGAGGTGTGAAGGGTATCATAAAAACAAAATAAAATATTTTAAGCATACACTAGTTGTGCCAATTATTAGTGATGATCACAACTGGTCATCTATTATCCATTATCCGATGGTAGTTTTATGCATATATTACAGCAGAAGTACGTTGTGAGGAGGGAACTGAGGGAGGATAAGGTGGTGGCTATACTGATAAAGCAAACAGCACTGTGAGCATGCACAAATACAATTACAATTACAATTCACACAGTTGTGTGAATGTGACAAGAAAATTTAAAGTAAAATACGGTAAACTGACAAATCTTATTTTCACTGTTTTAAATCTCTCTCTCTCTCTGTCAGAAATAAGTTCAGGTGTTTTAAAATCAGGCATCCATGTCCCTGGCTAATATAGCACTACTTTTGTGTGTATGTGCGTGTGCGCACGAGAGAAAGAGAAATTTAAACGTTTAAAATGTCCTAAACATTCGTAGGTCTGATTAGCTTCTGTTGTCTCTCCCTCAGCTGCTCTCCTGCTCCTGAGAAAAACCAAAGGCCCAGTAAATTTATAATGCCCTTCACCTATTAACTAGTTTTAGATCACTGAGAGAAAAAGAAACATTTATTTATATGGAGTGACATTCACCTTTATGCAGAGTCAGCACAGGCCTACACAATACTTTTATCCCATTTAAGCCCTGTTTTATAAACATGGCAGGAATTTCACTGACAATGAGAATATCAAACTAAATTAAATATTCTATTCAGTGCTCACAGCAAAGAGTTTGAGAGCAATCAATCATTAGTCTGAAATGTGTCTGAATTAAATCTATTTGCAGGACCCTACCATCCCCCTTTCAGACAAGGGTTAAAGGGATGGGAAAGATGGGGTTCGTCTCCTTGCTGCAAAGGACATCAGGAGCCTCAACTCTATTCTTCACTCTCTTTAGGAGATGCCTTCTCCTAATCTTCTTCCAATTCAGATTATTTCAGGGAATTGGACCCCCTAATGAATGATTATCCACACTGGGCACTTTTGTGTTCCTGACAAACAAACAGAGAAGTTTGAGTATTTATGTTTTATCTTTCTGGATGGTTGCAACCTAACAAAACTTTATTACTTAAAATTCAGAACCGTATCACACAAGAATCAAAAACACATACAGAGAAAGCAGGCTGAAAGGCAGAAGGTACAATTCATTCCCATCTTACACTAGGTGGACTCTGCACACTGACTGCTGAAAGACCCAGATCACATGCTTCCTCACTGAGCACCCTGGCCTGTAAGCAGGACCAGGAAAATCGCTGAGAATTTGAAGCTTGTAATTTTAAACACAATTTTCAACATACGAAAGACATCTGCCAAATTGTGATGACATGCAATTTAGCCTTCCCACTAGGTCCCTGGGTCTTCCCCCCACTCCTCCCCCAGGCCAATCTGGCAGTGACAGAAAAATTCTTTCCCATTAACAAAAAGGCAACTAGCATAATGACCACAGCAAGGCTTAAAAAACCTGGTGCTACTCTAATCCCAAGGCAGGGAGAGTGGGCACTGTTGCTCCCAGGCACAGAATGAGCATCCTAGGCAGGGCGAAGGGCTTATGAACATTCTCCTCCCCCCACCCTTGTACATACGGGAACCAATAGGTTTACACTACACAAATCTATCCCAGCAATCAGCCTCCTCCACAACTCGGCTGAGTGCCCAACAAGGAGGGGAGAAAAAAATTGAGAAGTAATTCATGTACAGGGCCAAGGATTTGCTTTCCTATGCTGGCCCAGACAAAGACTCCCCACCCCAGAGGTTGTGGAGTGCATTGTTCACCCAGTTCTATTCCCAGGCAGCGTGCATGTTCTGCATTAAGCTTCCCTACAGGTATTCACTTGAAATGATCTAGCTGTGATGTAACATCAGCCTTAATTTAATTCTTAACTAAGAAGTTATTACTTAATAGAATATTTCACAATCCATCACAATGGATGACCTACTATAAAGCAGGACAAGGTAGCAGTGCTTTGAAAAAGCTCTCAGATTACTTCCTTATGAAACAAGATGTCTCCTTGGTTGTATACATTTTCTTGCTTATTAGTTTGCATGACATGCACAAACTTTCTTGATCTGCATGATTCAGTGACTCTGAATTTTAATAGTCCCTTGAAACACTGTAAAAAAAAAAAAAAAAAAAAAAAAGCCCAACTCATTCGAAGCAGAGTAAAAGTCCTTGAAAATGAACAGTATTACACAGCCTGAATTGGGGAGAGTCGGGGCAATGAATTACAGCCCACAATTTGATTGAAAGATTCCCTCAAAAACACACAATAGAGAGAGAATGCATGTTTACCAAGTCTGTAAAGTAACCACTGACAATTAAAATGCACTTTACCATCAAGAAAGCTTTAAAGTATTCATTACTTCTGAAGAATGCTGACAAAACAAGACTAGTGGTTTAGCTGCCATTTTCTTAACAACTGTCGAAAAGCTTTACTCTGCCAGTAAACATTACCAAGCTGCCCAATTAAATTGTTACAGGTAACTGATGGGTAAAACAGTTAGGCTAGGTCTACACTACAGACCTTAGAGAAGCACAGCTGTACCACTGCAGCTGGGCTGCTGTCAGGTCTCCCATGTAGCCGCTCTATGCTGACAGGAGACACCTCTCCCGCTGGCATAAGTAAACCATCCTCAACGAGCAGCGGTAGCTACCTATGTTGGCAGGAGAGCGTCTCCTGTCAACATAGCGCTGACCGCACTGGCACTTTTGTTGGTAAAACTTATGCTGGTGTACACAAAGCCTTAGAGGCGGATTCTTATCCTCATTGTAGATGGAAGCAGCCAAACAATAAAAGTAATGAGTTTAATCCTTCACCTGACAGAAAGTCAATACGAAAAGGCTGTGTTTGGATCAGGCACATCACTTTCACAATAGTCACCTACAACTTTATTTACATTTGAATCTTTTAAAATGAAATGAAATTAAAAACCGGGTTACATTAATTTAGGGCTTATGAAAGGTGTAAGGTGGAGTGAGATATGTTGTCTAGGTGTGGCACTTGGTGTCCACTCCAGGACATTATTGAGAATGGAGAGGAGAGAGAAGACTACCCAGATGCAGTGATTTAAGTAGTACTTTATCTGCCTGTAAATCAAGTTGTTGCTCTTGCCCTTCCTGCCAGAGTTAGGGTGTTTTTATGGACAAGTATTTGGAGCAGGGGTTCTCAACCTTTTTTTTGCTGGGACCCCCTTTGAAAATATTTCAGGCTGTGATGACCCCATCCCAAAAGTGATGACCTCCCCCATGCCATGCCACCCCCCTCATGTCATGCCACTCTTACTTCTGCACTGCTGTTGGAGGTGGCACTGCCTTCAGTGCGCTTGGCCAGCAGCCGCTGTTCTCTGGCCACCCAGCTCTGAAGGGCTCTGGCTGTCAGCCATGCACAGGGCTGACAGCCACAGCCCCGGCATAATAAGCTCATGACCCCTTGAGGGGTCCCAACCCCAGTTTGAGAACCCCTGGTTTGAAGGGTGGTGGAATGGGAAGAAATGCAGACAGCTAAGAAAGAAAAAGATATCTGCCCCACTGACTTAAACCATGTACAAATTAGTATTATTGGCTAACTGGTCAAAAGAATTACAGTACATCTGCAAGTAGAGCATACACAACTGCCGTGGTGGCCCACTGCGATAATTTTTAGAAATACATTATGGGCCGCTCTTGCTGTTGTCAATCAAATCATTATAATATCTGTAGCTGATAAGATATTTGTTAGATTTTTTTTTTCATACTGTTGCACAAATAGTAGCCTTAAACAAGCTCTTTGGTCTGGGAAGGAAGTAGACTACAAAAACAGAAAAGTCAGTACTAAGGGAAAACTCCAGTATAATATAAATACAGTTGAGTGAACAGTGGATATTTTAATGATTTTTTCCCCAAATCTAAAAGTCAGCTGCTCTGATTATGCTAACACCTCTCATGTTCACTTTCTACGGATAATTCAAATCGTTTGAGTTTTGCTTAACTGAATACTTGCAAAAAGTGGAACTACTCAGTGCAAAATGGGTGAAATTCATTCCCATGCACAGGACCAGCATAAGCATATAAAACACTTCAGCCCTATCTTGATTATTATAGTCAAATATGCTGCTTGCTTTTTACACTGTTACATGATTTACAGAACAAAAACACAAACTGCATAGTGGATTGTAATATTTGAAATTAAAAATGAAAACTACCTGCAGCCCAAGAATTAATCACAAACAATTATGAGAGAATACTGAATCAGTGAATCATGAAGAAAAATTATGAACCATTTCACTCTGCCATTAATTGAAAGATCACTATATGTAACTAAGAAGAGTAAAGCAAATAGTTTTGAATCATACCAAAAATTTCTTAAGCATTTTTCATGATCTAGGTCAGTGGCACTCAACCTTTCCAGACTATTGTACTGCTTTCAGAAGTCTGATTTGTCTTAAATACCCCCAAGTTATACCTCACTTAAAAACTATTTGCCTACAAAATCAGACATAAAAATACAGAAGTGTCACAATCACACTATTAGTGAAAAATTGCTTACTTCCTCATTTTTACCATATCATTATGAAGTAAATAAATCTGAATATAAATATTGTACTTATATTTGAGTATACAGTATACAGAACAGTATAAACAAGTCATTGTCTGTATGAAATTTTAGTTTGTACGGACTTCACCAGTGCTTTTCACGTAGCCTGTCGTAAAAATAGGCTAATACTTAGATAAGTTGATGTACTCCTTGCAAGACCTCTGCATACCCCTGGTTGAGGGCCACTGATCTAAGTTAGGAAACAGGAAGCAGTTCACCATTGCAAGGCACGGGAAAGGCACAGATTTGCAGTCTTGTAAGATAAATTCTATTCTAAGAAAACAAAAACACAAATAGAAAAATAACTAAAAAATGTTTTTTTTAAGCACAGAAGTGTCTTCAAGACTTTTAAAGTCTCCAACTTTCCCATGCTATAAAACAGAAAACTGCATGTTCTGTCAGTCAAATTGTTTCCTGGTTTAATGAGCAGCTTTAAATTCTGTAAATTGATTACAGGCAGGGGCAATGGCAACTACTCTGAACTCCTAGAAACCCAGCTCACATGTCTCCTTAGTCAATCCATATGACCTGCCTCACTGTCATTTTATGACTGGTTATCCTGAAGCAAAACATGACAACCCCATTAGTTCTTTTTCTGAGGGCAGAATCACCACACCACTGGGGTGAGATTATGAGCTGTAGCATCTCTACAGTGGCCTGTAAAAGACAGGATTTATAGCTAGCCACAAGCAGTTCAAGACAGCCCTCTCCTGCAGAGAGAGGCAATTCTTAACATTTAGGCCCTAATATAAACTTAGAAATGAGATCAACCTAGCTACGTCGCTCAGGGCTATGAAACATTTCACATTCTGAGTAGCGTGGTTGGGTCAACCTAAAACCAGTGTAGACACAGCTAAACTTGACAGAAGAATTCTTCAGTCAATCTAACTACTGACTCCCAGAGAGGTGGATTAGCTACATGGATAGAAAAATCCCTTCCATCGACGTAGGGAACATCTACACTACAGTGGCGTAGCTGCAGCTGTACTGCTGCAGCGCTTGTAATGTAGACATAGCCTACATTCATTTACTTTTGAATAAAAGGCTTACAAAGAGGAAAAAAAAGAGAACTGGTTATGTTATGGATTTTCAAGGGAAGAAAGAATGAATAAATGAATGTCTATCAAATTATGTTGTGTGAATCATGCTATTTTTCTTCATAGAATCATAAAAGATTAGAGTTGGAAGGGACCACAGGAGATCATCTAGTCCAACCCCCGCTGCTCAAAGCAAGACTAACCCCAACAAAATCATCCCTGACAGGGCTTTACCAAGCCGCACCTTAAAAATCTCTGAGGATGGAGATTCCACCATCTCCCTAGGTAACGCATTCCAGTGCTTCACCATCCTCCTAGTGAAAAAGTTTTTCCTAATATCCAACCTTGACCTCTCCCACTGCAACTTGAGACCATTGCTCCTAGTTCTGACATCTGCCATCATTGAAAACACCCTAGCTCTATCCTCCCTGGAACTCCCCTTCAGGTAGTTAAAGGCTGTTATCAAATCGTTCCTCACTCTTCTTTTCTGCAGACTAAACAATCCATTGCAGACCACTCTGTTTCCTCGCTAAAAACATGCATTCATGTGCTATTATTGTAACTTTACATGCATAGCGGAAGATTGTGAAAACAGCTGAAATGCAATCCTGATGCACTTTCCTTTCTAAAGTGACTAAATATACACAAGGTCATATAATGTGTGTGACAGGCTTGCAGAGTGTCGTGTTGCAGAACTCAAGGTACATTTCCCATGCTGGGAAAACACTCTTTGGCAACCTTGTATATCACTAAATTTGTTAATTAGTGTGTATCAAGGCAGATAAAATGATAGGTTGTCACTTTATTATGGACAGCCCATGAAACTAACATTATTTACAGTCTACCAGCTAATCTGAGTCTCCCTTTCTTCCGCTGTTACTCAAACAGCCGCTTCCAATAAACTAATATACTTTAAAACATTTAGCTGCCTGACTTCTGCCAGTCTGTGCTTTAAACAACATTTGGTTTGAGAATGGGAGGCAAAATATGAAGTGTTTACTCATCAACATCCATGACTTTGTAAAATGAAATTGTAAGTGGACAGACAGTGGCTAAATTTACACTAAAGCACTAATGCAATTGATAGCAATCAACTCATTAGTTTCACAGTTATTTAGTTTTACATTAGTTATTCATTATCTTTAATGCAAAATTACCATTTTTTCAGTAACAGCAAAGAACTATTTGCTGAAAAGAAAGAAAAATATTTATTTGTAGAGAGATTTATTATGTGCCCATCACTACACTCTGGATGTATTCACATAATTAAAACAAAAAAATTAATTACACAGTTTAAACAAAAATTACTATAGGCAGTAACTATCACCAAGTACTTTGCTGCCTTCTCTAATAAATAGTATCACCTAACTCTTATATGATGCTTCTCATGAGTAGATCTCTAAGAGCTTTACAAAGGAGATCATTACAATTGCCGTTTACAAATGGGGAAGCAGACACACATTGAAGAAGGGATTTGCAGCTCTCTCAGGGGGTCAGTTGCAGAGTCAGGACTAGAACTCAGGTCTCCTGAGTCTCACTCTCAGTTAAATACTCTAACTGCTAGGCCACACTGCCTTCCTAACCCACTTCAGAGACTGATGACATGCATTTTGTCCTGAGAGTCTCTGGACACTAGCTCCAGAGCCAACTACCTTCCTCACTGAAAACACCCTGCTGCCAGCCCTTAAATGTTGGTTCCTACAGCAGGAGCGCATCAATTAATATTTAGGACAAAATTATAATTGTCGGTGCCTGCATGAACAATTTGTCATTTTAGGTGCTGCTGCTGATGGATGAAAGCTAATTGTGCTCTGTGTCAACAGAGTCAACTGACATGCCTACTCTTCCCGGATTATTCGACTCATATTGAATGTGGCATCTCAGGTCTTACTGAAAACCAGCAGCAGCAGTGAGCTCGCAAAAACATAACAAGATGCATGTATGCCATCAAACTCAGCTACAGCAGAGATATTAATGGAAGGTGAGTTTCTCCAAATACCTGGAATTGACAGGATCTAGGGAAGCGGTGGAAGCCGACTACATTCCCCTTTTCCAACAAAGTGCTACCGCCACAAATTTGAGACCATTTTCCCATTCAGTTTCAAATTCCAAGCATGCCATCCTCCCTATTAAGAAAGGGGCACACTCCAAATTTGGGGACTAGGATCCATCATTCCAAAAAAAGCTGTCGTTCCTTCAGAGACACACATGCCTCCCACGGAAGAGTGGCTTTCTTTTTAGTATACCCTCTCCAGTTCATTATTTGCTGCCTCACAGGGTGGGAAGAATCAATTCATTAATGTATGTGAGGAGCTCAGATACTATGGTGATGAGTGTTGACAAATATGCCAAGTTCCTGAAATATCTATGTGAGATCTTATCGAATTTAGTTTAAGTATCTTTGGAGACTGTTGCATTAAATGCAAAAAAAGTTATGTATTATTGTGGGCCTGGGTTATCAAAGGACTACCCCAAAAAAGGTGGCAGACAAGAATGTCTGCCACATGGTACGCTCACATCTTGAATACTGCATGCAGATCTAGTCACCCCTTTTCAAAAAAGATGCATCGGAATTGGAAAAGGTACAGAAAAGGGCAACAAAAATTATTAGAGGTCTTCCATATGAGGAGAGATTAATAAGACTGGAAATTTTCAGCTTGGAAAAGTGATGACTAACGAGGGATATGAGAGAGGTCTATAAAATCATGACTGGTGTAAAGTAAATAAGGAAGTGTTATTTTACTCCTTCTCATAACACAAAAATTAGGGGGTCACCAAATGAAATTAATAGGCAGCAGGTTTAAAACCAACAAAAGGAAGAATTTCTTCACATAACACACAGTCAACCTGTGGAACTCTTTGCCAGAGGATATTGTGAAGGCCAAGACTATAATGGGGCTCAAAAAGAACTAGATAAGTTCATGGAGGACAGGTCCATCAATGGCTATTAGCCAGGATGGGCAGGGATTGTTGTTTGCCAGAAGCTGGGAATGGGTGATGGAATTAATCACTTGATGATTACCTCTTCTGCTGATTCCCTCTGAAACACCTGGCATTGGCCACTGTCAGAGGACAGGATATTGGGCTAGATGGACCATTGGTCAGTATGGCCGTTCTTAGATTCTTAATGAACTTTTGGGACAATACCACCCCTATAAATGAAATAAATAATTTCAACCCAGAAAGAGTCTAAGTTTCAGAAAAATATCTACACTGGGTGTAAATAGAGACAACTTTGGCTATCAAAGTATTTATTTAGGCTGGGACTTGAAATCCCAATTTTATACTTGTCAGACACCGAATAATTATTAAGACAGCAGGAGAAAACAATGGAGAAAAGTAGGCAATTCACATTAGTCTAATCTAGTTTAAAACTAAACTAAATTAATTTAAAGCCAATGTTTGATATATAAATAACAAGTTTATCAAATATGCCATCAGTTATATTTCCCTGGCGGAGAACAACACAGTACTCATACTTTGAACAGCTTCCTTTGTTTCTGAGAGCGTATGGCTATAAATAAGTCTACCAGCTATTATCCTTTATTTAAAATAATGAATGTAAAATACTTTTCAAATGTCCAAAAAAAATTGTTTTTTACAAAGTTCAAAATTTGATCAACACTGTAGGTATTTCATTAAACTAGATGCTTCCACTTCATAAAGTTAAAAACTATTGCACATTTCCCTTGAGAGCAAACATTGACATTTAAATCAATTCAAGACTACATGGTAGAATAAAGCCTGTATTAGACATATAAGACAATAAAGAAAACATAAGCTGTTGGTAGTTGTAATAAACAGGATTCCACTTACCTAGCTCTTCAACAGCTCTAACCAAGAAGTATCTCTGAGAAGATATCTGGTATATTACAAAGTACCATAATATCACAAAATGCTCATTAAATGGTACTTAGAACTGACAGGACAGCTATGAGACAGGAAAGTAGTAATTAACCTAGGCTAATAAACTACATTTTGCCATCCAGAATTTGCTCTACCAATTTCAAACACAAATCAGCAGGATTGGATCATTTTTACTGAAACCAGGAAGTTTGACCTCTTGACAGATATTTTTTCCAATTTTTATTCACATACTAGAAACACATTTTAAAGAGGAAAAGATGACAGTTTTTCAAATTCATTAGGTTTTTTTGTTTAAATGCAAAAAACATTAAAAGCATAATAAGCAAATAAAATATAAGTATACATAAATCATACATATAAAGCACACTTAATGTGTACTACACTGAATTCATATACAAGTTCTGTATTGTAATACTGCCATCACTGATTCTCCTTACACTTTGGCTCCAGCCATTTACTTGACAGGACATACCACAACACACAAAACTTTGGGTTTTATGAGTACATCACTGTAGGAGAGAGAGTTTAGTAATTCAAAATGAAAACCTTCTATCTAAACCATCAAGTTTATTCTAGGAAACAGCAGATATTCAACACTAGATAAATAAATTCGGTTGTGCCTCAGGAATCTGGATACTTCCATCGTTAATGATTTTCTATTATCTCATATATTCAGGTCACAGATCTCAGTATAGCCCAAATTCATCATGCAAGTAGTCCCAATGTATTAGTCTGTCCAGCCTTAAAAATGATGTTGTATCAAACTTGGCAATTTCTAAAACTGCACTGCACCAATGAGTTATATCTGGGTCTGTCATACTTTTCCCACAGCATGTGCTTCTTTGAGCCATTGTGGCTCTAAGTAACTAGCTCTTTTCATGATTCTTTAAGAAATCTGACTGACTGGTGTCACCAAGTATCACTGACTCAAAGTTACACTGGAAATTTTGCTGCAGTACTAAGTTGATCCTTGTTATAACTTTCCTCCAAAAACGAATGGCCGTAGAGCAGTTCAATAGCCTCTGAGCCTGTGCTGGTATCATACCCAGCTTATATATCATGTAATAAGATATATCTTTAGCAGCTTTGTTGGTGGTATGGTATCTATGTACTCTCTAGATTGCTCTTGATTTTAAATCCAAAGATGCTCTACCGATGTTAATTAAAATGAACACCACTGGGTTTGAATGTATTTCCATCCTGATGTCATGTCTGCAGATTTTCTTCACTCCTGCTCTGGGATCAGTCTATTTGAGGGCAAATTCCATATCATGTTAAAGAAAATATGTTTTGACCTAACCAGTCCAATTTGTACATTCTAGGAAGGATGGGTTGTCTCATTTCATACCGCACAATTTACCTGTTGCACATATTCCAAATTTCATCTCAGGAGAGAAGTACTTCTAACTGGAGTTTATTAAATGATTTAGAAAACAGCTTAAAATATATAGTATACAGGTTACTGTTTGTAAAAAAAATTTCCAGCGGCATTTGGTTAAATTAAAAAATGAATTGCTTCATTTACCATACAGTTATTGTAGTTAACAAATGTAACTGTTAAAAATTAACCTTTGAAAGCTACATTCATTAAAAGAGGAATCCCCAGGTCTCTGGCAGTTAGACTTCTATTTTTGTACACACAAATGCAGAGAAGCCAATTGTGTGGATACTGGAATTATTTTACTAAGGTTTTTTACCATGAATGTCTTGATCTTGCAAACTCATAACATGTTTTTAACCATGTTAACTAAATTACTTGTTTTTCAGAGTCATGATTGCATCATGTGGCCTGAACATCCTTTTAGTGGTTGCTTATAGCTCTGACTTTTATAAACCGTCCAAAGAATATAAAGTAGTTGTCAGTACCAATTTGTCTTAAATATATATCGCTGCATCTCCTTGCTGGATTTGCTGGTCCATGCAGAGAATCTACACAATCACAATGAGAACTGCAGCAATCTCATCAGTATAATTTTCATTCTCATAATAATGTATGGTTCTTGAAGATGACAAATACCCTCTATAGCACTGATATAGCTGCAACAATCTACGATTAGATCTTAGTTGTTAAACAGATGTCTTATATAATCAGGTACCCAAAATATCTACAATAGATCAAACAGGGAATCGGAAGTATACAATGTACAATTTATTTATATTATCAGTTTAAAACATCGGGCTCACAAAGCACATTCACATATATATTTTATATTCTATTATAAACACCATTTTAGAATTGTGTAGGAATGGCAAGACACAAAATTATAAAAGTACATCATGTGCTAATAGCTACAAGCAGATTATCCTATTTTATGTTCTGTTTCTATATTGTTAATTTATAGCCTGTTCCTGACTTCGTGCTGAAGAATTCTCTCAGGATAAGGCCCACAGACTATTTTATTATTTATTTCACATTACTGCTCTACATTTATAGACAGGCTATTAGCTAAAATACAGAGTTCCACAGCTCTCACAAAAGTCAGAAGCATCACTATTGCCAAATCTAAACCTGATTAGAGAGAGACCAAGAGTTCTCATGCATGAAATTCAGTGTATGATCTCTACTTCATTTTCTCTGGCCAACTTTATACTCAGTTGCGAGTCTCTGAGAAGTGATCTACACACTTGCAAATAGGACCTATGTGGGACTGCCAAAGCTATTTAACAAAAATGGGGACTTCTAGGGGGAGTCCGGTGCAATAAACAAAATGGATCAATTCTGCAATAGCAGATAGAGTGTACGATAGGTTATTTATGTTGGTCTTGGCTGGCCATACATGTATTATATTCACTTTACCACTAATTCAATTTAATTCCCACTGAAATAGAGTTGTGCCTGTTGCAAACCAGACTAACATGGATGACTAACACCATAGATTGGGTGTGTTTCTAGCATGGTCCACCAGAGACTGGTTCTTGTCCCTAATGCTATTTTAATATTTTTATCAATAACTTGGAAGACAACAAAATCATATCTAATAAGTATGCAGACTGGGGGATTGGTAAATAAAGAGGACAACTCTAATACAGAGCAAGGTACATCACTTGATAAGCTGGGCACAAGCAAACAGTTTGTGTTTTAATACAGTTAAATGTAAATGTGTATGGCTTGGAACAAAGAATGTAGGCCATACTAAAACAATGAAGACTCTGTCTTGGAAGGGGCCTTAACAGGAGGACAAATATTTGATAATGAGCTCTTCAATCTAGCAGATACAGGTATAACAAGATCCTATGGCTGGGAGTTGAAGCTTGACAAATTCAGACTGGAAATAAGGCATACATTTTGAAACTGTTAGGGTAATGAATTACTGGAACAATTACCAAGGATTGTGGTGAATTCTCTGTCACTGACAATCTTTAGATCAAGATTGGATTTTTAAAAAAAAAAAAAAGATATGCTCTAGTTCCAAAGGAATTATGTTGTGGAAGTACTATGGCCTGTGATGCAAGAGGTCCACTTAGATGATCACAGTGGTCCCTTCTGGCCTTGGAATCTATGAATCTATTGGTGGGAGACATTCCAGTGGGAGTGTACCCCAGCTCCTATCAAAATAAGGAGAGCTGTATAAGGAGAAGTTCTGTGTGCACCTGCCAAACAAGAAATGACTCCCCGCTGCCCCGCCCAGATGCTCGGAAACAGAAAGTATTAGCTTACTAAAGAGTCTAAAAGACAAAGCTGTTGCTAGTATGCATGATGCCATTCATCCACTGAGACCTGGCCCCTATGTCCTTTCTCTGTTTTTAACAGATCACCAGCTGTATGGCACTGAGATACCATGATGATGGGTGAATGAGAAATACCTAGATCACTAAATGCATTCCATATAAGAAAGCATTTGAGTACTTAGGTCAGCCACTTCCAGGAGGAAAAAGCTAGTCTGAATAGCCTTTGATCCTCTAAATCCAGACACAAATAAATGCAGAGATTTTAAGGCCAGAAGGCTGTCTTTCCGCATAACATAATAGAATGGCACCCTCTAACTCTTGTGGTTGAACTACAGCATGCTTTCTTAGCAAGTCATAGAGGTTCACATTTTTAAAGGAGCCCAAGAGTGTTATTTTATTGCATTAAAATCATAGAAATGTAGGGCTGGAAAGGACCTCATGAAGTTATCTAATCCAGCCCTCTGAGCTGAGGCAGGACCGAGTAAACCTAGACCATCTCTGACAGGTGTTTGTCCAACTTGTTTTTAAAAGCTTCCAATGATGAGGACTCCATGACCTCACTTGGAAGCATATTCCAGAGCTTAGCTACCCTTTCAGCCAGGAAATTGTTCCTAATATCTAACATAAAATCTCCCTTGCTGAAGATTAAGCCCATTACTTCTTGTCCCACCTTCAGTGGACATGGAGACTAACTGATCACAGTCTTCTTTATAATAGCCCTTAACATATTTGAAAACTTATCAGGTTCCCCCCTCAGTCTTCTTTTCCCAAGATTAAATGCGCCCAGTTTTTTTTGTTTTTTGTTTTAACCTTTCATCAAAGGTCAGGTATTTTATCATTTGTGTTACTCTCTGCTGGACTCTCTCCAATTTGTCCACAACTTTACTAAATTATGGTGTCCAGAATTGGACACAGGACTCCAGCTGGAGCTTCACCAGCGCTGAGTAGAGCGGGACAATTACATCCCGTGTTTTACATACAACACTCCTGTTAATACATCCCAGAATCACGTTAGCCTTTTTTGTAGCTGCAGCACATTGATGACTCATATTCAGTTTGTGGTCCACTGTAACCCCCAGATCCTTTTGAGCAATATGACCATCTACCCACTTATTCCCCATTTTGTAGTTGTGCATATGATTTTTCTTTCCTAAGTGAAGTACTTTGCACTTGTCTTTACTGAATTTCATCTTGTTGAATTTAGATCAATTCTCCAATTTGTCAAGGTCATTTTGAATTTTAAACCTGCCCTCCAAAGTGCTTGCAACACTCCCCCAGCTTGGTGTCATCTGCACATTTTATAAGCATACTCTCCACTCCATTATTCAAATAATTAATGAAAATATTGAATAGTACTTGACCCAGGACTGACTCATTTGGGACCCTACTAGATACACACCCTCTCAATCTGACAACAAACCATTGATAACTACTCTTTGAGTACAGTCTTTTCAACCAGTTATGCACCCACCGTATAGTAATTTCCTCTAGACCACGTTTCCCTAAGCTGCCTCTAAGAATGTCATTTGCAACTGTGCCAAAAGCCTTACTAAAATCAAGGTTTATTGTCTACTGTTTCCCTCCATCCACTAGGTCAGTAATCCTATCAAATTGATTATTTAATCATTTGCTTCAGTGTCTTTCCAGGTATTGATGTTAGGTTGACTGGGTCCCCGGGTCCTTTATGTTTCCCTTTTTAAAAGATAGGTACGTTTGCCTATATTCAGTCCTCTGGAACCTCTCTTTTTGCTTTAAAGATTTATTCCCTGATTTTTGTTTTGACATGTGTATAGCTGGGAACAGAATTTTTGAAACAATTAAAGAGTTACTTTTATTTCAAATTTCCTCTTTCTTCTAATGGCCAAAATAGTTTGTCTTGCACCTCCCCCTCATTCTAAGCTTGTATGCTAGTAACTCATGGGATTTGTTTCTCTGCTCGTAGAATTATTGCTCAAGCCCTAATAAAATCTGTTCACTATTTTTTCCAAGAAGTATCATGTTCAGTTAGCCCCTGAGAGTTCTGGACTTTTTCAAGATTTCTTTAAAACATGTATCTTTACATTTTTGTTCCACTCTCTTTATTTCATCTAGACATCTGAGCTTCTCTTCTTCTCTCATGTGATTTTTACTTGAGGCTATACTTATTATGAGTTTATCCCTCATTACAGTATAAGCTACAACCTACAAATTAGCATTATTAGTAAAATACCTTTCGTTTCCCCTTCTATGCCATCTCAGACCACACATCTTTTAACTGGTGATTTTGTCCTCTAGGTCTTTTGCCCTTTTTCCCCAGGCCCAATCTGCTAGAGAGACTAAGACTCTAGCATGATCATACCATATCAGAGGTCCAATATCTGTCTAACAGTGAAAGGAAGAAATTAAATGAAGGAGAAATTATAATATAACCCATTCCCACACAGAGAAACTGTGGGTATGAATGAATCTAATAGTCCATTTTCTGACTCTCCCCCACTAACTTTCCTAAAGACTTTTCTTCTCTTCTGCCATGAGGCCTGTCTTGTTTCAAATTTATTCATATTCCCCTATTGTTATACTTACTTAACCAAACATGGCAAAAATGCGGTGAATTAATTGTTAGAGTCCCCTTTTTGGGGCATAAAAGGAGCATATAACTTCTCTCCTCATTAGTGAGCTGTTAGTCAAAAGATCTCTCTCCTCTCTCTGACTACACAAGGTTTCAAGTTGTCGTACTTTTCTCAAGTGTCACAGATTCACAGGGTCTGCTCTATGCCACAGCTTGTCACCAGTCTCCTGAGAGTCCCTCTTTAGTATCCCAACATCCAAGGATCCACACAGCTCCACAGGCAGGTGACTCACAGCTTCCACAGCTCCGAAACTGGGCCTTTGAGTGCTACCGATCCTTCTTTCTCTTCATGACCCTCTGCTACAAGTCCAGCCAAGCCAGACTCCTGCGGGAGACTTGTTCCTACACTTTCAGGATGCAATGCTCTGAGTAAATATCTGCAGTGACACCAGGCAGCCTTTTCAAATACAAGATAACCATTTATTAGTCACCTGGAATATAGAATAGCAAAGTCGGTAGGTTTGCATGAGAGAGGAGGGCTTAGGATATTGTTCCTATCAGTGGAAGCCTGGGCTCTGCTATGCCCTGCTCCCTTTTTGTCTCCCAGTCCCAAGAGAGTTCCTCCTGTGTCTGTGCACCCTACTCTTAACCCAGACACCTGACACCTTCCCTCTTCATTCTCCAACTCAGGGCCTTTGCTCTGCATCCCTGCAGAGAGGTAAATGTGGGGGATTCTTCTTCTCTTGTTGGTGGCTAGATGTGAATGTCCCAGCCATTGGTGTTCCCGTTGTCTCTTCCAGATCCTCCAATCACATGTGTAGGCTCTATTCACTTAATTATCCTGGTCTCCAACCAGGTGGCTATGTCAGTCAAACACCAGATTCTTTCCCATTACTCTCAGTGCATAGCAGTACAAAGCACAGAAGGAAATTGAGGTGCACATATGAATCATAAAAATATTACCAAAATTCCCACATTCGTCACATCACTACACTTGCGACCTCCCTCTATTCTATTTTGGCCCAGGAAAAGAACTCCTGTTCAAAGCAGCCATAAATGAGTACGCTTTCATAAACCTTCCAAAAATATGAGTCTTTCTGCAAAAGACTAGCTCGTGATGGGATCATATCAGTTCAGTCATGACCCTTCGCAATTTCACAGCTTGATTTAAGCCCTGTTCATTTGATTATTACTTATTATTTGCATTACCATGGCACCTAGGAGCCCCAGTCATACACCAGGACCCCATTGTGTGTTACGCAATTAATCAATGGAGTCCCCATAATGTTTTGGTTACATGAATGCTATTTTAATAAGAATTATTTCCTCTGTTAGATTTCCATTTGTTATTTCCTTACATGATCTTTCAATTCCTTCTCTAATAATTTGATACACTATTTTTATTGTGAACATATCTGTTGCTTGTCCTCTCTTTCACCTCCATCCCCAATTCCCTAAATATATTGCCATACTGAAAGGCCTCCCCTGTGGCATTCTGTACTCTCAGTTTCTAATGAAGGAGTCTCTTTTTTGTACCTTGATTGTACCTTTAGTGAGTAGGCAGAGAGTTATGATATTAAAAGAGGGCAATGCTCATATATACCTATAGATTCCTTTACACCTAGCCCTTGATTGTGCTTCTAAAGCAAACTTTTAACAATATTATTCCCTGCTATCAGTTCCTGTACCTGGTGCAATGGCAGCCCTGGGCTGTCAGAAGATGCAACAGTGAGGAAAATCCGGTGCAGACCCTGATACCTAGGGCTGGAACATACGCTCTGTTGCTCCGTGCACATGCTCAGTCCTGTTGTGAGGGAACTGGAGAATGCACAATGCAGACAGAACATTTGGAGAATTTGGTCATGAAATTCTAGTAAGTGTCTACTGAGCATGGGTGAAATGAGATTTTCAGAGACTCAATTTGGCCAAATATGGGTAGATTTTCACAGGAACAGCAAAAGGCACATCCGTGACACCAATTGATGCCCCTCAAGTGTCACGTTTCAAATAATTTGCTCCAAAGAATGCAGTGTTACCACTTCTCAATGGTTGTTAAGAATTTTTTTTTAAACTCAGGCAAAATATATTTTTCCTTAGCCTCATTCTGAGAAATGGCTGCAGTTTTGAAAAGAAAAAAAAAATCCTCAGGCAGACACTCAGAATGGAAAATTCCAGCACAAATGGTTGAAGTTTGGTAAAGTTATAAGCAACTGAAAACAGGTCTTATGATGGTAAATGTCAGGCAATGCTACCTATAACATAGGCATTGTTGACTATAATATGTACACACATGAATATGCATGCACACAAGCACACACAGAGAGAGAGATGTTTTAGATTTCAATTTGCACTCTAGCTGATGCCAAAACATATAAGCAATTAATACATTTTTTATTGAACAATGTATTGCTCTTTTATGTAGCAACTTTTATGTGGGAAAGTTAAAGCGGTTTACCAGCATTAACTCTCACCATGCCTTCAAGTATTATACCTGTTTTACAGAAGGGTAAAACTGAGGCATAAAGAGTTGAACAGACAAAAGTTATTGGCACAGCCAGGCAAACGACAGTGGCATTCTGGTTCCACGTCCTAACCAGCAGTCAATGCTTCTTCCTTTAATATATACACAGAGGACAATTAATCATGGATATAGTTTGGCAGTTTCAGAAATATTGCCAACAGCATTGATACTTTCTTTTATTGCCACCAAATGTACTAAAATGCAATGCAATTGCCATTACAGGCACTACTTTAATTTAAATTAACTCTTAAAATACACACGGACATACCTATTGATAAGTAGCTACTTTTAAAATCAACAGAGCATATATTAGACCCTGATAACAAATGGGGAAAGAAAATCACTGATCTGAAAATGTTCCAGAGACTGCAACAGTGTATTTGATAAATCAAGCTTAGCCAACTCAGGGAAATTTAGGAAGTGCAAGATAAGCATAGTACATACCTAATTTCCATGTTCTATTGATTACAGGTATAATATGGTACAAAATTAAATTTCCTTGATTTTTTCAGAGGTGCACTAAAAGCAAGTGCAGAGAGTTATTTTACAAAATAATTACAGTTTTGTAGCTGAATGACTAATGATCTGAAAGGAAACCTTTCTTTAAAAAATAGAAGTTTCCACTCCTACTATGTGGCTTGTCAGGGCTGTTGTGTAGTAATGCTAAAGGCGAGATACTATACCATTTAATTTTCTATTGCCTCCATTAAATTAACATTGGGAAATATAATTTTTTTCTTTGTTTTATGTCCAGATAGGATGTATCTGAGTTTGCATAGTGGGTAGTATGCATTCTAAAGCCATTCCTTCATTTCTGCCAAATTATAATCTAATTTTTTTGCTGGTGGACAACTGCCAATGATTTTAAGGGTAGGATAAATTTTACAAGTAAAAGAAAAAATATGTTGATGGAGTAAATCAAACTGAGCCACATTTCACCACCATACCAATTTCCCCCAATAGGGCAGAGCTGCTAGAGGCTTATTTATCTTCAACATGTGTATGAGGGCCATAAGATCCTGTTTTTCTGCAGCTTTCACTGTAAGGAAGCTGTGAAGAGAGCAGTTCTTTAACTCTCAAAGCTCCTCTAGGCCAGTCCAATGGTCCTTCCAAGAGGCTCCTGCCCTTCCCCCTTTTCTGTTCTGATCTCTCTCCCTCTCTCCCGCCCCTGCTTCCTTCAGGCCAAACCAATCCTTTTTCTCATGCTTTCTAATCTGGCTCCACAGTTACAGCACATGCAGTCCTTTGGGGCTTTACCCAACAGTTAAGTTTATATATTACATTTTTCTGTTCATGCAAGTCCCATGAAAACAGTTTACTGAGATGGAATAATGTTCACAGAAGACTAACAATGTTAATGCCATATAAAACCTGCAAACCTAGATGTCTACAGACACGGGCACCAAATACAGATACTTTGCCAACTGAAAGATAGCAAGTAACCAGATTTAGATTCATTTAATTAAGGAGGCAACCAATTTGGGGTCAATTTATTTTATGGTTGTTTGCCCAAAATGTGCAGTGCTATGGAGAAACATCTGAAAGACCAAATGCAGAGACCGACTGAAAAAAAAATCAGACTAAGAAAAAAGGGCTTACCTCCTTTAATCAGTTTTCCATTTTGGTTTGTTTCAAGGCTTAAAGAAGGAGAATTTTGCAAAGTCTTTAATGCAGATGTCAGTTGCGATATGTGATGCTTGACTGTTCTGAAATGTAATCAAAATGCAATAGGTAAACTATTAGCCTGAAACAAGGTGAAAATTAATAAATCTCACAAGCAACTACTCATTCAGCCATTAAAAGTCATGGAGAGATTTTCATACCAAAGCTACTTGTTGCCACATTTGACGTTTTTCTGCTTGAAAGAAAAAAACAAATAGAAAACTGAAGCATTTATAAAGCCACATTCCTGGTATGGTATAATTGACCTCTCCCCAAACAATGTACAAGCACAGAGTTTGTTCCCTTACCAAACCAATAAAAAGATAAAGATGTATACATTTGGCTTTGATAGTTTCACCACTTTTGACATACTGAGTTTTCTTTCCTCTCACCTCTTCCTTCCACTCTACTCCCACACCCCCCTTCTCCTACAGCCTTTTTCTCACACGGCAACTTTCAAAGCAAACATCCTGCTTGTGACTGACAGGATGGAGAAATAATGTCAAAACAACTCCACAGATCAGCTAGCAGAAGGTAGCTCAATATGAGGCAACTCCCCCACCAGCATCAAACTCCGCCATCAGCATCAGTAGCTGTTGAAATTCTGACAGCCAATCATATACATATTAAATATATATAAAATGTGCATTTAAAAATTGTTAAAGGTAATTGAAAATATTTCTTTTCAAGCCACTCTCTCTTTGTATCAAAAGTTTCTTTATTTTCAACTTGTTAAAGTGATATAGATTATCTTCCCCCTCTAGTGGCATGAAAACTGTGTGTTGAGAATAAAGTAAATAATGTTAAATGCATTTACAAATCCTTGCCATGTAAATATCAAACAAAATATAACAGTCAACTTTTATTTAGAGAAACATTACATAGTAATATAATCAGACCTCTCTGTTTAACAGAGTGTTACCATATTACAGAGTAAGCACCTTTACACTGCCTGTGACAAAGCATTACCTTTTTTTTAAACTTGATGATGTCACAGATTCATAGACTCCAAGGCTGGAAGAGATCACTGTGGTCATCTAGTCTGACCCCTTACATAACACTGGCCACAGAACTTTCCTGAATTAATTCCTGTTTGTACTAGAGTATATCACCTAGAAAAAACATTTACTATTGACAAAGTCAATCTGTAAAACTAATAATCTCCCTCCAACAACTAGAAATCATGCTGCATGCTGCACCACAATCAATTACAAATATAATTAAATAATATGAAGGCCCAAGTCTACTTAAGCCTTCTACCAAGTCAACCAATTCAACTAATCCACGCGCAGCAAATATTAAATGCAATTCTTTATTTTCCACAACTCAACCGCTGATGTATAGTAATAATAATGCACACAGATTTTGCTCTAAGTCAAAACATACTGATTATTTTCTCCCATGACAACTGGGACACTGCATTACCAATACTGAGCTGTAAGTATCTTCTGTCACACTGCAGCATTTAGCCCCATTGAATTTACCACCAATTACATACACACATGTAAGACTATATATCAGTCTAAATTGAAAAGGAGCCACCCTAAAGCTATTTAACAATAAAGGACTAAAAATCAATGTAGATTAAAGCACTCTATAAAGAGTGATTTTTAATTAAACTATTTTAGAAAGTCAACAGATAATCATTATCGACAATCACGTTTTCCTGTACCTAAAGCAGAAATTATTCATATCTTTAAAAAATGTACTGATTTCAGTGTCTAGCACACAAATGAAGAGACATTTTAAATCTCTGAATCACTGAAGACTTCAGCTGTGCACTCTGCAAGAAGTGAGAAGTGTCTAAAATCATGCTGACAGCTCATGTCACTTGCCAACAATATTTTCTAGTGATGATATAGATGGGTATCTGTTTACATGGATAACAGATTAAATCTGATTTCATTCATTCAAGATTAAAATATATATTCATAACATTATAGCAGTGTGTGAATGACAGACACTTAACTCTTGCTGTTCCACAGCAACTATATTATTCTGAATCTGATCTCAAGCATTAATTGCATATGAAACTGACTTGTTAGTCTACACATAACAAAGAAAAAATCCGAACATAGGCCTTTATCCTGCTGTGAAGCCTGTAAGTGGAAATTTCCTATGAAATACTCCAATAAAACCAATGGGAAGTTCTACATGACAACTGATGATCTCTGCTAGTTAGCTTCAGGACATGGCCCCTTCTAGTTCGCTCTTTTATGCAACTGAAAGAATCAAGTTAATGAAGACTAAATAGTTCTAAAATGTTTTCAGATGAGATTTCTCCATCTTCAGATGTCCAATTCACCTGAGAATGTTGCACCATTAGATTCTTATTGTTCATTATTAGGCCTGTATGAACGAGTGCCCCAGCTCTAGTTTGAAAAATAATCAAATCAGAGTAACAACATGAAATGGTTAAAAAAAAAAAAAAATGGATTTTTTTTTTTTGGTGAGACGTTTACAGAAAAAAATGTGTCCTCAATCCAAAAAAAAAAAAAAAAAAAAAATTCAAAACTCAAAACTTTTAAAACTCTAACAGCAACATTTTAAATGTGTGTAAAACAAAACAAAAACAAAACAAAACATGTCTCCTTGAAAAAGCTCACTTGGTTACTTACCAAGGTCTCCTCTTCCTGTTTATTTGGGAATTATTTATGCAACTTCATGTAACAGTGGGGTAAAAGGATGAGTCTTCTCCCATAGCTCATGTATGGGTAAGTTCATCCTGGAGGAAGAGCCATTAAAAGTGGACATTTATCATCTGCAATACTTGAAAACATTGTATAATTTGCATATTTTCCACTCCAAGTGCAGAAAATAGTGCAATAAATATCAATTTTTAATGGCAGAATGGCCTGAATGACATTCCCCATTCTACATGACTGAAATATAGCTGATATCCTTTTTCTATGGCTACCATCCATTGGTACTGACTGGTGTATTGATCTCCAGACACACTGCAGTGGGTTGGGGGATTAGCACTACCTTAACTATGGGAAGTAAATTCTATCAGAGGATATCATACTATTGTCCTGTACTGGATGGCATTAGAGCTGCTCAAATATTGGTGACTCTTTTGTCCATTGTGGAGTAACTGGCCTCTAAAACACATTATTACTTATATAATTATGCTAAAAATATTGCTATTGGAGACTCTCAAGGTTATGAATGTTAGCCCTGATGTACCACGTAAGTATGCAGTAGCAAATAGTTATAGACTCTGCGAAGCTCCATTTGCTCGATTATCTCCACATTAGGATCTTAACAGAGAAGTACTACGGACTAATGCAGTTCACAGTAGACACTAGCACACTGTACATAAAAACACAGCAATTCATCCTCACTACGGCTCACTGAAGACAGAAGGATGTGAAATAAGAAGCCATAAGTCAGAAATCTCAGAAGGGCTCATGTTAAAGATGGGGTGGGAATCACAGGGAAGGAAGTCACCAGTAATCTGGAGGGAGGCCATGAGAAGCCTAATGAAGATTATGGGGGAGAAGAAAGCTTGTTACCTTAAAGGAAGAAAGGAGAGGTCATATACAACATTTATATCATGCACAGTCCTAACAGCTGATATGCCATTAACATTGATAATCTCTCATTACGCTGAACATCACCTGGTGAACATAAGTATTCTGAGCGATGTGAAACCCTCTGGTCTCACCCTGAGTGTAGTTTACCAATCAAATGAAACTTCATTTTCTGACTACCACAGAAAAAATGTCAACCAAAAGTTTTGCATTTTGTTGAATTAGGATATAATGATCTGACATATATTCAAAATTATGTCCAATGGTAGCAGTGCTGACAGCATAGAAATAGGCATTACGGTGCAAAAGCATAATTACAGAACTAGCTTCAAGAAATGTATATTCCACGTAAATCAAATATCAGAGTTTTCTTGAACATAAGGCAAGAGAACAGGGGATAATCAAACATTTTACACATAATTATTACTTTAAAAATATTTATTAGGCACTATCCAATGAGCCATAACATATTCTCACTGCAGGTGTGGTGGTGATAGCACTCTGATAATTGCAGAGTCAAGTGACACAACGCAGAGCTCATGTTACAAATTTTAATCTATCATATACCTTTGTTCATCTGGCCCATTCTCTGCCTACAAATTCATCCATGCTGGAACTACTTCTAACATTTCAAACCTCTGTCACTTTCAAAAAAAAATTAACCAGATTGGGGAGAACCATCTTTCCCCCTTTCTCTCCCACACACAATGTATAATTTGTCCTCCAAATTGTTCTGGCCTGAGGCCCAAGACAGGCAATATTCAGTCCTGGACTAGTGACAGGTTTATGGTCTAATATCTCATGACCCATCCTTATTAGAAAAGTAAATGTTCCAAAATATCAGACTTTAAAGTTGTCACATTTTTATGACGAGTAAGTTCTATTTTAGTGCTTAATAATTAATTTTTCCCCCCTCGCCCTCAGAGGTCTATACAGGGAAACATGTCTGATGACATCTTGGTGTAAAGAGACAAAATTAGTCTCACCAGAAAAACATGTTTAGAAATGTTTTAGAAAGTGTCAATTTCCTATGATTTATATGAGACATACAGGATACATAAATGTGTGCTTAAGAGTTTTACTGGCACTCATTTGGAATACTATATAATGTATTAGCTTTGCCTCTATATTCTGTGTTGTGGCCTATCCAATCTTATGCCCATGAAGACTTTACACCACCATTTTACTCTTTCTTGTGTCCCCTCCCACTCCAGACTAAATCATCTCATAATTGTATCTTTATACATACTGAGTTTTCATCTCCTCCCCCCACTTTTCCCTAAATATTAACATAAGTGGATAACAGAAAGTAGAGGAAGCAGAAAAAAAAATGTGAATTCAAGAGTTCACTGCTTTTCACAAAAGTTACTATATTCTCCAGAATCCAAGCATTCATTTAAAATGTTTCAACTTCATCTGTAATCAATGCGGTCCTGTTTCATCCTTAGTCAGACATCTCAAAGGAGTGTTTACCTGAAGTCTCAATTTTTTTTTTTTTTTTTTTTTTTTTACTATTTTTGATGGCTAAGCCAGTTTGTCCACCACAGAAAGACCTGGCCCTACTCACTGATACCCAATTATTTCGTATTACGCTACAGTACAATGTGAACTTTTGCTTTAACCTTTATTTTCAATGAGAAGTAGTCTGGGATCAAATAGTTATCTCTAGATGCCATAGGCCAATTTAATTCCAGCAGAGCAACAATAATCTAATTTACATCAATTGTGGAATTGGCCCTAAATTATTTCTGTTATTTATTTTTTGTTTGATTGGGTTTTTTGTTTTCAAAAACTGTAACTTAGTTGCAGTTAATTCTCAGGAGCACTGATGTCAACTCATGGTTCTGTCCTCACTTTACAAAAATGACAGTGGCAGACATACAGTTTGATGACTCAAATACAGACGCCTGTGCCTCCACATGCTGAAAGTAAAATTAAAATTGCTAACACATCCATAACAAAATAAAAACTGTATCCCGGGTAATACATTGCCTTCAGTTTTCATTAAGTATCTGTAATATCATGCAGCTAGCTCTCGCGGACCTCCTCATGACCCCACTCTCCAGCACCCAGCCTCTGTTTCTGCCTCTTCAGAGCCCTTTAAGAACTCACAGGTCAAAGGTGGCTCAAATAAATCCCCACAAGGAGCCTCGTGTATTTGGACTTCTAATACATACTGGCCCTCTGTCACCCAGCAGTTTAGTGTCTCTCCTGCCTAACCCAAAACACAAACTCACACAGCTTTCATCCCAGCTGCCATTTACATGGTTTGCCAGGCGCCTCTGCCCAGAGACCCTCTCTTGCTCATTCAGCTTTTTTCCATGCGACACTGGTAGACCAGGTGACAGCACCTGCCAATGCTGTGGGCACCAGCAGAGCACTGACAAATTCATAGCTGGAAAGCAGACCAACTCACCTGTATGTTACTATTGTTCAAGAAAGGTGCTAAACTTGTAAAAATAAGTTCAGTGTTCAGATGCTATAAAATGCTCGTAAGCTGCTGCATGCATGCGTCTTACTTGTAACGTCTGTATCCCATCTTTAGAGGTTTTTAAGCTGAGGCTTGACAAAACCCTGGCTGGGATGATATAGCTGAGGTTAGTCCTGCTTTGAGCAGGGGGTTGGACTAGATGACCTCCTGAGGTCCCTTCCAACCCTAATCTTCTATGATTCTATGCTGTAAGGTAATAGGTAAGTTTCACTTTATAACCGTAAAAATGCCTGCTCTGAACTTGTGAATCCAGGCAGCCACAGTGGTTCCCCTGCCCATCAAGAAAGACTATCAAAACTAAATAGGCTATTGTGGAACATCACAATACAAAGACTTGGTTAATGGCTCTCTGACACCGTAAAGGTGCTACATGCAAGAAAGCTCATCCCATCATCTTGAATTCTGGAAGAAGGAAATAAAGACAGCTAATGCGAATATTCTTTTTATTTCTTTTCTGTTTGGACTCTCACAAGGCTGGCGCTAGGAAACAGAAGCTGAGATCCTCAGGGTCAACCTGCATTATCTCCCAAAGACAGTCAGTGCTGACAGATTACAGCAAATCTGTCACCTTTTGGAACCACTAACTCATTTATGGATATATGTGAGACTAACTCATTTATGGATATATGTTGCCTTCTGTAACCTGTAAATAACTCTCTCTCTTTTCCCTAGTTAATAAATCCTTAGTTAGTTTGCTATAGGATTGGCTACAGATGTTGTCTTTGGTCTGAGATCTGAGGCACAAACTGACATGGGGTAAGTGACTGGTCTCTTGCTACTGGAAACAACCTATATCTTTTGTGAATTTTGGGGTGTATAACAACCACTATCACTAAGTCCAGCTTGCCTGGATTGGAAAATAAACTGGAATGCCCCAGGGTATTGTCTGTGACTCCATGAGAAGATTGTTATAGTGCTTCAGGGGTTCACATTTGTTACTGGGTTAGTGAAATCTATGATAGAACATACAACCAGTTTGGAGCGTCTGCTCTGCCTTTTGACATTCTGCTTTGAGGTCGGACTCTCGCCCATGAACCACTCCAGACTAAGTGACATATCCTATAGAAGCCTTCTTGCACCCTGCAGCATCTATACAGATACCTGCAGTTTCCTCAACTTCCGCCCTTTGCTACAACTTCCTGCTCTTTTTATCCTGGGATCACCTGATTCAACACGAGTGTGGCTCATCCTGTAATCTGGGCTGGGTTAGCCCCAGGCTCTCCAGTCCCTGGGGCAAGGCACCCTCTTACAGGACATTAAATAAGTGCACAATACTCTCAAAATATATTCCAAATAAGTTGCATTAACGTCATATAAATTTACAATGCAGCTACAACTGTACAGTCTGTTTCATCATCAGTTTATCAGATGAAAGTGGAGTGGGAACTTGATCACGGTTTGTAAGTGCCCATACAGCGAGAAGATATCTGATGCTATTGGGCTCTTTAATCTAACACCGAAAAGCATAACAAGAGCCAACTGCTGGAAGCTAAATTAGAAAAATTCAACCTCAAAATAAGTTTCAACTTTTTAACAGTGAGGGTAAGTAACCATTCAAGCAATTTACCAAGGGAAGTGGTAAATTCATCATCACTTGGAATCTTTAAATTGAGATTAGATGTGCACCAGTTCAATCACAAGTGACTCGGATTCATTCAGGCAGCAGGAAAGAACAATTCCCTGCACTGCAGGAATTACTAGTTGGAATTCTATAGTCTGAGTTAAGCAGGCTGTGAGACAAGATGATCACAGTGGCCCTATCTGGCGTTAAAAATCTATTAATTTACTTTACTGTTCTCTTATCTATTGTAAATACATCTACATGATCCTTTAAATGTTGTGGCAGAATTTATATTTAAACAAAGAACACTGTGGCTGCATTTTATTTTAATGTTTATTTTGAATTACTCTGTGCACATTTTAACTTTTAATTTCTTTCTTTGAAATTGTGAATCTCAGTTGTACACTTTGAAAAAGATCCAAAACCTGGTCATTAAAAAAAAAAACTAGTTAAGAGGATTGCTAGTGTTCCCTTTAGAAAGTTAATTATACCTCATTTCCCATCTTATTGAAGTAAAATAGAAACTTAGATCTAAGATTACATTTTATGGAAGTGGCATACATTTATTTTCAGATACTTTAACTTTATTTACTAAGTTCATTTATAGGACAAAGGTTTTCATACTTGTGTTGGCCAACACTGACCGTTTATCACACCAGTATTATGACTATGTTTAAATAAGTAAGGAGATAAGACCAACAGAGCATAGAAAATAGAGCCCATGTTATTTCCCATGATGGACTAGAATCCTTGCCTTTAGTTATGGTGGTGGACTCATGTAATCACTGAAACGTACTTCACTCTAAAACTTTGAAAGCCTTCTTTCAATTATAGCTGAAATAGCACTTGAGATGCAGTTTTTGATAACATAAAAACTAACAAACTGCATCCAGCTGTTGGCAGGGAGGAATTTTTAATTTCACAGTTGGTTGAAAAATACACTAGAGGTGAAGAAGAGAAAATGCAGCAACATCCTACCTGTGCAACAGAAATATACATCAGTCAACTAGGGGACACTCTTATCTTGTCATGACAATCTGTAATAAGTAACTCATGCATTCATATATCAGACTATATTCCAGAGCACATAAAAGCATATTTATATATTTAACTATAACTAGGCAAAGTCATTTCCTTGTTTAATTTACTTTTATTCCCTGTTGGAAGTCTTCTTTGACTTCCCTTGTCAGGTGCTCATATTTCCATATTCTGACCTCTGCTGTGGACCAAAGTCAAATGTTGCTCTATGAGCATGCCTGAAGTTGAAACTGCATATGGACATTCTCCTCTGTGTAAAACTGATGGAAAATCTCCATAGAACAGACGTATAAAATATACTCAGTCTTCATCCAGTTAAGGTACTGTAAATCAAACTTCGAAACTGCTACATAATGCTCTGGATACAGCCTTATGTCAACAGAAAAAGAGATTGCCAACAGTAACTTCGTTACATCTTTGAAGAACACTTCATGCATAGAACACTGGCTGGTAGAAAATATTGGAGAAAATTCACTGCCTAAATGAAAATGTTTATGGTAGGTTGGATTCTTTAACAATACAACTTATAGCAACTGATAAATATATTTGAAGATTATAGGCAAAAAAAAAAAAAGGTGATGATTTGACCTCATAGCGAATGAATTTAAAGAAAAACACAGCTATGACTGTCAAGATAATTTAAATCAAAAAGAGAATTAGAGCAGTGGAAAGCAAAATTGCAAGAAAGATTTCAAGCGTTGCAGGGGTTTTTATTTGTTTTGTTTTGTGCAAATACAGTATTTCAATGAGGTTTTTGAAGCTTATCATAATCTCTTCTTTTTGATGCTTCTGTACTGTTACCCATTAAAATCCATTGCGAAGACAATTCTGATAGCTTGTGGCACAAATTCTAGAGCAAAAAAATATTTAAAAGAACAAAATATTACTTTCAAGGATTGACAGTTTCATAGTTAGAAAATAAGTGTCTGTTTGTGGAGAAGAAATAAGCCTCCCGCCCTCCCCCAAATTATGATGCAGCTGAAAATTTTTGGATGGGGTAATAATTTTTATTTGTTTGCACCAAATACCCAAAGTTTTCTAGCTAGCTTAAATTAAAAACAAAGTTATATCACTCCAGCAACAAATTTCAGAATGGGACTCAGTGATATGCAAACAAGCAAACTAAAATCAAGCAGAATAATAATTAGAACAAAAATATAATAAAATAAATAACGTCTTCAAGCTTTGTCTAAAAGACGACCTACGGTAACAAAAAGTCAAAGACGAGAAATTCCAAAAAGCAGGCTTCTGATGGAAAAGAACATGGCTCCTCAGTTACTCACATTCATTTCCCGAACGGGATGTAACCTTAACACCCCCCCACCTCAATTGTACCAGTGAGACAAGAGAAAGTAAGGATTAGTTGTTGATATATTCTGCAGGCTCACATTATATCTTTACTAGAAAAATAATTATGTTTTTCATCCACAGGAGAAGTTATAACAAGATTGATTCATCTTAATGAGGTTGAGGACGAAAGACCCAGGCAAACGTTGTCTAGATTTTTCAGGTTTATGACAGTCTTCTCAACACAAATGTTTGCAAATAATATACTGACAGTTATATCGTCATCCTATTTGTATATATCAGAGGAAACAGAATCTTACTGCACATCTCCAAATGACAAAAGATTAAATGCCTAAATCACTACTACTCAAAAGAATTAGGTTTGTGCTTTATTAGTTATAAACTGAAAAACTTGATTCAAACTTTTGAAAAAGTTTTTGAAACAGCAAATGGAAGTTTTTGAAATAACTAAATTTGGCTATCTGTGAAACATGACATCAGCAGAGGTGTAAGACATTTTGGCAGCCTTTAATTTCAGAAAGAGCAGGAATTCTACCCTCATCATGTTGAGAGGTCAGTCCAGATTGTTCTCTCTTTTTAGCCCTTAATAATAAGCAAGAGACAATCTGAGATCAAGATGGCACTGCTTCTTGAATCTTAAGCATAGAATTTTAGTGTTGGCCTACCTCTGGTCCCATTGAAGAGAATGGCATTGTGCTATTGATTTCAATGGAAGCCGCGCTGGGCCATTAGTGACAGTTTTTGAAAATCCCACCCGCATTATGTAATCAGATTTATTTAAATTATATATGCAATCATATTAAGAAGACTCGTTTAAGAAAACCAAAGAAATTTCCTAATTAGGTATCTCTTTTTAAACATGCTATTCTTGATTAGACTTTATAGTGTATTCAGTATGCAAGAGGTTCCTGGATTGTAATAATGTATCAAGAAGCAGTAACACTCATATAATTGCTTGCTGTTTTTGCTTGATTAATTAGTTTATTAACTGCTTGATTAGTTAGTTTGCACAGTGCTTCGAAAAATGTAAAGCAGTATAAGTGCAAATTAATAGTATTATTTATGTAACATTCAAGTGCAGTTGCAATTGGTGTGTGAATAATAAAAAAGTATAAATATAAATATATATACTGGTGAAGAAACTGGCTTATGTTACTTGAGGAACTTGCTTCAGGGAAAAAATGAACCAGGAAACAGTCACGAAATAGCAGAGAGAAGTGACAGCGCCAGTGGACTGCAAACTAGCAGTAATAATTCCATCATCCAGGGAGACAAGATAGTTCTATATTTTATTATGAGCTTTGCTGAACACCATCTTGGACTATCTCATGAATTAGGTGATATGATGCAGCTTTAAGGCAGTGTGCTTGGAGGTATGAAGGTGCTTTTGCAGGCACTTTCTGAGGGCTTGATGAACCTATTCTAACTGGAACATTGGTTATTGCTGTCACAATGACTTAGGAGCTGAGTGGTAAAGGGAAGACAGGGTATTTATCATTTCTACCAAGTCTAAGATCATGCATAAATCAATGAAGCAAGCTGAATAGATTACTATTAATTGATGGTGAAAAAAGTGGGAGAAATGGACCAGGTGTCTAAAGCATGGAGAATGCAGAAAAGAGATAAAAATGCATTGCTTTAAGGGAAGAAGTTTCTGGGACTATGGAAACACTTGAAAAGCAAGGATGAAAAAAAAAATCCTAAATAATTTACACCAAATGTCACAAATTCATTATTGTAAGATATAAAAAGATAGAAATATTTTGTAAGTAGAACTAAACCCTTCTGAAATATAGTTTAATTTCATGGGTAAAAAGTAAAAAACAAAAAAACCTTTAAGAACATAAAAGGGTAAAATTTTATGGAAGAGGACATGACAAGTCAAATCAATTTCTCAATAATTGTAAGACAGAACATTAATATTCTTACATCAAAATTATTTCCACAATAGTCAATACTGAACTTATGACATAAAAACAAGTTTGTAACTATACATGGATTAAATTGTAAACATATTCATGGGGTGGGTTTTTGTTATTTTAAGGTTTCTTTTCCCCAGCCCTCCCAAATATGTTAAATGACCTGCAGAGAGGCTTTATAAAAGCAAGTAAATGCAGCCAAGTGTACAGCACATTGTATCAGAAATTACTTTATGCTGCTGTATACACAGAGTAGGCGGGAAACTCTTCTGGATGTGCATCCTGAAAGGCAGATTTATGCAGAGTTAAATTATCATTATCATCAACAGAGCTGAGTGAATAAAGCAATAAGAGTCCCTTAATATTAATTTGAATTTTTAAATGAGTTTGCTTTGGCCATATGTGTGCCTTTTTTGCTTTGCTTTCTGTGGACATTTGTTACTGAGTTTTTTTTATTGTTATTTGAAGGGAATTAATATACTTTATGTTAATGACATACACTTCTAAATCTGGGGCCATTAGAGCAAACATGGATGAGTCTCTTTAGGGGCTCCTTGCTGTAACAAGTTATTTTCCTGAGATCAGTGATGAGTGGTCAGACAATTTTATCATTTTGGAAGAAGTGGCTATCTATCCTTTTGTCCTCCTCAACAGAACTTTAATGTGCATAATAGAGCAAGGTTTTGACACTATGTCTGTGGATTTTAGGAAAATCTTGATAGATTATTTTTCCTTCAATATACACAAACCCTACCCCGATTAACATTAATAGGAGATACACATACACACATCACAGGGAGAACAGACCCCTCTTTCTTTGGTTCTGTTCTTTTTTTTTTTTTTTTAATCGGTTTTAATGGTCTCTCTCTCTTTAAGGCCACCCTCTACTTGTAATCTAAACCCCATAGTACTTCTGAAAGTTAGTCAGGTACTGGAGCTCTGAGAATTAGAAGCAGATTTCTCAAGTGTACAAAGTTATGTGGAACATCCTGCATTTTGGCCAAATTAAGCTGCCCTTCCATTCTTCATTGGGGGGGGGGGGGGGGACGGGAGGAGGAGAGGGGAGACGACACGGACGGGGAATACCCTCATCCAATACCCTGTAGCGTAAGGGAAAGTGTACTTAGCTGGGAGCCAACGACCATGATGTCAAATCTCTATTAACAACTGTTTATATGGTATGCCTGCCACAGCTCTTGCTAGTAACTACAGCTTCACATCCCCAAACCTAGAAGACAGTCAAGAATTAGCCAGTCCCAGAGTTCAGTATGGCATCCGAGCCCTCAGCTAGAAAGTCTCCTCCCAGCACCATTAGAGCAGTATAGGCCAGGTCTGGGTGAAAGACCAGGTTGGTTCTAGTGGGTAATGTTCCTCCCTCTGTTGGAGGCTGTCTGCAGACTCAGTCAAGCATCACTCCATCCATTATGCTCAGGTCATATTTTTAAGTTTTCTTCACAATCACGAGCACTAGACTTTTTTTTTTTTTTTAAATGAAACCTAAGATTCTGACATCATTACATGATACTGGGGGTCTGGGGCCTATAATGTATCTGAATGGTACTGAAGAGGAACCCAGCCTGTGGAGCCTAATAGGCTCCATATGATCATATTTTGAACATACACAAGATCTGCTGTGAGTAGCAGCTCATTTTGACATATCAAGTGTATGGAGGTTGGCTTGTGGATAGAGACTGTGAATGTACCATCATGACTGTCCCTCCCCCACACACCAATTTTAGCCCTGCCTTAGGCAGAATTGCCATTAGGACCAAGCTCTCTAATGCAACAGACCCAAGTCTTATCCACTCAGCCACATCATCTTTCAGATTGAACGTGCCCGAGCCAAAGATGGAACCCCGGATACCTGATTTCCAATATTCTACTGCGGACTAGCAAAGTAGCTGAAACATACTTTGGGTTACACAACTCTCCCCTCTAGTGGCTGATCCACATAGAGGATATCAGTTACTCCTGTAGTTCAAATGGGAGAAGTTTGTGCTGGGTCTGAAGGTTCAGTGTTCAAACACAGCAAATAGTGGCATGTGTGTATGATTTTATGATGACGTTATAGAATTTGGTTTGGCAGAGCGTTTTTTTAAACCACGTTATTTAATTCACACAGCAAAAGATATCCTTAATGGCTTTAGAGTAGAAAATCTGTTTTAATCTGTAAATTATGGTGTAATTTGCTGCAAAATAGAGGTATGAGGTGAGTGAGGTAATATCTTTTATTGGACCAATTTCTGTTGTCTCTCTCACCAATAGAAGTTGGTCCAATAAAAGATATTACCTCACCCACCTCGTCTCTAATATCCTGGGACCAAGATGGCTACAGCAGTGCATACAAAACAGAGGTGTTACACTGTGGTCATTTGTCATGAATTTCAATTGTTGGTGTCACACAATGACAGATTTGAAAGCTGAGAGATATGGCTGCAATTCTGCTAGTAAAAACACCTCCACCTGTTTGTCTGGATTCATTTCTATAAGGCACTATGGACTAGATGCACCTGAACATGCACTGCTCCTACAAAGCAGTCCTAAACCCAGTTTAACTGGTGGATTAAACTGAATTTAGAGCTGCTTTGCAAAGCGGCCAGTGCATACTGGTACAATTGGTACAATGGGAGCTTCATGTGCACAACCAAGGGCAGAATTCAGGCCTAGGTTTTTAAAAAACAATTATAGTAAAATAAAGACTAGATGAATTATGGTCATCTGATGTGCAGTGAGTTCAGTACAATAAATCTCTGAAAAACAATCTCAAGTTATTATACAAGTCTGTTCTTTTAGAACAAATGAGCAAACAATAACACAAGGACTACTATACAAAAACAAATTAGATTTGAGAATGTGCATCTAAGTCAACTTTAGTGAAGATTAATCAAGTTACCGTCTAATATAGTTTAACTGATTTAAGAACGTCTGATTACTCCTAATTAGAGCAATTTAAAGCCAAAATGCTTGTAGAGAAAATACCACTAAATACAGGGCACTATGAAACTAAAAGGACTTAGTTACATGTTAACTGAAATTCTGGGCCAAATCCTCAGGTGGTGTAAACTGATGTAAACTCCATTTAGGTCACTGCAGTTATACCAGTTTACATGAGGAGATGATCTGGTCTTTCATCTCTGCTCACTAAGAAAAACACTAACTAAATCCCAGAGAAAGTCTAACAAGTTTTTATTTGTTATGATATCTGCTAATTTCTCTCTTATGAATAATATGAGAATATGAAGATATGAATAATGAGAAGCTTCTTTTTTGTTTCTCATTTATTTTATTAGTCAAACTAATCTCTACTAAGCTTAGACAAAATTTAATGGCAAAAATATGCCTATAGCTTCTACGCCATTTAAAAATCGGTTATATTGCTATTGGCAAATCCCTGTAGTCTCTGCCAAGTTTGTAAATTGTTTGCCATTGCATATAAAAATGGCTACATCTGTTTTAGTGGAAAAAGAAAATCAAATGTATTTTTAAAGAACAGAATTTTTGCTGACATCTGGACAAAGTCCAAAGTCTACAAACCATGTTTTCTTCACCTAAACACGGCCACCTAGATAAAGAAAATTTGATTAGGCAGAGCATGTATCAACACTTTATGAAGGAAGGGAACTAAAGTAAATACAATAGGCCCCATTTTCCACTGCCCCACACTTTGTGTGGTGATTTTGCTCTTGTGAAAAGTAAGAGTCAAACATATGCAAAGCGCTACCAAATCATAATGGCAGCATTTTACATCCACTTTACCCAAGTGTAGATGATTACACAAGGTGCAAGGATGTGGAGTATCAGGCCTAGCATGTTTAGTAGGAGCTCCATTGAATTCAGAAAACATCCACCACAGTAAAAACTCCATAATATGCTACGGAAGGCAACCATTTTACTACATACCCATGTAATGACTGTGTATTGATGAGTGGCACGATAATTCACAATTCAGGTGAAGGTTTTCTAGTATAATCCTCAATCCCCTGGATTTGTCAGGCAGAGACTTGAGAAATGTATCTGGAAATACCTTTTCAATGGCAAATGCCAGGTTTGGAGGACAATTTTTCTCCTTCCAGGCTTTTAGTAACATCACCACCTCTCTCTAAAGACAGCTGCTGTCTCTTGCTCTTTTTGAGGCATTTAATAAAAGAACACTGACAGTGGTATCCAATCTCACTATGAACAACTCCTCTTCAACAAACTTTCTTAATGAGTAAAGGGTCTTCTCTTTTTCTCTCAGTTCTAACACATGCAAGAATTTTCATTTCCCTACAAGAATATCCCTGCCTAACTGGAATGTTGTCCTAAAGATTCACTACTATCCTGTCAGGCTCTCATCTTAGTCAGTGTTCTCTGAAAGCATGCTATTTAAAAAGTGTGCTTGTTCAACCATGTTTTCAGAGATGGATAATTCAGAGGGCTTTTCTCATCAAATGCCAAAGAAGAGATTAATCAATGTACTGGGAAAATATGCAATGAGTGCCTCTGGCACTAGCTCTACGTAGTGTAGACAAAGATGTCTGAATATGCTCATTCTGTACATGTTCTCACTAGCCTGGTGAATTTGATCCTTGGCGTCACATTACGCAATACTGACAGTGTTGCAGCACCCTAAGTAACTTCCTGTTATATTAGCAAACTATATACCTTAACATTACATATGAATTACATACATTTTATTTGTGACCATCAAAGACTCTGTTTACACAGCGTGGATTGCTCAGGTATTAAAAAGAGTTGGCTCTCATGTCTGACCGAAATATGAATATAGAATTCTATATTTTTCTTCCCAATTGCTAGTTTCCTCCTAAGTATGCTGCACAGGGAGCTTCTCTGCCCCACTGCAGTCATGTCCTAGTGCTGAAACAGTCCAATCAGAAAAGCTAGCCTGCAATTTTCTATTTGCAAAAAAAAGCTTCTCATTGCAGGACGAATCTTTTCAATGGATACAGGTTACTCTGATCCAATACACGATGGGCAAGTTTCTCCCCCCTGCATATTTCAGAAAGGCTCACCAGAATAGTGAGTGAAGAGTAAGAGACTCCTTTTCCACGATTTCTTGTAGAAATTCATCAGATAATTTTCTAGTTTGAATATTGCGCCACAGTAATTTGGCATCATATTTCTGGCCCAATGCCGTTGATTTGAATTAATTAGTTCAGTAATTAAAAAAATAAAAAAATTCTGTATCAGCCTTGTGAATAATTGAAGTATTCTGAAAAAGCAAACAAGAATTTTTTTCTTCTAATATAATGCTAGTGTGAGATATGAGAGAAATCATTAGACAGGAGTTTGATTGAATGTGCATAACATTTGATTTTTGCAGGATAACCACAAATGATATATAGTGTTTCTGGCCAAGGAATATGTATGAATTCAAATAATTTTTTAAATATGTTTTCCTATCAAATAATTTCTCTGACCGGCTTACGGCATTGACGCAAGGAATTAACCTGCCTGCCACATTTGGAACCAAACTCATAGCAACATGTTCTGCTTATTACAATCTTTATAAAAGACACAGTATTGTTGCCATGTTGTCATGTCATTATAATCAACATTAATTATAGACATCTATTACATAGAAACATCTATAATGCAGCCATTTGCTTTAGAATAAAATTTGGTATAATGAAATCTCACCAGAAATGTGTTATAAAATGATTCAGATGAGGTTTTGTGTCACAAAAAAATCTGTTACTTGATTCAGATGCTGTATTGTGCCTTTCTATAAAAAAAGCAGCTTGGATTTTTTCAGTTAAAGTTCTCCAGACCATCTGTGCATGGAAATCAGCTCCTATGGGTATTCTACCATAAACCCCACAACTATTATCAAGTTATTTCATTTAGAGAAGAGGGCTACTATGTATGCTTATATATGCACCAATAATTTCAAACAATAATTTGGCAAATCTTGTCGCAGTGAACAAAATTTGAATTTAAGAGTGCTACACAATATAAGAGACAATAATAATAATGACCTCTGGCACTAGGTGAAAAACTTCTCTAATTCTAGGTTTATTTGTGGGACAAGATTAGCTTATTTTGCATCTTTAAAAATTCATAAATATGTGGTTTAAATAGTGAAAGCCTAAGTCTTTTCTTGAGCTCCTAGACCCTTCCACAAGAGATTTTTCTCTTTTTGTAACATGGGTGACTCTCTTTCAGAAAGAGTCCTCAGAGTATCCAACATTATTACATTAAAACTGTTTCTTCACAAATAGTGCTAAGCATATACATTACTAATAGCACAATTAAATATAAGTTTCTTATTGTATAGTCTCTCCTGACCTTAAATGTACTCTTTCTAATGGAAAACTGTTTGGGTAAGCTGTTTTTTGTACCACACTCAAGGTAGCATTAATTAACTTTCTAAACCAGTCCTTTGATTACGTTCATATTTCAGTGACTATGAAACCATTAAGTATCAAAAGAAGAAAAGGAGTATCTAGTCAACCCTCAATAATTGGAGTTCACCAGCGTAAACAAGGGTTTCACCAGAAAAAACGTGTCTGCTGTACTGCAAATATTCAAAGAAAATCTTTAATACAAACATATGGGGACATATTTTTGTAACAAATTATTTATTGACATCTTACAAAACCTTGCCACAATACTCTCTAGACTACTTTTGCACTTAAGTATCTTCCATGTATCACACCCTCAAGAGGTGCTGCCTGCTAACGACTGTACCTCAAATTACAATAATTTACCAACCTTGATTGCATAGTCTATATTTTTTCCAAATAATTCAATTCTCTATAATAAACTCTGCATCTTATTTATAATATTAACCACTTCCTTGAGCACTGGGATCTGGATCAAGGACCAGAAGGATCACTCTCAGGCGAGATGTTCCATAGGAATTGCCATAACAGATTGGATCACTGGTCCATCCACTCCAGTATCACATCTTTAACAGTGAACAGAGTCAGAAAGTTCAGAAGGTGGCACAGGAAAGCCCACAGTGGACAACTATGTAATTACCCACACACAGGGAATTTGACTCCTAATCAAATCAGTTTGAGAGTTGCTGGGTTACGTCCTACAGCATGAGGGTATCTAAATCCCCTTTCAAAAAGTCCTATCCAATGTAGGTGTTCTCATTATTTATAAAAATGTCTAGCCTTTGTTTTGTTTTTTAAATTTTACTTGGCCTCAATTAATTCTCAGGTTAACTATGAGTTGGGTAAAAAAGTTTTTCATTGAGTGGTGCCCTATTCTGGTAGAAGAGCACCCAATTTACCATCTCTATGCCATTCGTTATTTTGTATACCTCTTATGTCCCCTCTTATTGTCTCCTCTCTAAACTAAATATCTCCTTTTCAATATCTCCATTTACCTCAATATATGTGAATTTAGCACAATTTAATGTTAAAAGTGCAAAAAGGAAATATATTTGGAACGGTCACGTTACTACTTGAATGGTCAGAGAACTACTGAAATAACAGGATCTTGAGATCATACTTGTTAGAATACAAAAGATCAAGTATACCCCATAATAAAGAACTTTCCACACAAGATATTAAACTGGCATTACACTTATTCTCAAACCTGCTCATTAACATAATACTCATACTGAGATGCAGCTGAAATGCATTAGCTGGCAATTTCAGCTTTAGTATTGAAGTGGAAGCAACTGAGAAGACAGAACTCAAAAGCTGGAAGAATGATTAACAATATAACCAGGATGATATCGATCGGACCATTCATTGGTCAAATAGCTTATGTCATATCAATCATGTAAAGAATCAACTTGAATTACTTTTATAAAAGGCGTGTACAAGGGGCTGTTCGTAAAGCAGCCTTCACCTGACCTTCTAATGCAGAAAAATACCAAGCTGTAGATTTTTCACCACCAGATGGTACACTGGCTCTCCTCATTTAAATCTGAATTGCAGAATTCACACTTCCTCTGAATCACATCCAGAAACAAAGTATTTCTTACGTTTTGCAAAGAGTCTGCACCCTCTACATTTTTCTCAATTGCCACCCTTTGTACTCACACAGCATGCCCTTTTTTACATGCCAAAGAAAGATATTCCCACTTTTTAAAGTCAGTCATGTGCTTCCAGCCACAATGCTTCCAAGATCAGAAAAACAAGGTTCCAACTGTGCATATGCCTAAACTCTACTTGACAGAGGACAGTGTCTTGGATGGGCTCCCTGGGATGAGAAACAGAAATGGCTTCCCCAGGGTTTGACAGACTCTTTGAAACTGAGTGGGGCTCATATCCTCCCTAGAATGATTGAGAGCTCCCCAGAATGATTGAGAGCTCTCCTGTTCTCTCTTCCCTGATTTAGTTTTGTTTTCACAAATAGCATATGAAAACCTGTCATATGGTTTAATGGTGCAGCGACTCACTTACTCTGAGCTCCAGATAACTACACATTTAAGCATTAGGATGGTACTCTTTTCTTGTTGCAGACTGGCAAATGCAGCTGGATATTATATTTATTTAGTCCCTTTCTCCAAGTATTCTGTGACTGCTGCTGGGCTAGCTGGTTTGTGTATATAATAGTGATATACTTGTAAGCTCTGATTTTTGTCAGATACCCTTTTTGTTTTTTCTTGCACCTGTCTGACATTCCAACTGTGAGCTCCTTATGGGAAGAGCTACCTTTTTTTTAATTCCTACTTGTCTATACAGTATCCAACACAATGGAGCCCTGATCCTTGATAGGGGTCTAGGCTCTGCCAGAATATAAAAAGTAAATAATAAAGGCTTTAATGTGTGAGGAGTCTACTGTGATAGTGGCACATTAACTAGGCTAAAGTTTGTACCTAATTCAGGGAAAGGATGTAACAGGGAACAAGGCCAAGATACAAAGTATGTTTTTGGATATAAAGAGGTGAAGGATGGGCTTTAATTTTAGACTGAAGTGTTCCCTCATTGGAGTGCAATATTTTTGCATGAAATAGAGATGGGTTGGAGGAGGTCAGTCTGGGTGGCTGTGGGGCCCAGTTTAACTTTGGTTTCTTATGGCTAAAGAACTGATGAGAAGGACAGAATTGGATAGGTTTGCTGTCGGTTAATGAGAGAGTGAGTGTTTCTCATTAAAATAAATTTCATGCAACAAGGTTACTAAAAGTTGCAGCATTTCATTAGACCAAGATCAATATGATGGAGCCTATTTTTCAAGATCATTGGATACTGCACAGTACTTCTTAAGTGCTCTATGCCTTGGTCTAAAGTAAGCATTGATTAGTTTTAACACTTAGGCAGATACTGTATTTCCTCAATAGTTTAATATCTCTTTAACTGAGAACCAATGTCCTGAAGCACTTCGGTTTCACCATTCCTAATGAGAGAAAGTTAGCCTGGAACTCTACAATAGAGTCAAAATTTAAGGTAAATGGATATGCCGAAACGCTGCCCAGTTTCCAACACAGTACACAGAGCAGCAGAGACAGATTTTCAAAAGTATTTAGGTGACCTAAATTCCATTTAACTCCCATTGAAATTAATGGAAGTTAGATGCCTAACTTGCTTAGGGACTTTTAAAAATTCCACTAGCCACCTATCTGCACCTTAGGTGCCTAAATACCTCAACCCCTTTGTGGGATTTGGCTTTATTGTAACCAAAAACAAAAAACAAAACAAAACAAAACAAAAAAAACCCAACACAACATAAATCTCAACATAAGCTTCCTCAGAAAGCTGGACTGTTTCTAGAGTTTCCTCCTTGACCCAAACAGATCCCCTCACCATTTTTATGGCATATTCTGCCTGCCATCCTAACTCTGCAGTAATTGCCCTGAAACTTAATGCAGGGTTTTTTCCATCTGAACCTACTGAAGATCTGTAGAAGAGCAACACATTGCTATACAGTCTTACAGTCTGCCACCCTATGAAACGTGTATGAAATTTATGCAGCAAATATATATACTTTGCTTTTATTAAACCAAAGTTAATTTTAAAAAATACAATAAATATGGGAAATTACCTTGAGGCAAGTCTGTAGCTTTTCCTGTGCAGTCAAATGATGGAGAAGCATTTTTCCTCATTTACTGGTTCAAATTCAGCTCAGGTTGGTTCTTATCATCAGATAGCAGTTGAGCAAATGTGATGGTGGGTGTTTTTGTGATAACACTACTACACACTGCCAACACCCACAGCAAGACGGTCAAGCTCTGAATAGGCATGAAGACTGAACTACCATCTCATGCCTAGTAATGTCCTCTCCAGATATTTTAGTGTCCAGTATTGTTTGCCGCTCACCTTTCTTGGGTACTAACATTCCCTTTTTAAAACAAAAAACAAAAACCACCATTCCACTGTTTCAAGTGCTCCACACTTCACTGCTTTTTAAATTTTAAAGATAACCATTTTTCTGCCCTGTTACAAACAACTATTACTGACAGAGCAACTCTCCCACTCCATTATCCTTCAGCTATCAGATGAACACATGGTTAACAATTTGTAAAGGAAAGCATAGCTGAGAGCAGTCATCAAGTACACATACAAATAGACAGAGCAATAATTCCCCAGAGTGCTGCAGCCAACTGTACATTTAAAACAGACACTCTTACATAGATAGTTATCAAGGAAGATTCTATTCTTTTTCAGTACAGCAAATTTTCATGCAAGCCTCTCACTCTCATACGTACACATGCATTTATACATATTTTACACACACACACACACACACACACACACACACACACACACACACACACACACACACACACACACACACACACACACACACACACACACACACAGTGTATATATACACAATTGTGCTTCCCTGCCACAAAGAAATTGGAGTAAGCTTTTATTGAATGTTCCCCCTTGTTTTTTTACAGGCATGCTATTGTCATTTTCAAAATAGCAACATTCACACAGAAAAAGATGTACAGTACGGAGTCTGTGAAAGAAGAAGTGTCTCATTTGACTCTGTTAACCTGCACCATGTGCCTGAAAGAGCAGCAGTAATGGTTTACAAAATAATAGCGGAATGATAAGTGCCTCAAAGTGGAGCCTCTGAAAAAGGGAATGGAATAAAAGGGGTAAATATGGGACGTGATACTAGAAATTTGAATGAACACAAGTCCATTTTTAGCTGTGAAGATCAGGGGTTCCCTAGTACTGGTTTGTCTACATTACAAAAATCACATATTTTAGCATAGGGTGGGATTTTCCAAGTATTTAAGGCTGACCTGATTTCTTCCATAGTCATTAATGGGAGGTTTACCACTGACTTCAATGGGAACAGAGTCAGGATAATGCTAAACACTTTCGAAAATTCTACCCAAAAGGAGCAATAGCTGCTCAAGAGAGCCCGGTGGTGAGACAGAAGGGATGCAGCAGGTCAAGGCTAAGATGCTTTGGTGAACACGGCATAGCAGCTACTCACATTATGTCTTAATCTAGCCAGTACGATTCGTCTCACTCATTTTTATAAGCACAAAACTGATCCAGAAATTAAGACTGTCATATTATGAAGGAATTAAAAAGACAGATTTACACAATAAAAACTCTGTTGATGGTAATATGCATCCCTTCCAGAAGTCCACCTAACATATAAAGTAAATTCAAATAAAGTGTCATACAGTAGGGAGAGGTAGGGATTACATGACTTGAGATAAATTTTCTTTACAGACTGGCAGACCATTAGGTGCATGAGACATACATAATTTACAGATGTGTAAATTAGTACTGTCCCAAGGGTTTAATCCACAGACATTTCTTTTTATGGAGCATGTATTTTTGCTATGCATGTTTCTTTTTATTAGGCTTCTACCGATAAACTGGCTTGCAGTATGTACATCTCAAGTAGGTGATGGAATACACATGGGAAAAAGGGAATTAACTTAGAACAAGAATAATTCCTTGTAGTACATATACATTTTACACTTTAAATACTCACAAACAACATGGTCAGAGGCTAAGAATCATCCTACTTCCTTCTACAGGGATAATGGTTCCTGACCACCAATATATGTGGTTCAACTGCATAGAGGAAAGGATTTGGTAAGCCCACAACCATGGCCCACCACAGAGTGCAGTTCCATGAGGGATTCCTGCACGCTGCCTTGGGCAGTAGATCTGGGGGTGGGAAGTAAGATGGAGATGGTTGTTTTATGGCTATGTGGATCCACTTTCCTTTTTCTTCACAGAAGGATGCAGATCAACACAAACATACAACACAATAATATATATTTTTGTTACATACTAAAAATGTGTTAAGAGAACACTAAGACTGCAAACTCAGGCACTCAAATTAAGAAATGCCAGAATAAGGTTGCCCCAATCCCTTCTGCATATAAATTTTGATCGTGACTTCAATTTGCATGATCATAAACTATTTTTTCCACATAACCCCTGCCTTATTCACTGCACAAAATGGATGCTGTTCCCTGAATAGGTAGTTATTCAATATTTCTTTTTTATCCTCATCATTCAATGTGTGACTTCAGGTCTTGTTTACCGCACACCATCCAAACTCTGCCCTTAATATAAAATTATTAATTTCTTCAGTTTTTTTTTTTAAGGTTCACATCACTGTCGTATGTGAATAAACAACAAATATTAATCTATCTTCACACCATCCCAGTGAAGTAAAATGAGATTATTACTTCCATTTTACAGATAGGGCACTAACGCACAGAACGATTAAATCCAAAATTGTGAAACTGTCCACTAATTTTGGGTTGCCATCTTGAAATACTTAGGGCCTGTCTTTTACTTAGCATGTTTGTAGCATTTTATCTGTTCAAAGCACAGCTCCCACTCACTGCAGTTGCAGTTGTGAATGTTCAGCTTTTCTGCTCATCAGGGTCCAGGTGTCTTGAATTAGGCATCCAGAAAACAAGGAACATACAGACAGAAGACAACTTGAATAGTTTGGTTAAAGTGGCTTGCCCAGCATCACATAGGAACTCCATTGTAGAGACAGTGATAGAATCCAGTTCCCCAAGACAACATTTAACTTCCCTAACCATACAACTATTTTTATTTTTCTGCATTCCCCCATCTTATTCACTACACATCTTTCAATTTCTGCAACAAATGAATCAGAGGTCCTAAAGATGATAGTCTTATTCACTAAATAACCTCACATTCATTCCCTGAGAACTGTCCATCCTGTGCACTGAATTACACAGAGGTCCTGTGGAAAAAGACAGGATGTGCTAATGTAATTAAAAATGCTATCACAATGCATACGCTCAGGGGGGCCAAATTAAGGTTGCTGGGAAACTTTAATTCTGACATTTCCTAACTTGAATGCTTGGCTTTGCACTTAGTGTAGCTCTTCAGTATGTAATAAATATACTACTCCGCAGCCATCTCAAAATAAGATTAACTATTTAAATTGTCAGTTAAAACAAGAAGCAATTAGAAATAATCTCTCTTATGGTCTTTATCGCAGCAATGACAAAATTGGGTGTAGTGCCCTTAAATTCCTTTGAAAATCCCAAACGAATGTGTTTCCATTCAACAGATGTCAGATTTTCTAAAGACTGAAAAAACAGTCTGCCAAAACAATGACTCCTAATCTATCATGTAAAAAGATGGTTTAGTAGTCTTATAACAAATCTGAAACACCTAGGATTCTCTTGGACTACAAGTTCAAATCCCAACAGGCTTAACTGAGCTCTTCATCTTTCCTTCCAAACTAAGACAAATAATATCTAGTTTACAGGTTGGTCTTTTGGACAGCTCCTAAAAACAAGCTCCTATATGTGGATTTTCATGATACATAGCTCAAGCTCCAAATGCATTTTTGAATACAACTGTTGTAATTTTGCTCACAAATCTGGTACTTCCATGGGCCATTTATATTTCTAAGTGGCAAAATTACATTCAGTCATGACAAATGCATAACTGCACAAAGTTACATGGACCTCTGGTCTCTTTTCATGGCAAACAGATTGCAAAGACTGCATAAAATTGGAGGTTTACCCCTCTTCCCACTATTGTGAAATGTTTTTTGTCTCTGACAGTTGCCCTTCCCATAGAAGACTTGGATAAATTTCAGTAATAAAATGTTTCCTGCATGTATATTATTGGTAACACACATTGGGATATGGAGAATGAAATATTTTTGTTAAAAATGTATTACTATTATTGATATGATTATTTTAGGTTTATGGTTCACAGACAATTCTGCAGCTAAGGATATGTGAAAAACAAAGAACAACGAAAGTATCAAAATAAAAAATTACACAAAAAACCCACACAGACACCAGCAATTCACTTCTCGGTAGGTCATCATTCAGGTGCCTGGCTATGCAATAACAGACAGACATCCTCAGATAATATAGGAATTTGAGCCATTCATTAAACAACTTTTAAGATGATGTTTACAAATTCCTTTATCAGACTATTAGTTATAACTCATAAAACTTTTTGGGATAGCAATTTTTCTACAAATGAAATGGAATAAAGTCTTATCCTGATAACTTCTCAATTTGGAGTAAAAGGGACTTTGCCAAGTTTATAATGGTTGTTAGGATACAAAGCTGAGCCTCTTTGAATTCCATTGCCAAAAATGATGCTGAAGATATAGAAGTAGACATGACTATGCTGTTTTTTTATCACTGCTGACCATTTTAATTAATTTTGACTCAGACAGTTGCTTATCTTTGAAACACCAGTGCAGTTGCAAGGTTCCAGAAAGAACAAGTTTCTCCCTCAAGCTCTTGGTGATGGAGCATGCTTTCCCCAATTTCCCATCAGCTCCTCAATCTTGGCTGGATTGAGCCTCAAATCAAACTTGCTATCATTTACGCCCCAGTTTTGCTCAGACACTAAGACAGATACCTGTATCTTCTGCACTGGATAAAATGGAGAAAAGCTACCTATCAGCAGCATACTGCAAGCACATCAAGTCCTGTTTCCTCACATACTTTATAACAGCTTCATAGATGCACACTGATCTACACCATTGTTATTTGTCAGCAATGACTATAAGATAGCACCGGTAGAGAAAAAGATTGCTGCAAACCCATCACAGTTTTGAGCAAATTCACATCTTCCAGGGTATGTTGAGATTTGACCAGAGAGAAAAAGGCAGACATTAGCAATGTAATGAGGAGTTCATTCTTCTGTGTTTACCATCCTGTGCAGGCCTTCCATGGGAGACCTTTTTCGAATTAAAAATCAGCCTTCCCCCCCCCCCAGAAATGTGTATCAAGTCTCACTCTTCCTAAAGCTTAATTCATTTAAACTGACAGCAATTAACTCTGTGTGAGCCAATTAGCTTGCTAGATGTTTGTCTTTTATTTACTGATAATTACTGGTAAGGAAAAAAAACTTCCACCGAATAGAAAGAAGATCTGTACCTCAAGAAAAGCACAGGGAGATGAACTGATGTGACTATGTTAGTGTCTGATTGCCTGAGAATAAAAATGTTATATGATTTTATCTTATAAAACTGCAACATTTCATTAATGGTACAATGAATGTATTTCTCTGGTCTATTATATGGCTTTCATGTATTTTATTTATAGTAGGAGTTATTTGACAGAGTATTCATTTAAATTTATTTCATACAACAGTAATGTCAATGGTCCATTGTGTCCAAATTCAAAATACACTGTATTTTATTAAACTTGCACACCCCCTTATGTTATAAATAAATGTGTTGCTATGACTAGAAAATGGTTTCATGTTTTGCAGATACATCTTTGGGAGCCAAGTATTTATTGCCATTAAACACTGCTCTAATCTGAAAAGCAACACTGTACAAGCGGCAGAGTGATGTTCAATGTTTATTGTCACACAATGATTTCCATTTCAAATTTGGTAAGGTTAGAAATAAGAAGTGTGGGTTGCAATAAATAAAATAAATAAGAAATAAAAAGTCCAGCCTTGCAATATGGACATGGAAATTCAGAATCAAGTTGGACTCTTTCCATCTGGTCCATCACCAGCCTTGCAGGCCAAACTATTCACTCAGCGACACCCATGCAACTCAATTGCATTCAGTGAGTTTGCTTAAATCTAACTGACCAGACATCAGTAAACAAATTTGTATATGCCCATGAAGCAATAGAATCTAGCTTACTCTCTCTAAGCTGTGAAGACTTTTAAGTGCCGAGAGAAGTAAAAAGGCAACAAGAATTTATTTTTGTCCTTATCGTAAGCATGAACCTGAATTCTCAAAGGAGCAGATCTGTTATGATACTGCATTTCTGCATATTTATGTTTTCAGGGTACAAAGGTGCTTTAGGGTGGATCACGCTGATAAATCTCATTTTAGAGCAAACAGTAAAATCATTCTGACACTTTGTACTGAAAGGCCACAGATAACACATAGTGTCCCGATTAGCATAGAACGCTATACTAGTGTTTTTCAAGAAATGAGAACATTGGATCCACATCAGTGTGGATTTTGGCCCCACCACAGCCCAGTTTCATAGCAGCTTTCCAAGCTGGCCTAAGCAGAGCTGACGGAGACCCTTTCAGAGGAGCAACGTGGGTGCACAGGCAACCTTCACACATGCTACTAACAGAGCTAGCTCTCAGCCCTAAAGGTTAATTTGAGTCTTCCAGAACATCTGACCATGTATTGAAGGAAAAAAAGTTCAGCTTCAACTTTCTCCTTCTTGAAAACCTTTTTAATTGATGTGATATTCTTTTTGTCTGAGGGCTTGGACTCAAGTTTAGAAAAAACAAAATCCAATGTGTATTTTTATCAAGCATCTCTTTCATTTGTCTAGGTCTCAGTAAGATTCTATCTCTACCCTATGGCCCAGCAACTTTAAAAATAATTGTTTTTCTATCCATTCATTCAAAATTTTTGTAGGGTACTGTTCTTGTGACAGAATAAGCTTTTCAAGATGAATAGGGTCTTGTTAGATTTAAATCTAATAATTCAGGAACCAGCTGCTCCATAAACAATTTCAAGTCATATTCATTATCTGAAAGCCCAAGTAATCTAATATTTTTAGTTTGTGTTGGGTTCCACTTTGTTGCTAAGGATTTTCTTCTCCTTTGTAAGTGTACTAACAGTTTGAGATAAAAAGTCCATTTTCTAATCCCTTCTTTTATAGTCATTTTCAGCTTTAAAGGTTTTATTGTTGATCACATCTATCCAAGTTTATTACGTTTTGGCTCACAGAATCCAATTTTCCATCCATGGCTGCAACTGTAACATATATGTTTTGAAATTTTCTGTTAATTTATCTAATAATGCACTTAAATGGTTCTTTTGAGGATTTCGTTGCAGGAGATGTGGCTAGAGTGTCAGAGGAAGAAGCTGAGTTTTTACATTCAGTTTTGTTTCTCTGTGTGATGATTTTCGCTTTGGGTTTAGGCACTTCAGATTCAGTGGCTTTGTGCAATATTCTGATACTGTTACTCATGCTCACTACTACCCAAGCCCACAAGAACGCAAAATTTTCCAAATCAGATGCATAAAAAAGGTTCCTATGTCCATAGTGGGCAGCTAAGCAACAGCCTGATTTTCAAAAGTTCCAAGCATCCAATAGCTCCCATTGAAGTGACTGCACAATATGGGATCAAGAAAGTGTTTTTTTAGTCTCAATATAGCATTTACCCTTTGAGAGGACACATGGATATTCAGAAAGTACATTTTACCATAAGCTGTATTCATTAAATATGCAAACAAGATTTACCTGCCTACTACAAACTCTTTTACTAAGAGCTATAGTCCTTCCTCAAACCCTAGTGTTGTCATTGTCTTAATATAGAAATCCAGCACCTATTGAAAACTATTAGATAAAGTTTGGGGTTGTTTGTGGGTTTTTTTAAAAGGACTAGGACAGTGGTTCTTAACCTGGGTTCGATCGAACCCCAGGGGTTCGGTGAGTCAGTCTCAGGGGTTCGGCGGAGGTGTGTGTGTGTCCATTCCGTTCACCAGGGTTGCCAGGTGCATTAATATACTTTTGGCATTCACACAATACTTTTATGGCATTTTCAATGTTTCACCATAAGAAACTGAAGGATATTGACGAATATTTATGGCAAATTCTAAAATTTGTTGCGCAATTTATGGCAAAAAATGCCATACATGGCACGACCTGGCAGCCCTGCCATTCACCCCACTCGTATGATTCGTGACGTCACGCTCCGCACGGCCATCATTGGCTGCTCGCTTGGCCTTGATATCTGTGCTGCAGAGAACTTGGTCGCTCAGTAGTCGACTTGTGACTGTCGTGATTGTACATCATTTGTGATTTCCTTTTTAATATTCCAATCCCTTCGTACTATGTCGAGCAAAAAAAGAAAGTGGTCGGACGAATACGTACAATATGGATTCACGTGTATAACGGAATGTGATGGGAGTCAGCGTCCTCAATGCATGATTTGCAATGCCAAGTTGAGCAATTCTAGTCTAGCACCGGCAAAACTAAGGGAACACTTCCTAAAGCTGCATGGAAATGGGAAATACAAGAACACAACGCTTGCTGAATTCAAGGTGAAGAGAGCCAGATTCGATGAAAGGGCTACTCTGCCTGTTCTCGGCTTTGTACCCATCGACAAACCGATCTTAACAGCATCATACGAAGTTGCGTACCTGATCGCAAAGCAGGGAAAACCACACACCATTGGTGAAATACTCATAAAACCAGCTGCGTTGAAGATGGCGAATATCATGCTGGGAAAAGCTGCTGAAAATAAGTTGTCCCAAATTCCTCTTTCAAATGACACCATCAGCAGCAGAATAGATGACATGAGCAATGACATCTTGGCTCAAGTAGTTACAGATCTGATATCAAGCCCAGCAAAATTCAGCCTCCAATTCGACGAGACCACCGATGTTTCCAGTCTAAGCCAGCTTGTTGTATTTGTGCGCTATGTGAAAGACAACATGATAAAGGAAGATTTTTTATTTTGTAAGCCTCTTACAACAACAACTAAGGCAGCTGACGTGAAGAAACTTGTGGATGACTTCTTCAGAGACAATGATCTTTCATGGGATATGGTTTCTGCAATTTGTTCGGACGGAGCTCCAGCCATGCTGGGACGAAACTCTGGTTTTGGTGCGCTGGTGAAAGTCGATGCTCCACACATCATTGTTACGCACTGTGTTCTGCACAGGCATGCGTTGGCAACAAAAACCTTGCCTACAAAACTGGCAGAAGTATTAAAAATTGTAGTGGAATGTGTGAACTATGTGCGAAATAGTGCTCTGAAGCATTGCATCTTCAAGAGCTGTGTAATGAAATGGGCTCTGAATTCGAGGTACTTCTGTACCATTCTAACATTCAGTGGTTATCCCGGGGAAAGGTGCTGAATCGTGTTTTTGCCATGCATGTGGAATTAGCCCTGTTTTTGCGAGAGCACCAACATTGTCATGCAGATTGCTTCGAAAATTCTGAGTTCATTCTCATTTTGGCGTACATGGCCGATATCTTCGATGCTCTCAATCATCTCAATCAACAGATGCAGGGGGTGGAGTCAATATCATCGAAGCGGAAGAAAACCTGAAGGCTTTTCAAAAAAAGCTACCGTTATGGAAACGACGAACAGAGAATGATAACTTCGCAAACTTTCCCCTGCTGGACGACTGTGTAAGTAAGATCGAAGATGTGTCTGGAATCGGAGACATTTCTGTACCCGGGGAACTGAAGCAAGCAATTGCCATGCACTTAGATGAGCTCGCAAAGTCTCTCGACGGATACTTCCCCACCAGAGGGTCATATCCAGCATGGGTGAGACAGCCGTTCACGTTTAGTGTTGCGACAGCAGATGTCAATGATGAGTACCTCGACGAAATCATTGAACTTCAGCAGAGCCAGGTTCAACAGCAGCTCTTCAGAACAACAACGCTCTCAACGTTTTGGTGTCACCAAATCGTATCGTACCCTCTTATTGCTAAGAAAGCCCTTGAGATACTCATACCGTTTGTTACAACATATCTTTGCGAGCAATCCTTTTCGAGGATGGTAGACATAAAAACGAAGAAAAGGAACAGACTTTGTTGCGAAAATGATATGAGAGTGGCACTTGCCAAGGTGAAGCCGCGCATTTCTGAACTTGTCTCTGAAAGCCAACAGCAAAAGTCACATTGATTTGCAGTAAATATTCATTGAGTTATGTTTTTGTTTTTGTGTGACATTCATGTTTTGTTGGTTTTGTTCTTTGAACACAGTGATTTTATGTGCAACTGATGCATGGTTCATTTTGTGCATTAATAAAATATATATATCTATGTTTTGAATTTGAAAAAAAAAACATTTTATTTTTCCAACTATGAAGGGTTCGATGAATGCACGTATGAAACTTGCGGGGTTCAGTACCTCCAACAAGGTTAAGAACCACTGGACTAGGAGATAATATTAGCAATGACTTCAACTGTGGACTAGCATTTCTCAACCCAAAAGAAAAAAAAAAAAAGGACTTCTTGTTTAAGCACTGCAAAAAAATAGCAAGAGGCATGGTCCTTGGATTGAGGAACATACACTCTACATTCATCATGATACATCAAGTGTAAGTCAAACAGAAAAGGAGTGGGAGAAAAGGGAGAGGACGGGCAAAGGTAGTAGTAGTCAGATCATAACATTAATCAACAGAGCACGCATGCATCTTGATGCATCAGGCACTTATTTTTGGTTACTTACCTATGCTCCCTCTAGCTTCTCACAGATAAAAGGGTATTTTTAGGAGGGATTGTTGAATGTGGTGGGGCAAACAGTTTTGGGAAGAGTGTTTGAAGTATGAAAGGCAACACAGAAAAAGACATGAGTTGCTTGTGAGAGACAGAAGCAAGAGGTGCTGAGACTCTGGGGAGTGGAGGGAAAACACATGAGGAGATCTGCTCAGAGAGGTAGGCAGCACTGCACAGTGCTCATTTCTTTTCCAACCTTTCATTATGCAAAGAAAGCCATAATGTTTGCTACTACTTCATCTCTTTTACTAGTTTCTGTTGTGCACTGTATAAATGGCCTTGAATTCTGCCCCAACAGAATATTTTATCCCTCAACTATTTACCATTAAGTATATAGATCCATCACAGTAGCATATTAGAAAACTATAATTCAGTAGAACTGGCTCTCCAAAAGCAGATTAAGGAATACTAAATAGCATTGGATGAATAGGGGATGGAACTAGGGGTGCTGCCTCATCCCCTGGCTTGAAGTGGTTTCCATTATATACAAGATTTACAGTTTGGTTCAATGGCTCTCATCAGCATCCCCACTATAAAAATTGTTCCAGCACCCTTGCTTGGATGATTTCTCTCTGAAATCTATTTGCAATCAATGGTATCACACAGCAGACAATACTGGACTAAGGAATTCACACTCTTGAGCATGCAGTGGCTCTCAACCTTTCCAAACTACTGTACTCCTTTCAGGAGTCTGATTTGTCCTGAGTACCCTCCAAGTTTTGTTTAACTTAAAAACTACTTGCTTACAAAATCAGACTTAAAAATACAAAAGTGTCACAGCACATTATTACTGAAAAACAGCTTACTTTCTCATTTTTACCATATAATTATAAAATAAATCAATTGGAATATAAATATTGTACTTACATTTCACTGTATATGTATAGTACATAGAGTAGTGTAAACAAGTCATTGTCTGTATGAAGTTTTAGTTTGTACTGACTCTGCTAGTGGTTTTTACGTAGCTTGTTGTAAAACCAGACAAATATCTAGATGAGTTGATGTACTCCCTGGAAGACCTCTGCATACCCTCAGGGGTACATGTATCCCTGATTGAAAACCACTGGATTAGAGGAAATTGTTCTTGTTTCTCTGAAGTATAGGAATACATAAATATTTGTGACCCTGATAGCCTAGTAAAAGGTAGAACCCAAACCCGAGCTATCAAGTATTTTCACTCAGATCTCGATTGCCTTGATGTAACTAAGTACAACCTCAATTTCTTTGTATTCCTAACAAGCCTTTCATCTTTACAACTGTAGATGATATAACTGCTTCACTATCACTATTATTAAATTTAGGACTGTAAAAACAAAATATCAAGATAAAGACTTATAATTAACACACTGCTTAATAAAGTAAGAATTTTCTGAATCAGACTGATATCATCCTCTGGCTTAATAGGAAAATACACAGTATGTCAGAGATAGTCCTAATTTCCTCCCCAAAATTCCCATATTTCCAATCACACTTAGAACTTCCATGTGTGTGCCTAACAACTTTGATTATGATCCAGCATCTTCCTCGGTGCACGTAAGAGCATAGATTATCTCAGTCTGCCAACACAGACAAACAATGGCCAGGGCCTTCACATAATCTCCTGTGATGTGAATTGAGAAACACTAAATTAGCTGTGTGGAATGATTGAATCACTACAGCTGAGTGATCAAATGCCATTCCAGAACCAGCATCATAGCTCACTCCACTAATGAGACTTTTCTGCTTTAGTGAATCTGTTAGTTTGATTTTCTTTTCTGGCACTATAAAAGTGCTGGAATTGAGCACATCTGAGAAAGGGAGGCTAAAACAAGTTACTTAATTCTCTAGTTAAAATATATACAGGTGAATACAGGTGCCAAGAGGACTCCCTTCATCTCACATTTTCAGCAGCCTCTAAGGCCAGGTCTACACTTACCTGAAAATTTGGCAGCAGTCGACGGGAGTTATGCAAGCTATGTAGAGTAGCTTGCGCAACTCCCATCAACTTCTTAACTTCCACTGTGTGCAGCGTCTTCACTTCCCGTCAACCCAGTGCTACGCCACTTGAGAGGGTGGTTTTAGTGCGTCGACTTCCGAATTGATTGAGCGGGTCTTCACTGACCACTCAATCGATCCAGAAAGATCAATCTGACAGTGGCAAATTTGCCGCCGTAGTGTGTACATGGTCTAAATTGTCATGATTTGCTCTTAAATCAAAACTAACCTCTTCAGGGAAACTGTATCTTGCCAAGCCACCTTTATCAGTTTTAACGGCCACTAAGCAACTAGCACATTCTGTTGCGTAATGTGAGCAAAGAAAGTAAGTATCTAAAAGTGTTATACAGTTTCTAGAAAAAGAAACCACGATCATACCTGTACATCCTTCGTCCAAATTGTAAAAATTTCACTTGCTAGAAGCCATTAAAGAAAGCCAACAGTGATTTTCAAATGTGACTAGAGATTTGGATGCCCAACCTTTTAAGGAGGCCTGATTTTCAACGATCCTCTGAATACTTCCTGCCTTTAAAACATAACTTGTTTTTTGATTGGCCAACTTGAGTTGATTAAAGTCCCTAAACACTCTTGAATATCTTAGCTAACATCTACGTACAATTACCTCACAGTTATAGCTCAGGAAACACAGTACTTTTCTTTGTATTTTGGACATTATAAAGGCATTTCTGATACCACTGTATTAGACAGACAAGGAGGGTGAGTTAATATCTTTTATTGAACCAGCTTTTGTTGGTGAGAGACTCAAGCTTACACAGAGTTTTCTTCAGCTCTGGGATATGTACCTATATGGTGTATTACATGGTAATTAGGTAAAATGTTACCTATTTAATACTCACCACTATAATATAAACACACACAAACATGCACATGTATTTTTCATTTAATTGATCCACAGGGATATATATGATAACCCAATAAAATAAATCTTTCTTCTAAGGAAGACCCTTTGTGCATTATTAAAGAAGGCAAGCGTAGCTCACTTGGGAGCATCAGAAAAGGAATACATAATATGGCAAATAATCATACGGTATAATGCGCCTGGTTTGCTACAGAATGCAAGAAGGATTTTTAGTCTTTATTAAGACACATTTGTGATTGGCTATTTTAGAGCCAGCAATAAGATACTCTTCCAGAAACAAATTAAAGCTTCAATTTTACCAGATTTTTAAAATACCCCATAAAAAAATTTGTTTCATGGTTTTCCTAAAGCAGGAGACTATTTCAGGAAACAGGAAGACAAGATTCACAACTCAAGCAGGGCATCAATGACCATAGAAGAGCTGTAGAGTTTAATATATTTTGATAAATCCCTCCTGTAACTCATGCAGAGAGAGATGGTTTGCTCAAAATTTGATCCAGGTCACAAACCATGGTGAAACCGGGCTAAGTTTTAAGTTTGTAATGAAATCAGAAACAAGACAAGTTTCATACGATTTGGGGATTTGTTACAAAAGAGTCACCCAGCTCAAAAAATGCTTTGTATCACCATGAGTATGGAGCCCGGTTCAGTAAGAAACTGAGAGAATACTACATACTAAAAAAACATGGAAACAGGAGAGAAACTTCAAAAGAGTCTAAATACAAAGATGTTACTATGTGTGTCGCAGCCAGAGAACCTGACAAGGAATTATAATGGTTCAGAGAGAGCAGGTTAAGGACAGCAATTTGTACTGTCAGATCCCAGTTTTTGTTTCAATTGGGCATGATATTTCCTGGATACTTTACTGCTGATGGAGAGCTCTTTAGTGTAGTAATACTTAAGAACCCCTGTTAAATTTAATTTGAATTTCCATTTGACAACAGCCAAGTTAGCAGCTCACCATTCACCATTTAATAGCCATTACCCTCCATATTTCCAAAAGTCATACAAGCTTTTAAATTTGGTTTCTGAAACTATTCTAGGAAAACTCACAAGACAGACATATTAAACCAATTAGAATAAAATGCCTCTAAAATGTAAATTGAAAATTTAGTGTTTTGATTCACAACAGCTAAAAAAGTTATGCAATCAAAGGGCCCAATTCTGCAAATACTTATGCATATGAATGATTTTTCCCATGAGTTGCGTTTTTTCAATAGGACAGCTCACATTAGTAAAGTTAGGTACATAAGTGCCCACAGGTTCACAATGTGTCCCTATTGAGCTCCTGACCACTCTCATTTTTAATCAACCGAATGAGCATCCTTTTTTCGGCTGCATTTTCATGTGTGTTCCTCATTGTGGGTAGCTATTGTCAATCTTTTGTGTCTGAATGTTCATAAACTGTTTCTGAACAAATGCCCAATAGTACTGGGGGAGAGGGAGGGAGGGAGAGAGAGAAATAAACACATTTTTGCCAGAGATTTATTCCCCCCAAAGAGGAGTGATTTTTCATTAGAAATCAAACACAAATCCATAGATATATCATTCCCTTACTCTGCATTCAATTTTGTATTCACTGTAAGGCTCTGATTTTTTTAAAGCATTCTAAAATGTAAAATTTGACAGCTTGGATGGCAGTAGCACAATTTTGAGAAGCAGTTTTGCTGCTGTCATGATGATATTGAAGCTTTCTGGTGAAATACTAAGAAGAGTTGGGGTGTTCTTTTTTTACACAAAGGAAGATGGACAGTACACTAAAACTCGGAAGTTTGAGGCATATATTACAGCATGTTGTGTTTCTGCTAGAATATTAACCATAATTTAGGCACTACAATAATACAAATTAATAAATAGACAATAAGACTGATTGATCATCTGCTAGTGCAAATAGGCATAGCTCTACTGAAGTCAATGGAGCTATATTGATTTACATCAGCTGAGGATTCAGCAGTCTTACCATCGACTCCAGTGGGAGCAGGATTTGGCCCTTATGTTTCAATGAGAATTGTTTTAGTGTGCAGAATTTTTCATTCCCACAAACAAACATACCTTACTTACCTTTCTTCAAAGGTAACATAAGAGCTAACCCAAGGCAACCACCGTTTTCATAGCTCTAATTTTTAATTCAGTTGATTTAAAATTTGATTTTCTTTGAAAGGCGGGAAAATGGAAAGCTGGCCTGGCATACTGGCTTTAATTACAAAGTATCTTTACTATTGCTACTTATTAGAGAGGAAATTGTGTTCATTTTTAACTTTTAAATAAGATAGGGCTGAAATCCTGTAGCAAAACTGAGCTGTTTTAAAATCTGACCCTATGGCTATGCCATAGCAGCTATGATTATATAGTTCAAGTTTGAAAAGAGAGCATGTTAATCAGTCTCACAGCTTGTACCACACTGGTGGTAAAAATAATACCTCAAAACAATTTCTCCACTAGATACTGTACAGTGTGTGCTCAGCTATATACCAAATACACGGAGATAATCAATGACCTAGAAAATCAAAGAAGGCTGTTTTTTGAATTCCACATTCTAAACAACAGCTATTATGGGCAAAAGTAAGAGCTTCAAGAGATCACAAAATTAGGATGAAAACAATTGTTACAAGTTTGCAAAGAAGTCTTGCTGTTGTGTGGATTTAGTGACATCTGAACTCTTCAATATATCTCAGTGCAGCTCTTCTGTCACAAGCAAACCTATACAAAATACTTTGTATAATTTCTGAAGCTTCATAAAGGACAACTGACATTCAAAGGAATAAAAAAATAGTACAGAGGTGATACACTATAGATACTAACATGCATTTCTGAATACAGAACATCGACATATAGGAAATAACCAACATTTTAACAGAACTCTAAGAAATACAACTATGAAACATAACATAAAAGCATTCCATTTTAGGGTTCTGATAATAAAAACCACACCTTTAGAAATATCATGAGAATTTTCCAGTGTATGTTCATATGCTTATGCTACACCTTTGGATTTATACTATTGTTCATTTATACATATATGCATCTATTCTGAACAGCCAAATCCAAAGTCTTCCAATCTAAGCCTGCTTCATACAGAAACTGACACTAATGTCTATAGTGTTGTGAACAACCATCCATTACACTACCAAACTCTATCCCACATGCAAGGCTGAGCAGAAGCCCCCAGAGAGGAAATACCAGTGTATGTTTATCCTCCCTGCCAACTATATTCTTATGGGGACTTGCCACAAAAGAGAAAGATTCTAGGACACTTTCCAAGGTGTGGGGGTTTTTTTTCATTTTTTTTTAAATAAGGAGGAGAAAAATTATTTTATTAAACTTCCAATGGATGTTTTGCAACCAGAAGCCGTACACCAGTCATTCCCAGCACAGGCTCTGGGTGAATTTAGCCCTGTATTTACAAACACAGAGAGAGTGAAAGACCCAAGCAGCCAAGAGACAAACAAATTATAAAAACAATATAAAATTACATGAAAAAAGTGACAAATAAAATAGTATAGTACACATGCTGTACAACCGTACAATATACTTTATCTTACCCTTTGGACTCCAGAGACAAAATGTGTCACTGTATTCTCTTAAAACATGAGAAAAGGAATGAAAAGGAAGTTAAAAGAAATCCCAGAATAATAAGTACAAGCAGATCTGCCACAAAGGGCCAGGAGCCAGGAATTCCCTTATTGTAGCTATAGACATGACAGGTAGACATAAAGAAATATGGTTGACAGGGACATCAGACAGGAAAATCCATATCATTCCCACCACCCCAGATGCACAGGGAGAAGAGACTGATTAGCTCAGGGGCAGTGGTCCTATAAAGAGATACTTCTCCAAGAAGGTGTATGTGCTAAGAGAGACCCAGAAACTGGTTCTGCTTATCAGTCCATTAGACAGACTTGTGGAAAAGAGAAACAATGCCTGTGGCTATGGGACAGGCAGAATTTATGACTGTGCACCATCCTCAGCTAAAACTCAGAAAAACCCAGGGACCAGTGGACTCTTCCATCTGAATTTGAATGGGGGGGGGGGGTTCCATGTTTTCTCACTTATGTCATTTTTTAATGCATAATGCCAAGAATTTTGACCCTGTGACTAAATGATAGGGATCCTTTATAAAAGTTACTGTGCAGTGTTTAAAAATTTGAAATGTTCTCTTCTAAATTATAAACTTTTTTATAAACTGTCAAGTTATACGACCCTAAAACAACCTGATCATTTCTTTAAAATCTTCAGAAAACTAGTTGTGCCATGCCAAAGACAGTAACTTTGCTCTTCAAACCCCCAAAGTTGAGTTTCAAAGCCAGCTACTTCACAGTCAAGCTGGTACAATCGTTCAGCTGAAATTTAAAGTCATACCACTATACCAGAATAGGAGACAATCTGAACACTAATGTGTCTGTAACATATGAACAGAACCAAGACACACAGCCTAATACAAATCCTGTAAAGTACCATTTTTGCAACCTCTACAATGACAAGTCAAAGCTCTCAGAAAGATAACCAAATATTTTCCCCCTAAGAGTCAGCTATATTTGTTGACAGTTTCATGTGTGGGCCCCTACAGTTCAAGTCTGTGCAGTCTATTAACTTTCCATATACTTCTTTCTGTATAGAAACCTATATGTTCCCCTTTGCTATGCAACATGGAAGGTAGTAAAAACCACTTAAATGCTATGAAAAAGGGTGGGAGCTTACGGAGGGGAAATGGAAATACTTCACATAAAAACAACATTTAACTTTTCCACTCGCTTGCTGAGAGATAAGCATCTGATACATTCTCCTGGTTCTATTAGGATCTGCTCTATGTCTACATCAAGTGCACTTTACAAGTCTTGGAAAAAATAAATTCCATTCCCTGGTGGGATTTTCTTTGTTCATCTTAATGAGAACAAAGAATCAAGAATGCCTCTTGAGAAATCTGTAAACAATTTAAGCAAAATCTAGGGAAACAAGACATGGCCAGAAGTATTCACTCAGCACGCAGAACTGCAGCTGAAGTCAATGGTAGCTGTGCTTTGAATACATAAAGTGCTATACAAATCTAAGCACTCTGAAGGCCCTAAGTGTCTAATGTTAGGCACACAAAACTACTGGACATTTGTGACTTTTCTATCTGTGCCTCGGTTCACCATGTGTAAAATGGGAGTAATAACACCCCTCAGTGTGTTGTGAAAATAAATTAACTAATGTTTGTAGAAAAACTCAAATATTGTAATCATAGAATCATAGAAGATTAGGGTTGAAAGAGACCTCAGGAGGTCATCTAGTCCCAGACCCGGCTCAAAGCAGGACCAACTCCAATTAAATCATCCCAGCCAGGGCTTTGTCAAGCTGCACCATGAAAACTTCCAACGACAGAGATTCCATCACTTCCCTAGGTAACCCATTCCAGTGCTTCACCACCCTCCTAGTGAAAAAGCTTTTCCTAATATCCAACCTAGACCTCCCCCACTGCAACTTGAGACCATTGCTCTTTGTTCTGTCATCTACTGCCATTGAGAACAGCTTAGCTCCATCCTTCCTGGAACCCCTCTTCAGGTAGTTGAAGGCGGCTATCAAATCCTCCCTCACACTTCTCTTCTGCAGACTAAGCAAGCGTAGTTCCCTCAGCCTTTCCTCATAAGTCATGTGCCTCAGCCCTCCTAATCATTTTTGTTGCCCTCCGCTGGACTCTCACCAATTTATCCACATCCTTTCTGCAGTGGGGGGCCAAAAAACTGGACACAGTATTCCTGATGTGGCCTCATTAGTGCCAAATAGAGGGTAATAATCACTTCCCTCGATCTGCTGACAATGCTCCTACGAATGCAGCCCAATATGCCATTAGCTTTCTTGGCAACAAGGGCACACTGTTGACACATATCCAGCTCCTTTTCTACAGAACTGCTCCTAAGCCAGTTGATCCCCAGTCTGTAGTAGTGCATGGGATTGTTTCATCCTAAATGCAGGACTCTGCACTTGTCCTTGTTGAACCTCATCAGATTTCTTTTGGCTCAATCCTCCAATTTGTCTAGGTCACTCTGTATTCTATCTACCACTCCCCCCAAACTTAGTGTCATCTGCAAACTTGCTGAGGGTGCAATCCACCCCATCGTCCAAATGCTTCAAAATGAGTCTGATCCTACTCAAGGTAGAGGCTAAAATGGGCCCAACTATTTCCAAGAATAAGATAAGAGAAATATTCATTGTTTACCCATTTTAAACAATTCTTATAAAGGTTTCATTGAGAATCTCTAGCGCTTCCATCATTTGGAGCAGAGTCTTGAAATTTGGTGGGGAAATTGCCCTGGTGTCAGGGATGTGCTTTTGACCGCCCTATCAAAATCCATCAAAAGTTAGCCCTCCAAAAATGAGTTTTCATGTGCTCAGTTGATTATTGTTTGGCAACTAAATCCTCCCAAGAGTCTATCAGCACTGCGCATGACCCAGACTAGGGCTGCAGGGAAAATCCCTGCAATTGTTCCTTCTAGTTGCCAAGGGCTGTGGAGTTGTGACACAAAACTGAAAGCAGGGAGGCTGCATGTTCCTGCGCTCTCATTGGTCCCATAGCAGGTGCCCATGGACTATGTTCTGTTGTTTTCCTTGTTGAATCTGTCCTGTAGTAGGTGACTTCTGGGTACCCATCTGGCTCTGTCAATCTGTTTCTTCACTTCCCTAGGTGGGTATTGTAATTTTAAGAACGCTTGATAGAGATCCTGTAAGTTTTTGTCTCTGTCTAAGGGATTGGAGCAAATCCAGTTGTATCTTAGGGCTTAGCTGCATACAATGGATTGTGTGGTGTGTCCTGGGTGGAAGCTGGAGGCATGTAGGTACGTATGGCGGTCCGTGGGTTTTCGGTATAAGGTGGTGTTTATGTGGCCATCACTTATTTTCACTGTAGTGTCCAGGAAGTGGATTTCTTGTGTGGACTGGTCCAAGCATGTTGTTAAAATGCATGATGTTAAACAGTATATTACACGTCAAACACCAAGGGGAAAAGAAATAAAGGCATGCCTCATATCACCTGGACAGACTGGGAACTCAAACTGTAGTACTTAGAACCAA